>NC_085137.1:123205797-123839472 GCF_035046485.1 Aedes albopictus | reverse complement strand
CATAAATCCTAGGAGTAATTGCTGGAGGAAACTACACAGAAAATGCCTGGGAGAATCCAAAGAAAAAATCCTTGGAATACCTAGAGAAGTCCCTGCAAGAACCGGTAAAGGTATTTTGAAAGAATTTATAACGAAGGCCCTGATTGAATCGCAGAAGGAATTTCTGAAGGAATCTCAGGAAGATTTTCCGGAAGAATTTCAGCCACAATGCTAGGATAAATTCATATAGGAATCACTAGAAGAATTTCTGGACGTATTCTAGTAAGAATTTATGGAGGAATTGCTGGAAGAACCGCAGTAAAACTTGTTTGAGGCATCCTTGAAGGAAGGCCAAAAGGAGTTTATGCAGGAATTTCTGGAGGAATCTTTGGATAAAATCTCTGAAGGAATTCCTGGATGAGTGCTTGGAGAAATCCGTGGTAGAAGAATCAAAGAATTTCTGCAAGAATTCCAGGAAGTTTGCCTGGAAAGATCCCAGCAAAAAAGCCAGAAGAAAGCTCTAGAAGAATCCGTAGCATAATTTCTAAATTTCCACAGTTAGAATTTCTGGAGGAATTCTTAGCTGGAATATCTGGAGGAATTCTTAGAATCAGGAATACCGGGGGTATCTTAAAATTAGTTCCCCTAAAAATGCCTGGAGGATGCCTGGAAATCTCAGGAGGATTTCCCGAAAGTATTGCAGCAAGTAAGTGTGCCAGGAAAATTCCCTAGAAGTATTTCTGGAGGAGTTCTAATGGGGATTGCTTGAAGAATTCCAGCTGGAATTCATTGAGGAAGGGTAATAGAAGTTCTTGGAGGAATCTTCTGTGGAATTTCTGGAAGAAACTCTGGACGAAGTCCTGGATAAATCCTTGAAGAAATCTCTGGAAGAATCACCGAAGGGATTTTTAGAAAAATCCAAGGGAGATTTTCCGGAAGAATTTCTGGAACTTCCCTAGTAAAATACCTGGAGGTACCATATTGAGAATTTTTGGAGGAGTTCTAAGAGAAATTGCTGCAAGAATCGCAGCAGGAGTTGCTTGAGGAGTCCTAGCCACAATTCCCGGAGGAAGGCCAATATAAGCTCCTGGAGGAATTCCATGAGAAATTTCTGGAAGAATGTCTGAATAAAATCTCTGAAGGAATTCCTGAAAGAATCACCGGAGAAACTTCTGAAAGGTTCCCAGGACGATTGTCTTGAATAATCCCGCCAGGAATTCCTGAAGGAATCCCAATAGATTTTTTTAGAGGAATCCCTAGAAGAATTCCAAGAATTTCCTAAGAAATCCTAGGAGAAAATGCTGGAACAATCTCTGCAGAAATTTCTAGTATGTACAGGGGGTGGCCAAAATGTTTGGGATAGGCAACTTTTTTTTCTCTCACAATAAAGTTCAACATGGATTGTTTAATCTACCTTCCGATGCAAGAAGTAAATCAAATTTCATAAATACAAGCACGTTATAATCGAAAGAGAGGTGACTTAAATAGAGCCTCTCATCTGCACTTAGGACCTATAGAAATGTTTGGCCTGAATATCCTAAACGCTAAAACGTACAACAAGTATTTAAGTAATTCTGGGTGTGCTTAAGTTTTGTTGAAATGTGCCATTAATAAATATTAGAGTTATTGTGTTAAGTTTTAAATTTTAGGTATCTGTCAAGAAAAGATTCTAGGGGGTGCCAAATTTGTTCTAGGGGGTGCCAATGTTCGTTACAGAGAGTTTAAAGGGGACTCATAGAGATGTCGGGAGATTTCAATACGCTTTCATAAACATTTCTAGGTATTTTGGAAGATTTAGAAAGTCTGGGGATTTCAGAAGGTTTTTTAGTTGTTTTAGAGGATTTCAAGGAAATTTCAAGATTAATCAGAGGTATTCCAAGGAGGTTTTGAGAGGTTTCAGGGGGTATTTAAGGTCTTTGAGGGGATATTGGAAAGCTTCTGGGTTTTACTAGGTGTTACAGGGGGTTCTCGTGTGGCTCAAAAGGGTTCCATGGCGTCTCAGAAGCATAAAGGGTGTTTCAGGGTTGTTCTAGAGGAATTTCAACATGATACAGGGAGTTCCAAGGAATTTCAGATGGGTTCCGAAGAGTTTAATGGGATCTCAGAGATTTAAGTGTTTTCAGGGAATTTTCAGAGGGAGTTTTTATGACAACCCTTTGGGGCCGTAGAGGTCATAATGAACCCTGGCGATGGAACCGAGCATAACAATTGTTTTTCAGACTAGAGAGGTTAAAAAATAACAACTGAATCTAGTGAGGTTGCAGCAGCAGGGCAAAACAAAAGGTTAAATGGTTTCAGGAGGTACCCCAGAGGATTTCAGACGCCTTCGAGCGGCTTTCAGTAGGATCTTAGGGAATTTCAAGGGGGTTCAGAGGTGTATCCGATGAATTCGAAGGCTTTCCGAGGGAAAAGTGGTTCTTCGAAAAGATTTATAGGTGGGCCAGGGAGGGGCCTTGGAGGGGTTTTAGAGGGTTTCCGGGGGATGCAGAAGATTTTCAAGGTATTCCAGGGAGTTAAGAAAGCTTCAGCAAGATTTCAGGGAGTTAAGAAAGCTTCAGCAAGATTTCAGGGGAAATCGAAGGTGTTTTAGGGAGGTTTCAGAAGGATTCAGGCGTTTTCAGAGGGTTTTAACCCTTTGGAGCCGGAGGGGTCATATATGACCCCAACATAGAAACGGCTGTATAGATTCACCCATTCGATAAAACAGAATACTGTCTTCGGCAAAGTTGTTGCAAATTGAGTCCTCTATTAGGGAAAAATGGGAATATTTGTATTTGGGACTTCATTGAAAACCTAGAACATCCTGAACACCATGAAATTTTGAAAAACGAAATAATGGACATACCAGTTGTTCTAAAAGCTGAGCTTAGATGTGGGTAACGTTTATATGTATTCATTTAGCCTTCGTTAAGGTTATCAAAAGGTATTTTATATTCTGGGATGTTCTAGGCGTTCCAAACTGTCCCATAATGAAGTCCTTCAATTCTACAAGAACAAGGTTGTGTATTTTCGCCACAAATAATAGCATTGCATAACCTACTGGGATTGGTAAAGCTCTCGACATCTACAATATCATTTAAAGACACTATAGGGATATTCCAGGTCAGCCAAACTACCTTGGATTTCAGAAGTTTAGGTCTACACTCGTAACAGTAGATATATTTGTTATACTGAGTAACGTTGTATAATCAACCGTAGCTACTGGAGCAACCTGAAGTCAACTACCTTATTGGAAACCTTTGGGACATTTAGGGTCGTCCAAACTGTTATATAATGAAGTCCTTCAAATCTACAAGGAAAACTTAATGTGTTTTCGCCATAAATAGTAATATTGCATAATCTGCTGGGATCCGCGAAGCTCTTAAAATCTCAAATGTCATTTGGAGACACTACAGGGATATTCCAGGACAACCAAACTACCTTGGAATTCAGGACTTCAAGTCTACACTCGTAACAGTGTTTATATCTGTTCTACTGAGTAACGCTGCATAATTAACCGCAGCAATCTGAAGTCTACTAGCTTATTAGAACTATTGGGACATTCAGAGTCGTATGAACTGTTCTATAATAAAGTTCTACAAAGCTACTAGAATAATTTTATGTATTTTCGCCGTAAATAATAGCATTGCATAAACTACTGGGATCCGTGAAGCTCTTGACATCTACAATGCCATTTATAGACACTGTAGGGATATTCCAGGTCAGCCAAACTACCTTGTAGTTCAGAACTTCAGGTCTACACTCTTGTCTACACTCGTAACAGTAGCCATATCTGTTTTACTGAGTAACGCTGCATAAACAAGCGCAATTACTGGAGCAATCTGAAGTCTACTAGCTTATTATAATCCGTTGTGATATTCAAGGTCGTCCAAATTGTTCTATAATGAAGTCCTTCAATTCTACCAAAAAAGCTTTATGTGTATTCGCCATAAATTGTAAGTATGGCAAAATCTGCTGGGACCCGTGAAGCTCTTGAAATCTCAAATGTCATTTATAGACACTACAGGGATATTCCAGATCAGCCAAACTACCTTAGAGTTCAGGACTTCAGGTCTACAGTCGTAACAACAGCCATAACTGCTATACTGAGTAACGTTGCATATTTATCCGTGGATACTGGACCAATCTGAAGGCTACATTTTTTTATTATTATAAACCTTTGCTTTGCTTTGCTTTGCTTTGCTTTGCTTTGCTTTGCTTTGCTTTGCTTTGCTTTGCTTTGCTTTGCTTTGCTTTGCTTTGCTTTGCTTTGCTTTGCTTTGCTTTGCTTTGCTTTGCTTTGCTTTGCTTTGCTTTGCTTTGCTTTGCTTTGCTTTGCTTTGCTTTGCTTTGCTTTGCTTTGCTTTGCTTTGCTTTGCTTTGCTTTGCTTTGCTTTGCTTTGCTTTGCTTTGCTTTGCTTTGCTTTGCTTTGCTTTGCTTTGCTTTGCTTTGCTTTGCTTTGCTTTGCTTTGCTTTGCTTTGCTTTGCTTTGCTTTGCTTTGCTTTGCTTTGCTTTGCTTTGCTTTGCTTTGCTTTGCTTTGCTTTGCTTTGCTTTGCTTTGCTTTGCTTTGCTTTGCTTTGCTTTGCTTTGCTTTGCTTTGCTTTGCTTTGCTTTGCTTTGCTTTGCTTTGCTTTGCTTTGCTTTGCTTTGCTTTGCTTTGCTTTGCTTTGCTTTGCTTTGCTTTGCTTTGCTTTGCTTTGCTTTGCTTTGCTTTGCTTTGCTTTGCTTTGCTTTGCTTTGCTTTGCTTTGCTTTGCTTTGCTTTGCTTTGCTTTGCTTTGCTTTGCTTTGCTTTGCTTTGCTTTGCTTTGCTTTGCTTTGCTTTGCTTTGCTTTGCTTTGCTTTGCTTTGCTTTGCTTTGCTTTGCTTTGCTTTGCTTTGCTTTGCTTTGCTTTGCTTTGCTTTGCTTTGCTTTGCTTTGCTTTGCTTTGCTTTGCTTTGCTTTGCTTTGCTTTGCTTTGCTTTGCTTTGCTTTGCTTTGCTTTGCTTTGCTTTGCTTTGCTTTGCTTTGCTTTGCTTTGCTTTGCTTTGCTTTGCTTTGCTTTGCTTTGCTTTGCTTTGCTTTGCTTTGCTTTGCTTTGCTTTGCTTTGCTTTGCTTTGCTTTGCTTTGCTTTGCTTTGCTTTGCTTTGCTTTGCTTTGCTTTGCTTTGCTTTGCTTTGCTTTGCTTTGCTTTGCTTCGCTTTGCTTTGCTTTGCTTTGCTTTGCTTTGCTTTGCTTTGCTTTGCTTTGCTTTGCTTTGCTTTGCTTTGCTTTGCTTTGCTTAATAATTTATTTGAGGCTCATGCGCAAACGGGCATAACGGAGCCGAATCTTTGCTTTGCTTTTCTTCTTCAGGGGGATTTCAAAGGGATTTGAAGATGTTTCAGAGAGGCTTCAGGGGGTTAATGGGGAACCCAGGGAGTTTCTTGAGCTTATGCTGAAGTTTCAGATTTATCTGAACACATTACATGAAGTTTCAAGGGACCATCGAGGAGTTCGAAGTGATTTCAAAGATTCCAGTGTGGTTTCAGAGGGGCTTCTGCTATTCCGGAGGTTCCATAGGATTCCATAGGGTGTTTAATGTAAAACAAGGGATGCCAAAGAGGGTCAGTAGGACTTCAAGGGTGTCCAGAGGGTGTCATGGGGTTTTCGGAGGGCTCCTGTGAGTCCAGGAGAATTTGTACTTTTTTTCAATGATTTACATAGTTCCATCGGGCGATCTCTAGTATGGTTTGCGCTGACCTCATGTAAACTTCTAAGCAGGTATAACTACGTGAGAATGAAGCTCCTTTGTAGACTATACATAGAGCTAATTGATTGATTGATTTGTCTTTATTTAAGAGACTTTGAGCCCATACATAGAGCTATACAAACAAGTTGCTTAGCTGAAAAACAACTTTCTTATCTGAAATGCAGGGTACTTGGAAGATAGAAGATTCACGTACTCTACCTTGATACCTTGTTGGCTACAAAGTAACTTTACTCCAACGCCGAGCGTATAGTAGAGCATCATCTTCGTCGGTCTTGGGCGATGTTCCTCCAGTTTTCCCGAACGTGTAGGGATCGTAGATCTTCTTCAACCGCGTGCAGCCAGCGAGTTCGCGGCCGCCCACGAAATCGCCTACCTCTACCGGGTTCTCTGCTGAATATTGTTTTCGCTATTCTTTCTTCCGACATTCGCACTACGTGTCCAGCCCACTGAAGTCTGCCGTATTTTATACGTTTCACAATATTCGCATCTTCGTACACTTGGTTCAACTCGTGATTCATGCGTCTGCGCCACACTCCATTTTCTTGTTTCCCACCGAGAATTGTCCGCAGCACTTTGTGCTCAAAAACTCCAAAAGCTTTCCGGTCTACCTCCTTTAACGTCCACGCTTCGTGACCGTAGAGTGCAACCGGAAGAATCAGCGTCTTATACAGAGCGAATTTTGTTTGCGTTTGCAAGTTACGGGACCTAAGCTGGCTACGCAATCCGTAAAAGGCCCTATTCGCAGCTGCAATACGCCTTTTCACTTCACGGGAAACGTCATTGTCACATGTCACTAGTATTCCAAGATAAACAAATTCTTCAACAACTTCAAACACTTCCCCATCAATCACTACCTCAGCACTAACACCACTAGGCCTGCTTCTGTCTCTACCCGCTATCATGTACTTCGTCTTGGTAGAGTTAATCGTCAAGCCTATCCTCGCTGTCTCTCTCTTCAGAGGAGCTTAAGCTTCCTCCACTGCCCTACGATCGATGCCGATGAGATCAATATCGTCCGGAAAACCGAGGAGCATGTGCGACCGTGTGATGATAGAGCCATTCCTCTGCACGCCTGACCTCCTAATCGCTCCTTCGAGTGCAATGTTGAACAATAAATTTGAAAGAGCATCCCCCTGCTTCAACCCATCCAAGGTCACAAACGACGTAGACACTTCGTCCGCGATCCGAATACTTGATTTTGATCCATCCAGCGTTGCGCGTATCAGCCTAATTAGTTTCGCCGGAAAACCATGTTCTGACAATATCTGTCGAAGCTCATTTCTTTTCACTGAATCGTACGCTGCTTTAAAATCAATGAACAGAAGGTGAGTCTGCTAGTTATATTCCCGAAATTTATCTAGGATCATCCGCAGGGTAAACATTTGATCCGTCGTTGATCAGCCCTCACGAAAACCAGCCTGGTATTCGCCGACGAAGGACTCCTCAAGAGGTCGAAGTCTGTTGAACAGGACACGCGACAGTATCTTCTACGCCGAATTTAAAAGGGTAATCCCTCTGTAATTGGCACACTCCAGTCTGTGCCGTTTCTTGTAGTTTGGGCATATGAGGCCATCCAACCAACTGGTGGGCAATTCTTCATCCTCCCAAATCTTTATAATAATCTGGTGGATTGATTGATGTAGCTGCTCGCTTCCGTGCTTAAGAAGTTCGACCGGGATATCGTCCTTCCCAGCAGCCTTGCTGTTTTTCAGCTCCTTAAGGGCCTTTTAAGCCTCATCCAGTGATGGTGGTTCCACTGCTTGACTGTCATCCATTATGTTAATCCTGTTCCTGGGTGCTCCTTCGCTGCTACCATTCAACAAATTTTTGAAGTGCTCCTTCCACCTGGCTGCCACCATTGTTTTGTCTGTCAGCAAATTTCCTTCCCGGTCATTGCTCATGGCGGGCACTGGCGCAGTCTTGTGCCGCGCGCCATTGACAGTTGCATAAAACCTCCGCATATCGTTCCTGTCCATACTTTCCTGCGCTTCAGCAATAACACTCTTTTCGTGTTGCCGTTTTTTCCTGCAGTGGATTCGTTTCTCTTCTGCTCTTGCAACCCTGTACCGCTCTCTGTTCTGCCTGGTACCGGTCACTAGCATTCGACTTCTGGCGGCATTCTTTTCGTTCGGGCTGCAAAACGGTGAGTCGATAAGGAGAGCGTTTAACATAGCTCTGATCCTCACAAGTTCCTACGTCATGCTTCCACGGGTCAAACGATGACAAAGACCGCCAGCTAAGAGTTCTGTGCTTAGCTGGTAGTGCAGCCTGGGCACTGTTGTCCTTCTGACTTCAGCTAGATTGAGGAGGTACGTCCCGAGCGTCTGTTCACCAAGGAGGTGCGGCTCAAACAGCGTCTGTTCTGGCATCCAGCGGCTGAGTATGAAATGCTGTATTGCGTCAACTATACCTAAGAAGGCAGCCCCTTCAACGCGGCCCCGGTAAGGTAGCCTGCTGAAAACCTTCAAACATCCAGAAAAGCAAGAGTAGAGTAAACGGATTGAATCAACGGCAACAGACCCGGCAACGAATAAAGAAGATTCACACCATGATATAAAAACAAGATTCTCGCATGGAAAACAACTTTTTAAATAAATTTTAAAAACTACTTTTTTCTATATTTTAATGTCATGAAAAACATCTTTTTGATCCACAGTGACACCAGCCTATTCCACACCACCAAAAGCTCGATCCGGGGTGGTCTTCAATGCTCTACCACCTCGGCCGGTTCACTTTGAATGGACTGGAAAAATTCTCATCAAGTCAGGGCCGAAACTTCAAAACAGCCAATTTGGATGCTTTTTCACAGTACTTAATCTGGTTTCGATGCGCGGGGGTCGGTTTGTAAGCAGCCGTTTATCACAAAAGGGTGAATGAGCAATCATCGCCTTGTGTGTTGTTAAATGTTTGGGAGCTTTACCCGAGAGGGGAAAAAAGCGATTATACCAGCACACAGCACCACCGGTTGCACCGCATTAGCTTCGGTTAAGCTTCAGCCGGGGGTTAGATGGTAATCATCATCGTTTTTTTTTTCGAGTTTGTGCAACCGATGCGATGGTGTGAAAGATTAGTTTTTCTGACCGTGTGTAGTTTCAAGATTAAGTTAGTGCCCAACAGCTATTGATGGCAGAAGATTTGTACCTACTGCTCTGCCGGTACCGATCATTGAGGTCACTGAGCAGATCACCAATTTGTCATCTTACAAAGTAGCCGTTCTCACGGCGATGTGGGGAAGGTCGTAGGAATAATTAATTTTCTAAATTCATTGAAGACTCAACTCGTAGTGACTGGTGATCTGATTGGATAGTGAATGCGCAGTTTTTGAATGCAATTATCCCCTTAGGGCGATTTCAACATAGTGAAAACGAATCGCTGTCATGCCATTTTTTTCTCAGATTGTTGATGATAGAAGCTACATACAGAGTGTTTTTGGATATTGCCAGATCTTTCACGAATGTTGATTATGATCTGTTGATGAATCCCAATGAGAAGTAGACCTTGGTATGGAAATTTCAATGTTTGTACAATATACAAACCGAATATTTTTAACTAAGCTTAGCTTAAACTGACATGTCAATGGTTGCTCCTCTGTGATTGATCTGATCTTGTATGAAATGCAATGAGTTCTAACTGAACCAGGGCTGGGATATCCCAATTATTCTCAAAGTGCAATTTAAGCAGCTCATACATTTTGAATCAAAACTGGTGTCGGCCAAGTCCTTACAGTCAATTATATAATAACATAATGGTATTGCAGTGAACTTTGCAAACCCAACGACTAAAACCCCTTTATTTCGTTCCAGACGTCATCCAGAACGTGCTGGGTGTCCCCTCAACCTGCGTGCACCAGAACGTGGTTCGTCAGTGCCGGTTGTCATTTTCCTGCTGGCTGGAAGGTGGCCGCCATGTCGCTGGATGCGGCGACAGTCGATGGCTGTTCTCGTGTTGCGTCAAGGACAATGAAGTTTCCTCGTCTTCCGCTATGATCACTTCCAAGCTGGCGTTTGCTGCACCGATGCGACCCATGGTTGCACCCGTTCCGGTGGTTCCCATGAAGACGATGTCCTATGCGGCTCCGAAGAAGAGCAGTTTTCTCCGGAGGCGATCCGATCAGATGGGGAACATGGTAAGTTGAGGAATTCTTCTAGCATTACCAAGAAAATATCTAATCAACGTAATTCTCACAGGACTGTGGCATCCCTCGAACGGCGCAGAACACCCTTCAGAAACGCATCATCGGAGGCCGAACGGCCAACTTCGCAGAATACCCCTGGCAAGCGCACATCCGAATAGCCGAGTACCAGTGCGGTGGAGTTCTTGTGTCGAGAATGTTCATAGCAACGGCAGCTCACTGTATCCAACAGGCCCGTCTCAAGGACATCGTCATCTACCTCGGCGAGCTGGACACCCAGAACTCCGGAAAAATAGTCGAGCCGCTTCCGGCGGAAAAACACCGCGCCGAGATGAAAATCGTCCATCCGAAGTTCCTGTTCCGAATGACGCAGCCGGACCGATACGATCTGGCACTGCTCAAGCTGACCCGGCCGGCCGGTTACAAAACGCACATTCTGCCGATTTGTCTTCCGGTGAGGCCGCTGGAGCTGATCGGCCGGAAGGGCATCATCGCCGGGTGGGGCAAAACCGATGCCAACATGGGCCAGACGGGGACCAACATTCTGCGGACAGCAGCGGTGCCGATTATTAGTAACTTTTTGTTTACTGTGCAATTCGTTAGACCTGCTTCGAGAACGCTCTAATCCGTTGATCTGTTTTAGGTACAAAAGAGTGCCTTCGGTGGCACAATAGCAAACACATCAATGTGGAGCTCTACAATGAAATGTTTTGTGCGGGTCACTCGGACGGACATCAGGATGCCTGTTTAGGTAAGTTTAAAACAAGTTGTGTATGACTGGTTCAAGCTTAATGGACCGTATTTCTGATTACTTATATTTTTGTTGGACTGTTATCTAATGTTCACAATATGTCCTTTCCACTGTAATAAACTAATTATTGCTACTTTCTTGATTTTAGTGTTCTTTAAGAGCCAACGAGGACGTGTGCAGTTTCTTCGGCTGCATATCGCGTCCGCGCTCTACCTATTTGCGCATTACCGTTGAATGTTTCGTTTTCTTGAATACATATACTGTTCATGGTCAATAGTTTTAACGTAGATAACTATAGGGGTTTGCCCGCTTCTCCTCGAAGGATTTCCACCGTCTGGTAACGGACGGCTCAGAAGACCTTTTTTATATTGCTAACGTAACACTGAGCACCACTGACAAAGTATATCTGGGTGGTATCTTTCTTGTAACTATCACGTTCACACTATCACAAACCGTTGCTCAAATTTAAGCAACACAAATTACACGGACAACTTCATGGAACATTTTCGGATAGGAACCAGAAGGTGGGCTTCACTTTTCCTTTTCTCTTAGGATTGGGGGAACCTGTTTAACAGACACCTGACCGGAAGCCCAGGTATCCTTATCTCCAATTAGTGAAGTTCGCACTCTCGAAGTTAGCTGCTCAGTCTTGCCTAGCTAGGGACTCTGTGACTCCCCATTTCAGAAGGAAAATTCCTGAAAGAATCTCAAAGAAATTTTCTGAGGATTTTCCAGAAGGAATTTCATCCAAATTAGCCGATAAGTACTTTGCAACTTACCACGGTAGCTTTTGGTACTTAACGCCACGCCCCAAGCCGTGCCGCCGTATTTTTAGCATGGACGAGGCGACACTAGCCAAAAGCTTGCGCTTACAGACTGACATACAAATAGAGGTAAAAAACAATAGAGTAGTCAATTCCACTTCTTCGATCGATTCACCGTAGATCTCTAGGGTAACGTCACCCCCACCGGGAATTTCAACCTCAACACCTCAAAATCGTACATGACATTCAATAACACCGAGCTCAGGATGGAACCTTGCGAGACACCTGAAGTTACACGAAAGTACTTCGGACCCACCTTTGTCGTAAACTAGTACTTGATTCTGGAAGTAACTTATACAGATACTTAGATATCCCCAGACGGATGAGCACACCGGCAATAGCTGCCCAACTAGCGCATTCCTCACATCCGGAGTCACTACTGCTCAGTAGTAAATCCCCCTCATCTTACGCTGGAGTGCTAGCTCGGTGGTTTTTTGTAACCGTCAACATAGCGTCTTCTGTTGAGAGATGCGTGGGTGTTTAGTATCAAGTATTGTGTTGTTCTTCTCTTTGAGTACATCACCACTATGACGCGACAATATCCGTTTGTCATGGGTAAATATCAAGCGACCATCTGACGAGGGTGGTTGATTGTTTGCTTTCTGCGTAAGAAGAACCATAGCAGGACAGTTTACATGGCATTAAAGTTAAAAGGTTATATCACTTATCAGAGTGAATCCCGATCCAATAATATCTTTCCTAAAAAATAGACAAACATTCCTGCAGCCTTTGGTGGAGACGTACGGTAAATGCCAACTTTCACATAACAAAGGTTGATACTAATATTCCTTTTCTCTCTACCAATCTGACTGCAAGGACGTGACCGGTGCCGTTATTGCACCGCTAAAAAGAGCCTCTGTAGGTTGCACACAGCACAGCTAAAAATAATGAGATTTACGCGTCATGTAAACTTCATTTTGGTCATGTAAACTTAATTTTATGATGGTTTACATTATATATCATGTAAATTTGTGTTATATGTCATGTAAACACTCAGAGTCATGCTGAATTACATGACATATAATGGAAGTTTACATGATATTTTATGATTTTTACATGATATGTCATGTAAACTTTTGTGATATCCCACGCTCCAATTATGTGCATCATATGTCACAGAACTTTACACTCTTTTTTCGACCTGTGAGGGATGGGACCATTCATTTGCAAAAAGTTACATTTACTTGCTATTATCTCAGTTCAGAATCATGCTATGGAAAAACAATGTATGGATGCATGTAACCTTGTAGTTTTATCTGAAAGTTTGCCGAATAACATTGGGTTCGCACACGCGGTAAATGTAAATTAGGGTATCGGGATGCTTCGTTGGCATAGTCCCCTCGTTCGGCCTATCTCAATGTAAACCAAAATCTCAAACAAACACGCATAACTGGATATCGGAAAAGCTATGCGCCAATCAACTGTAACATTTCGTTTCAATTTTAGCACTTTGGAGCATAAAAATTGAATGAAAATGTCACTTTTTTTAGCTTTTGTAGACGTCATGATTCTTCGGCTTAGTGGGTAGTCTATACACATGATCATAAATGGTATGATTCTGGAACATTTCGAATTGACTTTTCAATAACTGAATATTTGATGCGACGGTCAAAGACGCTATTTTGAACTTGTGTATTTGTTTTCAACGAATAATAACTATTTTACAAATTTAATGTGGGCCGAATTTTGAGGACTTTTTTTCACTATGCACCCAAATCTTGGCCCATCAGTAAACTAATGTCAAAAACAGCGATAAAAAGACGTCAACAACATTTCTTGCGTAAGAAGAGAAAGAACGAACAGCAAGAAAGATTTTGTGCGCGGTGACTGTAAAAATATAACCCAATTATAGGGTTGCGATGTTTTCGTTACTAAATTAAGAAAGAACTTTAGTTAAAGTGATTTATTTATAGTTTTTTTGAAAATTTGGCTGCGAAAATGTAATTTAAAAGTAAGATTGGTGAACAAACAGAGATAATACTTCAACAGAAATATTGAAAAAATGAGATAATTAGTGGTTCTAGTGCATGGAAAGGAATAGGCCAACGTTGTATCCACTAATAGGCCAATTTTTGTACCATAGACCAACGTTGCATACCATAGTATCCAATCTTTTCAGCTTAATTAGGTAAATTCTTGAATATTTACGTAAGTTTGCTTCCAATTGGTGAAACATGCACTGCCTAGAGTGTGTAATAGGGTATTATTTCTAGTGCTATTAATTCATGAGTTATGGTCAAAATTGTCAAGGCGGCTTGCAAATTAGGCCAAGGAATGGTACATATACCCTACATTCACGCCGTGGAGAGTTCCGTTTGCTGCCCTCTGTTGACTTAACTATTGATTCTACGCTAATATATTCTTCTACAAAGTTTCAGATAAAACAAAACTGAAAAAGTGTTCCATACATTGATTTTTTCTACGATGCTTCTGAAGCGAGTTAACAGCAAGTGAATGTAAATGAATGATTCCATCCTTGTGCACAGTGCATTGTGCAACTTTCATTAGTTCGGGTCAATCACGGTCCAGTCAACCAGTGATCGTATAAGATGTTGCATAAGATGTTAACGTGGAGGCGATATGCGTACATTTTACATGCCCCTAGATGGAGGCATGCACGCATATGGCCTCCACTTTATGATCTTATACAACATCTTTTACGATTGCTGGTTGTCTGGGGGAGTAATAATCATAGATACTAGCCATAGATATGTGCAGCCAGTATAAGCTAAGCTAAGCTACGACAACATAGCGTATTCTGTCGAACTCCCCTTCCGGATCCGAACTCAACAGACCGTTTATGCCCCCGGTTCGCCTCAACATTCTTTTAAGGATGATCTTCTCGAGTACCTTCCCCGCCGTGTCGATCAAGCATTCTGGCAAGGCTACTTTCAACCTTCCGTAACTCGCACGGTTGGCCACCATCGTCAACACTACGCGAATGCCGAGTACAAAAAGCGAGATTTTTTCAACTTGTTGTTCAAAATACAACAGCGCGATCGCTCGTGAGTTAAGACCAGGTTCGGTGCACCGTCCGAACGTGGGGCATTACCTATGCTGAGGAACTTTGCCATCCCTGCAAATTTCTCACCACCTCGACAATCTCCTAATCGCCAGCTGCAATCCCAAGCTGTCCTACGAAAGGAAGCCTAGGACTAGGATCATGACGCGGAAAAAGCCCCTCGATGATTTCCTCCAACATCTATGGAGATTACTCTGTAGGAGCCAATACAACTCTTGTCTTGGCCATAACAATCCTGTAGGTATCATCCCCATCATCTTTCTCTTACCCGCTGCCTGCTGTTGTTGTAGTCGATATTGTAGCGAACCGCCAGGTGTTCTTTGTGAGTGTAGGCATCGTCTACCTTCCAGTTCGAACTACTTGTTAGGCCAGGACTTCAAAAAGTAACGTCGATAATCGTTTCCGCTCTGATCTGACTACATGTATTTTTGGTACCGATATTAGGCAGATCGTTATCAAGCATGACCAGTGTCTCTAGCAGGATCTGCCCCGCTGGATCGTCAAACGGCTTTCCCATTCCACGGCCCAGGCAGTGAAGTCATCCGCTATTACCAACGGCCTTCGCCCTAGCAGCACGGTTGTCATACAGGCCAGCATCTGCGAGAACTGCTCGATCGACCTCCGCGAAGGCGCATAACACAAAAGAAGACCTCGTTTATCTTGGCGCCCTTACAAGTAGTAAACGTCAAATTCTGAACGGGGTATTGACCCTTCGTCCATATCGCCGCCATTTTTCTGCACCTGTTCAAGACCCAATGTTTCTTATCGGCAGGTACTCGTTATGGGTCCAATATGATGGAGATAACCATCCTCCACTCCGCAACTGCCTTACAATGCAGTTGCTGGGCTGCGTTATAGTGATTCAGGTTCCGCTGCGTTATCTGCACTGTGGTTTTTCTGATGTGGCTCTTCTGAAGGCCGGGAGCCTTGATCCCCTTATTGGGAGCTTGCTGTTCGCGGATTTCCCGGCACGAATCAGCCACTTGGGAATTCGGGCAGCCTTGTGCCTTCCGACCTTCACTGCCACTTCGCATATACAGCCTATACCTGTCAGGGCCGTTGTAGTCCCATGACTTGTGTCCTGGTTCCAGTCACTTGAAGCAAACCTCCGTTGGCTCGTGCACCAGCAAACCTTGAGCTGTACCAAGGCTACTGCCGCACCCTTCAGTAACCACATGGATGCGGTGGCCAGCTTCACCTCGCACTGTTGCCGCAGTGTCGGGACGAGCTCTTTCGCGTCAGTGATCTTATATAGGTTATGTTGCAAAGGGGGCAAGGGGGACACTTCCACCGGGCTGTTAGCAGCACTATCAAGATGTTCGTTTGTGCAGCTTTAAACTGCAATAAAGTTTATTAATTAAATAGGTACATATGTGTAGGAATTTCATATAGCTCACACTTTTCGGTGTACTTGCAAAGTATGCACACAACCTCTGCTTGCCCGATACAACGTTATACACTAAAACCCCAATTTTCGCTCAAAACGGGGGGAGCGTAAATTGGGGGAGCGTAACTTGGGGGGAGCGCTATTTGGGAATTAGTGCGTAAATCGGGGGAGTGTATTTTTTCAGTTTTATCATTAGTTTGTGAAGATCGACATCACAAAGTTCTTAAACTGTGTAAAGGTTATACAGTGACCCCACACCGATGAATCACCTTAATTTTTGTACACTATTTATGAATCACCATGTTGATCAAATGGAGTGATCCATAAACTGTGGTCATTTTTGCCGATTCATAAATTGTGGGGCCACTGTAAGTTATTTAACTACAATCAATAATTTAGCAGTTTTGCTAAGTTCAGTGGTTCCCAACCTACGGTCATGGGCCATGCGAATTTCTCAAGAACCAAAGGTGTGAGGATAAAGTTAAAAGGTTTTTCGCATTCTGCACTTCAGGGAGTATGTACTTATTACAATGTAGTTGTATTGCAAAGATCAGTGGTTTCCAAACTATGGTCACGGGCCACGTAAATATTTCAAGAACCGGAGATGCTAGGAAGAAGAGCAAATGTTTTACGGATTGATCATCTCAAGGATCAGTATCTCTGATATTGATATGTTGAAAAATCAGTGGTTTCCAATCTATGGCCACGGGCCACGTGAATATCTCAAGAACCGAAAGTGCTTGAAAGAAGAGCAAATGTTTTACGGATTGATCATATCAAGATCAGTATCTCTGATATTGATATGTTGAAAAATCAGTGGTTTCCAATCTATGGTCACGGGCCACGTGAATTTCTCAAGAACCGAAAGTGCTTGAAAGAAGAGCAAATGTTTTACGGATTGATCATATCAAGGATCAGTATCTCTGATATTGATATGTTGAAAAATCAGTGGTTTCCAATCTATGGCCACGGGCCACGTGAATATCTCAAGAACCGAAAGTGCTTGAAAGAAGAGCAAATGTTTTACGGATTGATCATATCAAGATCAGTATCTCTGATATTGATAAGTTGAAAAATCAGTGGTTTCCAATCTATGGTCACGGGCCACGTGAATATCTCAAGAACCGAAAGTGCTAGAAAGAAGAGCAGATGTTTTACGGATTGATCATCTCAAGAATCAGTATCTCTGATATTGATATGTTGAAAAATCAGTGGTTTCCAATCTATGGTCACGGGCCACGTGAATATCTCAAGAACCGAAAGTGCTTGAAAGAAGAGCAAATGTTTTACTGATTGATCATATCAAGGATCAGTATCTCTGATATAGATATGTTGAAAAATCAGTGGTTTCCAATCTATGGTCACGGGCCACGTGAATATCTCAAGAACCGAAGGTGTTAGGAAGAAAAGCAAATATTTTACGGATTGATCATCTCAAGGATCAGAATCTCTGAAATTGATATGTTAAAAAATCAGTGGTTTCCAATCTATGGTCACGGGCCACGTGAATATCTCAAGAACCGAAAGTGTTAGGAAGAAAGCATATGCTTTACGGAATTTTATCTCAAGGATCAGTATCTCTGATATTGATATGTTGATAAATCAGTGGTTTCCAATCCATGGTCACGGGCCATGCAAATTTCTCAAGAACCGAAGGTGTTAGGAAGAAAAGCAAATGTTTTACGGATTGATCATCTCAAGAATCAGTATCTCTGATATTGATATGTTGAAAAATCAGTGGTTTCCAATCTATGGTCACGGGCCACGTGAATATCTCAAGAACCGAAAGTGCTAGAAAGAAAAGCAAATGTTTTACGGATTGATCATCTCAAGGATCAGTATCTCTGATATAGATATGTTGAAAAATCAGAGGTTTTCAATCTATGGTCACGGGCCACGTGAATATCTCGAGAACCGAAAGTGCTAGGAAGAGCAAAGTTTAAGTTTCAGATCATTTGGCAGAATGTCGTTTGGCTGAACGCCATTTGGCCGAATACAATCTGGCCGAAAGGGTCGTTTTTCCGAATGCCGTTTGGCCGAATCATGATCAAAAGAATTCAGTGGAAGTTTTTGACATTCTAATTGCCAATATGATCATCAGAAGTATTTCATTATTTCAATCATAGGCTATTCTTTCTAGTTTTGATAATAATTGATTAGTTGGCGTTGAAGCTACCGATATTTTATAAAGTTTTTTCCTTCTTTGAATCATAGGCTGTTCTTTTGGGACATACTGAAACAACAAACAATCACTTTATTTCATGATCACGGAGCTTCCCGTGCGCAAGAAATCCAGAACCCGATGCAGCGAACCCAACGATACAGCAGAGGATACGTAGCAGGAACCCATCAGAACCAATATCCAGCTAAACTGTTTCTTTTATTTTAGATTCATTATTAACTGACACGAATGCACTCTTAGTGTAAAATGTCATAAATAAATAAAAAAAACTTTATTTCATCATTCATTTTTCCGGCATTCGACCAAACGACCCATTCGGCCAAATGGAGTTCGGCCAAATGACCCGGGACCCTTTAATATAATGCTGGTGATGGCACAAATTTCCCAAATGGAGAAGAACATGCCTCTAGAGCCGACCTACTGATCATGCTGCTTGATCTACATAATTTGAAAAGCCGATTTCACTTCCTCATCGCCTTTTAGATTCTTGAGGAATGGCCCGTAACTACAGTTTGTAAACCCCTGATGTTAACAATACCAGAATATTGTAATAAATACTCCTTGAGATGCAGAATCTTACAAACATTCACTCTTCTTCCTCGGCCTTTAGGATCTTGCGAAAACAGCATGGCCTGTGACCCCAGCTTGAGAACCACTGAATCTCTCATCTCTCATCTCCCAGCTTGAGAACCACTGAATCTCATCTCTCATCTCATCTCTCATCTCTCATCTCTCATCTCTCATCTCTCATCTCTCATCTCTCATCTCTCATCTCTCATCTCTCATCTCTCATCTCTCATCTCTCATCTCTCATCTCTCATCTCTCATCTCTCATCTCTCATCTCTCATCTCTCATCTCTCATCTCTCATCTCTCATCTCTCATCTCTCATCTCTCATCTCTCATCTCTCATCTCTCATCTCTCATCTCTCATCTCTCATCTCTCATCTCTCATCTCTCATCTCTCATCTCTCATCTCTCATCTCTCATCTCTCATCTCTCATCTCTCATCTCTCATCTCTCATCTCTCATCTCTCATCTCTCATCTCTCATCTCTCATCTCTCATCTCTCATCTCTCATCTCTCATCTCTCATCTCTCATCTCTCATCTCTCATCTCTCATCTCTCATCTCTCATCTCTCATCTCTCATCTCTCATCTCTCATCTCTCATCTCTCATCTCTCATCTCTCATCTCTCATCTCTCATCTCTCATCTCTCATCTCTCATCTCTCATCTCTCATCTCTCATCTCTCATCTCTCATCTCTCATCTCTCATCTCTCATCTCTCATCTCTCATCTCTCATCTCTCATCTCTCATCTCTCATCTCTCATCTCTCATCTCTCATCTCTCATCTCTCATCTCTCATCTCTCATCTCTCATCTCTCATCTCTCATCTCTCATCTCTCATCTCTCATCTCTCATCTCTCATCTCTCATCTCTCATCTCTCATCTCTCATCTCTCATCTCTCATCTCTCATCTCTCATCTCTCATCTCTCATCTCTCATCTCTCATCTCTCATCTCTCATCTCTCATCTCTCATCTCTCATCTCTCATCTCTCATCTCTCATCTCTCATCTCTCATCTCTCATCTCTCATCTCTCATCTCTCATCTCTCATCTCTCATCTCTCATCTCTCATCTCTCATCTCTCATCTCTCATCTCTCATCTCTCATCTCTCATCTCTCATCTCTCATCTCTCATCTCTCATCTCTCATCTCATCTCTCATCTCATCTCTCATCTCATCTCTCATCTCATCACATGTCATCGTTCCCTAACTCTCTATCCTATCCTCTAACCTCCCATCTACCCTACCTTCTACCCTACCTTCTACCCTACCCTCTACCCTGCCTTTTACCCCACCCTCTACTTTAACACACTACCCTAACCCTCAACCTTACCCTCAACCCTACCCTCTACCCTACCATCAACCCTACCATTACCCTACCTTCAACCATACACTGTAACATAACCCTTTACCCTACCTTCTACTCTACCCTCTACCCTAACCCTCAACCGTGCCCTCTACCCTACCTTTTACCCTACCCTGTTACATAATCCTCTACCCTACCTTCTATCCAACCTTCTTCCCTACCCTCTACCATACCCTCCACCCAACCCTCTACCATACCCTCCACCCAACCCTCTACCCTAACGCTCAACCCTCTACCCTAACTTTTACCCTACCCTGTAACATGACCCTCTTTCCTACCTTCTACCCTACCTTTTATCCTACCCTCTACTCTACCTTCTTCCCTACCCTCTACCCTACCCTCCACTCTACCCTCTACCCTCACTCTCAACCCTACCCTCTACCCTACCCTCTACCCTACCTTTTATCCTACCTTCCACCCTACCCTGTAACAAACCCTCTACTCTACATTCTACCCTACCTTCTACCCTAACCCTCTACCCTACCTTCTATCCTACCTTCTACCCTAATCCTCTACCCTACCGTCTACCCTATATTTTACCCTAAACTCTGCCTTACCTTCTACTTCTACCCTACCCTCTAACAAAACCCTCTACCCTACCCTCTACCCTAATCATCTACCCTACCCTCTACCCTACCCTCTACCCTAACCCTCTGTCCTAGTCTCTCCTCGAACCCTCTACCTAACCCTCTACCCAACCCTCTATCTTACCTTCTACCCTAACTTGTTACTTGTTCCCGAATACCTAAAACCCCAATTTACGCCAAAGGAGCGTAAATTGGGGGAGCGCTATTTGAGAATTAGTGCGTAAATGGGGGGAGCGTTATTTGGGAATTAGTGCGTAAATCGGGGGGCGCAAATTGAGTTTGGCGCAAATAAAGTGAGCGTAAATTGGGGTTTTAGTGTAGTTGGAATTCAACTGCAAGCAACATAGTTAGTAGTTTCAAAGGTTTAGCATAGTTATAATATTTTACCTAGTCAACAGGACAGTAATAGAATAACTGCAAATTCACAGCTATTGAACTTGGCGATTCTAACCTAATTTAAGTGAGAAATGATATAACAATTTTGTTTAGGATTTTCATTTAGGTAGAGTATAACAAATTCTTACTGTATCGCACGAACTAGGTTTTAGAATTCACTTTAGGGTTTTCCAATTGTAGGGTAACGAATTCAAATTAGATTTTAACAAATTAATCGTAGATTCACAGAACTTGCTCCTGCTGATGTTCTCCGCATGTAGATTTTCTATTGTCCTCGACTTCATCAGCATTTGACATCTCCCCGCCGTCATTAAGCAACGGCGACACTTCAGATGTTTGGCCAGCAGCAGTGTGGCCAGCGGTAACAGGTTATTTCACCTCAAGCGTTGCCTCCGCTATAGGAGCCCTCACCTCGACAACCTCACCAAGGACCACTACCACCAGACTTTTGTGGGCGGTACCTTTACGCTTCTTATCACGCTTGAGCTCGAGAATCATTTTACCAATACGAGTACGTCGGCTCCCAGATCCACGAGCTTGGCGTCGCTCCTCATCGCCTTCAAGACTTCCGAGTACTTAGACTATTCAGTCTTGATGACGCTTCTCACGCCTGGCGCCTACCCTTCTATGTCTCTCAGGTTGTATGTCTCCACTCACCTGCTCATACTTTGCCTTCTTTTTCTCTTCTTTTGCTCCACAATGATCCAGGGGTCTGCCCCCCCTCCTAACCCGCCCTAACATGTGGTTGCTGAGGACCTACCAATGATCGCAACCCTCTGTTTCCTTCAATCCGGGATGGGCTGGCTTTTTCTAGCCCACCCTTCTCAGCTTTCCGGGACGCCTGGCTAGTGTTCGCTTTACCGGCATTACTGCCGACTTCCGCGTTAACAACCACCTGGCATTGCGGGCGCCGCCTGGTAGCCCCTCACCTGACGAACGTTCCACACGACTTCCAAACCTGCCATTTGTTCGAACGCCATTTGGCCGAATGTCGTTTGGTCGAATGCCGTTTGCCCGAATTATGATCAAAATAATTCAGAGGTAGTTTTTACTATCAATATGATCATCAGCAGTATGCCCTTCTTTTAATCATAGGCTATTCTTTCTAATTTTGATATTCAAGGATAAGTTGGCGTTGAAACTATCAAAGATTTTTCCTTCTTTGAATCTGGGCTGTTTTTTCTAGTTCTACTGATGTGCGAAACAGCTAAGTTCATCTTTCATTTCTGGGCCAAACGGCATTCGGCCTAATGGTGTTCGGCCAAATGACCCGGAACCCTTCCGTAATTGCCAGGAGTTTCTTGTGGTCCTTCCTGGTCGCCATCATTGTCTTAGGAAGTCTAACAAGGGCCTACTTAAGGTTCTTGCTAATATTAGACTTCAAGGACGCTCAGTCGGAGCGAAACTGCTGCGCAGCCACTTCCATTGCAGATAGACCATCGCTGTTTTTGTTGATGGCCCTCAACAACCGCGCTCCGGCCATTATCTCACCCGACACACTACATGCGGAGCTGCCTAACGTATTCGATTTCCTCAACGGAGGCCTCGCTAACCCTCTCATTGCAAAGGAGTTAACCTCACCAGTACCACTAAATTGTTCATCTTATGATTGTCGGCTACGCAGCCTTTATCAAATCAAACGATCGATCACCAGACTAAATTTTTGATTTTGATGTATTCTCATTATACGGGAAAAAAGGTCCACTACGCCAGAGCCCTGCATTAACGCGGTAAGGTACAGAATACAGGGTGCGGCAGGAAAAAATGCGAAAAGTTCAAGGCACTATTACACGCTAAATATAGGATATATATGTGTATTTTTTCATGACAGTGTATCAGTCAATGTCTATATTCTAGCACTGAAAAATAAAAATGAACATATTTGATGTTTAACATGTGATAATGTAGGCCTAATAAGCGGATATCAATAAACTGCGCGCCCAATGGTCATTAAACAAAATGACTATAACAGTAACAAAATTAGCTCAAATTTGATGAACAACCAGACCACACTGATCCAGATCCATGTAGTTTCACATACCAGATGAAATAAGTACATATATTTGATGATATTGTAGAGAAAATCAAAAATTTTGTTTTATCAGATGCGAAATTTAGCGACCTGTGCGATTTTTTGCGCTTTGAAAATTCTGGTTGTCTTCATCTTCAGGCGCCGCCCTGTAAAGGTTAGTGACCAAAATGGATTTTTTTTAATTAACTTTTCAGAAAACTAGCCTATTATAGATCATGGAACGTTGAAACATAGATTGGTTAATGTCAAATGGACGAAAATGAGGTTTGAAGTTGAAAAACACTTTCGCATTTTTTCCTGCCGCATACTGTACTGTGGGGTTGCCCAGGTACCCCACTGACGATCGAGTATCTTTTTCACCCCCTCGATCACTAATTGCTCGGCACGGGTCGCTTGACACCTTGAATTGAGGTTAGTAGTCCTATACTTAGCCGTCAACTACACGGCTGACTCGCATGAAGGGAGGGTTCGTCAAGCCCCTTGACTACCGTTCCTACTCTCTCATGTACACTCGGTGTGCTTCAACAGTTTGTTGATGATGATCCTTTTTAGCACTTTCCCCGCCGTGTCCAGCAATCAGAATGGAGTGTATGCCGACAGATCCCCGGGTAGTTTCCACGCCTTTGGCATTAACTCGTTGGGGGCAGTGTTGGTAAACTCGCACTCAAAGCGCACTCATGAACCGCTCCTGCGTGAGCAAACTCGCGCGCGATTCTGAATCATTTTCTCACGCGCGAGATTTTCATGCAAAATCTCGCTCTCACGAGTCAAGCGCCGCAATCTCATTCGCTTGTAAAACGAATCCAAATCAATTTAAACGACAATCTTTGTTGTTATATGCAAGGTTTGATCTTGTTCTGACATACAATCCTAAAAACTTCGTTGTAAATAATAAGTCTACCAAAAAATTAAGGAATGAGTAAAATCACGAGTCAACTCATGCATGATTTTTTCGGCAGTGAGTTTGGCGAGTCAAGAATCGCGCGTGAATCAACTCAACCATGAGATTTGAGAATTTGAGTTTTTACCAACACTGGTTGGGGGATCGCTACAAGGGGTGTCTCGATGGTCTCACTGGTTGGGGCAAAATACAACTAAAAAGCACGGTGAAGGTCAATTAATGTCATTCTAATTTGACGTCTATTTGCCTTCGCATCGCATCTCCTAGAAGTGTTTCGTGACGTATTTCTCGTCACTTGCACGTGTATAGAAAATTATGATCAGTTGGCAGTTGCGCCAACTAACGAATACAATTCGCTAATCGGGGCGCAGTTATGAGTTATGACCACGAATTTCCGCTGTAGGACCAGCTTCTGTAATAGCTACTTTAGAGGCCAGGTTTGGAACGCCGTCCAGACCTGGGGCCTTACCTATGCCAAAGAATTTTACAATCCCTGCATCATCATCAGCTCCCCTAAACCAGCCCTCATTGTTGAAGAATAACTTCTTCCGCCTGCAAGTACATGCCCTTAGCCTAGTCGTCTCTGCTGACTTCGCTCTCTGCCTGCTTTTATTGTAGCCGATTCGTTAGATTGTCGCTGTGAGTTAGGTATTATCTATCCTACATTTCGAACAACTTAACTAACTTATTAGTCTAATTATTACTAATTATTAGTCAAGAACTACAAAAAATAACGTCGATGCTCTGCTCCGCTCCGGTATGGCTAAATCTTTCTTCAGTAACGGCATTTGTCAGACCGTCATCGACATGACGAGTGCCTCTAGCAGGATCTGACCTCGCAGGTTCGTGAAATAGCTTCCCTATTCCACAACAGGCATTGAAGTCACTCATTATAAGGAACGACCTTCAACGCCTTCAACTTATCAGCTCTACCGTCATACAGTCCAACATTTGAGTAAACTGCTCTATCGACCCACGAAGAAGCGCATAGCAGCTCCAAAAAAAAGACTATGTCGACCTTGGCGACCACAAAGCGTTCATTATATGTTAAAATCAGCTCCTTGCTTGGCCATTTCGTCCGTCGTGGCCGTCGTCAATACTACCACCATTTTGATCCGTTCTTCACTTAGTAGCTACTTCACATTGCAGCAGCGTAAAATTGGTTAAGGATCAGCTATGTTCCTAGCACTCTGAGTTATCAGTCGAGACTCTCTTGAAGGCCGGGAGCTTTAGGTCTGCAGGATTTCTGTAGTAGTTCTGACGATCGGTACGTGATATGTGTGATGAATAAAAGAGATATCAGATCTGTAAATAATATCAAAAAATTGTTCCTATTATATATAAGCAATAGTAAAATTCAATATTTCAAGATCAAACGAATAGCTATAATTATTCTAGGAATAGTTCTATGCCAACACAGCGATGGTTCTGCATTTCTGCTGAAATGGATTTGTTGGCAACTTTCGCAACCTATCACTGTTTCCGTGGTGAGTGTAATAATTGTTGGGAAATGGATAGAGCGAGAGAAATTGCGTCTATGAATAATACCAACGTGTTCACTGTGCGTATGAATATTTTAAAACATCCATGTAACTGAAAGCTTCCCCTTGCTTTCCGTGTATCGAAAAAGAGTATACATCTAGGCGCTCACCAAACTACTTTCTTTTACGCTTGAACTCACCTCACTGTACCTACCATTTCACTTTCACAACCATTCTTTCGCAGGCGACTCCGGTGGTCCGCTGATCATCAACGACCGGGGTCGGTTCACGCTGATCGGAATCACCAGTGCCGGGTTCGGGTGCGGAGTGGACCACCAGCCGGGAATCTACCATAACATCCAGAAGACGGTCAAGTGGATACAGAATGTGATTTTAACGGCAAGTTAGGGATCAAGAGAAGAATCTGCTAACAACACACACCCGCACGCGATATGGTGGTGCTGTAACAGCCAGCGCGGTGTGCGATGGAATCAACAGTATTGTTTTTAGAGGAAACTTACGCGAGTTTGCGTCGCGCAACGCGGAAACACTTGCAACTCTCTACTGGTGTCGCTGGTGCCACAGCGGCCCGCAGGATATTTTACCTTTTTAAAACGAAATAAGCTATAAATGTGATGATCTAAAGCTACTATGAAATTTCTGTGAGAATTTTATACGGTACCTACATTTTAAACGGGAAGATGCTTCAACTACTATTACTATTACTACTACTTCGTACTACAACTGCCGCTACTACTCGAAGGGTGATAATCTATTTTTATGGTATTTTAGTGCTATTTTACCTTTTCACCTCTATTGCTAGACACATTGAAATGTGTCGGCTTTTAGAAAGTAGAATATCGTCTTGTAATGGCGATAAAAATAATTTATTATTTCAGGATAGAAAAAAAATAAACATAAATATTTATATGAAATTCTTAACATGACTTTTACTTTATTCACTTCACATATTCCTTTAATCTTCTGAACCACAAGAATTGCGCGTAATTGTGACGGAAAATGACCAAGCGATAGCAAACAGAAATAAATTATGCAAAACAGACTGGCGTTTTCTCTCTACATCGAACTGCAGATATCTCCATTTCATTGATAACATCCGCATACTTATCAATATACTGAAGGATCGCTGTTTTGGGTCTTTGCGCGGCAGGAGAAGGTAGACAGGATGGTCTCAACATATAGAAGTACAATCCGCCTGAACCATGGCCTGTTAGATTCGGTCATAAATTTTTTGTTTTTCCATGGATTTTGATGAAATTTTCACATTTTCCCGAAAAACTCTTCTAGTTTATGATTCCGGGGACATGGGTGCCTAGTCCACATGGTTCCGGAGTTATTCTGGATTGTCTTGGGGTACCAAAACTGGCCACATACTTTGCACAATGTATACCTCAAGATCCCGATGAGGTAGAAGTGTAGTGTCTTGGGCGAATTTGTTCAGCAAGTTAAGAACTAACTGGCAACGACGACATTAGTTCGCGATTCTGTCGCTAGGCGGCGCCAGTGTCAAAAATTATCAAACCCTCATATCTCAGAAACCTGATAAGATAGAATGATGCCGTCTTCGGCAAAGTTCTTCAGTAAGCTCAGAAATATCTGGCAGTAAAGGCTTTGGTTTGGGATTTATCCGCTAGGTGGCGCCTTGTGTCTAAAAAATTCAAATCGTATATAGCACGTATATCTCGATACTCTAATGAGCTACAAGTATGCCACTTCACCAAAGTTGTTCAGTAGGCTAAGAACTATCTTACAATGGCGTCTTTGGGTCGAGAATCGTTCGCTAAGTGGCGCCAGAGTAAAAAATGTTTAAACTCCTGTATCTCAGAATCCTGATAAGATATAATGATGTCGTCTTCAGCGAAGTTCTTCAGCAAGCTTAAAGCTGTTTGACAGTTGAGTATTTGATTCGTGATTTACTCGCTAGGTGGCACCTTGCGTAAAATATTTATACACGTATATCTCGATACTCTAATGAGCTGAAAACATGGCGTTTTCTGAAAAATTGTTCAGCAAGTTGAGATCTATTCGGCAAAGAAGATGCTAGGTGACACCAGCAATCAAAACGTTCAAACAATTTTATCTAAAAAATATGAAAATGTCCTGCAAATTGTTCCGAATGTCAGGTGTTCTTGGTTATGATTTTATTCGAAAAGTTCCGTCTTGTATAAAAAAAAATACTTGTATGAACAACCTAATGAACAAGAAGTATTTCGTTTTCAGCATAGTTGTTCAAAAAGCTAAGTGCTATATGGCAGGATAATGGACGGTCGAGTACGGTGGTGCAAGAGGCAATACTTTTACACCGTTTTTTGACCTCCTGCAGACAAATTTTGTTTTCCAGGAATTCCTCCGGTAATTTATCCAGCTATTCTTCTGGGAATTTTCCTCCGGGAGTTTCTCCAGGAATTCCTCGGATTTTTTTTGAGGATTTTCTCCGAAAATTTAACTGAAAATTTCCCCAGAAATGCTCCATGAATTCCTCCGAGAATTTCTTCAGGAATTCCTCCGAAATGTTCTAGAGGTAATTCTCCAAGAATTTCTCAAGGAATTTCTCCGGAATTTTCTCCAGGAATTCTTCCGGGAATTTCTTCAGGAAAATTTTCGTTTTTTTTTTCAAGAAAATAATCTGGGAATTTCTCCGGGAATTCTTCTGGGAATCTATCCAGGAATTTATCCGGAAATGTATCCAGGATTTCCTCCCAGAATTTCACAGATAATTTCCCTAGGAATTATTCCTGGAATATCTCCAGGGAATTTCTTCAGGAACATCTCCATGAGTTCCTCCGGGAACTTCTTCAGGAATCGCTCCAGGAATTCCGGCAATTCTTCCGAGAATTTCTCAAGGAATTCCTCCGGGAATGTAGCCCTCAGCGCCAGGGATGGCATGTCACGCAGAAATTGTGCCCATTTACGCTCATCTTTTACTGAATTTTTTATTTACCAGTTTCATTTACCTTACAAAAGAGAAAAAGAAAAAAACGCACAATAAAATGTACATAATTTCTCTCACGCAGAGTTTTTGTGCAGGTGATTAGAGTGCTGCGTGAGAGCAATGAGAGCCCGCAAGTTATAATTCCAGTGCGCACGCAGAAAAATAGAAGTCAGTGCACACGCAGTGTGTTCAAAGGGGTCAGTGTTGTTTGAGCATTTGGTGAACCGAAACCATGCCAGTGAGTCCAAAACCCGCTAAGGGATATCAAATCCTGTGATATCAGAGACAAGCAGACGTCTTAAGCTGGTCAAGGACTTACAGTTGATGGATATTTTGGTTCCAAATTCCACCAACAGGCGGTGCTAGTAAGCTAACAAATTTTGTTTTTCATATATATCAGGAAAATTTGCAAAAAAAATTGCAACTAGCGCCGCCTAGCTGCAGAAACTCGAACCAAACGATAATTATTCTGAAAGCCCTTGACCTACCAAACAATTTTGCCGAAGACACCATCTTTCTAAAGAATCAGAATGCTGAGACATGTGAAATGTAAAATTTGTACGCTCTCTAGCGCCGCCTAGCGGTGAAATCACGAAATCACGGCTCATATTCTGAAAGCCCTTGACCAGCTAAACAACTATGCAGAAGAAACCAACTCTCTTAGTAATCAGGATCCTGAGATATATGGGATGGAAATTTTGTCAGTGTTGCATCTGCTTGTCTAAGATATCACATAAATCTCAGACAAATAGATGAGACATCTTGAGATGTCTTCGGCAAAGTTGTTTGGCTGGTCAAGGACTAACCAATAATAAGGCTTAAGATTCAAAATTCTGCCGCTGGGCGGCGCTAGAGAGCAAACAAATTTTAAAATTCACATATCTCAGCATCCTGATTTTGTAGAAAGATGGTGTCTTCGGCAATATTGTTTGGTAGATCAAGGGCTTTCAGAATAATTCAAGTTTCTGCAGCTAGGCGGCGTTAGTTGTATTTTTTTTTGCAAATTTTCCTGATATATAGTTATGGACATCCCTAGGCTCTACCCACGATGATCAGGTATCCGCCTATCGTGGACTAGATGCTGACAAAGCAGTATCACCCTTGGAGACACTGAGCATAACCCCCATACCAGAATACCCTTTGGACTCCGAGCATATTGATGACACGATAAATCGATACCGGCGCACAGTAACACCGACCATCCAACGCAACCCAGAACAACCAGGCCAGTTGCCATCCGGTGAACTTTTGCTGACATCGAGAAAGCATCGAACTCAATCGGAGGACACAGGTGTGCCCTCGGTCTGGTCTGGCTCGATCAGTCAGTTGGAAGTGAACGTTTGAATCGATAGGTCTAATAGTCAGTTGAAAGCCCTTCTGGCCCAGTATAAGTGTTAGGAAGTGTGAAATGTAAAATTATAAACAAGAACATAATAAAAGTGATGGGATTAGGGTAAATTTGAAACAAGTAGTTTTTTAAAAACCCTAATGTGAAGTCCCGTCCATTTTTGGCGCAGTCGTACGGAACACTCTACGTGCAGTGCTAGTTTTTGGAAGACAATCTAGTGACAAAACCCGATCCGTGGTAATTGGACAGTAGTGCGAAAACCGAAAATTAGTGTCGAATTGACGACATCGGACGTGCCGGTAACCAAGGACTAAAAGTGTAACTGACTTGCGCAGGATTCAGCATTAAGTAGACGCTTAGCCCAACCCGTGGCGAAGCAAGAAACTAGTGACTATCTCCAGTGATCATCAGGAACCAGGCTCTTGGAAACCATCCCTCAACCCGTAGGTGATTTGCGCCGCCCGACACGAAAACTGCATCGGTGGGTTTCAACCCTTTAAGAGTGTCGAACCGTGAGTAAACAACTTTTCTTTTCCCAACCTCTCTATCATTTTGTATGCGTAGATTTAATCCCGTTCCTAAAGTTAAGCCTCTCAGGTACCACGAAAGAAACATGGAACAAGTTAATTTACAGGCAATATTTGACCAAATACAAAACTTGGAGCACAGACTTGGTGCTCTTCAAGTCGAAAACAATAATTTACAGCAGCAACAGCAACAGTTGCAACAACAGCGGCAAGCCCCCGTCGTGGAGGACCGTCGCACGGACTTCTTTCGAATTCCAGACCCCATAAGAATGATCCCATCATTCGACGGGAATAAAAGACAGCTCAGTCATTGGCTTGATACAGCAAGACGAGCTTTGAATTTATGCCGACCACACGTCGCACCGGATTTATTTGCCGTGTACGAACAAGCGGTGATCAACAAAATCGAGGGCAAAGCTCGCGATATGATATGTGTAAACGGAAACCCCACTACCTTCGACGAAGTAGCGGAAATCCTACAAAGTGTCTACGGTGATCGCAATAATATTGCTACATACCAGACACAATTATGGTCACTTAAAATGACCGAATCATTACATATTTACTATAAGAAAACAAAGGAAATAATGGTTAATATGAAGTCTTTGGCAATGCAGAATCCAACTTATGCAAACCATTGGGACGCTATTAATCATTTCCTTGAACAAGAATGTTTAGCAGCATTTATTAACGGCCTTAGTAAACCCTACTTTGGGTATGCTCAAACAGCACAACCCAGCGATTTGGAGAATGCATACGCATTCCTGTGTCGGTTCCAAAACGCTGAGAAGACGAAGTCCCACACACAAGCTGCATTCGACCAACAGCCCCATGGTAGCAAAAATTTCAAATCTTCCAATAAACCATTTAGCAAGCAATCAGACACCCCATCTACACGACACAAACCGCTATCCGACAGACGGAAAATGACACCCATGGAAGTAGACCCGTCGTTACGTTCCAGAGTTTACAATCATGACGCTGAACAGAAAAACGACGACGATACACATGACACACATAGCGAAGACGATAGTGAAGACGAAGTCAGTGAACAAAGTGTAAATTTTCAGATAGACCTCGATCCGAGATCGTTGACTTAAATGCAATCAACGGACTTCCCTACGTAATAATGAACATTTGTGGTAAGGACGCAAAAATACTTGTGGATAGTGGATCAAACAAAAATTTCATTTCGCCCAGCCTGATTCCAAAATCAAAACAGCTAAAATGCAAAACCCTCAAAATTTCTAATAGCTCAGGACGGCATGCGGCCGATCAAAAATTCATCACGACAATTTTTGGCCTCAAGCAAAAAGTTACCTTCTACCTTTTAAATTTCCACAATTTTTTTGACGGAATCCTTGGATACGAAACCCTCTCCGACATCGAAGCACTGATCGACGTGAACAACCACAAAATAATCCTTCCCCACAAAACAATCCCGATGCAAATTAGGAAATTAGGCCCTTCGCAGATTACGCTGACAGAGAACTCTACGCGAATGATCAAACTACCCGTTTTACAGAATAATGGCAACGTTTACCTCCCTAACGACATACAAATTGCCAACGCTGTAATCCCTTCTGGGTTGTACCAAGCAGAAAATGGTTTTGTAAACGCTCCAATAAGAAACTTTGGCAAATCTGTCACCTTCCATTGGACAAAGCCAGCAAAAACTATTCAAGTAGCAGAAGTTAACAATATGAATTCACATCATTCTTATCAAGCGTCCCACATACCCCCTTCTGAATTGGAAACAATGATTAGAACCAAACATCTCAACAACGAAGAAAAATCTGCATTACTGAAAATCCTTTCTAAAAATTCCAAAATTTTTCATAATGATTCAAAAAAGTTGTCTTGCACTTCTGCAATTCAACATCGAATAAAAACTACGGATGATATTCCAGTTCATACCAAAACGTACCGATACCCTAATGTCCATAAAGCTGAAGTGGAGAAGCAAATCAACGAAATGTTGGAGGACGGTATTATTCAAAATTCTATTTCCCCCTGGACATCTCCAATCTGGATTGTTCCAAAAAAACTGGATGCAAGCGGAAAAAAGAAATGGCGTGTCGTCATAGACTACCGCAAATTAAATGAAAAGACTGTCGATGATAAATTCCCCATCCCGCGAATTGAAGAAATCCTTGACAGGCTCGGCCGTAGTACCTATTTTACTACACTGGATCTTAAATCTGGATTCCACCAGATTGAGGTACATCCAAAAGACAGGCCGAAAACTGCTTTCAGTACAGAGAAAGGGCACTTCGAATTCATCCGCATGCCCTTTGGATTAAAAAACGCGCCAGCAACTTTTCAGCGCGTAATGAACCACATTCTCGGAAATCTCATTGGAAATTGTTGCCTAGTTTACCTAGACGACATTATTATTTTTGGTAGCTCGTTACAGCACCACATCGATAACCTTAACAAAGTGCTTCAACGGCTTGCTCAAGCCAACCTTAACATTCAATTTGACAAATGTGAATTTCTTCAGAAACAATGTGAATTTTTGGGGCACATAGTAACCCAAGATGGCATTAAACCCAATCCAAATAAAATCGAAAAAATCCTTAATTGGCCAATCCCAAAAACAACTACTCAAATCAAAGGCTTCCTAGGACTTCTTGGATACTACAGAAAATTTATTCGAGATTTTGCAAAATTAACGAAACCTTTAACCAGGTGCTTGAAAAAAGATACAAAAATTGTCCACAACGAAGAATTTATTAGTTGTTTTAATGATTGCAAACAGTTACTAACGAGCGACCCTATTCTAAAATACCCCGACTTCAATGGAAAATTCATTCTTGAAACTGACGCAAGCGACTTTGCTTTAGGAGCCGTTTTGTCTCAGAAATTCGAAGATGGCAAGGAGCATCCTGTTGCATATGCCTCTAGAACGCTGAATCAAGCAGAATGCAACTATTCTGCCACGGAAAAAGAATTGTTGGCCATTGTATGGGCAACGAAACATTTTAGACCATATATTTACGGAACCTCTTTCGAAATTCGAACCGACCACAAACCACTTGTGTGGCTCCGGCAGAAAAATGATCTGAACAGGAGACTTTTACACTGGAAACTAGCTCTCGAAGAGCTCGAATTTGAAATCAAGTATAAGAAAGGTACTCTAAACGCTAATGCAGATGCATTGTCTCGTATTAACCCTGAGGATAAAACAGAAGTAAACGCCAACTCTACCTCCAGCGATGACATGACACAACACTCCGCGGACACTGACGATAACGACTTCATCCCGTCAACGGAAAGACCCCTTAACGGATTTGGAAATCAGATTGTACTTTTAGAGACAGATGAAGATAGTCGTGAATCCTTGACCCCATTTAAAAACTTCCACAGAATAACTATAAAGAAGGTACATTTTGGTCCAGCAGCCCTGATCAATATTCTTAAGGAATACGCTTCGACGAAATGCGCTACCGGTCTTTATTGTAGCGAAAGTATCCTTAATAGGCTGCAAACTATTTATAAAACTTACTTTTCAAGAGCAAAATCATTAAAAATTTTCTGGACACAAAGATTGTTAGAAGACGTAACAGATGAGCTGGAACAGGACCTGATCATCGAACGGCAACACAACGCGAACCACAGAGGAATCATTGAGACAAAGGCACACATCTCAAGAAGGTACTTTTTCCCAGGAATGAAGAGCAAAATTTCAAAGTTTATCAACATCTGCAAACTTTGTCAAAAGGCTAAGTATGAAAGGCGACCATATAAACAAAAATTCCAATTAACAGCAACACCATCCAGGCCGTTGCAAATTGTTCATATGGATATATTCATAATCAGAAATAGAAATTATCTAACACTTTGTGATAAGTTCTCCAGACTAACAATGGCTATCCCAATTAAAACACGGAATACTATACACATTCTAAGAGCACTAACCCACTTCTTCGCTAACGTTGGAAAACCTTCCTTTCTCGTCATGGATCAGGAAGCATCATTTACCTCAACAACAGTTAAAGAATTCCTTGAGGAAAACGATGTAGAGTACCATTATACGAGTGTTGGACAATCCTCTTCGAATGGTACTGTGGAAATCGTCCATAGGACTATTAGAGAATTGCACAACATCTTAAGTATGAAGGATTCAACTAAAGATTTGTCCGAAACGGCAAAAATTAATCTTGCAGTTTCCATATATAATGACTCAATACACTCTCAAACAAAGTTAACTCCAAAAGAGTTATTTTTTGGCTTCAGAAACGAGGACCCTGTCCCCGAAGATCTCGATGAAAGAATAAGACTGAAGGAGGAATTTTACAGGATTTTGTCTCAAAAACAATTAGAGAAAAAACGTTCAGACTTAGAAAAACTGAACATAAACAGAGAAGATCCTGAAAACTTCCTTCCAAATGAAACGGTCTTCGAAAGAAAAAGGAATAACTTGAAGCACCAAGAGAGGTATAGAGAAATACAAGTCAAAGATAATTTAGAGTCAAATATAATCGACGAGAATGGGAGAAAAGTCCACAAAACAAAATTAAAACGTAAACGTAAAACTTAATTTCGACGTAGAACTAATTGCACCTTTTTGTCTTCTTTCCCTTCTTCTCCTGTCATTTCAGCTCGAAGATGACACACAAACACCCGATACTTTTTTGTCTTACAATTATGATGTTTTTCAATCCTATTTACTCTGCTTACTTGGAAATCCTTGAACTTAATGAAAATCCCGGTATAGTTGCGTTCAAGACTAATTCAGTCTTTATAAAAGAAGGATCTCACACACTATTCCATAGATTTAATTTATTTTCCTTTACCGTCGTTCTCAAGCAGTATGAATCCATTATTTTGAACATTGAAGAAAACCCAAAGATAGCAGAACTAGTTAAAATTCTTAAACAAAAGCAGAGTCAGGCTTATTTTATCCTTGAAAATTTAACCGCTAGAAGTAGAAAAACAAAACGATCTCTTAATTTTCTTGGGTCTACCTTAAAAATGATTACAGGGAATCTCGATAATGAAGATTTGTTAAAAATAGAAAACCAACTTGAAATTCTTAAAAATTCAAATAACCTTTTAGTAACAGAGAATAATGAACAAATTCAAATTAATAAATTGTTTGAGGAAAGGATTAACAATATTACTAAACAAGCTTATAGACAGTCTAGGGAAATAGATAGCATCATTAAACAGACAAGACTGAGCTTAGACAGACCTGTCGAATGGGAACATCTCCTGCACCTACACAACATCATCTTCAACATCGACATGATCAACCAGCAGCTGTCTACAATTTTCGAGGCCATTCAGTTGTCCAAGTTGGGTTTAATTTCAAAGGCTTTCTTACAACCATCAGAGCTAGAATTTGCAACGAATCTGTTGGAGTCACAAGGCGTTGTGATTAACAGCTATGACCAAGTTTATGAGTTTTTGGAACCCATAGCATTCCACAATAACTCAGACATAATCCTACTTATAAAAATTCCTAAATTCAGGCAAGGAGAATTTGTGCAACTCCAAATAGAAGCCATTCCACGACAGTTTAAAATCATACCGATAAATGCAACAAAAGCCATTGTTGGTAACAATGAGTCTTACCTTATTTCCCATCCATGCATGAACATCGAGCATAGCATCATCTGCGACGTCCAGAACTTGTATAACACTTCAAATGACGGATGCTTACATGAGTTACTAAGAGGAAATACGGGTAACTGTACCTTCATTAGATCCCCAATGAAACCTGACACAAAGGAAATCGAGAATCTCGGACTGTTAGTTAAAAACTCTGTTGATCCGACTTCGATGCAAAACAGTTGTGGATATGGTCCGAGGAATTTAACAGGAACGTTTCTCATATCATTTAGAGATTGTTCCATCATCCTCAACGGAAAAACCTTTACCAGCAAAACATTCAGAGGAGAATCCAGACCTGTCATCTTACCCCTACATTCAGTTAGCGTAGATGAGTCACAGACAGAACCAGAATCCATTGACTATATGGAACAACTGCACATTAGGAATCGTCATAAGCTGGAGCACTTAGAAACAGCAAACAAAAGGACTAAAGTGCTCAACATAGTAGGAATAGTTCTCATCACATGCTTCGTAGCAGTAATTTTCGCTTTTCTTACGAGAGAAGTTCGTAAACTCAAAATGAAGCTGACAATACGGATCCCTGCAAACAATGCGTTGGAAAGCTCTCAAACAATATTGAACCGAGACGGTTCAAACTAAGGCGGGGGAAGTTATGGACATCCCTAGGCTCTACCCACGATGATCAGGTATCCGCCTATCGTGGACTAGATGCTGACAAAGCAGTATCACCCTTGGAGACACTGAGCATAACCCCCATACCAGAATACCCTTTGGACTCCGAGCATATTGATGACACGATAAATCGATACCGGCGCACAGTAACACCGACCATCCAACGCAACCCAGAACAACCAGGCCAGTTGCCATCCGGTGAACTTTTGCTGACATCGAGAAAGCATCGAACTCAATCGGAGGACACAGGTGTGCCCTCGGTCTGGTCTGGCTCGATCAGTCAGTTGGAAGTGAACGTTTGAATCGATAGGTCTAATAGTCAGTTGAAAGCCCTTCTGGCCCAGTATAAGTGTTAGGAAGTGTGAAATGTAAAATTATAAACAAGAACATAATAAAAGTGATGGGATTAGGGTAAATTTGAAACAAGTAGTTTTTTAAAAACCCTAATGTGAAGTCCCGTCCATTTTTATATATGAAAAACAAAATTTGTTAGCTCACTAGCACCGCCTTACAGTGGAATTTTGAATCTTAAGTCTTATTATCGGTTAGTCTTTGACCAGCCAAACAACTTTGCCGAAGACACCAACTCTTTAAGTAATCAGGACCATGAGATATATGAGATTGAAATTTCGCTAGCGTTACATCTATTTGTCTGTGATTTATGTGATATCTTAGACAAGCAGATGCAACACTGACAAAATTTCCATCCTGATTACTTAGAGAGTTGGTTTCTTAATACAGTACGGACCCGATTTTGTCAGCCCCATTTTGCGAAGAACTTTTTGGTCTCATTACACTAGTTTACAGCATTTTTGAACTCGGTAAGCTGATGATCATTTTTGGTGTAGAATCATGCCCTGAGTTCGAAAACGCGAAAGAAAAAAAATACAGTAGAGTGGAAATTTTTTCGACTTTCCATACAAGGCTGATGATTGGAAATCGATTTTTGTTCTATTTTTAAGCAAAGTCGCTCACTTCAAACATCTCATTCTCCGTAATCAATGCTCCGATTGAGCTGAATTTTTTACTGTAACTCGCCTACATATGATGTGTCAAATAAACGTCGAGAAAGAATTTTTAAATTGTTTTTTTCTCATTGAAAAAAATACATTTCTTCAAAAAATTTTGGGAATTTTGCTAAAATTTAAGGAGATCGTCCCTAAAACTCGCCAATATCTTGAAATTCATCAATCTTACGCAAAACCTGTATTCAGGTGATCAAATGGTATTGTATTCAGCTTTTAATTTATGGAAAAAGATTTGAAATTGGTTGAACAAAACGCAATATATTTGAATTTTAGTAAATTACATATTTTGAAAAGTTGTAAAGCTCGATATTGAGCTAAAACTCAAAAACTGTTCTACTTAAAATTTTTTGAAGGTCGGTTTGGAAATCAGCACTAAATTGTGCTTCAAAAATTTTGGTCGTTGACAGAAGTTCACGACTTTCGTTTTATTTTGTAAACTAGTGTTATCTAACGGTCAAATATTGACCAATTCATTTAAGATCATCATCAAACTACTGCTGAAAGACAGAACATAGAGGAATAAACAGTATGAATATTTGTTTAAATTTCTGAGGGGAGCAAAAAATGTGTTCCGGAAAGGGGCTCACAAAATCGGGTCCCTTATGTAATCTTAAAAATTTTCAATTAAATTGAAGTTTTTTATAAGGTTTACCTAAAATCCTCAAATTTTGAAAGCTAGTGAATACTAGTAGTTCTCAGTTAGTTAGCTGTAAGTGGTAGGGCTTGATTGGTTAACTCTACACAAAGTTAGAGCGTTTCTAGTAAAACACTTCTAATTTTACTGGCATTTATATGCTTTCAATATTCTGTAACTAGCGCCGCCAGGTGGCAGAACTTTACAATAAACTTCCCATCACATGTAAGCCCTTAACCTACCAAACAACTTTGCCCAAAGAAACCATCTTTGTAAGTGTGTGGTACCCCTAAGATGATCAAGTGCAAGTGATAACGAACACCCCTATAGGAGCTGTCACTTGAATGAACTGGGCAACCAAGAATGTTCATTCACCTGCTTGTCGCACACATAGGGTAACCTGGGGTAATACGCACCCCCGGGGCAAAACGCCCTCACGCTATTTCACTATATAAGTGAAGTTCCGTCAGATGCAAGCAAACTAGACGTAAAATTGAGCCGAACAAGCCCACAAATGACAAGAATATTCGAATGAAAAGCGTGGAAAACGATGATTTTCCACATTTGGAAAGATTGTCTAATTTAAAGCGCACGCAATTTAAGCAATTGTGCGCCGATTATATGGGATCAACCCATTAACTACCGTCCGCCTCCTACACCTTCCATTTGCTGCCGTTAATAGTAAGATGGAGCCGCATGGTATTGCTTAAGAACTCAAAGCGGGAAATGCCAGAGGTCGTATTGCCCCACTTCAAGGTGCGTTTTGCCCCCAACAGTTTTTCAGCACCCAAAAAGTAACACATTTTTAAATTGTTAATTTGATTGAGTAAAATTGATATCATGCGGACCAAAAAATGGCGTCTCTTAGATAAATAAGTAAACTAACTTTCAATACGCACGATACCCATAAAATCATCTTAATCTTAGATATAGTGACACGTTTGCTTAGGGAGTTCATATTACCCCACCTTCCCCTACCTGTTGACGCGGTTGGCGCGAACGTATCTCGGTGCTCCCGGTGCTCGGTCGTCAATGGAGGAGGAACAGTTTCAGTGCCACTGCGTTCTGGGTGATTCTTGTTTGGAGAATATCTAGACTCACACAGTAAGTAAGCAGGATCCTAAGATATAAAGTTATAAAATTAGCATTCTTATTACGCCGTCTAGTAGCAAGTTCTTGAAAGGAATGGTCCATCAACTGTAAGCCCTTGGATTTCCAAAAAACTTTGCCGAAGAAAGTTACTAAGTACTTTCATACTCCTGTGGTACACACAGTATTGCACTGGAAGCACGGCTGAGTGCGCTCTCAACACGAATTTTTGTGTGCACATGTTTGTTCTAACATGTGTTTGAGCACTCATTTTGAGTGTGCCGCTGATGGATGCCAGAGAGTGAGCGGCTGGTTTGTGTGTGAGAAAAGTTGCGTAGTTCACCCTCGCTCTCGTTGAAAGTCGTGTGTAGAGTGTATGTTTTTTCTTCTTTCGCACTGAGGAGCATGCCATCTCTGCTCAGCGCCAGACATCAAGAAAGCTCCATCCATCCCGATTTTCAGCTGATGCAGATGTGGTCGATTTGATTTCCCGTGACACCATCATGGGAAACCCCTGTCAATTTGTGCACTGGTCAATGAGGAAAGGTCGATCCCTAATCAAATCACCATGTGAGGACCAGAGCTATGTTGGACGCTCACCTTGTCGATTTACCGTTTTTCAGCCCGTTGAGCAGGACCTAAGGACTTTGAACGTTCAGGGAGGCTGGAAGCATTGGCCTAGGCCCGGGAGCAGTGAAGGCTAATGTTTCATTTGGTGTAGAATCATCGCTACGAGATGTAGCCCATCAAGTATCAAGTAAGTAAGTAGTCAAGTTAATTTTGTTAAAGTTCTTCTTCTTCTTTATGGTTCTACGTCCCCTCTGGGACTTGGCCTGTCTCGCTTCAACTTAGTGTTCTTTGAGCACTTCCACAGTTATTAATTGAAGGGCTTTCTTTGCCTGTCATTCTTCATTACATCACCTAAGTTAGCCATGACAATGTTTGACACTTCTCAGGTCCTTTTGACAGACCACACACATGCACGAAAAAGACGGATCATATAATCTACTTTATCGATCTTGTTGCCGTTCTTTTCATGCTTATGTTATATCTGTCAAAATGACCTGAGAATTGTCAGTCATTTTGAGGTTAGGCTCGTTGGTGTAATAAAGAATTGCATGAATGTGTATATTGTGAGGCAAATACAATGATACACTATGCACAAGGAGTCGAGAAAATATTCCCGACCGGAACAGGAATCGAACCCGCTGTCTCCGGATTGGCGATCCATAGCCTTACCCAGCTAACACAAAGTCTTATATGATGTTTAAAAGGATGATAAAGTGGAGGCCATGTGCGTACATGCTTCCATTTAACCGCGTGTAAAGTGTGCGTATATCGCCTCCACTTTTGCATTCTATACAACATCATATGCGATCGTGTGTTGACTGGGTAACCACAAGGCTAACTGGAGACCCCGTTAAAGTAAACGTAATTTAATTTTTCATAGGATTGATTTATTGTAGATTACATATATTGTATAATGAATTTAATATTTTAATAAAGACCGGTCCAGAAAGTATGGACGCAGTAAGAAAATGCTGGCATTTCAAAACTATTGATGACTAGTTCTTTTTGAAAGCTACATCCTGTTGGTCAACCTATTTTCTCAGCATTTGTATAGCGGTTTTTGCGATTCCATCCATTTGTTTCAAAATACATGAGCTTTCAGCGAAACATCATCGAAAAAATGTGCACAAACGATGTACAGAGTTTGAAAGGTCACTTAGGAAATGAGCAAAATATGGTGAGAGTAAGTGAGAAAGTCGTGCAAGCAGCAATCAGCAACCATGGTGGGGATAACAAGTTTAAGCATAGACAAAAATTGGAAGAAAAATGAAGATCCTGCTAACCCTCGTTTGGATAAGCAAATAATGAAGGAGTTCGATCACAGGAAAAAACCTTCTAACTTACACAGAGCGGGGTATGACCAAAAAAGTTATCATTTCGAATTCCAATGTTCATCGTGACAAAGAACATTTGAATTATCAATCTTATTGTTAGCAGAAACAGTCAAAACGAAATCCGAAACAAGAACCATCAATCAGGCCCAGACAACTGAAGACTAGGTGCGTCCATACTTTCTGGGGCAGTCTTTATCGTGTAAAATAACTGGAAAAATATTGTATATTATAATTGAGTCAACTACCTGGAACTCATTCCAAACAGGAACCAGGTCAGCTGGTCATGTATTCGGCATCGACAACAATGAACCCATTGTTCACCGGCATTCTACGCACAATTTCCGAGCAAATTGAATTTCCTCGTAGGAAATTGTTTGAATTTTCCACCTCATCCAACATAACACAAACCTACTGCCGCACAAACCGGCTGTCCTAGACCAGCCAAACCAAGCGAAGAAATATTCGTCCGTACGAACTGCAGCAACATTGTACAGGAACTGTCGGAACCGACCCATACAAACCCACTGCTCCGGTACAAGACAGACGTATTCGTTTGCCTCGTCCATCGGGCGCGGGTAAGGCTCGGTTTTCAACCGCTTTCTAACCACTTAAACGGCTACCGTGCAACGTGGCTCCAGCAGCTCGGGTGGGAAATGTCTTATAAAAAATGCTTATTTTTTACAATCCACAAACAACAAATCCCAAACGTGGTGGCGGCTTTTTCAGCACGTTGTTGGAAAGAAGAAAAAATCGTCCAAAAGTTTACAACCGTTTCCCGGTATGATGCATACGCGGATAAACACACGCGGATACTGAAGACGCGAAGGACCGGGAAAGTGGGGTAAAATGCTCTGTTCAAGGAAAGATAAAACAATCCCTCACTTCAGCGGTACATGAACTATTTTGCAGTCACAGATAACAGCCAAACACAAAGCACTCGATTTCCTTTAAACACTGCCGGAGAAAATTTTGCTGCACAGTTTTGTAAAATGTCCGCACATCATTTTGTTCCATGCATACAATAAACAAAATTATTAGTCCCTATTAACGGCTATTGCACACCAGGCGAGCATTTTTGACCGCAATCCCCTGTTTCACGACATCGAATGGCGCAAGACGACGGGATTGCAAAATTGAAACTGTACATGAGCAAAATGAAAAACATTCGAATCACACGACGATCAGCATCACCATCGTCAGCAAGCATCGTACTCCGTGTGAGAAAGGTATTGTTTTAAAACAATTTTGGTTGACAACGAAGGAAGAGCGGGGTTGAGAAAATTATACCAGGAAGAAACCTATCTTCGATGATTGTTAAATTGCCGTCCAATTATCGCTCTGGCAGCCATTAGGCATATATGATATGATGCAGTTTGTTGGGGCAGATTACATTGCCGGTTACGTGCCAAAATTGGTAATGACCTCGCGCGAAATTGGGAGGTGAAGATTGGGGCCGGTTGCATAAAATTATCGCTCATTAACGCGCTGTGAGTGCGAACCGGAAAACCCTGCTAGCATGCACGCATGTGTAACGACACGGAGAAACGACATACATGTATTAAGTGCATGTCTACCGTCGTGAACAGGTCGTAATTTCTTAATTTCCCACACAGTGTCTCCGAAGAGGCTCGTTGCGCCACGCGACTTTCGCGATGATACAACTCAGGTGAGGACAATATCAACAGGCTATGGACGGAGGGCATTCAGATGGTCAGGAATTGCAGGATTTAGTTAGCCACGCATTTCTTTTCATACCACACCCCTTCGTCTTTCGCCATTTACTCCTCAACTCCCAGGTCAAGCTTCAGTAGACTTTTTACATTTTTTAATTGATTTTAAGCAGCCATGTCACTCTTGTTCAACCTGCAATGTTTTCTGGGTTCTTATCTATCGCTTGTTTGTAAGATTCACGTCCCACTCCTTCATAGTGTATTGGCCGACTTTTGTCCTCGAATTTCTGTCCCTATCGGCTTTTGGTGACTCCGATGATGGCGTTGAGGATCCTATTGCGAGGCTACTATAGACACATTATATTTCGCAGGCATCTCTTATGCCGTCCTATTTTGCCACCATCGGACGCCTTTTGAATACCAAGCCATTCATAGCTCTTCGTTATCATTGATACCTTCCCATAAATACCAAATATGTAACGTTTTATTGAGCTTACATGAAATTTCAGGGGATTTCCGGGAGGTTTAAGGTGGTTCAGAGAAATAGCTTTATTGCAACTCTCTGAATCTCCCTCACATTCTTGAGACCTCCTTGAAACACCCCAGTAATCGCTCAGGATCCCACTTTAAAAGTCATATACATACACTATTAGCCCAATTTCCCTTCATCGCGTGGTTCGGCTTTGAAACCCTATCTGAAAAGGAGCCTGCCGTTGACCAGTTGACCAACCACTAAAATGTCATGCAGTAACCTATTTTCTCTCTCTCACCATCTCTGAAACCATTCTTTGACTCAAAGATATCCTGATAATCTTTTAAGCCACCATTTCCTTAAATTACCTTGATACACGCTTATGTCTTTCCTGATTTTCCTGGAGAACACCTGGGACACATTTTGGAAGAAGTTTAGGAGGAATTCTGGATGGAATCCAATTTAGAAAGAATTTTAATGGAAAACAAATCGCAGGAGCAATCAATAAGAGAATGCTTGAATAATCCCTGAAAGTAACTCAAGAAAGCTAAAGGAATCACTATTAGAATCTCGGAAGGATTCTCAAAAGATACCTAGGAATGAATCACTGCAGGAATTCATGATGGAATCCCAAATGGTTTTCTGAAGAAATCGTTAAAAGAATCTCAGAACGATTGCCTGAAATAATATGGGAGATATTCCTGAAAGAAGCAGGAGGAATACCCGGAAGAATGCCGGAAGGATTCCCATAAGAAATCTCTGGAGAAATCCCGGGATAAATTTGTGTAACCAATAAAGGAATCCCAGGAAAAATCCCTGGAAAAAATCCGGAAGGAGTCTCTAAAGGAATCTCTAGAAGAATAAAAAAAAAGAATCCCAGCAGGACCTTATGGAGTAATCCTAAGGTATTCCTGCAGGAATTTCGGTATAATCCTTAAAAAGGTTCCTGATAGAAATCTATGAAGAAATCCCGGAAGACCTAAATATCTGGAAGTAATTCCAAAAAGAATCTCAAAGGAACTCCGGCAGGAATCCCGGAAGGATCCATGTAGAAATTTCGGAAGAAATTACAGGATAAATCCCAGAAAGAATCCCAAGAAGAATCCCTGAAGGAATCCTGGAAGGAGTCTGAAGAATTCCCGAGATAATCTCTATGAGAATTCTGGGATTATCCCTGAAGGTACCCGATCAGAAAGGCGTAACAAAATAATAACCGATTGAGTTATTTATTTCAAAGATATTTCATAACAGAATGAGTTATAAAATTCGCCGGTTAGGTGTTAAAATAACAAAAAATATAACTAAAATTGCTCTAGCCATAACATAATTATAACAGGTGTTGATACAATTTTAACAAATTTATAACAACGTGAGATATAATAAATATTGGAATGATCAAAAAATTATAACACATGTTGTTATAAATTAGATATAAATATATTGGGTAAAATTTGAGTTGGGTAAATTTTAACTCATTTTTTGGGTAATATTTTTAAGAGTGTTATTTATTTTTAGCGAAAAGTTTTAGTATATAAAAAACCCTCGCCCAGACGGGAATCGAACCAAGGACGCCAGCCTTCAACTGCAATCCGGCGCCTTTATCGATGAGGCTATTGTAGCACTTGAAGTGAAGGGCGGTATATGATCAAGTGGTTCTTCGTTTTAGCGGCTGGTCTATAAATAGACTCATTTGTCCAACGTACAGGGGAGAGAAAATATGACGTCACATTAAAGTGTTGATCGCAATTACGTCATTTTAGGATATAATAACAAAACTGGATATAATTTGATTATAATTGTAACTCAAGAATTTGCTCTGCGTTTTGGCATGCTTTATCTCATGATTCAGACCAGAAATAAATCTCGTATCTTCATCAAAGTTGTAGAGATAGTTAATAGCTCTTAAATAGTGAAAAGAGTGGTATACAATTTCAATTTCACCTTTTCTTGGTGCTAGCGAGCAATTAAATCAGAACATTTCGACATGTGTTATTAAATAATTATCTAATGTTCCTCACCACCAAGGAAGTTCCTGCCTACGCAAAGTAATGCAAATTTCATCGCTTCGTGGCGTTAGTGTGCATTTCTGGAGATTGTCAGATTTAGATGGCTTGTGAAATAAAAAATGAAGTGTTTAAAGCACAATTTCAAAATTACATGGTACTTGATACAAGAATTGACATACTAAAGCAATTCTGTGGCTTTTGCTTTGCCTCGTGATCTCATATAATGTTTTTATTTTCAGCAAAAATAGTTTAAACAAGAAATTCCCCCACTAGTTGAAGGCACGAGTTCGGAATTTGCTTCGGCATTTGTTCAAGATGCATGACGATGTCCATCAACATATCGGTAAAAAAGAAAAAGCCTTCTGCTATTGATTGTTTTTTTTTTTAAATCTTTCAACAGTGTACAGATTATCACATCTATTTGATTTCAGTTGAGATTCTGTTTCATTGAGTAAATCCTATTTGAATAACCGCTTTAAAATTGTGGAAGTTGAAGGAAACCATTGAAGCCGGATCGGTACTCTATCGGGAGTGCGACAAGGATCGGTTTCAGGACCATTGATGTTAGCCTTATTTATCAACTGCCTTCCTTCATCTTTGAGTATGTAATATCCACACCACATATTTGCAGATAACAAGAAGCTGTATTTCTACTGAATTAATATGGACGTCAATTGCATGGCAATGAAACGTGACTAACAACATGGCGTGACCGAAAAAGATATAAATTTTTAAGCTCCACAAATTATTTTGATATTAATCAATTCTTCAAAAACTAAGGTGATTTTCATTTGCAGACGACTAATTGTTTCAGTTGTATCATGTTAATTCAATAATATGTAATGATAAAACTGCTAATTTCTGAATAATCTATTAAAATAATCTTGAATGGGACTACAAACTGCAAAACGTATGGAGGATTGTGAAGCTTAAAACTAACTTCAGAAATGTTAACAGTTTCAATGAAAGTCATCCTTTTCATATCCATTTTGTTGCCTCACTTATCATAGCTTCATGTGACCGTTTGAGAGTTGCATTAAACCTAGTAGGAAGTTGCGGTCAGTATGACCCAGACAAGCACGCTGAACGTACACTACGCCTTCGTGGTGCAAAAACCTAACATATTAGGAGGGTTAAATCACTACATACGTTGGGCATTAAATTTAACTAGATACTCTAGTGTGGCTCACCTACAATGACAACTGCTGGGATACTCATTTCTTATTTTTTCAACGGCGTTGCTGTGCGATGCTATAAAGAATCATTCGCAAGGACCTAAATATTGTGGCAACATCACTAAGATACTGATGATCTTAAAGCTTAAGCATCCGTCATCATTTTTCGGAAAATAAAAAGCAGTTTCCTCGCTGGAAATCGAAATATCGACCATGAAAATATATTCACTGTATTCTATTCCTCATGCGGAATACAGTGAATATATTTTCATGGCAAAGACTATTGTTTTGATCGAAAAAACTGCTTTCAAATGTTTATTGATGACGATGATTTAAATGGCTATTTTTTTTTGTTTATATTAATGTGTATTTTAACACAAAGCTAATTCTACACTTCAATGACGAATTGTTCAACGTTAACCAGCCGCCGTTTATCGCGGAAATATTGCGCCCGTTTGATTTGTACAAGGCGGCTTATACGTGATAACTCCCACCCGGCGGCTGCAAAAACAATTTTAGCCAAGGTGCACAGATAATCAAAAAATCGATTTTGAACTTCCAATAAGGGATAACCCTGAATCTAAATACAAGTATGTCAATAAATATATTTAATGAATAACCTGAATTTTCTTAAAGGTCTGGATCATGATTCGAACTTGTCAAAAATCCTGTATTTTACAAGCGCAGTAGCACCAAACAGCGGCATAATTGCGTTCCAATCACCACCTGTAAAATATTAATTTGATATAAACTGCATTTTCAAAACTATAACTGAGTTTGTTATAATGTTCATATAAAGATGATCAAAATCATTTTTTTTGCATTATAACTGACCTTGTTATAATTCTGATATAATTAAATCAGGTTTTCAAATCATTTTTGTCAAATATATCTAAATATAACAAACGTTGATATATCTATCAACCGCTGATATCATTTTGTTAGATTTTTGTTATGCCTTTCTGATCGGGTATCCCTGACTGAATAGTTTGAAGAATCTGGAGAGGAATTCCAAAGAAATGCAGAAAGGATCCACTAAGAATCCTCATAAGGATACAAATTAGCTTTGAGCAAGTAATACTTGATATAATGTCAGAAGACATCCCGGGAGAAATTAATGAAGGACTTTTAGATGGCAGTCCGAAATAAACTCTCAAAGGAATCTTGAGAGAATCCTTGGGATAGTCCCTGAATGAATCTCGGGAGGAATCTATACAGAAAATATGAAAAAATCAATGAAGGAATCCCGAGAGGAATTGCTGAAGATATCCTGGAAGGAATCCCTGAAGAAAATCCACGAGAAATGCAAGGGAGCAGATATTTAAAGCAGGTACCCGAGCAGGAACGAATAACTGCCACATAACTAGAGCATACCAAAGTCAGGTATCATACCAATTGGTATTGGTATTGGTCGGTTGTCCAGGTATTGAAAATAACTTATTTTGGTATTTTGTTGGTATTGGTACAATACCTCAACGAGTTATTGGTTTGGTGTTGAGGACTGCTTGAGGTATTATTCAATTAAGAAAAACTCACTGTTTGTATGGAAAAATCGCCGATTATTATTTAGGTATTGCCATACCTGATATTATTATTCACGCGTTATGCACAGAATACACACCAGTTATTATTTTAGGTAATTTACCTCTTATGCAGGGCTACTTAATACCTCATTCAGGTTGTAGGTATTCGGTTTTCCATACCTGAGTTAGTTATTCGGGTAATGGTAAAACCCTATAGGAGTTACTGAAGGATTCTCAGATCTCCTATCAGGAATCCCAGAAGAAATACCTGAAGCAATACTGACAGGAATCCGCTGAAAGAATTCCGGCTGAAAGAATACTGAGATGAATCCTAGTAAGGATTTGCACAAGACAGACCCTTGTACAGAAAAGGCGGAAAGGAGGGGAGGGTCCTAATTTTGGCAAAAATCGAGGGGCGCCTAGTGTATGGCACATTGGCAAAGGGGGGGGGGGGTAACCACGGGCTTGGCACAAGATTCTCTAGAGTAATTTTAAGATGATCTGTGGTGGGAATCCATGGAGAAACCTATGGAGAATTATCTGCAGGAATTGTTGAATATTATTAATCCCTGCGGGATGCCTTTACGTAGGCCAAGATATCCGTGATGTAAATTACATAAAGTGCGGTAGCTTTGATCTAGAACTTTCAGAACTTTCAGGAGAACTTAAGAGGGGTTTCAGAGGTATTAAAAAAGGAATTCAAGGTGATTCATAGTTTTTATATAGATAATTATTCTGACTCCTTCAGTCTATATAAAGAAACTAAAGCGGCTTTTGGTTCTAATATCCTACTAACGAAGCAAAAAGCGTTTTGGCTACCTTAACAAGTCTAACAGAAACGCAAAATTGGCGATATATCTGTCAATCACTGACGTAAGCAGGCAGTCCAAGGTTTTCAGAGAGTATCAGGAGATTTCAATAAGTTTCAGAGGGCTGCAGGAGGGTTTTCCAGGGGTAGCCAGGGATTTTCAAGAGAGCATCAGGGGGTTTCAGGGTCGCACCCGCATACCAGATAGGTGTTTCGGGTAGAACAAAAATGAAAAAGTGCTCGATACATTAATTTTTGTTACGATGTTTCTGAAGCGAGTTAACAGCAAGTGAATGTAACTGTTTGCAAATGAGCGATCCCATCCCCGCCACAGGGGTTCCCAAGGGTTCCAAAGGAGTTTCCAAAAGAGTTTCCAAAAGAGTTTCCAAAGGAATTTCCAAAGGAGTTTCCAAAGGGGGTTTCAATGGGATTAAGAGACGTTTATGCGAGTTTGGAATGGGTTACCAAGTATTTCAAAGCTCTTCAAGAGGAGTTCCCGGAGATATCATCAAGCTGATCCATAGGTACTGCAAAACTAAAACACAAAGCGATCGGCGATCTGTACAATGTTTAGTATTGAGGAAAATGGTCTTAGCCATCGCAAATAACTGACCTCGCGCTTCGATAAGTCGGAATTTGTGAAGCGATTACTTATGCCGATGACTTGTCCGGTGACGACATCCCAGAACTCCCAATCCCATATCTGCGTGATGCTACGATTGATACCGTGAGGTTAGATGACCCCGAATTCTCGGACAACCGTTTTGGCTTCCGGGAAGGACGGTCAAAGGTTGGCGCTATTAAGTCAGTGACCATTTTGGCTGAGCCAGAACTCCAAAAGGAACGTCGAGAAATCCAGTACTGCTGCTTTCGAAAGTACTATCCACTACCCAGCAGCCACAAATAGGTTGAGTTTGGGCGCGGCGCACTCGATCGGTATATTAAAGGACTAGATGAGGTGTAGAAAAAAAAACTTGATTGATCGCCCACTTGCTACTTCAGCATCGCCAGATCAGCTACACTCACACAAGGAACCGATGAGATAGCTGCTTGGGATCAACAGGCATCTTCAGTGTGTGAGCGTTGGTGGTCTTGTATTTTTAGGCGACAATGGCGCCTGCTGCGTCAGGTTGCAGGTCAATGTGGGGAAGGAGAGGGAAGTGTTCATTGCAGTCGCTTGTTGCCAACAGACCGTTCAGTGCTCTGCGCCTGGACAAGGTCATGCGGATGATGGTGTGTTGGTGGCACAGGGTTCACGCATTAGTTCGTGGATGCCAGTCGTAAAGTGATAGATTGTTTGAAGAATATTGTGAAGCGGCTCAGTGGTTGCATAACTTGTAGGCGTTATATGATACACACTGTGCTGTGATGAAAGTTGGCAGGAAGAGAAACGGTTGTTTTTATCAATCGATTTCTAGTTCTAGCAAAGCTACGAACATACGAATATACACTACAGATGTATATATAGGGGAGAGCCAAGTAGATAGAAAGATACCAACTAGGAGCAAAGAGACGGGCCAGGGATAGAACCCAGGACCTTCTGGGTATGAATCAGAAGCGATAGCCGCTAGACCACCAAGCCCGTCTAAAGGACTGGATGTAGTGTAGATAGGTTGAATTCGCCCACTACCTCCAAGCGCTTTCTGAAGCAGCTGGGTAACATGGTCGATGACATGCTCAACTTCGGCAACCACGTTGAAAACACTTGTGAATCTCCGACATGTCCCGTATCAAATATCCCAAGTAACACACTTGTCACCGAAGAGTCACGGCAGCGCAGGTTTTTGTTGTGCAAAAGTTACTGTGACTTACTTCTAACAAATACAGTGGTACAAATTCGTTTAAACGCACATACTTCTCAAAACATTCTCTTCATGTTGTTGTATATTAAAATTTATGATAACAGCGCTCTAAGTATCACTAGTGATAGTACTTGTAGAAATGCATATTGATATAAAAAATTGTGAAATAGTTTGTCAATAACAATTATTGAAAAATTGAAAAAAGTGCGTTTAAACGAATTTTCCTCCAAAAATAAAATAGTTATTCTCTGATACAAATAAAACGAATTGAAAATAATTCTTTGTTTCTCTTGCAGATATTAGATTACGTTATTGTCTATCAAAATATATTCCAATAGAATACAGATGACCTTCAAGTAAAATTTACCGTTCAAAAATCAAGTGCGTTTAAACGAATTTGTACCACTGTAAAAACTCACAAGTCACAGTGACTTCTGCGTAACGAAAACCTGCGCCGCCGTGACTTTTCGATGACAAGTGTGTTACTTGGGATTGGTAGGTATGCTCTAAACGTACGATCTCCTCAATTCAGGAAATCTGTGCTGTTGTTCCAGGACCGTGAAGAATTTGTAGAGATCACAAGTTACGCTTATACTTTGGAGAATTTCTTGGCTTTTCAGTCCGATTGTGAGATCAAAAACACCTTACTTCGCTTACTCCGACATTTCGATCCGTATCGGATCTTTATCAAGGAATAGAGTTTTTGGTCGTTTTTTCGTCATGTAGATTTTTCAATCTTTCAACCGTCATTCGATATTTTAGTTTCCCGTCCTTTTTTATCCGCTTATATGTAGATTTAATGTTCCATACTCATACTCAGTGGAATTCAAGGGAACCTCTGGGGCGCTTCATGGGGTTTCAGGAGGGTGTCAGTGGCGTTTCAGGGTGTCTCAGGGGCGTTTCAAGGGGTCTCAGTGTTGTTTCAGGGGACTTCAAGGGATCTCATGGGACCAAAGTGGCACTTCAGGGGGTCTCTGGGGCATTCCAAGGAGCTCAGGGTTTTTGAGTGAGTTGCAGAAGACCTCTGGGCACTTCATACTATTCAAATCCCCGTTATCCCTTCGAAATACCCCTGACTGCGCATAAACTCCAGAAACCCCTCCAGAAAACACTTGAACCCCTTCAAACGCCTCTGAAATCTTAATAATTTCATAAACGTCCTTGGAATCCCTGCAATCAATTTGAATTGTCCCTGAAACCCCTTAGAGGCCAAGGTCATTTTCGCAACAAATGGTTCCAGAGTTATTACAGATTCCCGTGGGCTACCAACGTTATGACATTTAGGATATTTTTATCAGAACTATTTTTTTCTCTACGAAACTACTTTAGAACATTGACAATAATCGAAACTTTATCGAAGCTGATTCAATTAGTACATTTTCTGAATACCTGGAGTCCTTCTGGATGTTTCTGGGTTTTCTGTAATGCCCCGGGGGGAACCAATGCTGGAGGATATTTGCATACCGTGCGGCAGCTCATTCTTCATGATGTTTCATCAATAGCATTCTTTTGGATGTAAAAATGGTCATTGACCACCTTGGCCACTTCTGGAACGTCCGGAGTGCCCTGACGGAGCCTGTAGTAGAGGACACTTGCATTTTAACTCCAAAATATACCGTGCGGCAGCATCCCGTCAATAGGATTCTCATTGTTGTAAAAATGGCCATTGACCGTATTGACAACTTCCGGAGTATCCGGGGTGCCCTGGGGGAACCTGTAATAGAAAACGCTTGAGTGTTTTCTCCAAAACACTTTAAAAACTTCCTTTGAAGCACCCTTAAATTACTATCAAACGCCTCTTAATCCTTTCGGAATGCCCTTAACACGTTCCTGAAACTTCTGAAACGTTCCGAAACCCCCTGAAACTCTCTGAAATGCATCTTAAATGCCTTGAAGTTCTCCTGAATATCCAATTCTCCATAGTCCATGTCTTCTTATTCTTCTTTTTCTTTATGGCTCTACGTCCCAACTGGAACATGGCCTGTCTCGCTTCAACTTAATGTTCTTTGAGCACTTCCACAGTTATTAATTGGAGGGCTTTCTTTGCCTGCCATTGCATGAATTTGTATATTGTGAGGCAAGTACAATGATACACTTTGCCCAGAGAGTCGAGAAAATGTTCCCGACTGGAACGGGAATCAAACCCGCCGTCTCCGGATTTGTGATCCATAGCCTCAACCACTAGGCTAATTGGAGACAATAGTCCATGGAAAGACATTTAAAAGCTCATGTGCTCCTCTGAATCGCCTTCCGTAATTTTATTGAATTGCCCCTAAATCTCACTTAATCCCACTTAAACGCTTGTCGAACGCCCTTAAATAGCTCCTGAAATCTCCTGAAATAACCCCCTGAAGCCCCTTGGAACCCCCTTTTTTGGGCTCGCTGCAAACCCCCTTGCTCCAATTTCAAATGCCTAGGAATAAGACCTGTTCTTGCGAATTAAGTTTCTTCATTAAAACCCCATACTTAATTTATGCACACCCAGCCCAAGCGGTATTCATCAAATAGATTGATGTCCTAAACTCTTACATTAGTAACGAATTTTGGGAACCTTGAATTGCTACAAAATGGTCAAAGGATCACACACAAAACAAGAAGAGCTGCTTTTACAAAACGCTCAACCACATAGTCTATCATCAGCTCACCCAATAGAGATGAAAGCATCGTGTTAACCACATCGGCTAACCCGTAAGTTTGGGACGCATTTATCTCCGACAACTTCCGCACCGCGCAGTTGGGCCATGATCGTTGCCCGAATCGGTTGCTCATTATCATCTGGCTGGGATCGTGCGACTGATATTCAAATACACAACAACCCAGGACAAGGGACAGCCAGAGCAGAAAACAGTGAGTGTGGTGAGATCAGTTATAGGTGCCCGAGTATTTCATGGTCGATTATGCAATTTGAGTCACCAGCGGTGTTGCAGCAGCAGCAGACCAGAAGCAGTAACAGCTGAGCTGGACAAAATATCTGGTGTAAAACAATCGAAAAAGTCAACGGATCGTGAAAAAGGTGGGAAACGGTGAAATTGCTGAGCGCGGTTTTTTACCACCTCCCCCAGGCCGTTTTGAATGGGTTGTTGCTGCTGAGTGCGGTTCAGGTCGTGCCGAAGGATTGGAGGGAGCTTCTAGTGGACGGAGACAGAGCGAGAGAGAGTGGGTGGTAATGATCGCAGCGTGGTGGATTATTTGTATTGCGGAGTTGATTCGTTTCGGTTCGTTCTAGGGTTTCCGTTTGTTGATCCACGTGGTTTGCTGACGTGCTTCCGAAGCGTGCGGGTATCCAGCAAAATCTCGAGTGAGTGATTGATCGATGAAGACGTTTTTCGTTGAAAGTGAAGACCTTAGAAGAAAGGGAAAACCGATCGGAAAGAGAAGAGTCGTGCTTGTTATCGAGTGCCATCTTCCAATCAATTGGATAACTACTCCAGGCCAGACTAAGCCATTCATAGCACAGCGCAGTCAGTGACGGTGCCATTGATCGCGGTCGGCATTGAAAGAAGAAAAGGGAAATGAGGCAATATTTAAACGGCAGCGCGGCGTAATATATTTTTTACCATGTGAAAGTGAAATTGAACGCGGAGACATCGATCGGATCGAATTCGGATGGTGATCGGATCGGGCTTGTTTTGAGCTGACAGACGAAAAGGAAGCGCTCGATAAGAAGAAATTGCAATGCAGGCCGGATCAGCACGACGCGTTTATGGTGGATATGTACACTCGTTAATCCGAAAACCGACTGCCATCCGAATATCCATCCTCAGAGACTGGCTGTTGCTGGTGTAATCAAACCTGTTGCATGAAAAAGAGAGTGTGTGGTTTGGATGGCGATCTGGATTGCCGGTGGCAATATTCGGGTTTTCAGAGCTGTTAGGTTTACAACCTAATGATGCAGCTGAAACTGGATATGGTGTAGATTACAACATCGAAGCTGGAATGAAATCAAGCCATTTGAAAGAGATCACATTTTCACTTATACGAAATCCCACGAGGAAGTTACGGTTTGCAAAAGAGTTTATGATATTGTGGCCTTATGCCTCTTCTTCTGCTTGCTGAGCTGTAGATCTTTGATTCGAGTCAAGGTTTTTCTTGTGGTTTTCTGAACGATTTGTAGAGATTCGGCACCGTAGTTGTTGGACTAAGGTCTAAGGCGACTATCACGCCGAAGACCTAGGATCGAATACCGCTCCCGACAAACTTACAAAATGTGAGTTCTTCCTTCGGAAGGGAAGTACAGCGTGGGTTCCGAGATGAACTAGCCTAGGGCTAACAATCTCGTTAATGCAGATCAAAAATAATAAAAAATGTTTCTATCCACCGTGGTGGGGTGCCTGCTTCCGGTGGAGGGAAGTTTCATATTTAGCCGCTGGATACCAGTACAGACGCTGTTTGAGCCGTCTCTCGTTAGTCAACATTTGGAACATTTGTGCCATCACCATAATAAGGGGCTGTCCATAAACCACGTGGTCATGGGGGGGTTCGGCCAATGAGCATTTTGTATGGACGAATAAAAAATTTTGTATGGACTAATGACCACGCGGGGAGGGGGGGGGGGTTGGTTTGAGAAGTCCCAAAAAAATGACCACGTGGTTTATGGACAGCCCCTAAAAACCTATTTCATCATCTATTTGGGATAAGGGTGGGGAGTAGGAAAAGAGACCCTGGAAGAGGACACTAACGCATAAGTGTACCACAAAGGGCTTTAACAATGTTATGAACAACACAACATCCTGAAGATTAAGATTCAAGTTAAGATTTCTGAGTTCAGTTCCACTTAAGGACATGGTATTTGGAGTACACAAATCTAGAGAACCGTCAAACGGGTCTGATTGAAAATGTTACTTAATACTTACTGTGCAGAAGCAAGCATCAAGTTACATTTTGAGCCAGATATGTTTTACGGTTCTCTAGATTTGTGTTTGAGTAAACTTGAGGTGAGTACTCCAAATACCTTGTCCTTAATAAGTGTTTACCGAGTACTTGGAAACGCAGTTGTGCAAAAACTGGGTAAGTGTACAAATAAATTGGGTCAGCAATCTGAAGCTTTGCCCAACATATCGATACCGGAACAGTTGGCTCAGGGCCATTGAAGTCAAGTGATGCTCCAATGCGATCTTACTCATCACCCAATTCTTTTCCAGCGATGGAAAAATGGCCAGGTATCCATACAAGGTGAACAGCGTTCGCTGAATTCAGCTCCTCGATTTGAGTTCGACAAGCGATAACTATCTTTGACCTAGAGTTGGCTGAACAAGTGCATTAAGAGCAGCCAGGTTATCTCAGCAGAATTATATGACATTGCCAATCACGTGCTTCTGAAGTGCTGATTGCACTCCGCACATAAGAGCAAATACTTCGGCATGAAAAACGGTGCAGTGTCTACCAAGTGAGAAAGGCTGATGTAGCCTTAGCTCACGAGAATAAACACTAGCACCTGCTCGACCTTCGAAAAGGGAGCCATCAGTGTAACATACGATGCCGTCTGAAATACTTCTCTCCAGATAACCAGATGTCCACTCCTCCCGGGAAAAGAATTTCGTGGTAAATGTCCTATATGGGAAATTACAAGCAATTGTAAGATCACTTGCAGCAAGGACAATTTTGTCCCAATTCACCAAAAGTGGAAACAACGAGGTGTGTGTTGATGTGCGGTTCACAGGAGTTTCCTCAGTAGACCGCGTACCCGTAGACGGTAAGTGCAAGAAAGTGCTTCTTGTTTGAGATGAATGTGTAGTGGAGCAACGTCATAGAGAACTTCAAGCGCTGCTGTGGGAGTGGAAGAGAACGCTCAAGACATCGCCGTTAGGCACATCCTTTGGAATGGCCTAACTTTGATTGGACCGTTCTCATTCCGCTCTTTTGCCACCACACAAGACATCCAAAGGCCAATATTGGCCGAACCACAGTTGTGTAAATCCATTTGATATACTTGGGCTTTAGACCCCAAGTTGTACCAAATGTTCGCCAGCATTGCCCGAAGACCATACAAGCTTTCTTGATTCTGAACTCAATGTGAGGTGTCCAGGAAAGCTTGGAATCAAGAATAACTCCAACGTACTTTACCTGTTCAGTCATATCGATTCAGAATCAAAGAGACGCAAAGGTCGAACGCTATTCCGGTTTCGCTTTTCCGTAAAAAGAACTGTAGATGTTTCACTCGGATTAACCGAAAGGCCATATCGGCGACACCAACCCTCAACTACCTGAAGGGCGCTTTGCATCAGGTCGAAAAGGGTGATGATACACATGCCAACTAATAATGCTAGGTAGTCGTCGGCAAAACCATAAGTAGGTAAAATGCAATAATTGAGATGCCTCAATAGCGTATCTGCTACGAGATTCCACAAAAGCGGTGACAAGACTCACCCTTAGGGGCAACCACAAACACTCAACTTCCTAATCCCTGCTAGACGCAATGTCGAGATGAGATATCGGTTTTTGAGCATTTGATGAATCCATTTGGAAATCATTGACTCCGTGTGGCTTCCAATATGGCATCGAAAGGCACGTTGTCAAAGGTACCGTAAACCGGGGTCAAATTGATCTCCGGGTCGAAATTGATCAGACGATTTTCCATTAGATAAAACATACTTCAAATAGTTTCCAAGCAAATATCGTTTAGTATCGGCTCCCAACTTCACGATAGTTGAAAGGAAATTATTTAAAATATGCTCAACCTAACCGAAAAACATGTGATCAATTTCGACCCGAAGATCAATTTGGCCCCGGTTTACGGTACCCTAGATATCTAAGAAAACACCCAAACAAGATTGCTTTTGAGCGAAAGCTTTCTCGATATCGTAAACAACCTTGTGTAACAGAGTCACAGTTGACTTACCAGATTGTTATGCATGTTGGTTCACATGAAAAAGCACGCTGGCCAGATGAAAATCACGGATGTGATGATCCACAATGCGTTCTAAGCATTTCAGAAGAAAAGAGGACAAACTGATAGGTCTGAAACTCTTAGCTTCTTCATACGACGCACAACCCACTTTCGGAATAAACTTCACAGTAATATCCCGCCATGATTTGGGAATACACCCTGTAGCAAAACTGCAAACAAGTATTTTTTTCATAACATGTTTGTAATAATCAAATCCCTAATGAAGCAAAATAGGATAAATCTCATCTGCGCAAGGATATTTGAAAGAAGCGAAGCTATTAAGCGCCCACTCAATCGATTCTATGGTTACAATACTCTGAGCCGAGGCCAGGGAATCATAACTACATGAAAAGACATCAGGTTCATCCGAAGATGTAATATCCACACACCAGGGAAGTGTGTACTGAATAAGCATTCCAGAGCTTCCTCCTCAGAGGAAGTCAGATCGCCATTTGGCAAACGAAGTTCGTTCACTCGGAAATCCTTAGATTTCTCAAGGATTTTGTTTAACCGACTGACTTCACTCAAACTGGAAACATTTGTACAAAGGTTTTTCCAGCCGGATCGTTCAGCAGAACGGGGAGTTTTCCTGCAGGCCTTGCGAGCCGACCTGAAAGCCTCCGATCCAGCCGAACGTCGTCTGTTCCAACTCTTTCTACATTGTTCCCTGAGCTTCGCCAAATCAGAAATCCATGAAGGGGTTCCTCTTGTGATCTTCACAGACCGTAGAGGGCATGCTTCTTCAAAAGCTTCCATGATGAAGGTCGTTGTAGTCATCTAAATCACTTGGAGTGCCAATGGATGGTGAGTATTAATGAAATTTGGCTACAACCAAATCGGTAAAGAGATCCCAGTTGGTTGACCGGGGATTCCTGAAACGCAATGTTTGAGAAGTAATATTTAAATGTTCAAAAAAGATATAGCGATGGTCAGATAAAGATTCTTTCTCTGACACATGCCAATTGGTCAGCTCGTGACTGATTCTGCTAGAGCAAAGCGTTATGTCTAACACTTCCTTTCTAGCAGATACCATGAAGGTTGGGCGGATGCCTATGTTAAATAATCCAAGATCTGTACTACTTAAGTATTCCATCAAACTGGAGCCTTTCAAATTGATGTTTGAGCTGCCCCAGATTATATGGTGTGCATTAGCATCACTACCAACAATTAGCGGAAGGCCTTTTGAAGTGCAGTATGCAATGACTTGCTTGAAAGCATCCATAGGGGATGGTTCATCATACGGTAAATAAACCGAACAATAAACGTATTTCCTGTTGAGGTTTCCAACAGATACATCGATTGTGATAGCACATACATCTCTAGTAGTTAGTTCAGAGATGAGTGTAGCAACGATTGCGTTGTTGACAAGCACACATGCTAGAGGCATGACACGTGAGTTTGCCATTTCATATTTACTGAAAATAGCAAACACCGGATTCACAAGGTTTCCTAGATAGAAATTCCCCTTACGAAAGTAAGGTTCTTATACTAATGCCACTTGGGCTGTACCATTTTGCATAAGTCTACAAAGATTGATCGTTGCTGTTCTTTTGTGCTGAAGATTGATCTGAGCTATTCTAACCGTAGCCACTACCCAAACTAGGCAAGATTAAACTCTTAACAATCACAGCACAAAAAAAGAACAGCAACAATAAAGCCAGATCGGTATCGATTTGAGTGCGCCAAAGGCGAGGATGCACAGAATACACTGTGTAAAACGAATAATGCGAGACCATGTAGGTGAAAATTTAAACTAAACAATAACATCTTAATAATCCCGCCCTTATTCAGCCTCAAGCATGAGATTGAAGAAGGGCAGCTGGTTGCCTCGGAGAAGCACAAGGTCCACCGCGCTATTGCTCCGGTTATCACAGTAAGGGCAAATACTGTGGAGGGTGCCCTGGTACTCCACAGGCTCCGTTTGCAATTAGGTTTTTATAAGACTCCCCTAACCATTCATTCCTAGGCACAGAAGCGTAAAGCCGCATAACACCTTGAATTAGGGGTCACCTGTTAGTGGACTCCTACCACTGGAACAGGCGGTCCGTAGTGCTATTCTTAGCCAGTTGAACTAACCGCTACCGACACTACACAGCTATCTAGGCTGATCGGGAAAAGAAGTTAATATTGGGGGCTGTCCATAAACCACGTGGTCATGAGGGGGGGTTCGGCCAATGACCATTTTGTATGGAAGAAAAAAAAATTGTATGGACTAATGACCACCCGGGGGGGGGGGTTGGGGGGGTTGGTTGAGAAGTCCCAAAAAAATGACCACGTGGTTTATGGACAGCCCCTTGGTGATCAACTTCATACGGACCCGAAAAGCCGGCAGGAACTAGTCCCAGAGTTTCCTCAGAGATTCTTCCAGGAGACCCTTCAGAAATTCCAACAAGGGATTTCTGCTAACATTCAATAGGGATCGCTATACGGGATTATTCCGGGAGTTTCATCAAGGGTTCGTACAGGAATTCCTTCTGGCATCCCTCCTGGACCTTCTTCGAGAATCTCTTCCAAAATTTCTACGCGGATTCCTCTTGGAATTACTTCGGGATACCTCATAAACATTTTTCAGAGATTCTTTCAGGAGGATTCATAAATGCCTCCTGAAGATCCAATAAGAATTTCGTAAGAAGTTTCTTCCAAAACTCCTGCAGGAGGTCTTTAAAAATAAGTCCAGGAATTCCTTCAGAGATTCTTTCACGAGTTTCAGGGATTCTTTTAGATGTTTTTTCAGAGATTTCTAATAAATTTCTTCAGGGATTCCTATAGAAGTTCCTTCAGAAATCTCTCCAGGAGTACCATGAAAACTCTGGGATTCCTGCATAAAAGTTCCTTCTATGATTCCTTCAGGATATCCTAAAGGAATTCATCGAGCAGCTCCTTCAGGGATTCTTCCATGACTTTTTCCAGGGACCGTTTCTGGGGTTCTTTCAGAATGTAGATTAAGATTGAGATTTTTCCAGGAGGACTCACGGATACTTTTAGGAGTGACATCAGAGATCTTCCCAGATGCTTTTTCAGGAATTCCTACAGGAGTTATTTTACATAATCCTGCAGGAGTTCCTCTAATAATTTTCTTAGGATTATGATCAGGTATATATCCAGAATATTCTTGAGGAATCTTTCATGGAGTTTCTAAAAGAATTCCTCCAGGAGTTCTTTAGGGGATACCTCCTACAAATCCTTCCCCTACCTGGAAAGATTCCCTTTGAGAGATTCTGTTGAAATTCCTCAGCGAATAAGCCCTGAAATTCCAATAGGGATTTTTCCTGTAATTTCTTCGGTGATTCCTCTTGGACATCCTTCAGGGGTTCCCCTAGACTACCTTCGAAGATTTCTCCTGGAATTCCTTAGGGAATTTCTCCTGGAACTTTTCAGGGATTTCTTCGAAGATTCCTCTATTCATTCGGGGATTAGTCTTGATACTTCGTCGTGGATTCCTCCTGGAATTACTTTTATGATATCTCTTAGAATTCCTCCGGGGATTCCAATTAGGGATTTCACCTGGAGTTTATTCGGGAACTCCTCTTGGATTTTCTTCTGAAATTTCTCCAGAAATTCCGTCAGATATTGCTTCTAGAATTCCTTCAGGGATTCTTCCTGGACTTCCTCAGGGGATTCCTCGTGAAATTAATTCGAAGATTCCTCTTAGGCTTCCTTCGCTGGAATTTCTTCGGATATTTCTCCTGGACTTCCTTTGAGGATTCCTCTTGGAATTCCTTCGGGGTTTTCTCTTGAAAATCCTTTGATTCACTTGGAAATCCTTCGGAGATTCCTCCTTCAAGGGTTCCCCCTGGGATTCCTGCAGGGACTACTCCTATAATTTCTTCGGGGAGTCTCGTCGAGTAGTCCTTCTGAACTTCCTCCAAGGGTTCTAACTAGACTACCTTAAGGGATTTTTCCTAGAAATATTTCGAAGATACGTACTAGAATTTCTTCAAGGATTCCTCCTGAAATTTCTTCGGAGATTCCTACTTATATTCTTTCTGGGATTCCTTTTGAGATTCCTTCAAGTATACCTCCTAGAGTTCTTTCAAGGATTTCTCCTGAAATTCCTTCGGGGTTCCCTTTGGATTCTTTAAGGGACTCCTTCTGAAATTTCTTCAGGGATTTTTACTGATATCTCTCTAGGGATCTGGCTATCAGTCACAACAAGTTGCGTTGAATTTTGTATGATCTTCGCCGACGTTTCGATCCCTTATAGGATCTTTCTCAAGGCTCGATACTAAATCAACAAGTCAAAAAAGAACTTTCAAATCTTAAAAATTTCGGTCTTGAAAGGTTTGCACACCGGCCTATCATAGGGAACATAAAGTTATGGGGGTGGATATACTGTGATTAAACTTATAGTTTCACTATCACTTCTATTCTAGTGTTCCTATAGCATTTGATCGTTTTGCGCTGGTATCTTCTTCCTTTTCTTTATGGCTCGACGTCCCCACTGGGACTTGGCCTGCCTCGCTTCAACTTAGTGTTCTTTGAACATTTCCACAGTTATTAATTGAAGGGCTTTCTTTGCCTGCCATTGCATGAATTTGTATATTGGGAGGCAAGTACAATGATACACCATGCCCAGGGAGTCGAAAAAATTTTCCCGTCTGGAACGGGAATCAAACCCGCCGTCTCCGGATTGGCGATTCATAGCCTTAACTATTAGGCTAACAGGAGACTCTCCTGATATTCCGTCGGGGATTCCTCCTGAAATTTCTTAGGAGATTCCTGCTGGATATCCTTCAGAGTTTTCTCTTGGAATTCCATTGGTGATTCTTTTTCGAATATCTTCGGAGAATGCTCCTGGAATTTCTTCGGTGATTCCCCATTTAATTCCTCCGGGGATTCCTCTTAGAATTCCTTCCAGGTTGCCTTCTGGAATTTCTTCGGTATTTTTTTCTGGAGTTCTTTAGGGGATTCCTCTAGGAATCCCCTCAGGAATTTCCCCTGGAACTCCTTCAGAGATTCCTTCTGGGTGGTCTCCGTTGATCCCTCCCAGAAATCCGTTGGGAATTCTTTCTCGAATTCTTTTGGAACTGACCACTGGAATTCTTTTGGGGGTTCCTGCTGGAATTGCTTTGTGGATTCTTTCAGGGATTTCTCTTGATATTCCGTCGTGGATTCCACTGGGAATTACTTCGGGGTTTCCTTTGGAGATTCCTCTTAGAATACCTTTGAAGATTTCTCCAGAAAAACTCCAAGATTCTTTGGATTTTTGCTTGAATTTGTTTGGGATTCCTCCTGGATATTTTTTGTTGATTCCTCCATTAGAGGATTCCATCTCGAACTCCTTTATAAATTCCCGTAGGAATTCCATGAAGAATTTTTTGACGATTCCTGCTAATATTTCCCCTCTAGCAGAAGTTTCTGCAGGGATCTCTATAAGAGATATTCTTAAATCAGAGATTTCTGCAGAAGTTGCATCAGGGTTTCAGCATACAGCAATACAGCAGTTCCAGCAGAGATTAGTCCAGAATTTTCTTCATGGATTCCTCCAGGAGTTTCTTTAAGACATCTCTTGGAATTCCTTCTGAGATTCCTCCCTAAAATCATTCGGGGATTCCTTAGTGTAAATAAAGCAACCTTATCAAAGTGAATATGCCTTTTGGATGAACCGCGTTGATTGTGATAGTACTTCAGTAGTTATGAGAGGCCTTGCAACCCCCCCTACCAACCATGTTACATATTGGCATATATGGTTATAGTGATTTTCCAAAGCTAAGAAAATCTGTATATTTTCCATAGGCATCTCAGAACGTTTTTAATTTATTATAGGCTGTGTTGCTATTTGTTTAAGTAATTTAAGTTGAAGTTTTTTTTATTGTGTATTAAAAAATAACATAATCACTTTGGTCTTTGGTAGTCTTTAAACAACTACCAGATAATTATGTAGAAATATATCTTCTTCTTCTTCTTTATGGCTCTACGTCCCCACTGGGATATGGTCTGCCTCGCTTCAACTTAGTGTTCTTTGAGCACTTCCACAGTTATTAATGGAAGGGCCTTCTTTGCCTGCCATTACATGAATTTGTATATTGTGAGGCAAGTACAATGATACACTAAGCCCAGGGAGTCGAGAAAATTTTCCCGACCGGAACGGGAATCGAACCCGTCGTCTCCGGATTGGCGATCCATAGCCTTAACCACTAGGTTAACTGGAGACCCCGTAGAAATATATAGAATAGCCCAATATTAATCAAATTTGGAGCTATAATTGACAACTAGTTGATCAACTTACAGATTTTTTTTTTGTAAATTTTCGATACACTTAATAAAAAATTACAGCTAGTTGACCAAGTTTTGAAAAGTGGATGTTTTGTCTTCACCCTGTATACACTCAAATAACGTAATCCTACCAACCGATCAACTGATTTCATCCTCAACACTTCACCGATAACCTTGATAGTCTATTTAACCTTATTCGATAATCATTCTACTTTCCTCCAGTCACTCACACTCGTCATACCAAAAAATAAAAGTCGATAACATAAATCAAACAAACCTCCATCCAAAACAGCCTCGCATGTGTTAATCAATCAATCTTGATTATGCATTGCATTCCACCAAACTGGAACCTGTAGCCAAAGAAAGCACACGATAACCGAATCGATCAACCGTCGTCGTCGTGGTCCCCGTGTTCCCCAAATAACAAAGAAAACTCGAGATACCTAGATGCGTAATCGTTGTTGCTGTTGGTGACCGAACTGGACGAACCAGACCCAGACCCCGAAAACCGGCGTCACCCAATCGCATCACCCATCATCGCCGCATCGCTGCTAGTGCGTTCGCTGCCGCAGTCGTCCACGAGCGAGCCTGCAGAGCAAGTGTAACACCATCCATCCGTCCATCCGTCCACACCATCCACACCCAACCCAAAGCGATCGCTAAGTGATAGTGAGAGTGATTACGCGATCGCGCAACCTAGACGGGCCACCAGCTCTTCGCGGGACAAGTCGTAGTGCCGGCAAGTGCCGCGCGAGAAGAACCGGTTTCCACGCGGCACGTCACGCCGTCTGTCGTCGGTCGTCGGGTGCGTACGACGAGAGGTGCGAAGGGAGTGTTTCGTAGTAGGTGTTGTGGGTGGTTTTTGTTTGAGCAGTTCACGTAATAGGGAGCTGCTGCCGCCAGTGCGAGCAATACGCGAAACAAAACAAATCGACAGCCGATGTTGTGACGCGATTTGGCGCAATTGTTGATCGTTTGGGATAACTAGTGGAAAATTGAAGTGCCCTAGCATGAGTGGGGGTTATTGGACTAGATGGTCATCGGTGCAAGTGATTGTTTTGGTGCTTCTGTGGGGCGAGGTGGCGATATGCAACAGTGATGATGCGACGGGGGCGGGGAGTTTCAATCGATACTACAACGATGTGGTGGCGAAGGATGATTTGCGAGATGTTATCAGCCGGCAGCTACCCAAGCAGGGCAAGTTCTTCGAGGAGTTCGATCGAAGTAAGTATAATATAATTGTAGGAATACTGGTTTTGTTTTACCGAATTCGCAAGTCATCATAATTAGAACTCAGTTATATACTTTTCGAAGGTCGGGTGCAAATCGTGATGGAATATCGCTTTTCCTTTATATCATTTATTGATGCTCCGTACAGCGTTAACTTTAGTGTAGTTACGGAATACTTCATAGATTGGATACTAGCAACAGTTCTTTTGGTAATTTTGTGAAGTCCTGGCTGTTCTTAGGAACAAGGCTGGGGGATGAATCTTGGGTTAATTTTATACAAGAAAGTCAAAAGCATGAATTCCCGGCCATGCTATTCTGGGAGTAAATGTTGCCGTGGTGTTTACTTAGTGAGAGAAGTCTCACTTACCGACTTCTCATTAATACTATAAAGTGGAAAATTGGGAGACGAATTACGCCAAGGATTTTCGGAAAAACTGACGATGGGTCCATTTGATGATTACTTGACAGGTTGAAATTTATTCACCTGAATGTCAGAAATTGGAAAATATGCGCAATTTACCATATAAATAGTTTTATATTATCTCAGTAGCAGAACTGTTCCCCCTTGAGTCATCGGAACATTGGAATATGTTAATATTAAAAATCCGTGAAAAAATAATAAAAAATGTTGACAATGCGATAAAACTAAAAAGAGTGCAATATGATTTAAAACATAAATAGAAAAAAATAAAAATTAAAAAAATATCTATTTTAGACCGTTTTTATTACAAGAAAGTGATTTCTTCTGGGGATTTTTTTTATTATCGTACAAATTGGGCCGATGGGTCTCAGATTTTCATGAAACTTTTTCCACAGGCAGTGCTCATAAATATTAGACTGGGTCAACAAAGTCGATTTTTCGGAACAAAGCTTTTTCGACTCATTTTAGCGTCCAAAGCAACTGTGCAAAATTTGGGAACGATTGGTTGCTTCCCCGTATTCCGCTTTGTGATTGAAATTTGTATGGAATTTAGAATGGGAAAACGTACTTTTTTGCATTTTCTCATGAAGTTTGAGGTGCCGTATGATTGATTTGACCGACGTTGTAAAAATGGCCATTTTGACCGCTTTCCTGGGGACATCCTGTATGTTTCGGGTCTGGCCAGAACCACTCTAAGGGGTCATGAGAGCCCAAAGGGACAGTTATCCTTCATGTTTCGACAAATCATGTAGTTTGAAGTGCCGCACGATTGATTTGACCAACGTTGTGGAAATGGCCATTTTCACCACTTTCCTGGGGACATCTGGAATATTTCGGGAGTGGCCGGAACCACTCTAAGGGGTGTGGGAACCTAAAAGGACTATTATGCTTCATGTTTCGACAAATCATGAAGTTTGAGGTGCCGCATGAATGATTTTGACTATGTTTGAGAAATTACTACTTCCCTGAGGGCATCCGGAACATTCCGGGTATGGCCAGACCGGCCCCAAAGGGCCATAAGGGCCTAGAGGAACTATTTTCCTTTATGTTTCATCAAATCATGAAGTTAGAGGTGTCGCACGGCTGATTTTGATAACATTGTGGAAATGGCCACTTTTGTCACATCCTTGGGGGCACCCGGAACATTCCGGGTATGGCCAGGCCGTTCCCGAGGGGTCTTAGAAGCGTGGAAGGACTATTTTCCTTCATGTTTCGACAAACCATGAAGTTTGAGGTGCCGCATGAATAATTCTGACAATGTTGATAGACTGGCCACTTTGACCACATCCTTGGGGGAACCCGAGACATATCCGGTTCATGAGATTGCTTGATTGTCTCATTTCAAGTCAATGGTTCCTTGCAGTTATATAGTTTCTGTATTTCTGGCGCATAATATGTGCAAATTTCCAAAATAACAATAAATGCAGAGTAAAATGCATTCATGTGTCATTTTCCGGCCAGTCATGACCCCAACGGAATCTGGAATAACTCCGGAACGGATGGGTGAACCGGTTCCGTATAATAGTCCTTGACAATTTGGACAAACCTGGAGCGAATGCAATTGACTTCAAAAAAATCGGTTGAAAAATGTCTTTTTCATAGCTGATTCTAGATTCAAAAATCTTCCGGAATAGACGTTGGGTACGCGAAGCTTAACGAGATGTTTAGCCCTAGGCTAGTTCATCTCGGGACCCACGCTTTACTTCCCTTCCGAAGGAAGAACTCACATTTTTGTGAGTTTGTCGGGAGTGGGATTCGATCACAGATCCTCGGCGTGATAGTCAAGTGTTCTAACCATCCCACCAGGTCCGCTCCCATGAGACTATATTTTGATTCACAAATCAAAATAAAAAAAAAACATGCTCACGCCCATTACGCCGCTGCCGCCGCCGCCTCAAATTACTATACTCGCCGCCGCCGATGAAATCGCTTCGGCGCACACGTCTAGCTTCGTTCTTGAATTATGATTTTTCAAAAAAGAAAGGCTTATATGGCACATGTGAAACTTTTTCAATAAAAATGACCATAACTGAAAATCAAAAAAGAGTGCATTCCAAAAAATTCAGGAATAATTTTGTGGAAAACATTTTCCAGTTCATATTTTATTTGAATTTCTGAGATTCGCTTTCATTTTCTAAAAAAAAAACTTTTTTTTCTATGAATCTATGACAAAAGGTCGAAGGACAAAAGGTCGAATGGGAAAAAGGTCGAATGGGACAAAAGGTCGAAAAGGACAGAAGGTTAAATATACAAAAGAAAAATTGGAAGACAAGAAAAGTGATCAGAATTTGGTAGAAAAACGACAAAATAATTCAACAACTTAAAAACATTATTGAAAGATAGGAAAGTGTCTACTAAACCTTGTACATAGCAGTTTAAGTGCTCCATTTTATTACCGCATTGCATTGAAGTTCGGAATAGATGCGCATAAATGATAGACAATGATTGTTATTAATTAAAGTGGTGGAAAACAATATTCATTGAAAGAACAGCCTATGTGTAGAAGAAGGATGAATCATAGATTTAAATATATTCATTTGAAACTAAAATCATAACAGCGATTTAATAAAGCAAAACAGTCTATGAATTAGAGAAGGACTGGGTAGGGTAGTGGACGTATTTTGGCCCACCTTGGGAATTTTATTAATCATATAATTCAATCTCTACAAAATCTTAACAATTTTTTATTGGAAGTTCCAATAATCATTTGCCAAGATTCCAATAATATTTTGCTAAGATTCTTTAGAGATTAAATGATAAAATAAAGGAATTCCCAAGATGGGCTAAAATACCGGCCCGGGCCAAAATATGTCCACTACCCTATTATATGAGCACACAAAATCTATAGTTATTTGCAGGAACTACTTATCAAGTCAAGAGGAGATGATCATTAAGCACAAGTAGTCAATGATTATTTCTGGAGAATAGTTAGTAAGAACAGTTATTCAATAAAAGAAGGCAAAATTTCTGATAAAAAAATAATTACCTAAAGAGTCAATAATTATTTCAGTAACAAAACTTAAAAGAACAGCCTATAAATTTAAGAAGGAAAAATTCATGAAAAAAAAAAAACAAACTTAATTGTCATTAAATACTAAATTGACGCAACTTGAAAGAACAGCCCATAAACAAAAGAAGGAAAAATTTCCTACAAAAACATAAGTGGCTGAAATGCATATACTTTCTATAACAGCACCATAATGTTTCTGTCAATGAGCAACAACAAAGACTCATCAATTTTTTTTATTATAATTAAGATACACTGATTCGTAGATTAGTCTACTAATTTTTTGTCCATTCGACCTTTTGTCCTTCGACCTCCTGTCCTAAAACCATTAAATTTACGTCTCATGTTAAATCCGTTATTTCTACAGCGCTGCATCAGGGTGGGGTTTATTTTAAAAAATCACTCACGGATATGATTTCACAAGTGGAAAGTGATCTACTGGTCGAAATAAGTGAGCTGTGCGAAAATGGGCTATTTCGGTTGATATAAAGGGGTGGCACAAAGGGTTTAAGTGGAACTTATGCTCACATTGAAAAAAACATTTCAAATTAAATTTTTAAACATAACTATTCTAGACAAAATCGGTGATTCTAGAACCCAATTGGACCAAATTTGACCTCAAAATTGTGATATCTCTACTGGTTACAAGCGATATCTACAGGATGGCAACGTAGAAATGATACACTCAAAAACTGATGCAAAATTCAAACAGGATTTAATTTTTCCGCAAATTCACTTTTAATAACACAAAGTATTTAGTTCAATTAGAATCATTCCCCTTTGTTTTTAATTACGGCCCGCAGACGCTTCTCGAAATTATTACATGTCGCACGCACGTCTTCGTCCGGCATTTCAACCCAAATTTTTACCAATCAGTTTTTGAAGGTATCCAAAACCAAGTTCTTCGCGTCGCCCAGGTTTCCTAGCATGTATTTTCATGTACAGAAGTCCAGTGGGTTCAAATCGGGAGACGAAACCAGCTATACCGATGAGCTGATGAAGCACGGTCAATTTTGCTTGCATCACTGTTCAACAACCACTGCCTTATGCGTCGGTACTGAGTCCAGCTGGAAACAAAAACTTTCTTTTCCAAACAGTTTCTTGGCACTGGGGAATAGGTTATCTTTGATGACGTGTTGTAAAAAGTATTCTTTGTTGATTTTTATTCTCCTGTCGGTGAACAACAATGGTAATTGGCCTTTTGTTGATATGGCGTCCCAAACCATCACCGCTGCAGCACTTCGATATCGTTGAACCTCTTGTTTGTCGGCAGGAATTTCACGAAGACTTGCTTTATACACACAATCATTTTGTTTATTCAGAGACGTTTTCAAAGTAAAAAAAATCGTCCGAAAAAAGTTTTGTGAGCAGCGTGTGACTTGAGCAGAACGCGAGATCTGGCAACCCTGTCGGAAATTTTCTTCATAGCCAATCCGTGAATCCTTTGTTTCTTAAAAGCCCCGTTTCACCAAGCACACTTGTTTTCATTGCATTAGCATGAATGGCAACGTATGGCTCCCAAACTAGTGTATCACTTTCACGTTGCCACCCTGTACACTGGTTACATAAACTATCATTATAAGTCTTTCATAAAAAAGACTTTCAGGATAATTTTTCAAACTAAAGTCCTAAGATTCCCCCAGAAATTCCTCCAAATATTCCATCGGATGATTTCACATGGGTTTCTCAAGAATTCTATCCAGATATTCTTACAGAAAAAAAATCAGGAATTTAGTGTTTTTTTTTCTGATATTCCTTCAGAAACTTCTCAGTCATTCCATCAGAAATTCATTTGAGTGGTTTTTCGTCAATTTTTCGAGAGATTCGTCTAGAAAATCTTACAAATTCCTCTGAAACGTTTCTTTCAAAATCGCTTCAAGTTTTCTTTCGGAAATTCTTCCAGATTATCATGGAGAAATCCCTCTAGATATTTCTCATGAAGTTTCTCCAACGATTTATTGAGTCTTTCCACAGAATTTCTCCGTATTTTTTATGAAATTATCTTCCAGAAAGCCCTTCAAATTCATCCAAAGTTTCCTTTCGAACTTCTTTTTGAGATTGCTTATAAATATCTCTCGAGAAATTTTCTTCCGAGGCTTTTTTTTCGAAAATTGTTTCAAGGACACATTCCACCAATTCTACGGCGCGGTTTCCGAAATTAATCGAACGTGGGCTCTTGTTGGTTACCACGCACTTGACCACATAATATTTTTTGAAAGCAAAAGTTTATTCTCGCGCAAAACGTAACGTGTGGAATGTGTCTAAAGATTCATCCTTAAATTTATCAAAGAAATCGTTCAGAAATTATCCATGATTTGATTCTACAAATTTATGTAAGAGTTTCTTCAGAAAATACTCTTAGAGATTCGAAGACCGCAAAACGATTGGATGCTTGTGGCGATAGGCGTTTTGTTTTGTATTATTAGCAACACTGCTGCTGGTGTTGTTGCATGGGATGGCGAGAGGCATCACCATCCCCAGAAACAGCAGCAGGCAAGCCGGCAGCTACAGTGCTGCTAATAAAACAAAACAAAAGGATTTCTTCTTAAAATATTTCAAGAGACAATTGTAGCAATTCCTTCAGGGATTTCCCAAGGAGTTGCTTCAAGTAAAATCGTTGAAATAATAATTGTAAGAAATTTAAATACCTTATTGCAATGAAATATGTTCAATAAAGAAGCATTAGGCAGCCAATCTCTTAACATTCATCTAGAACGCTTAAAATAGGTGGTGTCCAAAATACATTACAAGTTTTCTACGGTAAATATATTTTGGTCATCTGATGAACTACATGGTGAAGCTGTGCGATTGCATACTTGGAGGCGTATTCTGTGGTTCTGGCGATATTTCCTCGATTTTAACAAAAACTGTAATAGTTATCAAAATAGATGCCTGTTAAGCGAAGAAATTTGATAATTTACAAGAAAATATTTGTTAATTTATGCTACTTTCATGATAAAGCAGTATTCATGGCTAAACATGAAGATAATTGCCCTGTCCAAATTAGATATACCTGAGGGTGTCCAAAACATATATTCGGTGTCCAAAATGCCATTCTAACAGGCGATTGGATATTGTAATTTTCTAAGCTTAAAATGCTTTCGTTAAGCTTTTTATCACCAGGAACGCAAAGTACAATCATATTATAAGCATAATAGTAACATTTCAAAATAATCAATTCCTTTCTAAGGATGCTAGGGGACGATTTTTCTAACGTTGTCCTCAGCCTGTCCAAAATACATGAATTACCCTATTCGTCAAAGTTATTCTAAAAATAGTTCAGAAAGTTTGCGCAAACGGTAAATCCGAAACTACAGAATCTGAGACTTAGAACACCCTAATGGATATCATTTTTTATATATCTTTTTATTTGTGAGTTTTAACAGGAGCTAATCCTTCACCTTCACATAATGAATATCAAATATTCACACTTTTGATTATGTTATGAATGTGCTTCACCACACTTGCAGCGTAATTATAACTCCTATTTTTTTTATTGTCATGAATGTTACCTGTCATTTGAGATTGGAAAATTTGTCTCATAGACAACGTAACGATAAGCCATGATTGTTTTACTATTTGTGTCAATTTCTTACGCGCATCGACCCACTTTTGATCGTCTTCAACAAGTCGTGGAGTTTCCCATCGTCAAGTCTACATTCACGCAATCACTCATCGATCATATTTTAGACAACCTACCCACCTAATTTCATTATGAAACTACATTCACTCGCCTGCATTTGAAAACAATCAAATTCCAAAACAGTCCACTCTGCTGCCGATGGCACTTCTTCTCTCAACTTTCGTGATTGCTGACGGTGTGGCGAGCACGAGACTCTTGGGGCCCTAGTTACTCATCTATCTATCTAACATACAATCGGACCACCCAACCGGCCCCATAGCTGAGTCCGTGTTCCAGATTGGCGAAATTCCCCCACGGCCACAGCTGGTAACAAACTGAAACAACATAATACCTCACAGACGACGACATCGAAGCTGGGTCTGGTGACGCTGCTGACGCTATGATTCAGTCCCGTAAGTAGGTTATGCAATCGAATTGTCTGACTGGCCACTCGCGTCACCAAAATTGGCCAATGCTGCCCGTCGAGTCATCTGCGTCAGCCGGGGCAAAAGTACCTAAATGCGCGTTCTCCTTGAGTAGTCGTTTTGTTGAATCCGGGTTGGAGTTTACTGTGGATGAATGAGGAGGGTTACTCTTCTTTAGAATGTAGAAAGACTACTCTTGAAGAGCTGCAGCATGACTTGTCTTAGGTGTTCGGAGCAATTAATTTGTAAAACCAATGCAAGATGAATCAATTGGAGATGGCATGGCTCGGTGATTTCCAAAGAGTGACTAATCAGGAGTGATCCATTATGCTATAAACGCGGAGCTCGACTCGTGTATTCAATTGTATAGAAAACTGTTTAGATGTAAACTGGGTTGAATGTTGTTGTAAATTTTCCGACCTCGTAATTATCCATTTTTCAAAGAGCTTATAGCTAAATTTCAAAATTAGAATAAAACATGTAAAGAAATTGTAATTAGTATCACAAAATATTGTACAGATCAAAGAAAAAATTGAGGCATTTTGGAATAATCGTTAGGCATATATTTGGGCATTTACGGCAAATTGAATCAAATGGAATGTCTCCTGCCAATCACGCCCAATGTTCGCCAAGTCACGCTCTACCTAGTCCGTGTGCCAATCGGATCAATAGAAAACACCAGCTTTGCAGGGTTGTTATCCGGCATTCTTCCAACATGCCCTGCCCACCGTATCCTTCCGGCTTTGGCCACCTTCTAGATGCTGGGTTCGCCGTAAAGTGCAGCGAGCTCGTGGTTCATCCTTCTCCGCCACACACCGCCAAAGATCGTCCTTAGTACGCGTCGCTCGAAAATTCCAAGTGCTTGCAGGTCCTACTCGAGCATGGTCCATGCCTCGTATCCGTAGAGAACCACCGGTCTTATTAGCGTTTTGTACATGGTGCCTTTGGTGCGTGGGTGAATCTTTTTAGACCGCAGCTTTTTCTGGAGCCCGTAGTAGGCCCGACTTTCGCTGATAATGCGCCTTCGAATTTCACGACTCACGTTGTTGTCAGCCGAGGTAGACAAATTCCTCCACCACCTCGAAGGTATCTCCGTCTATCGTAATATAATTACCCAGACGGACCCGTTCGTGTTCGGTTGCGCCTACCAGCATGTACTTTGTTTTTGAGGCATTCACCACCAGTCCGATCTTTGCTGATTCGCGTTTTAGGTGGGTGTACAGCTCTGCCACCGTTCCAAATGTTCTGGCAATAATGTCCATGTCATCCGCAAAGCACACAAATTGACCGGATTTTTTGAATATTGTTCCCCGGCTGTTGAACCCGGCTCGATGCATCACACCTTTCAGGGCGATGTTGAAGAGTAGGCATGAAATTCCATCACCTTGTCGCAGTCCCCGGCGAGATTCGAATGAACTCGATAGTTCACCCGGAATCGTAATGCATTTTCAAATAAAATGCACCTAAAATTCTTGAGCATTCTTTTCAATTTCTACGCGAATATTACTGAATATTTTCCAATAAAAAATAGCACATTTTTAATACTTTCTTCATTGATTTCTTTGTAGGATTTAGTTTCCAAGGTTTATCGAGAAGTTTCGCTATTCGCCCGAATTTGATTGATAAACAACTGTTGGATTTTTCTATATCCTTTGCTTCAGGTTTCTAATAATTAAAGTGCATTAGAGCATCTTATTAGATCAATGTAGCATCACATCGGTGGGTTCGATTCCCGTTCCGATCGGAAACTTTTCTCTACTTTCCTGGGCATAGTATATCATTGTATTTGCCTCGCAAAATACAAATTCAAGCAATAACAGCAAAGAAAATCCTTGAAATAAGGGGCTATCATAAACCACGTAATTTTTTTTTGGAGATTCCGAAACAAATCAGAAATGTCATATTTCGTTTCGCTTGATATCGCCTTGACAAAATCCCATACCGCAAACCCCAAGTGTTTTAAGATCAAGGGAGTCAAGAAAATTTCCATAACAAAAAGTTCGTAAATCGATCGGAGGTCAAACCCTTCGCCCTCAGCATGTTTTTCTGAATACTCCACTATATTGGTCTTCTTGAAGGAATCCATGAAGGAATTTCTGGAAGTTTTTTTTTTGAGAAATTCCTGAACAAATTCTTGGAGATATGTTTTTTTATCACTTAACCTAATTTACAGCTCTATTGTCCACTACGGCACTGCGTGATTGAATACAATTGGAAGCTGCTACTTATAATTTGTACAGCGCTTAAATGAATTCTATTCAAATTGTACTACAGTGATACACACTTAAATTAAATCGCCGACCTCAGCAAACGGATTGCCGAGAATCCAACAGCCGAGAATCCGGTAACAGTTTTCACTGAATCTCGGTAAAAGTTTTACCGAGATGTCGTTAAAACTTTGCCGAGATCTCGGTAAACCAACTTTTTACCGAGATCTCGGTAAAGTTCACCGAGACTCGGTAATGGTTTACCGAAATCTCGGTAAAAATTTTACCGAGAATCAGTAAATATTTTACCGAGATATCAGCTGTTGAATTCTCGGTAAACCGTTTACCGAGATCAATTTCTGAATCTAAGTGTGTAGACATTCGTTTGGCCGACAGCCAACAATTTTTAAAAAACGTGTCAGGAAACTCATACAAAAGATTTTATGATAAAACTTTTTATGGCAGTGATAGTATATTTAGTACTGTTTTATGAAAAGGTGATATATCCAGCCACTTGTCATCCAAATACTACCCTACAGTAAAAAAGCAAGCCAACATCTCTGACCCCCATTGTGCGTTGAACCCCATTCGACAGCAAAAAGTTTGTAAACAGTAAACTTTTCAGGACCAACAATTGAAAAGAGCGAAATTTTTTCCACAACAGAAAAGAAAATTTACGAAAATACTAGGAGAATTGAGGGGCCCAGAATCAAAGGGGTGTAAGAGACCATTTTGTCGATTTTGAGCTGAGCATATCATAAAATTCTTCTGAATTCAAGCTTTCAGGAACTTTTTTAAGATTGTTTCTAGGATGATTCAAAAAATTACAATAAATCAGAGAAAATTGGGTTGTTTTTGAAATTCCATACATTTTGTATGGGAAGAAAAATTGGTCAAAAACTTTAAACCTCATTTACTCGAAAGTGGGTTTTGTCACTTACACCCCTTTGCTTCTAACCCCCTCAATTATGAAAAAATGTAATTCTGTTTGCTGAAATATGTTACAATAAATAGAAACGTGTTCGAATTAGGTGAGTAATTAGGGATGCAAAGAACTTTTTTGTTAAAGAAAAAATATCACTTGTAAACTACGCCTAAATCAAATGTTTTACCTGAAACTGATGCTGACTTCAAAAACATGGTCGAATCGCAGCCGGTTGGATGCATCACACTTACATATACACTGAAACAAAAACGAGGGTAAAAACCCTTCAAATATCATTTTTAGTCTAGACATTCGTTTAGCCGAGGTGAATGAAAAATTGGTTTTCAAAAGATTTTTTGTAATTTTATGAGTGTATTTCGAGAATATACCCCAAGGCAGCGTTTCTCAAACTATGGGTCGCGACCCACTGGTGGGTCGCGGGCTTATTTTTGGTGGGTCGCGAAATCTTTATTAACTTATGTCGAATGTTTTTGCTAGCCATTTTCTAATTTCCAAATACTCTCTTGGAGAATCCATATCTAGAAGAGTTATTTCTAGAATTTCAGTTTCTCCTTAATACTTACTTGATACTTGATGGGCTACAACTCGTAGCGGTGAGTCTACGCCGAATGCGCAAGTAGCACCTGTAACTTAGGAAATATTTTAGAAAAATAATAAAGATTGCATAGCCGTTTCACTTCAGACTAATGGTAACAATTTTATTTTTGCAGTATACATTCTGGTTACTCAGACATCACAATGCAACATAAATTTTGCAGAAGCTACATTAATGTCACACAGTGGCTTTCGTGAAACATGCCCTTGAACTGTCAAATTCAATAAGTTGCATTATTGATATCATCATGTTATATTGAAACCAAAAATCAAAACAAATTACCAGACCAGTTGCTGCGAAGTCAATGTTTGGTTGCCATGTATCATGTTACCGAATGCCGTTTCCAAATGACGACAGTGTAACTTTTTGTTGTTTCATTGTAAACACATATGAGACGCACAAAAACCTACGATTACTTGGTCACAAATGTGCAACTTACCAGTTACAAACAGATTGAGATCAACACTGCATGTCAAAAGTATCAACTAATTAGATATGTTTGTATGCTAAACAACAAATTCGATGTTTTGACCTTATTATGTTAAAGATGCATTTAAAAATACTTGCTTTAAGTCCTGTAGTTTAGAGTCCTGTATAAAACAATGTATGATGTGAAAAATTGATATTTTCAGACATCCAACCGGCAATGTAGGTTCTCCCAAGTAATCACAATGACGAATACTTGTTTCAGTTAGAAAAACTGACATAAAAATACTTTCAGTTATGATTTTGGAGTCTCAATCAAACATAACAGAAAAGAAAACTTTCCACATTTGACGAAAAAAGGTCTGGCAAGCCTAGTATCCTTCTTCCCATTCTAATATCGTATTATAAATCAGTGAGACATGCAAATGTATATGCTGAAATTAACGAATTTCGCAAGCGCGCGGGTTCTCTGTAAGTAAAATTGACGATTTCACCGGAAAAATGCAATTGCCAAGCTCATTTAGGATATCGACCAAAAACATTTCCATTTTGTTTGAGCGACCCTTTATTCAATCGCCATGGCCATGCTTTGGCGGATCCATCATAATCATTTTCCATAATTGTTATGTCGAAACCAACAATGTAACTTTGAGTTTATTTTTCTATTGCAGTGTAAACAAACTTCATTACACATTAGTTACAATCTAATCTCCTATGCAACGAACAACATGTTGCACAGAGGCTCCACCTCCTGCGCTTTTTCGGTTGCATAGCTGTGGGAATCGATGTTGCAGTCATTTTGAATCGACTTTTGCATTTGTCGCATAGAAATTACCGTGATTTAGTTGTAACAAAGTGTGCTGCTTGGGTGAAGTATCCACCTCCACTGGCCTCGGTCCTGGGCCAATCGCTTCCAGTCGCCCTGAACGTTTAGAGTCCTTAGGTCCTCCTCAACTGCAAAAAGCCAACGTGTGCGCGGCCTTCCACTAAGCCGACGACCCCTTCCTGGTTCTCTGCTGAATATAATTTTAGCTTGTCGTACCTCCGGCATACGAGCTACGTGTCCAGCCCACCGCAGCCTGCCGTGTTGTAATCGCTTCACTATATCCATCTCTTTATATACCTGGTACAATTCGTAGTTCATGCGACGCCGCCAGATGCCGTCCTCCAGTTTACCGCCGAGTATTGTTCGCAGCACTTTACGTTCGAAGACTCCAAAGGCTCTCCGATCGACTTCTTTAAACGACCACGTTTCATGACCGTATAAAGCGACCGGGAGAATCATATACTTGTACAACGTGAGTTTTGTCTTCATTTGCAGCCTGCGGGACCTCAGCTGGTTTCGCAGACCAAAAAAGGCCCGATTTGCAGCCGCAATCCGTCTTTTCACCATGCGGGTAATATCATTATCGCACGTCACTAGAGTACCAAGATAAACAAATTCATCCACAACTTCAAACTTTTCCCCACCTAGCACCACTTCGTAACCACTACCACGGCCGGACCGACGTTGAACACCAGCAATCATGTACTTAGTCTTTGTGGTATTGATCGTTAGTCCAATCCTCGCAGTCTCCCTCTCAAAAGGTACGAAAACCTCTTCCACGGCCCGACGGTCGATTCCGATGATGTCGACATCGTCCGCGAAGCCAAGGAGCATATGCGACTTCGTGACAATGGTTCCGCTCCTGTGCACACCAGCTCTCCTTATCGCTCCTTCCAGTGCTATGTTGAACAGTAAGTTCGAAAAAGCATCGCCCTGCTTCAGTCCGTCAAAGGTTACGAACGATGACGAAATTTCATTCACAACCCGTACACTTGATTTCGATCCGTCAAGCGTCGCACGAATCAGTCTAATCAGCTTCGCCGGAAATCCATGTTCGATCATTTTTTATTTTTTTTGTCGGGAATATTATTACTGCGACCATATTTGATCTTTTGTGATACACAACGCATTTTACTAATTGTACCTTGTCAAGGTGATTAATTTCTATATGTCAGAAATCATCAACGCAAGACCTAGGTATCATCCCAGCTAGGTATAATGTGCCGTATGAAACGCACTACCTTCCTCTCTCCTCTTCTTGGCGTAACGTCCTCACTGGGACAAAGCCTGCTTCTCAGCTTAGTGTTCTATGAGCACTTCCACAGTTATTAACTGAGAGCTTCCTCTGCCAATGACCATTTTGCATGTGTATATCGTGTGCCAGGCACGAAGATACTCTATGCCCAAGGAAGTCAAGGAAATTTCCTTTACGAAAAGATCCTGGACCGACCGGGAATCGAACCCGTCACCCTCAGCATGGTCATGCTGAATACCCGTGCGTTTACCGCCTCGGCTATATGGACCCTGCGCACTACCTTACTTGGATTTAAAAACCATACTTCAAAGGGCTGTAAAAGTCTCTTATCAAAGAAAATCGCTCTTCTGTTGAAAAGAGCAGGACAACTGCATAATAAATGCTCGGAGGTTTCACTATCCTCCTTACAAAAGCGACAAATATCGTTTTCAGCTTTGCCCATTAATTTCAGATGATATCTAACAGGGCAATGTCCTGTAATTAGCCCTGTGTACAAACACAGTTCATTTTTGCCTTTCTCGTACACCAAGGTGTACCGAAAGGCTATATGTTCACTCCAAAAACGAAAATTTGATAGAGCCTCCGGAGGGGTCAAGTCTTATATACCAATCGACTCAGCTCGACGAATTGAGGTGATGTATGTGTGTGTGTATGTGTGTGTGTGTATGTGTGTGTGTGTGTGTATGTGTGTGTACAAAAAAACTCACATCATTTTTTAGCAGTAAACCTCATCCGATTTCAATGACCGACGGTTCATTCGACGCAGAATCTGGTCCCATTGTTTCCTATTGAAAATGGTTCGGATCGGTTCAGCCGTTCCGGAGATATGGCCATTTAGGTGTTCCGGAACGGTACCCCAGGAAGGGACCAGATATGAAAATGCATCAAACCTATGCATGCGACACATCAAACCACGGCATTTTCGATAACCTGATGAGCGGTAAGCAGAAAAATAGTCTAAGACCATATCTGAACCGGTAGTGTTCCGGAACCGGTTCCGGGTATCCCGCCGGAAGTGGCAAATATCAAAGTGAACCAAACCCATGCATGAGACACATCAAACCACGGCATTTTCGATAACCTGATGAGCGATAAGCAGGAAAATTGTCTCAGACCATATCTGAATCGGTAGTGTTCCCGAACCGGTTCTGGGCGTCCCGCTGTAAGTGGCCAAATATACAATTGTACCAAACCCATGCAAGCGACACATCAAACCACGGCATTTTAGATGACCTGATGGACAATGAGCAGGAAAATCATCTCAGACCATATCTGAACCGGTAGTGTTCCGGAACCGGTTTTGGTCGTCCCGTTGGAAGTGGCCAAATATACAAGTGAACCAAACCCATGCAAGCGACACATCAAACCACGCCATTTTCGATAACCTGATGAGCAGTAAGCAAAAAAATAGTCTCAGATCATATCTGAACCGGTAGTGTTCCGAAACCGGTTCTGGGCGTCCCGCTGGAAGTGGCCAAATATACAATTGAACCAAACCCATACATGCGACACATCAAACCACGGCATTTTCGATGACCTGATGGACAATTAGCAGGAAAACCATCTCAGATCATATCTGAACCAGTAGTGTTCCGGAACCCGTTGCGGGGTTTCCGCCGAAGTGGTTAAATCTGAAAGAGAAACAAACCCGTACATGCGTCACATCAAATAGCGGCTTTTTAGATTACCTAATGAACGGTCAGCAAGTGTTTCGGAATCGGTTTTGAGTGGCCGGAAGAGGCAAAATGTAAAAGTGAACCAAATCCAGGCATGTGACACATCAAATCGTGGCTTTTGCGATAACCTGATGAACAGTTAGCTAGAAAATAGCCTTACGTCACACTAAAGACAACCAGTAGTGTTCTGGAATTGGTTCCGAGAGTCCCGTCGAAATTGTCAAACCCTGCATGTGACACCTTCAATTTGCAGCGTTTTTGGTTAACCGATGAGCAGTTAACAAGACAATAATGTTAGACCATATTTGGTTCAGCCGGTAGTTACCCGGAATCAGATCCGGGTAGTAAAATGTAAAATTTAACCAAACCCATGGATGCGGTACATCAAATCACGACCAGTCTTGTAAACATTCGACACTTTTTACTACCTTCATTTCGTTGCCGCAGTCGGATGTCAGTCTTGGTGTCAGTCGGCTTTGTTACATTCGTATGCTATCGTTACCTCTTACCTACACACAACACGAGCAGTAGAACGAAGACTGATCACGACTTATCGACAACCTGATGGAAAAATAGGGTCATACCACATTAGATTCCCGGTAGTGTTGCGGGTTCAGCTGTGGCTTCGAAAGTGGTTAGAAGTAAAAGTGAAGCAAACCCATTCATGCGCTATATCAAATCGCGGTGATTAGGTAAAGTTGAATAAATAGCAATAAAATATTCTCAGACCATAATTGGGACAACCGGTAGTGTCATGGTCCATAACTCATGGAATCAGATCCGGCTATCCCACCGGAAATTACCAAGTATAAAAATGAACCAAACCCATACATACGACACATCAGATCGCATATTTTTTGATAATCTAATGAACGGTTAGCAAGAAAATAGCCTTAGATCACATTAGAGACTAGCTGTTGTGTAGCAGAACCAACGTTCATGTGAAAAATTAAATCGTGGCTTTGTTTAATGGCCTGGTAAACATTAGGTATGAACAACAGTGACGAATAGGTCTAAGTTCTCATATATGAGAATAAAATATAGACAAAACTAAAGCGATCTCATCAAATCGTACCATTTCAGATTCCTAAGGTGTAAAGTTATAGCAGGATTGGTCAACGTTGAATGAAAAAAAAAGGATTTGATCGCGTAAACAGAAGATGGTGGCTGTTTTAAGGAATTTTGAGCTCTAAAACTATGTTAAATAAGTGTATTTGGTATGGGAAATTTGTTTGGAGTCCACCAGAGTATGCAAGATAGCGGTCCAAAGTCCAAGATAATGGTCCAGTATTCAAGTTAGTGCCTATTTTATAGGATTTTTAATTCTTGCATTATGGGCATATTTTGTATGAAAATATGTCCAGAATTCAAAATTTGTAATCAGAAAACCCAAGCTGTGCGCTGTTTCACAAGGTCTGCAATATGACTATAATTTGAATGGGGAAGAATGCCGGTCTTCGTCCAAAACTGGTAACCAGAAAATCATAAACAACATGCCAAAATTCAATACGGCGACTATTTTATGTAATTTTAGGTGCAGAGTCCAAAAATGAATACCAGAACATCCAAGATGGTGTCTCAATGTTTAAGTTAGTTAAGTTGGGGAAGATATCCGGAGTCATAAAATGATGACCGGAAAATCTAAAATGACGTTTCAAAATTTTGTGGCTTCATGACACTTGTTTGGTTTGAGTTTTGGATTGTTGTCTTATATTTTCTGAATATTGGATGTTATGCTATTGTGGATTCACCGGCTACTTGTATTCTACCGGTCGCTTCACTATGGCCTCCAAAGTAGCCGTTTTATAAAAAGAGTGATTTTGAAATGATTTTAAACATTTTTATTGTTTGCGCTATTCCTCGTTGCCACTAGCTATTCAGCGACATTCACTTTTTGACAATCAAGTTGATTTTTATATGAAAACGGCTACCTTGTAATGGCTACTTAAGTAACCGGTAGAATACAAGTAGCCGATAAATCCACAATAATATAAAATGTATCCATATTGAGTAGATATAGCAAGCAGTTTTCATTTTGTATTCATGTCAATGTCATCAACATGTCGCTCGAGTTTTGTTGAAAGGATATTTTAAAGCACGAGAAAGGCACCATCACCGCTAGGTGGATTAATTAGGGTTTTTGACAAGAGTAAAAGCTTTTCTGTATTCGATATATTAGGCATTATGAATTTTTTGGATTGCCGACATGCAACAGCATTCCCCCAGTTCGTAATCACCATCTTTTGTTCCCAGTTCCTGAGTTCCATATTGACAGAACATTTTGAGACTCCGCAAAATGGCTCTGGCCCTAGAAATGGTTGGTTTGATCCGATCCTGGCTAATTCATCAGCCTTTTCATTACCATCGATACCACAATGCCCTGGTACCCAGTAAATATTGACTGTATTATTGATACATAATTGTTGAAGTAAGAGAACACATTCCCATACTATCTTTGATGTACATGTAAACGATTTCAAAGCAGATAAAGCTGCTTGACTATCGGAGAATATACAAATGTTAATATGTTTATACTTTCTTTTTAAACAAATAGAAACACATTCCAAAATTGCTTGTATTTCAGCTTGGAAGACGGTTGGCCATCTTCCCATTGAAACTGAGAGATTTACACCAGGACCTGTTACTCCTGCTCCTGTTTGGTCATTTTGTTTCGATCCGTCAGTGTAAAATATTATAGATCCAGGTCGAAGATGTGGTCCTTCCACGGTCCAAACAGTACGATCTGGTTCTATCACATTAAACATACGGTCAAAATTGAATTTTGCTTCCATCCAGTCATTGTTGACTGTAATCAATGGATTAATTTTGATATCTTTCAAAATACTTAAATGTCCTTTGATGTCACCGTCAAGGAGAGATTTGTATTGCTTAATACGAAGCGCGCTTTTGTCTGCTTCCAATTGAATGAACTGATAAAGTGGCAAAAGATTCAAAATTGCATCTAAAGCTTTCGTAGGTGTGCTGCGCATTGCACCTGTTGTACAAACAGTAGCTAGCCTTTGAAGTTTTTCTAGCTTTTTGATACTACATTTTTCTTTAGTTTTGGTCCACCATACTAAAGAAGCATAAATGATTCTAGGTCTGATAATGGCCGTATATATCCAGTGAATCATAGCAGGCCTTAGTCCCCATTTGTTTCCGAAAGTTCGCTTACATATCCATAGGGCATTTGTTGCCCTTTCTATGATCTGTTTTAAGTGTGAATTCCAATTAAGTTTGGAATCTAATATGATTCCCAGGTATTTTACTTCATTAGAAAGTGTCATTAAAGCTCCTTTCATACGAAGACCAGAAATTTTGAACTTTTTCCTTTTTGTAAAGGGAATTATGTGCGTTTTTGAAGGATTTATATCCAACCCTTCAGATACGCACCAATGCATTGTATAATCTAAGGCTCGTTGCATTCTGTTTGTAATGACATCGTCATATTTTCCTCGGACAATTATAACAATATCATCAGCAAACCCTATTACTTCGAAACCTTGTGACTTCAGATTTGTTAATAGTTCATCCACTACTAGTGACCATAGAAGTGGCGATAGTACGCCTCCTTGTGGACACCCTTTTACGGATTTTACGGAAACGGATGCACTACCTAGCGTGGATGTGATTTCGCGTTTTGATAACATTTCACAGATCCATCTCACGATGCATATATCAAAGCCACGCTTCAACATTGCTCTCGTCATTGATTTATGCGAAGCATTATCAAAAGCTCCTTCTATATCAAGAAAGGTTGCAAGCAAAATTTCTTTCGCTTCAAATGTTTTCTCTATTTTTGAAACGAGTGTATGTAATGCAGTTACAGTCGACTTCCCCGTTTGATAAGCGAACTGACTATTGTTTATAGGATTTTGTTTCAAATATGTTGACTTAATGTAGTAATCAATAAGTTTTTCCATAATTTTTAACATTATTGACGACAAACTTATTGGCCTGAATGATTTAGGAGAAGTTTTATCTTTCTTGTTAGCTTTCGGAATAAACACAACGCGAACTTGACGCCATGATTTAGGAATGTAACCAAGCGTCAAGCTTGCCTTGAACATATTTGAAAGACAGGAAGTAAATAATCCACCACTTTTTTGTAAAAATGTTGGATATATTCCATCCCTGCCCGGTGATTTGAATGGATTGAATGAGTTAATTGCCCATTCTACTTTGGTTTTCGTGAATATTTTATCAGCTTTTTTCCAGGCAGTATGTCCGATCATAATCTGCCATAACTCGTTTCTCTTCACTGAATCGTACGCCGCCTTGAAATCAATAAACAGATGATGGGTCTGCAAGTTGTACTCCCGAAATTTATCGAGAATCTGCCACAGAGTGAACATCTGGTCCATCGTTGATCGGCCCTCACGAAATCCTGCCTGATATTCGCACACGAAGGACTCCTCAATCGGTCTCAGCCTGTGGAACAGAACTTCGGACAAAATGTTGTACGCTGAATTGAGGAGTGTTATTCCTCTGTAATTCGCGCACTCCAGTCGATGCCCTTTCTTGAAAAGAGGGCAAATGAGACCATCCAACCAACTAGCGGGTAGTTCTTCCTCCTCCCATATCTTCAATATAATACAGTGTAAGAGTTGATACAGCTACTCACTACCGTGCTTGAGAAGCTCGGCCGGGAGTTCTTCCTTCCCAGCAGCCTTGTTGTGCTTCAGTCCCCTAATGGCTGTCTTGACCTAGTCTAGCGTTGGAGGTTCCACAGCTTGTCCGTCGTCGATTCGAATTCTGTCCGTCGCTCTTCCACTCCCACCGTTCAACAATACCTCGAAGTGCTCTCTCCACCTGGCAGCCACCATTGTCTTGTCTGTCAGCAAGTTTCCATTACGGTCGTTACACATGACGGGAGAAGGCGCTGTTTTTCTCCGCACGCCATTGACAGTTTAGTAAAATCTCCGCATATCATTCTGTTCTATACTCTCTTGCGCCTGAGCAATCACATTTTCCTCGTGCTCTTTTTTTCTTTTTGTGGTATATTCGTTTTTCGGCTACTCTTGCTTCGCTGTATCGCTCCCTGCTATGCCGGGTCCCCGACACCAGCATCCGGCTACTGGCAACATTCTTCTCGTCCGTTATCCTCTGGCACTCCTCGTCGAACCACCCGTTTCTAGATCGTCTTTGAGCAGTACCTATCACCTCCCGCGCTGCTGTACTCATCGCTCCGTGGATAGACTCCCACAGAGTGTTGAGATTATCGCTCTCGTTGATCTCACTTATCCGCTCGTAGCTTCTGGTGATAGTCAACTACCGTACCGTCTGCTGAAAACCGCTGGATGTTGAAACACATCGATCGCCGGTTCCTAGAGCCCGACACGGTTGATAACCGAGCTCGAATCTTACTAACTACGAGATAGTGATCTGAGTCGATGTTGGGACCTCGAAAAGTTCTAACATCAATTACGTCCGAGAAATGTCGGCCATCATGGTCGCATAATTCAGTATGCGTCGAGAGCTCGGCACGGTCGCACGCTCCACGACCAACTGCGCCGATGACGCAAGGTAGGGTACACTGATATATGTTGCCCTTTACTGGCATTTACCAGATTTTGCTGGTATGTCATTAGAATTAGACACCAGCAAACAGACTGCTTGGTGGCTAGGTATGCGGAGTGCGAGAGTAAGTCTCGGCTTCAAATAAAAATAATACGCTCTCACTTGTAGTTGTTGGGCACAAACGAGGCTGTGTTGTGGATTGACATCTAAGCCGAAAGAGAGATAGATGGTTCTTGAAAAAGTGAATGTTCATGGTGAGGGCTCGGGTTCAGTTTGGCTTTCTATTCCGCAGAATTATCACCTGTTCTGTGGCTTAGTTGGTTAAAGCACCGGTCTAGCGAATACGGGGTCGTGGGTTCGAATCCCACCAGAATGCGATTTTTTTTTTCAAAAATTCATCCCTCAATTTGTCAATTAGCAACATTCTGTGTCTTCTAACTACAAGTTTTTCTGTATGTTTATGACATACCAGCAAAATCTGGTAAATGCCAGTAAAGGGCAACATATATCAGTGTAAATGCAAACAACTTCTCTGAAGACACCATATGCCTAAAGTTAACGAAAACAGAGATAGGAAGATTTTTCCTTCTTAAACGTGGATTCGGAACATTGTACCGTGGTCAAAATATCAGAACAATTCATTTACAGCACGTTTGACATATTCGACGCGTTACGTTTTGCGCGAGAATCAAACTTTTGCTTCCAAAAATGGTTATACTGTGGAAAACATGCCAAACCGTATATCAAACGATTAATTTCATGCTTTGTAAATGAAAATTTGAACTTTTTAATTCTAGAAATATCAAGAAATATAGCGTAACGGGACACCATCGCAAAAAAAATGACAAATTTCGACTTAACGCCAAGAAATTTGCTACTTTCTCGAAACATTTATCAAAATTTCAAGGACTATGAGAATAATATAAGTAATTATCTTCATTTTGGTGCAAAAAAAATCAAAATCGACAGCTTCAGCACTAAAATATCGTTCAACGAAGTTCAAGAACCGCGGTGTGGAAGTGCGTGGATTGTGTCTTTGGAATATTTGACTCATACACCACGACCTTATGTAATATTTGCAACATCATTTACACCACCTAGTGAGCCAGTTCTGAAGTTTATTGTTAACCATGTACAATGTGTAAATATTTTAACCAACTTCTCCAAAGACAGTATACTGCCCAGACAACCAATTTGCACGTGTAATGAAGTTTATGTTCATGTTATACGTACTTTTATGCGGTAAAGTTACATCGCATAAGATGCAGTAAAAGGGCCTTATGCGTACATTGGCTATACGTGCACTGACGGAAAAATAATGACGCTATATGACTTGAAGCGATATCTTATTCGATGTACGGTATGCATGCACTATTGCGACGTAATATAGCACCTTATGCGACTTAAAAATATTCGAAATAAAAAAATCTTGTCCCTTACGTATCGAACTAATATCCTTTGGATTATCAAGCCGCACTTTACACTTAGCACCAAACAGCACTTATGAAACACACTGATTAAATGTCATGACATTCTAACTCACCTCAGTGCTTGTTGGAATGCACTTGGTTTCCGTGCGCTGTACGTGTTCGGCAGGCTCTTTGGAAATCAAAATGATGTAGCATGATTTTCCGCACACACACACACGCACTACTCCTCTCTTGCTAGCACCACTCATTGTTAATTATAAGGTCAGCAAAACAAAAACGATGACTTCGTAACTTGTTTTGTAACCATAATGATGACTTTTCACTTTTTTTTAGCTTTTAGGCACTCCAACAGCACCTCTTTCATTGTCATCACATATCACATCGCAAAATGCCAACGTTAACGATTCTAGCTTATGCGAATTTGTATGTACATTTGAACGAGTTTATTTTCACTTTTATGCGATTTAGTTTGTACACCAATGCGAGATAAACTGACATAATTAGAAAAGCAAAAGCGAAGTCGTATAATCATCGCAGTACGCAATTATTCGAATTCAATTGACACTTTGCGAGTTCACTCGAAAGCTTTTGCGAATAAGCAAAGTTCATCGCAACAAAACATCGGAATATCGTCTACTCCGATGTAGTCATACATTATAAAAGTTAATTTACACTCTTATATGAATTTACCAGATACATCGCAGTAAGTTCAAAAAATAGCATCATATGCGATGATATTTGTCCCTCAGCCGTACATATATGCGATAGTGACTAAAAATTGTACTTTATACGATGTACAGCGTGCATCCTTATGCGATGCCTGGATCTTGTGTAATTCTCGAAATATTAACTCAAAAAAATTCAAAGTAAAAATAACGCTTGATGGATATGGGTTGGGCTTTATTTGTGGGCCTCCACTTTGTATTCAAATGTATTTATACATGATTGATAATTGTCACCTTAAAACGACAATCAACAGAATTGAAATTGTTTGAGTTCTGAGTAAATAAAATACTGTTTGAAACACTGACTTAGAAATTATGTGCAACATTGAAAACTTCCAGTCTGTGCTTTGATACGCAAGTTTATGCGTTCAGTGATGACTCACAATAGGTACGTGAAGCAGAGAGCCTTCCAAAGAGTCAAACGGTAAAAGAGAATGTTAATGGCGGTAAACGCCCATTGATATGCAACACAATGTCTTCTGCTTTGATGCGGTCAAACTCGATTCGAGCAGCTGAGTCAGGTACTTGTTCAATCGCTAAAGAAATGCATTTGGGGCTGTCCATAAACCACGTGGTCATTTTTTTGGGACTTCTCAACCCCTCCCCCCCCTCGCGTGGTCATTAGTCCATACAAATTTTTTTATTCGTCCATACAAAATGGTCATTGGCCGAACCCCCCCCCCCCCCCCCCCTCATGACCACGTGGTTTATGGAATTTATTCGTCAAATCTTACATTTTTTGAATTGATTCATCAACACTTTAGTTCGTTTTTGAATCAACTTTATGAAATCAACGTCCTCGTATAGTTTTTCGTTTATAGAAGCCAAAACAAGCGAAAGACATCAACGCACTTACAAGCGACAAACCCACTCGACCATTTACCCCCCTCGGATATCCTTGTCCGAATTATTAATCGCCACGAAAGTAGGTCACTTTTCGATGCCATTCGACTCACGCACATCTCGCCCGATCCCCTGACCAGCCAGCGTCGTCATCATCTCGGTATTAATCCCCCAGTCCAGTTATTAATTATGCAACAGCGGAACGAAACTAGCTTTGAAGAAATTGGTTCGATTGTTTCTTGTAGTATGTACCGTTAAAAGGCGTAGAATTGGTCGTTTTTTATATTTATTAAATTTACGAACGCAAACCCTAAAAAAAATAGTAAAAACAAAATATATGAAATCAACTTTTTTTTGTCATAGATTCAGAGTACTGTACACCATTATTCATCTCTTAGGTAAACTAAATCGTGCCTCAACCGTTTGTTAAATTTGGCTTGTTTTTTGTGTTAATTTTATTTTAACTGACCATGCACATACCCAGTTTAAATTATTGGTTATCAGATTCTTTTCAACTCGGTCATAACTTCTGTCGGAGAAAAGCAGCAACGAAAAAAAGTTTTTTTTTTTATCTGTATTATCGAGATTTTTAGCCCTAGGCTACTTCATCTCGGGACCTACGCTTCCCAAGTAACAAAATAAATTTTATAATGCTTTTGAAGTATTCTTCAACACCTGTTCTTTAAAACCATGCATAAACCAAATTGATCTGCAACACGACATCAACTCAACCATAAACCCGCCATAAGACCAAAGAGGCCCATCCTAAGATGCTCTTGGAGAGTTGTTTTTAAATTTCTCTTAAAACTTGTTGTACTTCCCAAGTTGTCCTCAAGGCGAATTGCTCTCTCCTTGTAGAATTCTTCAAGTGCACGATAAAACGATAATAAATTTGTCAGTGTTGTTGCTGATGCAGCTTTTATGTCGACAGAAAAGTTTGGTGAATTTAATTGAAATTAAAAACACAATGAAAATGACACATTATTGTAATCGGGATTAACCACACATTAATTACACAAATTGGAAATATTTCCGTGGTGTAACAAGGATGCCAAATGCCAAGCGAAATTCATCGCATAAATGTTGCAAGATACTTCCAAAAATTGCAACGCGCTTCCATTATAACGCACTAATAAAATATTTAAAAATATTATTCCTGGTCATGCGAACATTGCTCATGAGTTTTCTCAACATGGCTTCCATTGAAATCTAGGCCGGTGGTCGGTCCATCATCGATGGTTTTAATCAACATCACCATAAGATCGTCTTAAATTTCTTTCAACTCATGCCAGAGCTAAAAGCATAACTCAAGAATACTAGGATTTATAACGTTCTCAATGCAGCCTGGTTGGCCTCCATCCAGAACGCCTTAAATTTATTTCATCTTATGCAAGGGTAAGAAGTATTACTCAAGAGTACTCAGGTTTATAACGTTCTTGATATAGGTTTATGCAAACTCCGCCAAGAACGTCATGAAACATGTACGCCAAATTGTAAACAAACAATAAATTATCGCACCGCGGAGGATTTTATGAATCTCGTCCGATGAATTTATTTATCAGCCCGGTACCGTTGCCAACCAGGTAGACCTTTTTCGATAACCGGCCTTGATGCGGTGCAGTGCCTCATTCCTCCGGTCAGCACTTCCAACAGGTAAGTAGTTGTTGATTTTGAAGATCGATAATTGGAACACCGATTGCACGGGAAACGATGTCCTAGATGACCATACCCACCTCATTTCGGATGCTGCAACCGGAGGAACTTGGCACTGCACCGCGTTGCGGTTGGGTTTCCGGGTAGGTGTTCTTGATTGGCAGCAATAATGGAACGATGAGAATCAAAATCTGATGCTTGAGTTTTTTCTTGTATTTTTCATGCACCAAACTGTTCTTATGCGTTACTCTTTACTCTTTACTCAGTTACTCTTGATCAAGAACGGATGATTGAAGATAACTACAAGAACCTTATAAAACTGAAAATAAGTTCAACAGTTCTTGTTGTGTTTATGGTTTTATAAACTGAACCTCAAGTATTCTTGGAGGTGTTTTTAAAACCACATATTGACGAAGAATAGTTGTGCTCAGCTGAGACTCCGATAAGATCAACTAGAATATGCAATGTTCCGATAAAACTATCATAAAAACAAATAAAACCAAATAGAATTAAGATTGTTACTTGGGTTTACTTCCCATCCGAAAGAAGAACTCACATTTTGCGAGTTTGTCGGGAGTGGGATTCGATCCCAGGTCCTCGGCGTGATAGTCACGTGCTTTAACCATCACACCAGATCCGCTCCACTACAAAAAGTTCTAATTTTTATATAATGAACAAAAATTGCAAACTTTTTGTAGAATACCTACTATGCAAAAATATTTGGTGGTTGGCTTATTACTTATCAACCTTCACCCCGCTGGACAAATGCACCTCACATGACGGTACCTACCCTGTCCCGGCGTTATTATTCAATCTTTCGGTGACTGCACTGGCGACAGACAGCGGTGACATAAATTTCAGATTGACACTTTTTTACTGCCCGGTGAGGACGACTAATCGCAGACATAACCGTTTCGTTTCGGATTCGGACATAACAGCTTCCCTCCATACGGCGATGCTCGCCGATCGTCGGTCGTCCACACCACACAACCGCAGATCACTGGAGTGCTGTAGGTATTGGCGAATCAGCTGAGCGGCTGGGCCTACCTCACCAGCAACCAGCAGCCAGGCCAGAAGAACCAACAAAAAATGAAAGCGAAAGTTTTGCCGTTTTGCACTCGAGTGTTTTGTTTTGGACCGGTGGTGGATGGGGTCTCCGTCTCGCGCGCGATGGGTGACCTGTTTTGTTGTAGGAAATACAAACAAACAAATCGTCTTGATGACGGATGTACGTGGCGCATGAAATGCGCGTGGGTTTCTTGGCAGTTAGGGCTGGGGGTTTCGCGTGCGTCTTCCCATACGGTGCTGCGTCTGTGTCAGTGGAACAGGTGTAAATGGACGTGGAAATGTGAATTCAGAAAAAAATATGAATCTGGTTTTGGGTGAATGTTTGCGGTTATGTAATGAGCGTGGCATGGAAATAAATGCAGTTTTGACTGAATCCCATAGTAAGGCATGGCAAAAATGGCGTTCGGTGTTGTTTGCTCAAATGAAGAGTACTCAAACAATTCCATGAGGTAGAATGACTCAAAACAAAAGCATCCAATGAGTGTGCATCACTCGAAAAGTCAATAGTGATGTCAACAATGGCGCCGGCATCTGTCTCGACATCTCCATAGTTTTCTCGGAAAATTCATAGTGTTTTATATCTAGAAATCACTAGTTTCTAGTCCTAAGAACTACATTTTTCATACGTACACATGAGCCAAATTTAGAATCGTGCTGATTTTTAAGTAGAATAGTTTTTCAGTTATACACGGGAAAAAATCCGCTGCTTGAAACCTGCTAAATGAGTCATGATTTCGCGTAAAATGTGTGTTTTTATGTTATAAATATACACCACAAAAAAAGGTCATACTTTCATGACTCATGTTGCCGTAACGTCACCTTGGCGTTACGTTTTTCATATTTATTGACAAAAAATTGTAAGTTAAGTCATGATATCATGCCCATGAATACCAGAACTATTAACTAGATTCATAAAACCAGAAGCGGTTTTCATAGAACTAGTAGTTGTCATTTATGGTTCCAGTTTAATTAGCAAAATTTGGTAAGTCGGTTCATATTATCATGAAGTACGTACTCAAACTATGAACTAAGTTTATGAAAGCTTGAGCATTACTCATGGTGCAAGTATTTGTCATTTATGGTACTGGATCGATTTGCGAAAAATGGTAGTACTGGTCATGTTATCATAAAGCATGTTCTAAATTTATTACCTAATGTTATAAAAACATAAGCAGTATGCATGATTCTAGTATTTGTAATTTATACGTTCGGATTAATTGGTGCAAAGTGGCATTTAAGGTCATGTTATCGTGAAGCACGCACTCCGAAATCATGAACAAGGTTCCTGAATATTGAAGTAATTTTTATGATTCTGGTATTTGTCATTTGGCTGCACTTTTTGAGATTTCTTTTGTCTTGTTTGGCTGCAAAAAAACAAAGTCTATTCTTCATTACACCACGCAAGTCTATTCTTCATTACACCACGAAACCAAACCTCGAAATGTTTGACATTAGCCAGGTCATTTTGACAGATCACACACATGCAAGAAAGAAACGAACAATTTTCTTGCAGTTTGCCGACCTTTTTTGCTCGTGTGAGATCTATCAAAATGACCTGGCTCCATACTGTCAAATTTTCATTCATAAAATGAGCGATCAGTTGTTCTGAACCGTCTCGTAAAATGGTCCATAGACATAGGGGGCGTCCATAGATTACGTCATGCATTTAGCCAAAATTTTGTGCCGGAATTGTGCGTGAGCTTGATTGTTCTGCTGCTGATGAAGCTGGCCGGAGTTTTGTGCCGGAATATGGAGTTTTTCCACTTTCAACTTCTGCAATGTAGTTCAATAATTATATAGTTTACTACTATTTAAGTAAGAACAATTCACTACACATTTTCGAAAACCAAAAAAGAAAATCTCACCGGAAAACACTGCCGCTCACAAAAGGCGCCTTGACAGAAGTGACAAAAACGGCGTAGGTGATTCTGCACGAGGGTTTGCGTAACGCTTACAGTGCCCAAATTCGTTTGTTGTGATTCATGATTTTATGACTCTGCGTTATGTTTATACGACTCAGCGTCTGGTTGAGATGACTCAGCGTCATAGTTTTATGACTCAGAGCCATGCTACCATGACTAAGCTTTATGGTATTCAATTTATGAAAACGAGCTTAATTTTTTCATAACGCTTTTGACGGCCATGGCTTTTGTTGATGGAATCAGTTATTATTATTCATGATAATCGTTGTTAACGTCACGATATCATGACTTGTAGTTACAATATCATGAAGCGACAAGTTTTATGATTTCATAACATTTTAGTCATGGATTCGGCAACGAATTTTTTCCCGTGTAGCTATATAGGGGAGATCGGGGCATAATGAACGGCAAAAGGTTTTTGCTACTATAATAATACTCGAAGGCACCATAGAAATTACAAAAGTGCTCCATAGAAAAAGAAGCCATGTACCAATAAAATAAATATAATTCTCCATAGATAGACAGGAATGTACTATTAAACAGCTGAAATTGTACCGGTAAACCAACAAATTTTCTGACTGAAGTTGACAGATTGAACCAATAAATAATGACATGGTGCTCCATAAACTCATAAGAATGTTCAATAAACAACCAAGAATGTACCCATAGTTTATGCATAAATGCTCCATAGATATATCATTTTTGCTCTATAGAAAAATAAGATTGCACCATAGAAAAATAAATTTGCACCCATAGTTTATACATTGGAGCTCCATAGATATATCAGTTTTGCTCCATAAAAAATTAAAATTGTTCCATAGAAAAATAAAATAACTGTGTCGTTTCGGTTCTAGGCAAGCCACAGATGCAAGAATTTGCCCGGTATAATGCAAACAAAGATGTTCTTTTTTTAGTCCGACGAGCGTTAGCGAGTTCGGACAGCAAGCGTTTGCCCGGTCAATTACACACCTAGTTTTTTTTTTCGTCTTTTCCGTCATGCTTCATAGATATGTGGTACGCCAAATGTTGCTTTTGATGTTACGTTTATTTTGAAATATTTTCCAATTATTGATATCATTCATGTTTCAGTTCGAGTACTGTCTATTTGCTTTTTAGGTTGAAGCTTAAAATCATATGCCCCACCACCCAGGTAACTGGGTTTTGCGTGCTAGCATTATTTATAGGAATAACATGTATAGTGAGATAAGATAATATTTATGGTGCAATTTTATTTTTCTATGGAGAAATTTTAATTTTTTATGGAGCAAAACTGATATATCTATGGAGCACCAATGTATAAACTATGGGTACATTCTTGGTTGTTCATGGAACATTCTTATGAGTTTATGGAGCACCATGTCATTATTTATTGGTGCAATCTGTCAACTTCAGTCAGAAAATTTGTTGGTTTAACGGTACAATTTCAGCTGTTTAATGGTACATTCCTGTCTATCTATGGAGAATTATATTTATTTTATTGGTACATGGCTTTTTTTCTATGGAGCACTTTTATATTGTTTATGGTACATTTCAAATATTTTATGGGTGCATTCTACCGGCTACCATAATGAACAGCGGGGCGAAATGGATACCAATGCTTTTGTCAAAACCGTTGACTTTAATGTTAAATTTTAAATGCATAAGTGTTGAGGAGCAAGTCATTGCTCTATTTTTCGAAAGTGCAATTTATATTCCTTTAAAATAGTCAAAATATCATAAAAATTGAAATATGTTTTTCATATGGTGAAATTCTGATAATTTCGAAGCAGCAGAAAATAAGCTATTACGAGTGTTTGAGTGTGTCCACTATGAAAACAAGTGAATTGTTACTTTATCTACGTGTATTCGCAGATTTAGCAATGGAGGAAGTATTTTATTTTTGATCAGAATTTACTCAAAATAGCAATTTCAATGTCTATACGGGGCGAAATGAACACTGGCAATTACGAATGGATGTACGCGCATTGCATACTGTTAGGCGTTTTAGAGAGTTTGGAAAAAAACAATCCGATTATTTCAGCCTAAAGTTTATTTAATTAACTTTGATGTTATGTAAACTCGTCTTAGATGGAGTATATCTGTGGTATTGATCTCCGTCGGCAAATTACTTAACTGGTCGATGTAATCAAAGAAATAGCATAAAATATGCAGAGGTGTCCATTATGTCCCGATGAGTGTCCAAGTCACCCCGTACCTTACCTGCCAGCCAAAAAAACACGGTTCACAATTAATTATTTCTTCACAATAAAGACATACTGCCTGCTGTAAATGATTGAAATACGTATGAAACAAGCTAAAGTAGTTAACCAACTGATAATAGGGTGTTTTACCCTATTCCCGGCACAACATGTAAACAATATTATGTGTCACCTAAATTCACAACGGAACGACTATTTTCGTCCACTTCTTCCGTCTGAATCAGATACCTTATTGAGTGAACTTGTTGTTAACAGTGATTGTTGTGAAGATTTTCTGCCGGAAAGTTGATTTTGAACGAGTTTACTGCACCTACATAGTCCTGCACCAATTCTCGGCACCTGTGCCGAACTTCCAGCAAAATCAAATGGGAAATCACTTCGGCACCCATCTTTGTGCTGCGTCTGCGAGTAATATTTGTTTTCAGTACTTGTGCGGCTTCAGAGTGAAAGTATAGCTCATTGACTGTGGATCCCGTTGCGAAAAGGTTGCAGGAGACGATTACCCACGGAAGGGCGTTTGAAAAATATGCGGCAAGTGCGGCAGGTGCCGGAAATTGACGCGGGAGCCCAAGTAGTTCGAAACCCTATGTCGTATTTTGTGCTGTTTCAAAGTTTTGAAATTCCTAAAATTCAAATATTTTAGGTTGTAGTGAATACATTTTAAATGTTTTAGCACAAACAGAAAGCTAAATATAATGGTTTTCGATCGTGTGAATGATGTCAGTTTGATGAAAATCGTGTTATTAGCGAATAGGGATTTCTAATTTTTAACTCCATTATACAGTGGTCCAGAAGGGTGTTATTTTGGTTAAAAAATCAATAACATTTTTACGTGACGAGATAGCAATGGGGTGTCTTGGGCAACTTTTTTATGCATTTTTAGATCATCTTTTGTATCAAGCACCCATATTCTACACTGATTTTAGCAATACTTTGGACATGACCTTTTTTCTGGTGCATTTTTTAGAACAAAAAACCCAGATTAATCCACCTAGTGGTGATAGTGCCTTTCTCGTCGAACATGTACTCATGATCTTTCCTTGGTTGGGATACGACTGGGATGATTTTGCTTCAGAATGTTGGCTTCAGCCTTTTGGGGGAATCGAAAACACTAGTTTATGATTTTTTCCGACGTTTCGATCTGTATGGGACGTTTTCAAGGGTTCAATCAGTCAAGGTTTCCTAGTCAAGATGGCCTTGCCTAACTTAAAAAAGCCATACGAAGTTTTGGTATTTATTGAGTCCGTTCGGTTTGAAACCGTCGTGATGTGGACAATCCCGATCAACCATTTCTTTAAAAATCTTTACATTTCTTTATAACGACCTTTAAAGACGTTCATACCGAAAATCGATAGCGATCGACATCGTTTCATAAAGAAATTTAAATAACAACCAAGTTACTTCGATATCGATTGATAAATATTTTTGACGACACATCGATATTAAAAATAGTGGGTTCTACTTTACCGACCTGTCATAATCATTCAAAAAAGCTAAAAAAAGCCACCTCACCCACCACCCACTCTTCCTGTTCATGTTTATTATGATTTTTTTTTGTAATCATTTCCTAAATTGGGAATTGAACTTACATTTATAGGAACTGAGCGATGTTATGTTTATATAGTTACTTACTGAGTCACACAGTATTACAATGATTATGGGTGGCCAAATGCATTCAAATATTGTTCGTGCAGTTGAAAATCGGAATTTTTGACACGCGAAAATTGATTTTTCTGCTAAACTGTGTGTCGGACGTACATCGGGCACAGTGCGCTGGATAGAGGGCCAGGTCCGCTGTCCAGCGCACTACGTCCGACATTAGGTTTCACGTATGGATTTTGAGAAAATTCGATTGTCGGGTGTGGGGAAACTTCGGGTTTCAACCGCGACGACAATATCCAAAAAATTACTAGCCTTTAGCAGTTTCCAAAGCCACAACAGAATTATTAAAAAATGTATCCGGCTTTGACGAACTGAATAAACATCATATTGAGAAACCATAATTAATCAAATAAAACATAATTATAATCAAATAAAGTTCGGATCTTTCACAGGGTTCCCAAACGGAGTGAGTTTTGCCGGTGAACGGAAATAACGCAACACGGCGGTGGCGTCCTACTGCCAATAAAATGACCGGAATACCTACCAATATGTATTTCTACTGATGTTGCTGTCCCGGGGAGCAATCCGGTGAGCTGTGGCCTAATCCGGACCTAGGAAGCATTTTCCATTGTATTTTCGAGCTCGGAGAAATCCAAGGAGTAACCGTCTTGATTTATCCTTGGTTTCATTTTTTTTCTAATTCGAGCAAAACCAAAACATTGCTCCTGTCATATGAGATATCAGAACACCTTTACTCAGCTTCACCCAACGATACCGAACAGAACGGTAAAGGAGTGTCGTGACTAATCTTTGTTCTTCGATATCAATATGCAAAGTTACGTTGATATCGGAAATTGAATATGTTCCGATAAATATTCACGAAGAAAACCAAAACTCAAGCGACAACATGAAATTTAACGAAATTAAGTTACGTTTCGGTAAAGGTTTTTATCTTTTGACCGATAAAGGACATTTTTCAAGTTTCGTTATCGATCGATGAAGTTGTTTGAATATATGTAAAGTAATAATCAGTAAAGAATAGTCGACGTTATTCTTTATATTTTGGTAAAGAACTTTAACGAAATTTGTGAAATGGTTGACCGGGATGTCCTACCTATCGGGTGGTTTAGAATTCGGTCCCTGTTTTTGGAATCTTCTACTATTGTTTGTTTAGCTAGTTTCTGTGCTAGGGCCATCATTCCGAAGCATGATCTTTCCGTCGACGTAATGCGAACTGTTCCTGAATCCTGAGAATACCTTATTTAGAAAAGCAATAATTTTAATAAAATTGGGAAATTTATTAATTGAACGACGTTACGTTAAACGTATAGACTAGGCTGAAAAATATCAGAATTTTCAGTTGACTGCTTGAGCACCTTCACTATCACTGAAGACCGATCAACATCAAGATGATAATTACAAGCTAGGATATAACGTCTTTCACAATCACAGATGACTTTACGGCAGGCCTGCCCAACCTTTCGTGGCCGCGGGCCACAAGTGACACTCCATACCAGTCGACGGGCCAGATATTAAATTTCGACATCAAATTTCGAAAGCACGAATGCAACAGTGAAATTTTGTACATCCGATTACCCGTTCTCACGGCAAATCACAACACTGACATCATTTGGGTCATAAAAATGTGAGCAAGAATTCTTGATTTTTTGCACAAATCACCCTGAATACTTTTTTTCTGAATTTTGCCGAACTGCAGGTTGCAGCAAACAATTTGCTGAAATTCAGCAAACTTCCCTGATTCGTTCAGTAAACTCTGCTGTTCAGCAGCAACGTTTTTTTTTTGAAATTCAGTAAATTTTGCTGAAATTCTGCTTCAAATATGGCTGTACCTTTCAAGTTTAAAATTTTTAAATTTATGTATTTAAATTTTTTAATCTTTGAAAATTTTTACAAAACACTCTACTTATTTCGAGTTTATTTTTAATATTAAATTTTATTTAAATATCAAATATCTTCGAATATTTCAATCCTTGGGCCAAATTTCATTCATCGATTCCGCGGGCCGTATGTTGGACAGCCCTACTTTACGGTCTCCGACATAGTTTTTTCTTCACACTTTAGGCAAATTTTTTTTATCATAGGTTACAAAATTCATGTAAAATTTGACAAAAAATGCAAGCAAGTGAAATTGCCCATACTAAATCCCATAAAAAAATTCCCAGTAGTTTTAGACGGAAAAGAGGATTGAAAAAACTTTCTCCGGGGTTGATGCGATAATTTTCTCATAAAACGTTGGCCTATCCTACTGTATATTTTTACACCTCAGTGATTTGATGAGATTGCTTCAGTACAGACAAACAGACATATCATTTGTAACATATTGCTATTATATTCATCGTTACGAAAAAATAATCGCCAAATGCTAATCAGGTTGCGTTTCACTGCGGCTTGATGTTGGTAGTGAGTAGACGTCAAACGAGCAACAACGATTAATATTTGTTTCAACCCTTGAAAACAAGGACGATGGAGAGTCAGTAGAGTAAGACGTCTGTATGTATGTGGCCTTAGTTCAGTCAAGATTTTGTTTTCTCACACATATTTATCGCTTGCATTGACTTTGTTCATTTTTGAAGTTCCTGCGAAGCATCCTAGGAAGCACCCAATGCTGGTTTTGCATCACTCGGTAGCCTCTAATGTGGTCTGAGTCTATTTTCTTGTTAATCGTTCCTCATGGTTTAAAAAAGACCGCGGTTCGATGTGTCGCATGCATAGGTTTGGTTCTTTTTGGCATTTGGCCACTTCCGGCTTGACACCCTAGATCGGTCCTGGAACACTATCGGTAGCCTTTATAAAGATCTTCGTTGTGGTCTGAGCCTATTTTCTGACTAACCGTTCATCACGTTATTTTAAAAGCCGCTGTTTAATGTGCCACAGGCATGGGTTTTGATATCTACTACATTTGGCCACTTCCAGCGGGACACCCGGAACCGGTTCCGGAACTCTATCGGTTGATCCAAATATGATCTGAAACTATTCTCTTTTATTAACCGTTTATCAGGCAACCGAAGAGCTTGCGGTTTGATGCGTCGCATGTAAGGGGTTGGTTAACTTTTATACTTGGCTACTTCCGGCGTGACATCTGGAACCGGTTCAGTAACACTACCGGTTCCGATATGGTCTGAGAATGTTTCCCTGCCCACTGTTCATCAGGCTATCGAAAAAACCGCTGTTTGTTGTATCGCATGCATGAGTTTGGTTCACTTTCATATTTAGCCACTTCCGGCGGAACATCCAGAACCGGTTCCGGCACACTACCGGCTCAGATATGGTCCGAGAATATTTTCCTGCCTATTGTTCATCAGGCTATCGAAAAGGCCGCTGTTTGTTGTATCGCATGCACGGGTTTGGTTTACTTTCATATTTAGCCACTTCCGGCGGAGCACCCAGAACCGGTTCCGGAATACTACCGGTTCAGATATGGTCAGAGAATGTTTTCCTGCCTACTGTTTATCAGGTTATCGAAAAATCCGCTGTTTGATGTGTCGCATGAAGGGTTTGGTTCACTTTTATATTTGGCCACTTCCGGCGGGTCACCCGGAACCGGTTCCGGATCACTACCGGTTCAGATATGGCCCGAGACTATTTTCCTGTTTACCGTTCATCATGTTTTCGAAAGTGCCGTGGTTTGATGTGTCGCATGAATGGGTTTGTAGCGTTTTCATATCTGGCCCCTTCCTGGGGTACCGATCCGGAACACCTAAATGGCCATACCTCCGGAACGGCTGGACCGATCCGAACCATTTTCAATAGGAAACAATGGGACCAGATTCCGCGTCTAATGAACCGTTGGTCATTAAAATCGGTTGAGGTTTACTGCCAAAAAGTGATGTGAGTTTTTTTGTACACACACATACACACACACATACATACACACACACACACATACATACACACACACAGACATCACCTCAATTCGTCGAGCTGAGTTGATTGGTATATGTGACTCGACCCTCCGGGCCTTCTATCAAAAAGTCATTTTTGGAGTGAACATATAGCCTTTCCAGTACACTTAGTGTACGAGAAAGGCAAAAATGAGTAGTATATACCTTCTTGGAAAAATTTATTCAAATTTATAAGGACATTTAAAAGACACGAATAATATTCATAAATCTTCACCCACACCAACACCAATAACTTCCAAACCAGTTCATCAAAATTGAGTAATGAGTATCATAACTGCTTACAAAATTTGATCATTATTTTAGGCTGTAGCGGATATAAACCACGGGATGATTATTGATCATCATTGTACAATATGTTCGAATGTACCTCTCTTTGTTTTCGAGCTTTGTATGAAATATGTGTTTCCAGCCATTATTTTAACCTTTTTTACCGATCAATTGTACAGCTACAGTCGTATTTCTATATCCAAATTATTTCAGATACCTATGTGCGCTTTATTACACTTTTGTATTCCAGTCCATCACATAAGTCTTTTTTGCCTTTCTCGTACACTAAGTGTACTGGAAAGGCTATATGTTCACTCCAAAAATGACTTTTTGATAGAAGGCCCGGAGGGTCGAGTCACATATACCAATCAACTCAGCTCGACGAATTGAGGTGATGTCTGTGTGTGTGTATGTATGTGTGTGTGTGTGTGTATGTATGTGTGTGTGTATGTGTGTGTACAAAAAAAAACTCACATCACTTTTTGGCAGTAAACCTCAACCGATTGTAATGACCAATGGTTCATTCGACGCGGAATCTGGTCCCATTGTTTCCTATTGAAAATGGTTCGGATCGGTCCAGCCGTTCCGGAGTTATGGCCATTTAGGTGTTCCGGATCGGTACCCCAGGAAGGGGCCAGATATGAAAACGCTACAAACCCATTCATGCGACACATCAAACCACGGCACTTTCGAAAACATGATGAACGGTAAACAGGAAAATAGTCTCGGGCCATATCTGAACCGGTAGTGTTCCGGAACCGGTTCCGGGTGACCCGCCGGAAGTGGCCAAATATAAAAGTGAACCAAACCCTTCATGCGACACATCAAACAGCGGATTTTTCGATAACCTGATAAACAGTAGGCAGGAAAACATTCTCAGACCATATCTGAACCGGTAGTATTCCGGAACCGGTTCTGGGTGTTCCGCCGGAAGTGGCTAAATATGAAAGTGAACCAAACCCATGCATGCGATACATCAAACAGCGGCTTTTTCGATAGCCTGATGAACAGTAGGCAGGAAAATATTCTCGGACCATATCTGAACCGGTAGTGTTCCGGAACCGGTTCCGGGTGATCCGCCGGATGTGGCCAAATATGAATGTGAACCAAAGCCAAACATGCGACACATCAAACAGCGGGTTTTTCGATAACCTGATAAACAGTAGGCAGGAAAACATTCTCAGACCATATCTGAACCGGTAGTATTCCGGAACCGGTTCTGGGTGTTCCGCCGGAACTGGCTAAATATGAAAGTGAACCAAACCCATGCATGCGATACATCAAACAGCGGCTTTTTCGATAGCCTGATGAACAGTAGGCAGGAAATTATTCTCGGACCATATCTGAACCGGTAGTGTGCCAGAACCGGTTCTAGATGTTCCGCCGGAAGTGGCTAAATATGAAAGTGAACCAAACCCATGCATGCGATACAACAAACAGCGGCTTTTTCGATAGCCTGATGAACAGCTGGCAGGGAAACATTCTCAGACCATATCGGAACCGGTAGTGTTACTGAACCGGTTCCAGATGTCACGCAGGAAATAGCCAAGTATAAAAGTTAACCAACCCCTTACATGCGACGCATCAAATCGCAAGCTCTTCAGGCAACCTGATAAACGGTTAATAAAAGAGAATAGTTTCAGATCATATTTGGATCAACCGATAGAGTTCCGAAACCGGTTCCGGGTGTCCCGCTGGAAGTGGTCAAATGTAGTAGATATCAAAACCCATGCCTGTGGCACATTAAACAGCGGCTTTTTAAATAACGTGATGAACGATTAGTCAGAAAATAGGCTCAGACCACAACGAAGATCTTTATAAAGGCTACCGATAGTGTTCCAGGACCGATCCAGGGTGTCCAGCCGGAAGTGACCAAATGCCAAAAAGAACCAAACCTATGCATGCGACACATCGAACCGCGGTCTTTTTTTAAACCATGAGGAATGATTAGTAAGAAAATAGGCTCAGACCACATTAGAGGCTACCGATAGTGATGCAAAACCAGCAATGGGTGCTTCCTAGGGTGCTTCACAGGAACTTCAAAAATGAACAAAGTCAATGCAAGCGATAAATATGTGTAAGAAAACAAAATCTTGACTGAACTAAGGCCACATACATACAGACGTCTTACTCTACTCACTCTCCATCGTCCTTGTTTTCAACGGTTGAAACAAATATTAATCGTTGTTGCTCGTTTGACGTCTACTCACTACCAACATCAAGCCGCAGTGAAACGCAACCTGATTAGCATTCGGCGATTATTTTTTCGTAACGATGAATATAATAGCAATATGTTACAAATGATATGTCTGTTTATCTGTACTAAAGCAATCTCATCAAATCACTGAGGTGTAAAAATATACAGTAGGATAGGTCAACGTTATATGAGAAAATTATCGCATCATCCCCGGAGAAAGTTTTTTCAATCCTCTTTTCCGTCTAAAACTACCGGGAATTTTCTTATGGGCAATTTCACTTGCTTGCATTTTTTGTCAAATTTTACATGAATTTTGTAACCTATGATAATAAAATATAGCCTAAAGTGTGAAGAAAAAACTATGTCGAAGACCGTAAAGCAGGGCTGTCCAACATACGGCCCGCGGAATCGATGAATGAAACTTGGCCCAAGGATTGAAATATTTGAAGATATTTCATGTTTAAATAAAATTTAATATTAAAAATAAACTCGAAATAGGTAGAGTGTTTTGTTAAAAATTTTCAAAGATTAAAAAATTTAAAATCATAAATTTAAAAATTTTAAACTTGAAAGGTACAGCCAAATTTGAAGCAGAATTTCAGCAAAATTTACTGAATTTCAGAAAAACGTTGCTGCTGAACAGCAGAGTTTACCGAACGAATCCGGGAAGTTTGCTGAATTTCAGCAAATTGTTTGCTGCAACCTGCAGTTCGGCACAATTCAGAAAAAAGTATTCAGGGTGATTTTTGCAGAATTCTTTGCTCACATTTTTATGACCCAAATGATGTCAGTGTTGTGATTTGACGTGAGAACGGGTAATCGGATGTACAAAATTTCACTGTTGCATTCATGCTTTCGAAATTTGATGTCGAAATTTAATGTCTGGCCCGTCGACTGGTATGGAGTATCACTTGTGGCCCGCGGCCACGAAAGGTTGAGCAGGCCTGCCGTAAAGTCATCTGTGATTGTGAAAGACGTTATGTCCTAGCTTGTAATTATCGTCTTGATGTTGATCGGTCTTCAGTGATAGTGAAGGTGCTCAAACAGTCAACCGAAAATTCTGATATTTTTCAGCCCAGTCTATACGTTTAACGTAATGTCGGAATATGTTCAACTAATAAATTTCCCAATTTTATTAAAATTATTGCTTTTCTAAATAAGGTATTCTCAGGATTCAGGAACAGTTCGCATTACGTCGACGGAAAGATCATGCTTCGGAATGATGGCCCTAGCTCAGAATCTAGCTAAACAAACAATAGTAGAAGATTCCAAAAGCAGGGACCGAATTCTAAACCGCCCGATAGGTAGGAGATTGTCCACATCACGACAGTTTCAAACCGAACGGACCTTATAAATACCAAAACTTTCGAATGACATTTTAAGTTAGGCAAGGCCATCATGACTAGGAAACCTTGACCGATTGAACCCTTGAAAAGGCCCCATACAGATCGAAACGTCGGAAAAAAATCATAAACTAGTGTTTTCGATTCCCCCAAAAGGCTGAAGCCAACATTCTTAAGCAAAATAATCCCAGTCGTATCCCAACCAAGGAAAGATCATGGGTAAATGTTTGACGAGAAAGGCACTATCACCACTAGGTGGATTAATCTGGGTTTTTCTTCACACTTTAGGCTATATTTTATTATCATAGGTTACAAAATTCATGTAAAATTTGACAAAAAATGCAAGCAAGTGAAATTGCCCATAAGAAAATTCCCGGTAGTTTTAGACGGAAAAGAGGATTGAAAAAACTTTCTCCGGGGATGATGCGATAATTTTCTCATATAACGTCGACCTATCCTACTGTATATTTTTACACCTCAGTGATTTGATGAGATTGCTTTAGTACAGATAAACAGACATATCATTTGTAACATATTGCTATTATATTCATCGTTACGAAAAAATAATCGCCGAATGCTAATCAGGTTGCGTTTCACTGCGGCTTGATGTTGGTAGTGAGTAGACGTCAAACGAGCAACAACGATTAATATTTGTTTCAACCGTTGAAAACAAGGACGATGGAGAGTGAGTAGAGTAAGACGTCTGTATGTATGTGGCCTTAGTTCAGTCAAGATTTTGTTTTCTTACACATATTTATCGCTTGCATTGACTTTGTTCATTTTTGAAGTTCCTGTGAAGCACCCTAGGAAGCACCCATTGCTGGTTTTGCATCACTATCGGTAGCCTCTAATGTGGTCTGAGCCTATTTTCTTACTAATCATTCCTCATGGTTTAAAAAAAGACCGCGGTTCGATGTGTCGCATGCATAGGTTTGGTTCTTTTTGGCATTTGGTCACTTCCGGCTGGACACCCTGGATCGGTCCTGGAACACTATCGGTAGCCTTTATAAAGATCTTCGTTGTGGTCTGAGCCTATTTTCTGACTAATCGTTCATCACGTTATTTAAAAAGCCGCTGTTTAATGTGCCACAGGCATGGGTTTTGATATCTACTACATTTGACCACTTCCAGCGGGACACCCGGAACCGGTTTCGGAACTCTATCGGTTGATCCAAATATGATCTGAAACTATTCTCTTTTATTAACCGTTTATCAGGTTGCCTGAAGAGCTTGCGATTTGATGCGTCGCATGTAAGGGGTTGGTTAACTTTTATACTTGGCTATTTCCTGCGTGACATCTGGAACCGGTTCAGTAACACTACCGGTTCCGATATGGTCTGAGAATGTTTCCCTGCCAGCTGTTCATCAGGCTATCGAAAAAGCCGCTGTTTGTTGTATCGCATGCATGGGTTTGGTTCACTTTCATATTTAGCCACTTCCGGCGGAACATCTAGAACCGGTTCTGGCACACTACCGGTTCAGATATGGTCCGAGAATAATTTCCTGCCTACTGTTCATCAGGCTATCGAAAAAGCCGCTGTTTGATGTATCGCATGCATGGGTTTGGTTCACTTTCATATTTAGCCAGTTCCGGCGGAACACCCAGAACCGGTTCCGGAATACTACCGGTTCAGATATGGTCTGAGAATGTTTTCCTGCCTACTGTTTATCAGGTTATCGAAAAACCCGCTGTTTGATGTGTCGCATGTTTTTTTTTTTATCTAGTTCATTTATTTGGGGCTCAATCGCGTATAACGCTTTACGGAGCCGAGGATCTTTCTTTGTACTTAATAGTATACATTATACAGAGTAATAACTTTTTTAATGATATCTGTTAGTAGTGGGTGGAAGCCAGGGTACTCGTGGCAGCTCGAGGTTAGAAGGTCACATTTTGAGGGATGGACAGGGTAAGGATTGGGTCAAAGGTTTCACTGCCGCTCATCCGGTGGTGAATCGCATCTTGCTAGCGTATTCGGTGCCTTGTGGTGTTGGTACCAACTTGTTCTGGGACTTGGTCTTCCGGATGGCCAGGAGCAGCTTGGTAACACAAAGAGGACAAAACAGAGAAAAAAAACTGGAGAAGAAAACACAAGCGAATTAAACTTTTATACCAGCAGAGCGAAGAAAGTCGAAAATACATCCCATGTATGTGACATCGCGGGTCCCCAACACATCTCTCACAAGAACAAAGGGTTGTCTACCTCGGGCCTCAAGGGTATCCAATAGTAGCGCTCTGGAGGCGTCATTATCCGGGCATTGCCAAACTACGTGGTCGATGTCATCATAACCGGAACCGCACTTAGTACAAACATTGCTCAACGCGAGGTTAATCCTGTGTAAATGCGCGTCTAGCGAGTAATGGTTGGACATAAGTCTTGACATCACGCGAATAAAATTGCGACTTACATCCAAACCATACCACCACACTCGCAAAGAAACATTAGGAATAATGGAATGTAACCACCGTCCCAGCTGGCCATCTCGCCAATCATTTTGCCAACTTTGAAGAGAACTCTGGCGAACAAAATGGAAAAATTCATCATGTGAAATTCTTCTATCATAGATCTCACCTTCCTGTGCGCCCACCTTTGCGAGAGAGTCCGCCTTCTCATTGCCATAAATTGAGCAATGTGAGGGGACCCATACAAAGGTAATCTTGTATGATCTTTCGACCAGTGCACCCATCTGCTCCCTTATTTTTGTAAGAAAGTAAGATGAATGTTTTACAGGTTTCATCGACCGGAGTGCCTCAATCGAACTAAGGCTATCCGAGAAGATGAAGAAATGGTCTACGGGCATGTTGGAAATCATCCCCAAAGCGAAGTTGATTGCTGCCAGCTCAGCAACATAAACCGAACAAGGTTCCTGAAGTTTGCGGAAGGCAGTGAAATTTTCATTGAAGACACCGAAACCAGTGGATCCATTTATGCGAGACCCATCAGTGAAGAATCTCTTACAGGAATTGACATTTTGGTACTTTTCGTTAAAAATGCGAGGAATAGATATACATCGAAGTTGATCTGGTATTCCATGAATAGCTTGTTTCATGGACAGATCGTATTTAACAGAGGAACTGTCATTAGTGAAGTGTACACGAGGAGGATTATAACCTGGGAGGCTTATATCAGATGACATGTAGAAAAGATAGATTCTCATGAATTTTGACTGAGTGTTCAGATTGAGCATTTCTTCGAAGTTTTCAATAACAAGTGTGTTGCTCACTCCACACTTGATAAGTAACCTTAACGAGAGCTCCCAGAATCGGTTCTGGAGAGGTTTCACCCCTGCCAGGACCTCTAGGCTCGCATTATGCGTTGAGTGCATGCAACCGAGGGCAATACGCAAACAACGATATTGAATTCGTTCCAGCTTCATTAGGTGGCAGTTTGCTGCTGAGTGGAAGCAGAAAGAGCCATACTCAATAACAGAGAGAATAGTCGTTTTGTAAAGTTTTATGAGGTCTTCCGGGTGAGCACCCCACCATGTTCCGGTAATTGTGCGTAGAAAATTGATCCTTTGTTGACATTTTTGCACCAAATACTTGATTTGGGTACCCCAAGTGCCTTTTGAATCAAACCAGACCCCAAGGTATTTCGAAGTCAAAGATTGGTCGATTTCTATTCCCAAAAGATTGAGTTTCAGTTGGGCTGGGTTCCGCTTTCTAGAAAACACAACCAATTGAGTTTTTTGCGGAGCAAACTCGATCCCTAAATCTCTTGCCCAGATTGACAGATTATTTAGAGAATTTTGCAATGGTCTTTGCAACATTTCTGCCTGTGGGCCTTTTAGAGAAACCACAGCATCATCTGCAAGTTGTCTTAGCGTGCATTGTCCTTCCAAGCAACTATCAATGTCTTTCACGTAAAAATTATAAAGCAAGGGACTTAAACATGAGCCTTGGGGTAGGCCCATGTAACTAATTCTGGTAGTTGTCAGTTGTCCGAGATTGAAACTCATATGTTTTTCTGACAACAAATTATACAAGAAATTATTTAAAATTCCTGGAAGTCCACTATTGTGCAGTTTTTCTGACAATATTCCTATGGAAACTGAATCAAAGGCGCCCTTAATATCCAAGAAAACTGAAGCCAGTTGCTCCTTTTCCGCAAAGGCCAGTTGAATATCTGTTGAAAGCAACGCTAGACAATCGTTTGTTCCTTTGCCCTTGCGAAACCCGAACTGTGTATTTGAAAGCAAGTTATTCGATTCGACCCAATGGTCGAGTCGTGATAGGATCATTTTTTCCAACAATTTCCTTAAACATGATAACATAGCAATTGGACGGTATGAATTATGATCAGACGCTGGTTTACCAGGCTTTTGAATAGCTATTACTTTGACCTGTCTCCATTCATGCGGAACGATGTTGTTCTCCATGAATGAGTTGAACAGGTCCAGTAATCGTCTTTTCGCGATATCTGGGAGATTCTTTAGAAGATTGAACTTGATCATATCGCGTCCCGGAGCGGAATTGTTTGATGAAAGAAGAGCCATAGAAAGTTCCAGCATAGTGAAGGGTCTGTCCAGAGAACCGTCTCTTGGGGATGTTTCCCAAGAAATCGGTTGTGCTGGGACTGAGTCTGGACAGACCTTTTTCGCGAAGCTGAAAATCCAACGGTTGGAGTATTCGTCACTCTCATTAGAAGAAGAGCGGTTTCGCATGTTGCGAGCCACTCTCCAAAGCGTTGTCATTGAAGTTTCTCTTGAGAGACCCTCAATGAAGTGTCGCCAATAACTACGCTTCTTCGCTTTCAGCAGGTTTCTCAACTGTCTTTCGAGCTTTGCGTACTCTTGATAAAGATCTGAGGTACCGTGCCTACGAAAAGTTTTGAAAGCATCCGATTTTTTAAGATACAACTGGGTGCAATCATCATCCCAGCCTAGTGTGGCTGGTCTTCTTTTGAAGGTTGCACTTGGAACACGTCGTTTTTGTGATTCTAATGCACTCTTATATATCAGTTCAGACAGGAATCGATACTCATCCAAAGGTGGGAGGGGATTGAATGATTCGATGCCAAAAGATACCGCTTCTGCATACTTTTGCCAATCGATATTCCTTGTGAGGTCAAAAGGAACCTGAATTGGATGGTCTGACCTTTCACTATTATGCTTTATGGTGGTTATAATGGGTAAGTGATCACTACCATGAGGATCCTCGATTACCTTCCACAAGCAATCGAATGATAGTGAACTTGACCCCAGTGATAGGTCGAGACGACTTTCTTTGCCGTCAGATGCAATACGTGTCACTTCACCTGTATTTAAAATGTTCAAATTGAAATCGTCGCACAAATCATAGAAAACGGCCGCTCTATTATCGTCATATGGTTCGCCCCACCCTGTACCATGCGCGTTCATATCACCCAGAATTAAAACTGGATGTGATAGTGCAGAAACCGCATTCCAAAGATGACGGCGGTTAATTGAAATTCTTGGAGGAATGTAAACGGAAGCTACGCAAAGTTCTTTACCCTTTACGTTTATTTGGCAAGCGACGATTTCTACGCCAGGATGAGTCGCGATTGGAATTCTATAAAATGAGTAAGTCTTTTTGATCCCCAAAAGAACTCCCCCATAATGGTCATCTCTATCCTGGCGTATAATGTTAAAATCGTGGAAGTTGAGTTCATCTTCAGAAGAAAGCCATGTTTCACAAAGGGCAAATATATCACAATCAGAGTTGTGAATCAAAAACTTAAACTGGTCTAATTTAGGTTTTAGACTATGACAGTTCCACTGTAGCACAGTGATCATATCTTGTACCTCACTTGATGAATTATCCATCGAAAGATATGATCGCAGCAAGGAGGGGCCATGATTGTGTCAGATTCCGAAGATATTCTTCTACTGTAGGTATAAACATATCAATAATGCCTCTAAATGTTTCTGGAAGGCTGAGGGCATCATATAAGCGATCCACGAGAACCCTAAAAGTAAACAGTCCTCGCTTGGGTCTAGGAGGCTTGCTTGAATTGCGAGGAACTTTGGTAGCTTTTTTCTTGCTACCTTGTCGATTATTTCTCTTTGAAGTGTATTTAACAGGCGGAGACGGGGGTGACAGGTTCTTGCTACAACATGGATCTGAAGCTAGAGGAACCTGATTCTTCGGAGTTTTTAAGTTTACCCCGTCCCCTTTGACATTAGGCAAACTTTTGAGGGAAGACTTCAAAAAGACCTTTCGGCGCAATCCCGGGGAAGATGATGACTTCCTTTTTCCAGGTGCGTGTACCTCCGAAAGAGATCCACCCTCATCAGTTTCGCCATCGTCCTGATCATCGGAAGACAACTCCTGATAGGGATTTTCAACTGGGACAGCTGATTCAGACACGGAATCTGGTGTTTTAAAAGATTTCACCATCTCCGCATAGGTCTGCTTGGAGCGCCTTATAATAGAGCGACTCTCATTTCGAATGCGTCTTTTGTAAGCCGGGCAAACTTGCAAGTCGTGTGGATCTCCGCCACAGTAGCTACATTTTTCCGCTTCCTGTGTGCAAGAGTCCTCCAAATGAGCTTGGTTGCATTTGCCACAACGGGGCTTGTTGTCGCAAAAGCTATCACTGTGACCAAACTGCTTGCATTTGGTACAATTAAAAACCTTCGGCCTAAAAAGATGCACTGGGTAAAAACCACCATCAATTACAACAAATTCCGGGAGGACGGAACCTGGAAAAGTCACTCGAAAAAACGCTGAAGGCGAGTACACCTTTTTATTTCCTTCCATGGAAACCTTAGATAAGCGTTTACAGTCTAGGATAGCCACATCAGGAATTGACCTATTTTTGAATCGACCAAAGCCGGTCTTGATGTCCTCACATGTCAGCATTTCGTCGAGGATCTTCCCCTCCACCTCCACTTCTCGTGCTGGCACATAGACGGCGTATTCAACAGTAAACGCTTCGTGTTGAGCAATTTCATTTGCTGCTTTGTAGCTAGGTGCGGTAACACGCAGCTTGGATGCTTTCACTTGGTGAATAACGGTCCCAGGATACTTACGCGTCAGCTCTCGAGAAATCGAAAGCATATTCAATGGTTTGCATTTGCGCCGGAAATAGACAACCCAAGGTCCAGGCGAAGATGGCTGATAAAACCGCGTACGAGCAATGATATCATTAGGAGGCGTTTCGCCTCCAATCGAATCGTCCATGTGGAAACAAATTTATGGAAAATAACTCAAAAGTGCAAAAGAGGAAGAGAAAAACCCTAAAGTATTTACAGTGCACTTTCTTCCTTAGGACGACAACTGTTTGGTTTGTAAACCAAACAATGTTAATAATATATAGAAAAAAAATAAAGCAAAAAAAAAAAAACTTGTACTAATAATATACGAATTCAATTCTTATGTTTATTTTAGTGCACCCTGTAGGATGCAAAAAAACGGTATTGAAAAAAAAAAAGAAAAAATAGCTAATAAAAAAACAAAAAAAAAATGGTCCGTTATTTACAGTTTGTACACCCTTACCCGTATACAGTAGTTTGGGAACCACTGTTATGGATGTCAAAAAAAACACGTGGTCGAATGTGAACTGGGGATACAATAGACAAAAGCGATCAAAACAAATTGGGCGGACAAAAGAGTGTATCGAAAGAGTGATACTTATCTGACCGAAGCAGGTAGATATTTATCACAGGCAGGTCGATGGTAAAGCTGTCCGTCGCGTCTGCCTTCGCACCCGTCGCCGTCGTCCTCTTCGATGACGGAGGGGCTGATGATGGCGATAAAGATGACTTTCTTGGATGCGATGCTTCTTCTTTGATGTACGATGATGCAAGCACCTCGCTTCCCGGGTTGCGCTGGATACCACCTTGCGACACTACACTTCGCACAAGCAGGAAAACGTACGATATAAAAAACCTTCCGCACTTGCGGGGGAAAAAACTCCACTTATACGAGGTCTATCGCGTGGTGAGATACGGAGCACACGTCCGACTCGTCCAAATGCACAACTGGGAATCGTGTCGCATGTTTGGCTTTGGTTCACATTCATATTTGGCCACATCCGGCGGATCACCCGGAACCGGTTCCGGAACACTACCGGTTCAGATATGGTCCGAGAATATTTTCCTGCCTACTGTTCATCAGCCCTGATAAAAAATATCATAAAAATACGATAAATTTTATTGTTACAACACCATTTTTTCGAAAAATATTCACCATTAAACGTATTGTAATTTACACGGTACACTCACCATCACCCTTATTGTTCTATACCATTCGGCGAATAGTAAATGGCACTTTTACAATAAAAAATGGTGGTCGTTATGTATCTTAACCATAAAATTTTGAGAAAATTTTCATACACTTTTTCGCGAAAAACAATAGAATGTATTGTGTTTTTATGAGACATTTTTAGGGCAATTTTCAAAAGAAAACAATATACCTTAATGTTTTTTCATTGTTCTTACAATACAAATACAATTAATTGAATGGCGTCAAATAAATCGTTGTTACAATAAAAATACAATAATATTTGCAAGCAGTTTTCGCTTTTGAAAATCCATGGAATTTATATTTCCCGCTAACATTTATATCCAGCATTTACGAGCACTAACGGCCGCCAGCATGATATGCACATTTTATGATAAGAGTCAAACTTTCTGATGTCTGTCTGGTATGTGTTGCTTGGCAGCTGTTGATAAGATCTATCATCAATCTTTTCAAATAACTGCCAAATATCACAAGTCAGACCTCAGGTCGTACGATCCATACCATAAATCGTTCACAATTCATGTGGCCATTAGTATCTGTAAATGCTGAAGAAAAATGTTACCGAGAAATATGAATGCTTTGGTTTTTCAAAGGCGAAATCTGTTAACATAACAACAAATATTATTGCATGTTTATTTTAACATCGGTTCCATTGACCCCATTAAACAAATTGTATTTGTATTGTTATCAATGGTAGTTTACTATTTGCTAGATTCCTTTAATTTATTGGAAAACAGTAGAAAAATCATTGTTCATCTTTTTCTTGTCGTAACGTCCTCATTTGGCTAAAACCTGCTTTTCAGCTAGTTTTCTATAAGTACTTCCTCAATTATTCATTGAGAGCTTCCTCTACCAACACGGCTTGACGTCTGTCAGTCGTTGAAGTTTTAGCGAATAACATTCAATAACCGAAACATCTACTGTACTCAAATTTAAAACAAAAACTATAAAAAAAAACATGTCAAGTGATTTTGTATTTGATTATACAAACATGATCCAAGCAACAATAATATTTATTGTTATTTATTTGTTACGAATTGTTTTAAGTGTAATTGAGGAATAATCTCTTTTTTAATAAAAAGTCCATGAGAACTTTGCAGGCACTTTTGCAACTATATAAAAACAACTTAAATTAATTTTTACTGATAGTAACTTTTAATTATTATAGAACTATTGGAAAACAATCGAATCAATTAGTCACTAATAAAGCTAATGTTCATTTATTGTACGAACTATATGGGCTTGATTTCTATTGTAAAAAGTAACAATATATCTACTATGTGTTTTATTGTGAACAATAAAACCAGTCATACGTTAATAATATTTACCATGTAATGAATGGTAATTTTTTATCCGGGAGGCTATCGAAAAAGCCGCTGTTTGATGTATCGCATGCATGGGTTTGGTTCACTTTCATATTTAGCCACTTCCGGCGGAACACCCAGAACCGGTTCCGGAATACTACCGGTTCAGATATGGTCTGAGAATGTTTTCCTGCCTACTGTTTATCAGGTTATCGAAAAATCCGCTGTTTGATGTGTCGCATGAAGGGTTTGGTTCACTTTTATATTTGGCCACTTCCGGCGGGTCACCCGGAACCGGTTCCGGAACACTACCGGTTCAGATATGGCCCGAGACTATTTTCCTGTTTACCGTTCATCATGTTTTCGAAAGTGCCGTGGTTTGATGTGTCGCATGAATGGGTTTGTAGCGTTTTCATATCTGGCCCCTTCCTGGGGTACCGATCCGGAACACCTAAATGGCCATAACTCCGGAACGGCTGGACCGATCCGAACCATTTTCAATAGGAAACAATGGGACCAGATTCCGCGTCGAATGAACCATTGGTCATTACAATCGGTTGAGGTTTACTGCCAAAAAGTGATGTGAGTTTTTTTTGTACACACACATACACACACACATACATACACACACACACACATACATACACACACACAGACATCACCTCAATTCGTCGAGCTGAGTTGATTGGTATATGTGACTCGACCCTCCGGGCCTTCTATCAAAAAGTCATTTTTGGAGTGAACATATAGCCTTTCCAGTACACTTAGTGTACGAGAAAGGCAAAAATGAATTAATATATAGTCCCGAGTTTGAACAAAAAATTTACTGAACAAACTCATATTTATTTTTCCATTTTCATTGAGTTTAGGAGCGATTTTTATAGATGACCCTTGAAAACCAGTTTTTAGCCATTAACTTTATTATGTGTGATTTTTAAATCCTACTATGTTCTAGACATATGTTCATGGGATGATTTTGCAAGTTTTTTTTTTCTGAAGACTACTATTACTAATTGGCTATTTCTTCACTACTGTGAGCAGAGTATCTATGCACAAATCTCAATACGAGATTGAGAAAAGTTGGCTGTGAGCACATGAAAATTCCTTGAGCTTGAGACTCGCGATGTTACTGTGCATCACATTTGCATTGCGAGTCTCGAGAAGACAGAATGAGACAAGCTCCACGTACAACTTGTTGTTACCCGATAACGTACCAGTTTAATTTACTTTTGAATCCGTCACTAAAATGACATATTCCAGATAATGTTCAGCTGGGATTGGATTGACTTTATTCGGGGGCGGAGAAGCTTTGGATCATAAGTATGCTGAGGCAGATATGATATAGTCGAAAGTTGTTTTACGACGGGGAAGCTGGTAAGGGGAATAATTCTGGCAGGAGTTTCTTCTTAACTCCGTATATCCGTCCATATTGTTCTAGGAGACTGCGTAAGAGTGCTGTTGGTACTCGTTCGGTCAGCTCGTGTGCTTACAATTGGTGATTTTCTGAGCGTGTTCTGTTTAACCAGCGCACCACCAAAGTTAATCTTTGGTTTGATTTTAATTCGTGGTAGTGGAAGTTTCAACAACGGTTCCTTATATTTCAACCAACAAATACCATCATCGACTTGGAAAGAAGAATTACTAGAAACGAGAATAGTTTTAAGGTGTCTTCAGTGACTAATAAACTAGTCACCACATCCGCGGTGTTGTAAAATAAGGTTTATTATGATAAGGAGTTGTAAATTGTTAGGGTGAAATGACCCACACAGGCTCGATGACGTGTATCTTCAAAGCTTGAGATATGATGCGGGCTATAGTTAGGGATATTGCCATTTTCATCGATACAACCAAAACCAATATTTATTTGATCGCCAGTGTCCAGTTTCCCCACTAATCCGCGACCAGGTATTACTTCAGGTGTTTTTCGTCTACAGATTCCACCAGGAATACGTTCAGAAAATTCTCCAAGAATTCTATCAAAGGATTTCTCCCGGAGTTTTTCTTTAACCTTTTAGGACACGCACCGTCAGTCAACTGAAACTAAATTGCCGTCACGCTGTATACGACGAGCGAGGTTTTTTATGTGTGTTATACTTTTTACAACGGCGCGCGTCTTGAAGGGTTAAATTTTTAATATATTTTTCTGGGAATACTACCAATAGTTTCCCGAGAAGTTTCTAAAAGTATTTTTTTTTTATTCTTAATCACTTAACCTAATTACAGCTCTATTGTCCACTAGGGCACTACGTGAGCGATTTCAATTGACAGCTGCATTTACATTTTTGTGCAGCGCCTAGATGTATATTCTATTCTACTTTATCGAACTGGTTGCCTTTCTGCTGCTTTCACTTTTCTACTCTATACATGGTAGAAGGATGAGCACAAGGATGATGGATGGCCGTTGTTCCTTTCCAGTCCGATTGGGGGTCCGTTATGAGTAGCAGTTCGCCGATGTCCAGGTATCCGGGTCCGTTTGAGCCAAGGGGCTCAGAAGTGGGTCAGTGCCAGCCGCTGGGAATCAAACCCATGACCATCCGCATATGAAGCGAACGTGTGACCAACTACGCCACGGGCCCCGGCCTAAAAGTATTTATCCAGGAAGTTCTAGAAAAATTTCTCCTGGGATTTCTTGAGGATAATTTATGGGATTTCTTCAGATATTACCCCAGAGATTAATTAAAAAATACTTTCTAAGATTTCTACAGGGATTCTACTGAAGGTTTCTTTAAAAACTGTTTGGAGTTTTTTTTTTCAGAAATTTCTGCTGGGATTAATTCTAAAACTCTTTGAGAAAATATTTTTACCACCAGAGACTTCTTCAGAATTTTAAGGTTTTCAGCAAGGTATTTCTTTGAAAGTTCTTCCGTGGAGTATTTTTTTTAGAAAATAATCTGGAAATATCTTTACTATTTTTACAAGATTTTTTCAGAAATGATTCCCAAAGTTTTTTACAAAATAATTTTCAGAAATTCCATCAGTGATTCCTGCAGAAATTCCTACAGGGATTTTTGTAGAAATTGCTTTAGCGATGCCATCAGAAAAATCTCATGGGATGTCTTTAAAGTTCCCTACATAATTTTTCAGATATTCTTCCAGCGATTTTTTCAGAAATTTTTCCAGAAATGGCACAAAAATTACAGAAGATTTCGTAAGGCATATGTAGGAACACGAATTCCCCAAAGATCCGAAAAGACCGGTTGAAAACTCGAACACGTGGTAGGCGAAAAAACGCGGCGTGTATGAACGACACTTAGGGTATGGGCACTCTCCCGTTATTGATACCAATAAGACGCGGAGGATGTTTTCTGTACGAGCGATATATTTGAACTGAGGCAATTTACTGCATAAATATATTCTATCCTATCGACAAAATGATAGGTACGGGCCGAAGGCCTTCTATATTGTTCACTAGCCGAAGGCTAGTAAGACAAAGTTCCGATCTATCTAGAGTTAGGGTATAATGTGGTGGTGTACAGGTTGTGCTAAAATTGGTGTTTATATGACATAATATAGGAACTAATATCATGCCCCAACAGAATACCGGAATGATTCTTTTTTTCAAAATCCCTGGTGGATTGTTTCAAGAAATCCCTTCTGAAGTTGTCTCTGGAGCAATTTTTTGATAATACCTAAAAGAATACCTGCAGAAACACTGAATTATACCCCTTTTATGCTCAGCAAAAAATCATGAACACAAAAACTAGAGAAGGAAATTCTGCAGAAAAAAAAAAGAAAAATGTGAAAGATTTTTGTAAGATCCACTAAAGAAATAAAAAAGAATTTTTGAATGTATCTGGAAGACACTGGAAGCTGCAGAATGCTCTGCAGGGGCTCATAGGGAAATTTCTTGAAAAAAAAACTTGGAGAATGCTATGGAATATATTCTGGAGTAATGTCTGCAAAAGTTAAGAGAATATTAAAATAAAACTGAAAAGTTCTTTGAAGGAAAGTCTGAGTAAATAAAAAGCAATGCCTGGAAGAATACTTGAAAGAACTATTGGAGAAACCGCTGAAGGAACTTCAAGAAGAATCACTTGAAAATTTACTATATGAACTTCTTAACCCGGGACGGGAGCGATCGCGTCGTGTATTGAGTACACGCACCATGACAAATGCTCGCAGATGGTACACATCGTGAGCGGGGCATCGCTGAAGGTAGTCAAGGACGCGACTACTCGAGGGTTAATAAAAGTATGAGAAAATTTTTGAATACCTTAAGGAACAGCTGAAGAAATGCAATAATTTCTGGAAAAGTTTTAAGAAATATCTATCTGAGTTTCTTAAGGAAACCCCTAGAGGAAATACTGCAAGGATTTCTGGATCTTAGTGAAAAAAAAATCCAGGAGTTGTATCGAAGAAACGATTAGATGAGATCATGGAGAAACATCTGAAGAAATTCATAGAATAATCACTTCAGAATTTTCTAGAAGAACTCTCGGGGAAATCTCAAAGAAAAACTCCTACACAAAATTTTACAATATTTCTGGAGGAATTCCTCCAGTAATGTTTCAAAAGTACATGAAGAAATAAAAGCTTGAACTTATGTAGCAATCCTCGTAGAAATTTTCTAATGAATCCTCGAAGGAATTCCAGGAGAAATTTTGAAGGAATATCTGAGGAACCCCGTGGACCATATTTTTAATCAATGATATGAAGTAGAACTTGAGATTTGCATCTTTCTAACAACAGAGCAATGACGGCCGATTCAACCATCGTACGACCGGAGAGTGGAAGGAGGCGCTGGGAGCAGCGCTCGTAATGCCTGCGTTGGTAGCCCCATTTTCTCCCCGGCTAGTATGTCGTGAGTGGTAGTGGATGGCACGTGGTTGATGAGGACCATCCGTAAAAACAGAGAGTCCTGTGGGGGAGTCGGCTGCGCAGCAGATTGACTCCATCATTGACTTTGCATCCTCGAAGTCCAACATCAGCAACGACGTCAACCAGACCCTGATGAGACTTCGTTAATCAGTAGTTACGACAATACAGGACCAAGAGAAACCAAGTTGAAGGATACGACGTCTATCCTGACGGATGCCTGTACTTTCGCGTGTAACCCCCAAGTAACACGAAGTGTGAAGTGCGGCGGATGCGTTTGCTTATGATGAGCAATCGCAGAAGTGTGTGAGAAGCTACCAGGCAGCATCCGCAAGGCAAAGCGGTTGTTATTCCCAAAAGACCGCAGTGAAACCTGCATTGCATTTTATTTACTCAGACTTTCCTTCAATGAATTTTTCAGTTTTTTTTTTCAAATATTCTCTTAACTCTTGCAGACATTACTCCAGAATTTATTTCATAGAAATTTCGATTTTTTTCACGAAATTTCCCTATGAGCCCATACAGAGCGTCCTTCAGTTTCCAGTGTCTTTCAGGTGCATTCAAAAGTTCTTTTTATTTCTTTAATGGATCTTAAAAAAATCTTAATTTTTTTTTTCAGTAGAATTTCTTTCTAAGTTTTTGTGTTCATGATTTTTTTTTTGCTGAGCATTGAAGGGATATAATTAAGTGTTTCTGCAGGTATTCTTTTAGGTATTATGCTAGGCCTTCATTAAACAATTGGTTGCGTCCTTTGATATGTCCTAAACAACCACAAGTTAGAGCGGGTCAGGAGGAGGGCTAAGCCATCCCTGATTAAAAAAAAATGGAAGTGTTAAAAGTTTGTTATTGGAAAATTATCGTTCCAGCTAAAATATGATCGTGTCAAAATATGAAGTCCGTATCTCAAGGCTTAGCATTCCCTCAAGGGACCAAAAGTTCTAAAAAATTGTATGGGGCTAAAAACATGAAATTTTTTTCGACGAAAAAAATAGGTCATTCTACTAAAACTGATGATTTTAGGATCCAGAAGGTCAGAAGGGCCTAGAACTGCAATATCTCTACTCGTTTTGAAGTTATTGAGAAAATTAGGAGGGTTTTCTTTGGGGAAAAAATGGTCAAAGATGCTGATGTTTTGGTAGTTTTTGCCAATAACTCAAAAAACGAGTATCGCCATTCTAAGCGCATCTTTGGCACTATTAGCTCCAAATAAAATTTCGAAATTTTAGGCCCCTTAAGGGGTATAATAAAGAACGACCTATTATGAACGTACGCGTTGAACCCTAGAGTGTTTGCTATGAAATCAGAAGTAGTTGTTACAAGATCACCATCAAGCTCGTTAAATAACAGTCAAATATAATACCGTCCTTCCAGGAAACCGATGTCTGTATTCCGAAGAGACCCCTCCCCAACCATTTCTAGAAACACCAATGTTTCCAAATCCCAACATACCGCGCAAAGATGCAGCGGCAGCAATGCGCATCAAATGGAACTGTCCCCACGCGGGCAGGCGGGCGGTTGGTGTGCAACTTGTTTACAACCGATCGTTCGGTTACTTCCCGCGCTCCTCCACCTAGTCGTCGTGTCCACTAACCGCACCATCATCGTATCATGATATAATAGGGTGGTTCTTTGTTTACAAGCTTATGCAAATGGCTCCGCCCGCAACCGGTTCCGGTAAAGAAGTTGGAGCCACCCTGGCTCGGATGGCCATAAAGCCAGAGTCGCGGTTGTTTATACCCACCAGGTATGACTTAAGTTCGCTTTACGCCGTTACTAAACAGCAGGTAGTATGTAGCTACATACCTAGAGCTGTTCGGAGAAAGTCTATTGCCGTCGTTCACGGGTGGCGTGAGTGAGGGTGACAAAGAGAGGAGGTAATTCAGCTGATCGCAAAATCGAAAAGAGCGACAATTGCGCAAAATACCTATGTTGCACTTGTTAGCAACGAATGTTGATGGATGGATGCGCGTTTCGACACCTGCCGGGCATTTTGTGGCATGGTGTGGGAGTCGGTAGCACGATTATTAAGGCGTTAGGAACCAACCAGCAGCGCCGGCACAAGGGCTGTAATTTTTCGCTAATTTTCCGTTGGGCTGGCGCTGTTGTTATGGTTTTCGGTTTTACTAATGGGAAAACATAGTTTTTTGATTAAGTGGGTCATTTTGGAGAGCGTGAATTTGGTTTTTGTGTCCGGATCTCACTTGAAGTAACTTCATAATAGTTGTTGGGAAGCTTATGATCAATTCCACTTCGCTGACACATAACATTCGGAGTGTTCAGTCAGCTCATTATGGCGTTGAACACTCTTAGAAAAATAAATTCGCCAAGTTGGTCGGATGACTCTCGAGAACCATTTTAATCGGGTTGCTATCCGACATCCTGATGACGTGACCCGCCCACCGTAGCCTCCCGATTTTCGCGGTGTGGACGATGGTTGATTCTCTCGGCAGCTGATGCAGCTCGTGGTTCATTCGCCTTCTCCAAGTCCCGTCTCCCATCTGCGTTCTACCGTAAAAGGTACGCAACACCTTCCGTTCGAAAACTCTAAGGTCGCGTTGGTCTTCTGCACGGTGATTCCTCCCTGGAGCCCTTCACTCCTTAGTCAGATGTACGTTTCCGTCATCGCCTCAAATTTACGAGCTATAATATCATCATCCTCAAAATTGAGCAGCTGAACGAGCTACGTGAAAATCGTTCAATTCGTGTTTATCCCCGCTCCCCACATTACACCTACTAAAGTCATGTTACACAGCAAGCATAAAAGACCACCACTTTGCCGTAACCCTCTGCGATATTCGAAGTGACTCGAGAGTGTCCTTGATACTCGAACTACGTACATCATTCGATTCATCGTCGCCATGATCAATTGTATCAGTTTATCCGGAAATCCGTATTCATGCATAATCTGCCATAGCTGTTTTCGATCGATTGTATCATACGCCGATTTGAAATCGATGAACAAATGATGTGTGGGCACGTTGTATTCACGGCATTTCTGTAACGCCTAGCGGATGGCGAACACCTGGTCCGTTGTAGCGCGTTCACCTCTGAATCCAGCCTGACATTGCCCCACGAACTCTCTTGCAATCGGTGATAGACGGCGGCATAAAATTTGAGAGAATGTCTTGTAGGCAGCGCTCAGTATGTAGTGTGATCGCGCGATAGTTCTCGCAATCCAACTTGTCGCCCTTTTTGTAGACGGGGCACACGATATCTTCCATCCACTCCTCCGGTAATACTTCCTATGGGGCTGTCCATAAACCACGTGGTCATGAGGGGGCGGGGGGGGGGGGTGGTTCAGCCAATGACCATTTTGTATGGACAAATAAAAAATTTTGTATGGACTAACGACCACGGGGGGGGGGGGGGGGGTGGTTGTTGAAAAGTCCCAAAAAAATGACCACGTGGTTTATGGACAGCCCCTATTCCCAAATCTTGGTAATGACTCAGTGTAGTGCTCTCACCAGTGATTTGATAGCTGATCTGCTCCATCGGTTTTGTTGTTTTTCAACCGACCAACCTCCTCCTCAATGTCTTGGAGGTTAGGGGCTGCGATTTTTTCGGCCTGCGCACGTACTTTTAGATCTGTTACCACGCCACTTCCAGTGCTTGCAACGTCGCCCTTGAGGTGCTCATCGTAATGATGCCGCCACCTTTCGACCACTTCACGGTCGCTCGTGAGAAGATTACCGTGATTGTCTAGGTACATGGCGGCTTTTGGCACTAAGTCTCTGCGCGAGCGGTTCAGCTTCTCGTAGAATTTTCGTGTGTCCTTAGTTTGAGGTACAGCTCCTCCATCGCTTCGCGATCTCGTTCTTGCTGCTGGTGCTTCTTCCTCCGGAAGACTAAGTTCTGCCTGTTCCGCGCCTGTCTATAACGTTCTTCATTCGCCCTCGTACGGTGTTGCACCATTCTCGCCCATGATGCATTCTTCTCGTTTTTCAACTGATCACATTAGCCGTTGTACCAGTCGTTTCTGTGATTCGGAGTCGCGAACCCTAGTGCTGTAGCCGAGGTACTACCTATGGCGGATCGGATGTCCCTCCAGCCAAGTGTAGCTGTGCCAAGCTGCTCTTCCGTTGGTAGGGCCACTGCTAACTGCTGCGCGTAGTCTTGAGCCACTTCTACGTTACGCAGCTGCTCGATGTTGAGCCGCGGCGTTCGACTTCGACGCGTGGTGATAACTGTCGAAAGTTTTGAGCGCATGCATACAGCGACTAAGTAGTGATATGAATCTATATTCGCACTGCGGTATGTGCGGACATTGGTTATATCCGAGAAGAATTTACCGTCGATTAGAACGAGGTCGATTTGGTTTTCTGTTTGATGGTCGGGTGATCTCCAGGTGCCTTTGTGGATATCTTTGTGGGGGGAGAAGGTGCTTCGGACTACCACGGGAGGCTGCACAATTTACGCATCGCTGGCCGTTATCATTCGATACGGCTGTTTCGCCCGATTACCGGTCGGTACATATCCTCCCTTCCTACCTGCGCGTTCATGTCACCGACAATGAATTTCACGTCACGCGGCGAACAACTATCGTATGTTTTCTCTAACTGCGCGTAGAACGCTTCTTTCTCGTCATCAGGTCTCCCTTCATGTGGGCAGTGGACGTTGATGAAGCTGTAGGTGAAGAAACGGCCCATAACTCTCAACTTGCACTTAGGGTGTCCCAAAATAGAAAAAGTGGCGAATAGTTAACTTGCTCACCCCTAGAATGATAGATTAGGGTCTTAGAAACAATAGTTCCATACAGGAAATCTCAATCAAAAAATATTTAGAGGCTGCACGCATCGATTTTACGAAAACTGTACGATTTTGATTACTTTTACCAAAATTATGCTCATATGAGTTGAAAAATATAAGAAATAAAAGTCACCAATCTCAGTAATTCATAGTTCTGGGTTCCGCAAACTAGGCCTGGAGGAATTTTGTGGCATTAAAGTTGATTCAATTTATTTGGCATAAGTTAAAATATCTAAAAATCTCAATTTTTTTAACAAATTTTTCAAAAATGTTCAATTTATAAGGATTTAAAATTTTAGTTGGTAACAGTGATTATTGTGAAGATTTCCTGCCGGCAGAGCCGTAGCGTGGTCCCACGGCGCCCTTGGCAAGAATCCAGATTGGCGCCCCACGGCAATTAGACATTATTATTTTGCTAAATTTGTTTATTCAAAGTTATAAGTACGTTTTCGAAGTTTTCACAGAGTAGTATAAGTATAAGTACGAATACATTTTGCATTTCAAGAATCATACTTAGACCAGCACAATAGTTATAAATGACATCTATGAGTTTTTGTTGAAATTTTTGCTGGATTCATTGAATGAAATTATGAAAGAGATTGTGGAATTGTTCATTTATCCGGAAGAATAAATGATTAAAATCTTCAAGAAATTTAAGAAAACATTCTAAGTGGAATTCATGGAGTATTTTTTGCAGGAATTCATGGAGCAATTCGTGAAAAAATGCCTGATGAAATGCCCGTAATAGTAGAGGACCATTGGAAGAGTTTAAAAAAAAACTTGACAGAATGTTTTAAGGAATCTCTGAAAAAGTTTCTTAAGGAATTTTCGGAGGAATTTCTGAAGAAATCTATGAATGGCTTTTAGAAGAAAGCTTTGGAGAATTTTTGGATGAAGTTAATGGCGGATTTTCTAACGGAAAATCTGTAGAAGTTTCTGAATAAATTCCAAATTTATAATTTTATGGAGGAATTTATGAAGACATTCATGAAAAGTTTTCTAGTGAAATTCTAGCAGAAATTTATGGACCAATCAATTCATTCTCAGAGGGACTTCTGAAGGAATCCCTGGAGCGATTTCTAATAGATTCTCTGCAGGATTTTTCATAGGAATCCATGGAGGAATTACTAAAGAAATCTATTGAAGGGATTCCTAGTAATCCTTATAGACATTTTTGCAGGAATCCATAAAAGGAAATTATTAAATATCCATCAAGAAATGTCGAGAGGAATCCTTTGAGCAATTTCTGAATAAATTCCTAGATAACTTCCTAAAAATCTTGAAAGAGACGAACCAACCAAGGGTGGAAAGTCTCCATAATATAGATAAATCAATCAATCCTGAAAACGTCCCTGAAGGCATTTCTAAAGGGATTCTCATAGAATATTTAGTAAGAAACCCCAGAAGAATTTTAAATTTGTTTTTGTTTTTTTTCATAATTTTTGATGGAGATTTTGATAGAATTTCTGGAGAAATTTTTCAAAGAATCCCATGAAAAATTTCTGAAATATTTTTTGAAAGATTTTCCTAAAGAAACCCAGCAAAAATCCGAAGAAATACCTGGTGAAATTTATGAAGAAATTCCCGAAATATTTCATTTGCTTTGAGGGAATGAACATAAAAAAAATCACTGATTGTTTTGTGGGTGAATACAACTTGAATGATTTCTGTTAGATTTACAACGAAATATTTATTGGTAATAACAATAAGACGATCAGAGGAAGCATCGTCTGAATATCTTTCATTTAAAATACTTGTTGTAAACACTCTAAAATATCTTGTACCGACTTTTCGAAACCTCTAAGCAGAATACCCTCCCGGATGAGTGTAATCAGTTTCGTACCTTTTAAACCCGCCCTAATTGCTTATCCTTTGACAGATACGCGTATTTCGACTACCACTTGTAATCTTCCTTAGTGTCAGTTATCCACTAGATAGTCGAAATACGCATATCTGTCAAAGGATAAGCAATTAGGGCGGAATTAAAAGGTACGAAACAGATAACATTCATTCGAACTCTTAAATATGTCAATAAATAAGTTTCCAGTAATTTTCAGAGAAAAACTTTCACTAGAATTTCGAAAACTTATTGATTTAGCTTTGCTCGTTAAAAAACAACTAAAATAGCTTCTCAAAATAATAAAAAACAAGCTAAATTCCCAGGTAACATCATGATAAATAATCTAGACAACGCATTTTTGAGAATAACGTAAAACACTCGATCAATCTTAGAAATTTTGAAGTCTTGGTAACATACAAGAAAATAATAGCATCATACTGTCCCTTCTAGCTTTAGACCATTTCGGCGCCCCTTAGAGGCTGGCCCCCTTGGCGGGGGCCAACCTGGCCAACCCCACGCTACGGCTCTGCCTGCCGGAAAGTTGATTTTGAACGAATTTACTGCACCTAGTTCAGCGCCAATTCTCGGCACCAGTGCCGAACTTCAAACAAAATCAAATGGGAAATCACTTCGGCACCCATCTTTAGTGCGCTCGTCTGCGTGTAATAGCTCATTGACTGTGGATCTCGTTGCGGAAGATGATTACCCACAAAAGTGCGTTTGGAAAATATGCGGCAAGTGATATTTTGGTTTGTTTTGGTGTGAGGTGCCGGGAATTGACGCGGTTGCTCAAGTAATTAGAAACCCTATAGCTCAAAATTGTGACGTGCTGGAGAAAATATGAGCCTGAATTCAGATTCAGCGACCCAAAATCTGCCAGAGACAAATAAGTTTGCTCTTTAAATAAAAAAAAATGTTGCGCTGTGGTATCATCCCATATCAGACCCCATATATCCCAGGACAGGGCTGGCATTTCCTCACTCACTGCGCGCAATGCGCAGTTTCTAGACGAAAAGCGCAAAGAGCAGGTGGCAACGCAATGAGAAATAAAAAGAACGCAGTGAGCAGTTTGCCATTACACACTACGTCATTTGTTCTGCTCACTGTGAAAGAGTGTGAAAGTAAATTGACAATGAGTGACGCGAAACGAAGTGAAATCAGAGACAAACAGACGTAACACTGTCAAAATTTGCTTCTTATATTTGTCAAGATCCTGATTGCTTTGAGAATTGATGTTTTCGGTAAAGTTGTTAGGCTGATCAAGGGCCTAAAGGTTAAGGATTGTTTGATTCAGTATTCCACCACTAGGTGGTGCTAGAGGTCAAACAAATTTTATATTTCATATATCTCAGGACTCTGATCACTTAGAAAGTTGGTGTCTTCGGCAATGCTGTTTGGTAAGTCAAGGGCTCAAAGTAAATGGCCCAGCCAACAAATTGATTCACATAACTCTGTTACAACTGTGCTGAGTGAACTCTTATCCGTCCAAAACACATTGTATAAGATGCACCAAATAGGCTCTATTCGTACAAATTTGGAGGCCATATACGTACATTTTGAGAAAACCACATTGAGTTATACAACTTCAGACGAATTCATTTGGCATGTTATATAACTTGTTTTCATAACTTTGCATGGCAATATATATGATTTTATGTTCACATGTTGAAATATAAAAAAAGAAGATTACAAGCTTAGATTTTCCGACCTGCTGCTCATTAATCAGATACCCTACCACTGCGCCAATAACTGACTGTTGTAGAACGTGAAATATAACCAAATTTGAATATTTCAAAGACTGATCTGGATGGCCACAAGTACCAGTAGGTATTGGGTGATAAAATTGTGCACTCAAACCCATTACACCGCAACTCAGTTATGTTTACATTTATTCGTTCAGAAAGAATTGTTTAAAATGCCCACATTTAATCTATCCTTTAACATTTTGGAGGCCATAAACGTACAAATTGACAGTACCATTTTGACTTATGCAATTCAAGACGATTTCATCTGGCGAATTACATAATTTCACATATAACTTAGTTTGACCCTTTATATGATTTCTTTTTCACAAACAATAAAATAACAACAAGTCGTGTCAGTTTCTTGATCAAAGGTGTGGATTTTAGCAAAAATGTTGGTGAAAATGAAAGCAAAGTGTGAAATGTTTTGGTGGTTTAGTGAAATTCATTAATTATGCATGGATGAGGCTGTACAGCGGCAGCCTTGGCGGCAGCTGAATGAATGAACGTTCGAGGAACGACAGAAACTTCTGCCTGGAACGGCGCAGCTGCTCATTCGCTATACGGCTGGGCTGGTACTTGCTCAGTGCTGCCTTTGGAGCTGCTAGTAGGAGATTTAGGTAGGTTAATGTAATAAAACCATCTGCATCTTTACTTATTTGAGTTAAAAGATGAGCCTATTGAAATATTCCCAAAAACATTCAATTTTCATCAACCACTGGCTCTCCAACACGGTACCTTCACCGTATAATTTTATTTTTACAAATATGACCTCATATGTAATCTCACATTTTAGATTACAATGGAATCGCAACAAGTGCATTTGAAGTTGTTAAAGAATTTCAACTTGAAGTTATATAATTGCTGACGCAAAATTGGAATTACTTATACTGCCAAATAAAATCGCATGAAATTGTGGACTTCGTATACAATTTAACCTAATCTATTATTGCACCTTATATAATTCTAACTTAATGCGTCCATCATTATAACTTTAGACTAACATCCTTATATGACTTCTGGTTTGCTGGGGGACCACTTGTTTCGAAACTCCACCACTAGGCGGCGCTAGTTACACATTTGCAAGATCATGCAAATGATTGATTTTTATCATTAACCGTTATGTGTCCGACAAACTTTTTGCTTTTTTCTACACCCTGCTTTTTAAATGGGCGCTGGGTACCCGGGTACCCTGTCGGCCACATAAGGGTTAAGTATTCTACATGCTGTAATTTTGTTTCCTTTCAACATATTCAAGGCAAGTCAAATGTTTTACAAAGACCAATATGTTAGCCGTAAATGTGCAAAATTTCATTTCATTCGGTTCACTATATTCTGAGATATATTTAGCAGTATAATGAAAAATACTCAAATATGAATCATTTAACTAGAATCGCTCTAACCTCATGTTAAATTATCCTATCAAGCCCAAATTTATACCATTTAGAGCTAACTAGTTGTGCAATAAGCGATAAAAATTTGAGATTTTTCGGAGCACTCTATAGAAAGTTACAGCTTGCTGAATATTTTTGCGATAATTAATAAGAGTTACATGCTTCTTCTAATTGATAACTAGCGCCACCTACTGGCAGAATATTGAAACAATTTACCAATCAACTGGAAGGTCTTTACCAACCAAACGACATTGCCAAAGACACCATCTTTCTAAGTAATCAGAATCCTGAAATATGTATAATATAAATTTTGTTTGCTCTGTAGCGCCGCCTAGTGGAGGAATTTTGAATTAAACGAATCATAATAGGTAAGTTTTTAACCAGCCAAATATTTTTTTCCGAAGACATCAACTCTCGAAGTTATCACGATCATTAGATATTTGATATAAAAAAATCGTCAGTATTACGTCTGTTTGTCTCTGACATAACAGAAATCACAGACAACAAGATTTGATACTTGTAAAAATTTCATACCGTATATCTCAGCACCATGCTTACTTAGTTAGTGTGTTTGACAAAGTTGTTAGGATAGTCAAGGTCTTGCCGGTGATAGGCCGTTTGATTATAAATACCAAGATAAATACCTCCTCTAGGTGGCGATAGCGATCAAGCAAATTTTATATTCCATATATCTCAGGACTCTGATCACTTAGAAAGATGGTGTCTTCGGCAATGTTGTTTGGTTGATTAAGGCCTTTCAGTTGATTGGTAAATTGTTTCAATATTCGGCCACTAGATGGCGCTAGTTACAAATGAGTAGAAGCATGCTACTTTAATTATTTATCGCAAAAATATTTAGCAAGCTGTAACTTTTTATCAACTTCACCAAAAATTCTCAAATTTTTATCGCTTATTGCACAACTAGTTAGCTCTAAGTGGTACAAATTTGGGCTTGATTGGATAATTTTACATGAAATTAGAGCGTTTCTAGTTAAATAATTTATATTTGAGTATTTTTCATTAAACTGTTATATCTTAGAATTTAGTAAACCGAATGAAATGAAATGTTGCACATTTACGGCTAACTTATTGGTCTTTGTAAAACATTTGACTTGACTTGAATATGTTCAAAGAAAACAAAATTACAGCATGTAGAATACTTAATGATAAAAATCAATCCATCAAAATCAATCAAGATCATGATATATGTGGGATCAAATTTTGTCTATGTAACGTCTGTTTGTCTTTGATATCACAGAAATCATCGACAAACAGACGTTACAATCACTAAATTGCAATCTTATATATTTCAGGATCCTGATTATTTGGAGTGTTCTAAGCATTATAATGGTCGTTGAACAGTTTTTCAGTGCTAAAAAGCTCTCTATAAGCATCCCTAATGCGTATAGGCACTATAAATAGAAAAAAACTAAAATAAGCCCTGTATGCTTATTAGGGTGGGTCAACGTTGTATGGGAAAATTTAAATTGATCAGATTCAATCAGATCAAAGTTTTTTAGATGCACTTTGTGGTTACAAATAACTGTGCAAAATTTGGGCATGATTGGTTTAGCCTACATTTTGCGCATCGCGATTGAAGTTTGTATGGGAATTTACATGGGAAATCACACTTTTTCGTATTTTTCTTGAAAATTGCTCAAAATTGTCCTTTACCATATAACCACCAATGTTAATGTATAGCCCATGATATATCGAAAAACTTTGTCGAAGACCGCAAAGCGATCCGATGCATGTGAAGAAAGATACACTCTTTGGAAGTCAGGCCAAAAATTGAGATTTTATTATTGATGTTATAACTTTACATGTTAAACATGTTGCTTCTCCTGCATCTTTTCTTTTCCAGCGTATTTCACCACCAAATTGACCACTAAATCATCACTTTTCCATACATTTTGAACCGTCGAGATACCCAAACTATTATGTTTTGCATGATTTAAATACCTACTAGTTTGATCACACTGATTCCATGGTGCATTGGTAGAGCTGATGGGAAACGCAAATGGACTTGGACTTTCGATCAGGAACCCGGAGGACAAGAGCTGAAATCTGGGTCAAGCAGCAAAAAAAACATCTTAAGTGGAAGCAAAAGAAATAAGAAAAGAACAAAGGATAAACAAAATATTTTTTTCCTTTTTTGTTTGTCTTACTTTTGACAACTCTCGCACCAGAGACTTGGTACGGAATTTTGAAGTTGGCCGTATATCAGCCGAATAATGCGCCAGAAGTGGCTTTTGAGCAGCTCTATTAGAGGATATAGAACCAATTAGCTCTGTTAGCCAGGTTCTCTATTCCACTATAGAACCGATTTAATGCCATTTTTACGGATTAAGGTACACCGGGGCAAGATGAAACAGCGGGTTAATAGGGGCTGTCCATAAACCACGTGGTCATTAGGGGGGGGGGGGGGGGTTTCGGCCAATGACCATTTTGTATGGACCAATAAAAATTTTTGTATGGACTAATGACCACGGGGAGGGGGGGGGGGGGGCGTTGAAAAGTCCCAAAAAAATGACCACGTGGTTTATGGACAGCCCCATATGATGTTTTCTAATGATGATAAACAGTTGGATCGCCATAACACATAGTTTTTGATTCAAACAATCTTTGAGCGAAGGAAAAAAATCCAAATTGTATCGAAATCTATTTCAAAACTTCGTGTTTCATCTTGCCCCACCCGTTTCAACTTGCCCCGGTGTACCTTAATAGTTACCTGTTTTGGCACGGTAAGCATAAAGCCGCATTGCACCATGAATTAGGGGTCAACTGTTTAGTGGACTCTTACCACTGGAACAGGTCCGCCTGTTAGTGCTATTCTTAGAGAATTGAGACAACCGCTACCGACAATATTCAGCTAACTAGGCTGATCGGGAAAAGAAGCTAACATTGATGGTCAAGTTCCAAACGAGTCCGAACAGCACACAACTTTTAACTGGTGGTCTTTGTCATCGCTTGGTCTGTGAAAGCCTACCTCATGCTTCTAGACGAACATTTGGAAAGAGCCTATCTGCTTTGCGTAAACAAACATGATCTTGTACCGACTTTTCGAACCCTCTAAGCAGAATACTCTCTTCGAATGAGTGTAATCAGTTTCGTACCTTTTAATTCCGCCCTATGTTGCTTATCCTTTGACAGATACGCGTATTTAACCTACCACTTGTAATCTTCCTCCACTCCAGTGGATAGCTGACATTGAGGAAGATTACAAGTGGTAGTCGAAATACGCGTATCTATCAAAGGATAAGCAACATAGTGCGGAATTTAAAGGTACGAAACTGATTACACTCATTCGAAGTAAACAAACATGTTTTGTCTCTGCAGGGCCTATCTGCATCCACCCACGCACATCAACACGCTTATCAAAAAGAGTGTTCATGCTATCTGTTTAAGGTGTTGATGTGCGTGGGTGGATACAGATGGGCCCTACAGAGACAGAAACATGTTTGTTTACAAAAAGCAGATAGGCCCTTTTCAAATGTTCGTCTAGACTTGTTAGCTAGAATGAGCATTTTCCAACGTAGAACTTCTAACATATCCTATTTTTGCATAATTAGGAACGGTCTACGCTCCATTGATTTTGTACGCTGCTGCCTATCTGGATATGTGCAGCTAGATCTTGACCTCAACCATTAAGTGATGATAGTCGGACTTAGTGTTGGTGCTACGTTGCTCCGCTCACTCAGATTGGCAGCATACATAAAAAATGGCTCACTTTGCTACAATACTAGGAATCTGCAGATCAACAAGCAAAACGTCTCAATCAGAGTTTGAAAGCAGGATTCATGATCAGTTATGCAACATTTTATTGGCAGAAATATTAGTCATGGTTTTATCAGTTTGGTACATTTTACGCATGACCAATAATGGTATGGGATAAAACATTAAACAAACATGTAAATCAAGTTTTCTTCTTCTTCCTAAAGAAGCCCAGCCTAGAGCACACCCCTGACCGAAATTCACGTGATACACCCTGGCGCTTTGTGCATAACATCGGTAATAATAATTCGCAGCATGTTGCACTCTATTGCAGCATACATACACCGCGTCGCACTGCCTTTTAAGCTTTCTTCGTTCGAACCGCTTTTCCACTCTCTGTGGCAGTGGCAGATGTGTGGTGTGAACTTGTACTTGTAGACCTCGCACGAATGGGTGGCGTATCGGGCACTTGGGAACGAGTAGAAAAACATGTTCCTCTCGATTTTACCGGGAGGTGGTACCACTGCACTCCGATTGCACAAGAGTGTCACTCAGGGTCCAAACCGGAACCGCGGAAGACTCGGTCTTTCGGTCTGCAGTTTCCAACTCAACTGAGCAAACAGGTGAACGATGAAAATTATAGATCTTGTTTGGGATGATTATAGACTGGGAGGTGTTTGGAAACTCAGTTTACGAAAGTGTAACTAATGGCACTTTGGGACACAGAAAAGCTTTATAATAAGTTTTCTCAAAAAACATATTTTTCTCTGGTACAGATCCTACTTCTCTTCTTAGTGTTCTATGAGCATTGCCACAGTGATATATTTGTTAAATGAGAGATTTCTCTACCAATTGTGCATTTTACATTCGTATATCATGCGAGAGATATGAAAATAGTCTGCTCTCAGGAACAAGACAGTTTCCATAGTGATAAGGGACTGTCCATGAAGTACGTAGACTCTTAGAAGAGGAGGGGGGAGGTTGGTTTTTTTGGTCTGGCCTAAGCCTACGCTCCATACAAATTTTGAAAATTTTGTATGGACAAAAGTCTACGAGGGGGAGGAGGGTCTGTGATGGCCTTAGAAAAGTTTTTTGACAGCGCAAAAGATCCCGGAATCAATTTATTGGGAATCGAATATATTAACCCTTATTATCATTGTATCAATGAACAGTTTTGTTTCCATGATCATAAAATTTAAACTCCGTAGAAGCGACGAACCTGTTCCGTCGGTGTCTTCGAACAGTACGTCACTAGAGTGACAGGCTGGTGTACCAACATCAATACCGCTTGTTATGAGAAAATCACGGATAAATAAGGGCCCCTTACTGATGGCACGACCGGTCAACAATGCCGTTTTGTTTTCCTTGTTAAACAAACAAACCACCATCGGCTATTCAGCCAAAGTGACAGTTTGTTGGTAGTTAAGATGCAAGGTAAAGAAATGCACCCGGGGGAGGGAGCTAAATTATAGCGCAAAATCAATTGTGGCGTATTTCCTTTCTTTTCGGTGTGCAACAACCACCACGTTGAAATACGTGTTTTCTCGCGAACTTCCTTCTTCGGGGGATAAGTGGCGTGTGGTGCACTGCATCGTCAGTTCCGCAACGCATGCCATAGACGGAGCCAGCCGCCATTCAGTCAGTCGGGGAGCCGTGACGTTTTATTCCAAGGGCGCTCTCCGGCCGGGCAGTGATGTCGGAATCTTTATTTTTTTCTTCGTATGAGTGTAATCAGTTTCGTACCTTTTAATTCCGCCCTATTTTGCTTATCCTTTGACAGATACGCGTATTTCGACTACCACTTGTAATCTTCCTCAGTGCCAGTTATCCACCTGTAATCACACTGAGGAAGATTACAAGTGGTAGTCAAAATACGCGTATCTGTCAAAGGATAAGCAAAATAGGGCGGAATTAAAAGGTACGAAACTGATTACACTTATTCGAAGAGGGTATTCTGCTTAGAGTCGGTACAAGATTTGTTTTTTCGTTGAACGCACAGATTTTCTTCTTCTTCTACTCCTTCTTCTTCTTCTTCTTGGCGTAACTGCTACGACATTTCCACACTTATTAACTGAGAGCTTCCTCTGCCGATGACACGAAGTTACTGTATGCCCAAGAAAATCAAAGCAATTCCCATTAGGAAAAGTTCCTGGACTAACCGGGAATCGAACCCATGGCCCTCAGTATGGTCTTGCTGAATACCTGTTCGCTTACTGCATCGGTTATATGGACCCATTGAACGTACATACATATGCATGTATGACGTGTGTTACCATGAAAAAATCCTCAGTTCAGATGAGCTTTGAACTCACAACTCTTGTACGCTAGGCCAGTGCCTTACCAACTAAGCTACCAAGCCAATTAATTACACAGGTGTCACCCCCTCCCCACTGGGTTTAAACATTGTCTCCTTTCACAAAACATCCTAAGTGTCAATTGCTCTCTTACACCTTAGACTCCCTTTCTAAGTAACACACTTGTCACAGAAGAGTCACGGTGACACAGGTAAATCTATTTTTTATGGATCACTATAGGAATCATTTCAACAATTTCAAGGAGCAGTTTGGGAAATTCTGGAATTTTTCTAAATTAAACGAAAAGAACGGAGCATTCGACAATGTTTCATGGATCCAAATGACTGCTTTATGGTTTTTTGGTATGCTTCTATAGATTATTGTAAAGTTATCAATGGATCATTTGGCAATTTTCCATGGATCGTTTTATAAGTTTAACGGCACAAACATTGGGCTGCCCCTGAAATTCATTGAAACGCCGTGAGCACTTCTGAAATCATTCTTAGACGCCGTAAAACGTTTAAATCTCTGATGAAGCCCCGCCGAAATCCACTGAAACCCCTAAAACCCGCTGAAACCCGCTCAATAATGATTAAACAAGCCCTCTGCTTCTCCCACGAAGCTCTCTTAAAAGCTCCAAGCTCCAAGAACCCTTAAGTCCCACAAAAAACACATTGAAATTCACCTTTGAAATTTTCTTTTGAAAAATCCTGAAGCCCCTTGAAGTCTTCTCCTGAAGCTCTTCTGAAATTCATTTGAAAGCTCTTCTAAAACCCCTTGAATCGCGTTGTAAACACCGAAAACCTCTCTGAAGCGCCATGAAGTCCGTTGAAACGACTGGAAACGCCTTGAAACTCCTCTGCATCTCCCCTGAAACCACCATGAGCCTGCTCTCTTAAACTCCACTGCTTGCAGCCCTCTAAAACCTACCCGACTAAAACACCTTGAAGTAAATTGAAACTCCTTCAATACCCTCTCAGATCCTCGTAAATTTTTTGAACACTCAAAACCACTGAAACGCCTTGAAGCGCTTTGAAGTCTCCTGAAAGGCTCCCTCAAACCCTCCTGAAACGCTTTCCTGTGTAGCACCTATGACTCCCATGACTTTAATCATGCGGTGATAAAACCTGGAAAAGAAAAGAAAAGAAAAAAATATATATGGCTGACTTTAAACATGTAGGCGTTATAAACTTAAGAACACGTTGGAGCGGATCTGGTTGGATGGTTAGAACACTTGACTATCACGCCGAGGACCTGGGATCGAATCCCACTCCCGACAAACTCACAAAATGTGAGTTCTTCCTTCGGAAGGGAAGTAAAGCGTGGGTCCCGAGATGAACTAGCCCAGGGCTAAAAATCTCGTTAATACAGATAAAAAAAAAAAAACTTAAGAACAAAATGTATGTGTTACTTGGATTGAAACTAGAACGAGTTGGATTGAAATCTTCTAAGATGTAGCAGGATGTTTAGAGGACTTTAAGAAAAAAAAATCACTGCAAGTAATATTCATGTTCGATGTCAAAAACCTTTCCGTTCCATTTTTTTTTTAATTATTTTTTTCGTAGAAAAGGAGACTAATAGCCTCAAAATTTTCTAAGCAGTTTAGGATGGTCAAATGCATCACACTATTTTTCAAGAATTTCTCTCCCTCTACCATTTTCAAAACAATAACAATTTAGCATGTTTTGATATTTTTGATACCAAAAAAGGTGCTTTATACCAAATTTGGGCACAGAAAATACGGCAAGAGATGCCGCAGAGAAAACGCTGGAGGGATTTTTACTAATTTCGGTAAAAGGTGAAGGAACGCTTAGTGTATTGACGTTGGTAATGGAAGAGGTTTGATTCCCAAAACTCTTGGGCACGGGCTTGCTTTTCATAATCAACAAGATGATTATTTGCTGTATTCTCATGAGATACACAAATTCTTTATTTTACAAATAATTCACATACATTTGGAAGATTTTTATTGAAATTTGCGTATATCATTCTTGGAGGATCCCCATCCGTACTCTTGGTGACTTCTTCAAGATTCCCTCGGCAGATCCGTTAGCCCAATGTTTGTGACTTCCCACCACCAATCAGATGACGGATAATTCGATTCTCGATCAAACTGAATATTTAATATAATACAGGGTTTTTTTCAGGAATTCTTCTAGAAAGAATCTGTGCAAAAACTTCTGAAAGTAACCTCTGAAAGAATCCAGAGATTACTTTCAGAAATTTTTGCACAGATTCTTTCATAAAATTTCCCATGAATTTCTTCAGAAATGTATCAAGAGAAACCTCCAAACAAATTCACCAAGATTGTTTACCTGAAAACCTTCTCTGCTTAAGAAATTCCTCCATGGATTACTTTGGAAATTTCTCCGGGAATTCTTCCAGAAAACAATCCACTAATCCCAAACATTCTATCATGCTTTTTTTTTTGAAAAATCAATAATTCAGAAATTTTACCGAAATTTTTCCATGGATATCTTAAAAAAAATCTTACGAACATTCCTATAGATATATTTTTTAGGGATTCCGTAAGATAATTTACCAGCAATTTGTTAAAAAATATTTCCCAAGTTTCCTTTAGCAATTCTCAAGATTTCTCGAGAAACTTATCCAGAGATTCATCCATGAATTTCTCCAAGAATTTCGGTTTCTTCAAAAATTTCTTCAGAGCATTCCTTCGGAGATTTCTGCAGAAATTTCAAGGAAACCTTTTCACTCGATTTATTCAAGAAATTCAGAAATTTCTCCAAAAATAATCCTTTAAAACTTCTACAGAAATCCCTTAGTACAATTCTAATGAGATTTTTCTATTTTACTTCTCAGAAGTTCATGCGTTTTTTGACTCCTGCGGTTCCTTCAGAAATTCCTCCAAAAAAATCTTTAATGTATTCATGTATTGGATTTTGCAGAAGTATGTAAGTGAAGTATGGAATTGCACAAAAATTCTGGAGAAATATTTCAATTATTTTCCATGGGATTCCCTGAAAGAATATCTAAAAAAATCCTGAAAATTTCTGGAGATTCCAAGATTTTTTTTAATTTCTGACGAGATTCTTAAGCATTCCTCTGAAACGATTTCTGAACTAATCTCTGAAGAATACCTAGAGAATCTTCTTGACGTGGCATTGGAAGAATTCCTAGAAAGATTTCATGAGAAACTTTTAAAAGAATTCAGGTAAAAATCTGAAAGGAGACTCTGAAAAATCTCTGAAGAACACCTTTGAGGAACTCCTGAAGCAAACTTTGGAGAAGTTTCTGGAAGAATCTTTCAAACAATTTCTGCAGGGATCAGAGCAGAAACTACAGACAAATGTACTAAAGATTGCTGGAGAATGCTCTGCAGTACTTGAAAGACGAATTTCTGAAGATATTCCTGAAGAAGGGCCGAGAAAATAAACTGGAAAAGATATCTGAAGAAGTTTCTGAAAGAATCTGTGGCAGGATCCCGGGGAAAATGAAGAATCCTTGAAGAACGTTCTTAAAAAAACAGAAAAAAAGTTATGACATTCTCTGAAAAAAAAAACTGGAATGTATTTGATGAAGCTTCTGAAGGATATGCTAGAGGGACTACTCTATCATATGTTAAGTAATTTCTGCAGGAATTGCATTTTTTGAGAGAGAAGTTGGCTAGAGTCGGCGTAAAAACGCCGAGGGAAATATCTTGAAGAATTTGTGAAGATATTTTTGGATGAATTCCTTTAAAAATCTTTTTAAAAAATCCTGAAGGAAATCTCAATAGAATTATTGGAGACATCCTTGGAGGAATCCTTGCTGAAATCGTCTAAAGAGCTCCTGTCATTGTTCCAGAAAACCGTTAAAAAGACATTTCACCCAGGAGTATCATCAGTAAAACTTTGCATAAAGTATTCTTTAAGAAATTATTGCAGACATTTTAAAAGGAATCTCCAAGCAATTTCTAGAGATAGACTATATTTTTATAAACCCTTTGGAGCAGGAAGGGTTCAATATGACCCCAGCGATGATACCGAGCATAACAAACGTATTCGAGGCCAGCGAGGTTGCGGCAGCAGTAGAGAAATTATAAGGCTCTAAAGGGTTAAGCAAATCATGATTTTAGAGCTTCCAGACGATATCAGCATATGGTGATCCAGGAATTTTCCGGTACCATAATAGTCGGATTACTGGTCCATGTACTTGCGAGTTCTTTTGTATTGATATTTTTCTTAATCTATATCTATCTATCTATATCTATATCTATCTATCTATATCTATATATATATATATATATATATATATAAATGAGTTCGAAGTTTCTTTGAGGCAACAAAACTCACGAACGGGTGAACCGATCAGCATGACTCTTGCACGGTTCGATTCGTATTCATGGTGGCCGTGTTTATATGTATAGAAAGTTTCGAAAATCAACTAGAAAAGGGTGAAAATTGATAAAGTACTGATTTTCGTGAGCTGGGAAGGAAATCAACACGATCGAAATGAAACCAATCTAGAGGGCGGTGACGTTATGAGCTCAACAGTTGTCAAACCACCACAGCTTGGCAAGACAACTTTTGCCGGGTCAGCTAGTACCTAATAAATAACACTGGAACCTCCAATGGAACCAGCCAATGCACAAATGGCTATGGGTTTCATAAATTAAACACATGCAAACAATGAAATGGGCATATAAAGTGAAAATTGCGTGCGTATACTAAGTTAGGAATCAATGAGGGAATCTAGTTCGCTACAACAAGTATTGCTCTTGGGCATTTGAGATGGGGTCAAGTGGGTTTCAAAAGAGTTCTCAAAGAGTCCAAAAAAGACGATTCCAGGGGGCTTCAGAGGTGTTTGAAGGGGTTGTTTCAGGGGATTATCGTAACCTTTTAACCCTGGAGCAATCGCGTCTTCGACCACCTTCAGCGACACCACGCTCATGGTGTGTATCACAAGCGTGCATTTTTCATGGTGCGTATACTCAGTACACGACGCGACCGTTCTCGGGTTAAGGGTGTTCCGTCAGGTTCCGTTGGCGTTTTAATGAAAATTTCTGGATTCGAGTAAGATGGGGTCTCCAGTTAGCCTAGTGGTTAAGGCTATGGATCGCCAATCCGGAGACGACGGGTTCGATTCCCGTTCCAGTCGGGAAAATTTTTCGAGTCCCTGGGCAGGGCATAGTGTATCATTGTCCTTGCCTCACAATATACAAATTCATGCAATGGCAGGCAATGAAAGCCCTTCAATTAATAACTGTGGAAGTGCTCAAAGAACACTAAGTTGAAGCGTGGCAGGCCGAGTCCCAGTGGGGACGTAGAGTCATAAGGAAGAAGGAGAAGAAGAAGAAGAAGAAGAAGAAGAAGGGGTAAAAGTTCGACCATGGTTGACCCACTTGGATCCCCTAAAACGTCCCACACTGGGGCAGGATTGAAAATACATGGAAAAAACCTCTAGCTCGTCAAGATGTCGAGATCCACACTTGGTGTCTTCAGAGAAAATATTTCTATGAACAAGGTCGATATTCTGAACGGTAGCATATTTTTCTTACGTTATTCGCATAAAAGTCCTATAAGTCATTTTGGCCACCTTTCATTTTAGCGGTATGGTGTCTTCGGCAAAGTTGTTCGGCTATTTATGCTAAAAAAGTTTGCCGAAGACGTCAAATTTCCAAAGCCTACTGTTCTTGAGATATTAGTCGTTTTATAAAATACCTTCCTAAAATCGAGTTTTTTAAATTAAGGTGAAGTTATGACGAAGCCACTTCCCAAATTTTCAAGAGCACAAATCTGAAGAACCGAACGTCGGTTTGCGTTGAAAAGTTGATCGATTGGTTATCCGCAGGTAGTGACCAATCGATCAACTTTTCAGCGCAAACCGAGTTTCGGTTCTTCAGATTTGTGCTCTTGAAAATTCGAGGTATGGCTTCGTCATACCTTCACCTTAAATTACGTTTGTAAACAAATTTAATGTCCGTTTTCGAGTTATAATAATGAAAAAATACTAAAATAAAACATGTATCAAAGAAATTTGTCGGAAAAAACAAAATATGCATTGATTTTTTATAGAAAGTTCCTGAAAATCACGCAAAATGCATATAGGACGTTCTTGCAGTCGGGCAAGTGTTTTCATCGGCGATCACATAAAAAATACATAAGCTTTCATGTAAATTTTTTTCACCGACATGATATTTGATGATTTTTTTAAAATAGCGTTCAAAGTTTACTGTTTTGTGTCAAACAAATTCTTTATTCTTTATTCTTTATTATAATAATAATTCAACTGACAATTACAGTCTTATTGAATATCTTAAAATTATTTCAACACATTTATCAAATTAGTCATAACAAAAGGACTCTACAACATATAAACAATACTCAACAATTACTTAACAAACTATATCACAAAAGCCTCAAATGAAAACTTTTAACACAGCCTCATAATAACAATAACATTTCAATAGAGCACGTACTTCTAACACAGCATCATAATAATCATAACATTTCCATAGAACACGTATAAAAAAGACAAGTAGATAAATATTCAACAAATCGGTCGCCAAGTATCATTGTGCCTATTTACAAACTCTCTGAACCTAATATTCACGGGCCACGTTGATCGATCAAGTGCTCGATTTTTCCATTTTACATTCATTGTCACTTTAAATGAGACGAAGTCTAAAGTTTGCATAGAGCTCCAATACTTTGTTAATTTTATTACATCCCAGCGTTCGGATTCGTGAGCGCCAAGAGCACGGGATACCATTCGATGAATATCCCATTCGGTAACGCATGGATCGATGTTCGACAAAAATAAAGAGAAGGTATCGCAGTTTGTAGTATCTCGCAATCGTTGCACGCACTCTTCGTTGGATACACATCCGATCGGTCCATCGGAGGGGCTGTATGACGAGTTCGGTGTTGAATGCACTAGCTTAGCACCGTCCGTAGAAGTCGTTGTTTTCATAATTTTCGAAAGAGAATCCAATATGCCTGTGACAGTACTTTTCAGCTCTCTAACGTCATCTTCGATTGTCTTCGCATCCGTCGTATCGATAGCAGGTTCGTGCCAAATGCCGTCTCTCTTCTTTCGGAACTTATCCATGCAAACATCACACATCCAGATAGTATTTAGTGTTCGCGTGAGAAAGTCTATATCATCCTCTTTCAGACCAACGCACTTAGCATGGAAGAGGCCCGCACAATCGCCTTCGCACACGGTGAACAAATCAGTGAGCCCATCAACACAACGAGAACATTTTTTGCATTCTTTGTTGTTCTCCATTACAAACTCGCACTGATCTAACGATTGTAAATTTTTCAATCAAATGAAATTTGATTTCCTGGAGTTTCAGCGGTACTGGCGTAAATTTCACAACGGGTGAAGGAAAGATCGATTCAGCTTTCTTTTATAGAAGTATGCAGACTATTTATCGCGATCAATGAACTACCAAATTTCATCACTAATTCAGGACCACAACGACAATGACTTGCAGACAACACGACAGCGATATTCTATTCTATTCTATTCTATTGTTAAACACAAAAATGTCCGAAACGCCAATAAAAGTGAGTTTTTAGATCATTGAACACACAAAAAATATTTCTATTGAATAAGATTATTTAAGATAATGATAAAACCAAGGCTAAATGGCGTGTTTAGGACATTTTTGTGATTTACAATTTGTTTGAAGCTTAAAAATAACTAAATCTGTGACTAGATTGCATTTATACTTCTCGTGGTTCACTTGGCATCATGCAACATGGTAATATATCTGCAAAAATGTTGAACTAATTCACACAAAACAGTAAACTTTGAACGCTATTTTAAAAAAATCATCAAATATCATGTCGGTGAAAAAAATTTACATGAAAGCTTATGTATTTTTTAGGTGATCGCCGATGAATACACTTGCCCGACTGCAAGAACGTCCTATATGCATTTTGCGTGATTTTCAGGAACTTTCAATAAAAAATCAATGCATATTTTGTTTTTTCCGACTAATTTTTTTGATATATGTTTTATTTTAGTATGTTTTCATTATTATAACTCGAAAACGGACATTAAATTTGTTTACAAACGTAATTTAATTTAAAAACTCGATTTTAGGTAGGTATTTTATAAAACGACTAATATCTCAAGAACAGTAGGCTTTGGAAATTTGACGTCTTCGGCAAACTTTTTTAGCATAAGTAGCCGAACAACTTTGCCGAAGACAACCTTACCGCTAAAATGAAAGGTGGCCAAAATGACTTATAGGACTTTTATGCGAATAACGTAAGAAAAATATGCTACCATTCAGTAAATCGACCAAGATCATAGAAATATTTTCTCTGAAGACACCAAGTTTGGATCTCGACATCTCGACGAGCTAGAGGTTTTTTCCATGTATTTTCAATCCTGCCCCAGTGTGCGTCCCTGAAATACTCTGAAACGCCCCTCAGACCCCCTGAAGCGCCTTAGAGACCCCTGGAATCCCCCTTCTTAAAGTGCCCCTGAAACCCTTTTGGGTCCCCTGACTGAAACACTCTTGAGACAATCAGGAACACTCTTGAGACTCCTTGAAGCACCTCTGAGAACCCCTGAAGCCCCATTAAGGCCCCCTTAAAAGCACCTGTAACGTCCTGTCGCATCCTGAACGCCCTTGAGGCACCCTGGAACCCGCATAAAACGTTAGAGATTGAAAAACTATCATGTAAGTTATTCATAGGCAGAACACTAACCTTTCAGTACTCGCGCCAATTTTTGTAACGCGAGCAGTCATGCGTTGTACTTTGTACAACACTTGTGCATTCTGAAGTATCTGAGGACCCTGGTTGTTTAGGGAAATACTGTCTTCGGCAAAGTTGTTGTAAATTTCATGGGCTACTTGGTTCTGATAAAGTTGATTCGTAATATGTACGTCTGCTAGGCGGCGCTACCCAAGTAACATTTTGATGACCAATATGTCTTGTAGAGGCTTTAAAACCGCCATAAAACCTTATACCTTTTATGTTGTTTTAATGATGGGTTTAAGAACCTATTCTAGTCTATTCCACATACAAATGATACTACGGCTAGTGAGCATGCACATTTTATATTGTATATCTCAGGATTCTGATGACTTAGAAAGATGGTGTCTTCGGCAAAGTTGTTTGGTGGGTCACCAATAGGTCCAAGGCTCACAGATAATTGTCCGTTTGATTCAAAATTTCACTACTAGGTGGTGCTAGTGAACATGAAAGATAGGAATCATACGGATCTTCGTCAGTTAATCTTAAACCCATCAAAATCAACTAAATACATAATTTTTCGCAATAATCATGATCCTGAGATTTATTGAAACAAAATTAATATGCTCACTAGCGTTGCCAAGTGGTGACATTTCAATTGATTGATTTGTCTTTATTAGAGAGACTTTCAGCCCTTGGCTGGTTCGTCTCTTTTGTGACATTTCAAATTATACTGCCAATCATCCGTAGGCTCTTGACCTACCAAACAACTTTTTCGAAGACACCATCTTTCTAAATCGTCAGAATCCTAAGATACATGAGATATAAGGTTAACATTTTAACTAGCGCCACCTAGTTTTGGAATTTTAAATCACATTCCTCATCATCTAAAATGCCCTTGACTTACAAAACAACTTTGCCGAAGACACCATCTATCTATGTCATAAAGACATGGAGTTATAAAAAGTATAAAATTTGCATGATAACTTGCGCCGCGTATCGGTTGAAATATGAACAACTCATGACGTCACGTGGTGTGGTGGCCCTTGATAACTCAAGCTACTTTGTAGAAGACAACACATTAAAAGATCATCATGGATTTATAATACAACAATTCACATTTACTCGAATGAGTGTAATCAGTTTCGCATCTTTTAACCTTTTCATTCGAAGAGGGTATTCTGCTTAGAGGGTTCGAAAAGTCGGTACAGTACTTTTTCGATTATATCACGAATAAAAAAAATAATCGCGTGTTATACTGGAGCGTGATAAAATTGAAACACATTTTTTGCGAGTATTTTTATTACTCAAAATACACCCAAATACAAAAAAAAAAAGCAAATAAAAAACGAACGAAACATCAAACCACGCAATGGAAATTGAAAATTTCAGTCAGCATTTTGAAAAAAAAAAATTAGCCAACCGTCAATAAAGATAAGGAAGTCATCCTAGACTGTATGTATGCTGCATTGTAGAGCAATGTGAAGATATCCCTTCAACGCCTCAACTAACTAGTGAAGACGAAATGGAGCCACATTAAATGGAACGCATTAAGTCTGAAATAGTTTCCTCCAGTGAGCAAGCATTGAGTAGAATTTTCAGTCTTGAGTATTATTTAAGTTATGACATCCATGCTGTCGGTATTTGCATGGCCGCAATTGATCATTGATCATTTCATAACAGCCGTTTAAGTGATTTTAATGGTCTATTCTGACGAACATCTTTGGATTCTCTTATGCTAGGAATCTTCCTAAACTTATATGAAGTTGCGAATGGAATTCTATTTAAAGCTTGAAACCAACTTTGATTGAAATGAGTTAAAATTGCAGTTAATATAGATTTTCGTTTGTTAGGTAAATATTTGAGATGTTTTAGAATGCGATTCTAGATAATCAAGTTCAGTACCCGGTCTGAAACCCCTTATCACTTTTGTCACTGAAACCAATTAGGGTAGAACCATTAGTTTTGGCCATAATACAGATTTAATTGGCATATTGGTAGTTTGTATTTTATTTAGGAATGGTTTCAGACTGACCAAAAGTGGTGAACGAATGCTACTAATGTGCAAAAGTAGCATACTTTAAGTGTCATAATATGACAATTTATATGTCCCACTTAGTTTGAAATATGTACTCGAAAATATTTCTGTCAAATATCATAGGGACTGTCCATTTATTACGTAAGGGAATTTTCACGATTTTTCGACACCCCCTCCCCCCCTTGTAAGATTCTTTGTATGAAAACCCAAATATGTTTATATGACGCGTAAGATTTTTCAAACCCCCCCCTCCCCCCATAAACCCTTACGTAATTAATGGACAGCCCCATAGCGTGATAAAATCGAAAAAAATACCGTGCTAGAATCGAGCGTGATATAATGGAGCTTGATTAAATAGAACCGTGACAAATTCGAAAAACCACTGTACTGTCCAATACAATAAACAGTGCATTCTTGATCAAGCGATTTTTTTTATTTTTCCGCATTATAAGAAGTAACACTGTTTTCAAAAAGATTTTGTACTATTTAAAATAAGTATCTTGAAGAATATATAAGGGTTTGCCATCAATAGAAACATTTGTTACAATGCAATTGCAGACAATTCACATGTGTTGTACAAAGTACAATACCGCGATGAACGGAAGATCAACTAATATATTGGGCTTTGAAATACATTTGATTCGGTTGACAGAAAAAATACAGTTTGTTGAAAACATTCTTATAAATTTCATGCATTTGCATGTTTTACCAAATTAAAATTTTGCGTCACCTTATGGCGGAGTCCCGCATTGAACGGAACATCGTCTGTATGTCCTTTATGTACCAAACAAGTAATCAAAGACATCAACTTTTCTATTATTCTGGATCCTAAGATATATAAATTATAAAATATGAATGCCCACTAGCGCCACCTAGGTGTGGAGTTTCGGAACATACGAGTAACCATCGGTTAGTGTTCGACCTACTTAACGCTTTTGCCGAAGACACCATATTCCTCATTAGTATAGACACGCAAAATGTATTGCAACAATATTGCATCACCCAGACTCACCTCGATATCCCCAAAAGCTGAAGACTTACAAAGCGGCTGTCTTCAGCAAAGTTATACAAGCCCAAAAGCAACAACTTTTCTGAAGGCGGTATTTTTGTAGGTGTTCTGGTTTTAGATATATAGAGGTAAGTCAGGGTGATGCAATATAACTGCAATACTTTTTGTGAGTCTATACTCTATACTTATCACAAGTAGTAGTGTATGGGTTATAAAATATGAATTCTCACTAGCACCACCTAGATGGGGAGTTTCGAACCATACGGCCCTCCATTAGTTACTGTTTGACGTACCAAACAACTTTGCCAAATACACCATCTTTCTAAGTAATCAGGATCTTGAGATATGTGAGTTATAAAATTATTCTGCTCACTAGTCCCACCTAGATGTGAGTTCCCAAACCATACGGCTCTCCATCAGTTAGTGTTTGACTAACCAAAGAACTTTGTCGAAGACACTATATGTCTAAGTACTGACGATTCTGAGTTATATGATATTTAAAACATACACTCCCGTTCAAAAGTTTGGGGTCACCCCCTCAAAAACATGTCATTTTTTTAGGCCCATATCTCCGCCAATTTGCGTCCGATTTCAAAACCCTAGGTTTCATTCAAAAGATAATAAGTCAAAGAAACTTTGAACATGATTTAAAAGAAACTTTTTCAAAAAATTTTGTATGTAAACTTAACCCAAAGTTGCCAAATTTTCTAAAAAATGAATATAAACTTACGGCAGTATCGCTGGATGTTGGGTCGACCAAATTTTAAAATGAGAGCGGTAATATGACCCATTTTCTATTAGCTTTCAACTGCTTTTTACAGAACTTAGCTAAAAAATCTAGAAAAAAAGTTATTAAGTAAATTAATCCTTGATGTCATCGACCAAAAGTTTGGGGTCACCCCTCAATATGATGTATCGGCCAAAAGTTTGGGGTCACTTTCGTAAAACATGGAAAACTGATTTGGTGATATCTTCGTCATCTATAGTTCAATTTTAATTATTTTTGGCTCATTTCATAGATAATTAACTAAATTTACGTTTGATGTCTTAAACTTAACGTATTTAACGATTTTTGTATACAAAAATGTTATGTAAAGTTAGCACATTTTAACACGCTTCAAAAAATGAGGCAACTTTACGTTAAGTTTTAGTATGTAAATTTCAACAAATATGTGTGGTTCAATGTCTATGCAGTAAGTATCATTCATTTTGTTTCAAATAAGCCAAGAAGAATTAAAATTGAATGAAAGATGACAAAGATATCAACAAATCACTTTTCCATGTTTTACGATAGTGACCCCAAACTTTTGGCCGATACATCATATTGAGGGGTGACCCCAAACTTTTGGTCGATGACATCAAGGATTAATTTACTCAATAACTTTTTTTCTAGATTTTTTAGCTTAGTTCTGTAAAAAGCAGTTGAAAGCTAATAGAAAATGGGTCATATTACCGCTCTCATCTTAAAATTTGGTCGACCCAACTTCCAGCGACACTGCCGTAAGTTTATATTAATTTTTTAGAAAATTTGGCAACTTTGGGTTAAGTTTACATACAAAATTTTTTGAAAAAGTTTCTTGTAAATCATGTTCAAAGTTTCTTTGACTTATTATCTTTTGAATGAAACCTAGGGTTTTGAAATCGGACGCAAATTGGCGGAGATATGGGCCTAAAAAAATGACATGTTTTTGAGGGGGTGACCCCAAACTTTTGAACGGGAGTGTATATGATCAGTAGCGCCGCCTATCGGATAATATCTGAATTACTCAGGTCACCTGGCGTAGGCCCTTCGTTTGATATCCCGAGTAACTTTTTCAAATACACCACATTTCCAGATCATTAAGGTTGTGTAATATACTAATTCACATTTATCTGTCTATCCAATCTCATATATAGTGCATTCTTCATAATGAGAATATGAATTTTCCGCATTATAAGGAGTTATACTGTTTTCAAAAACGGTCATTAAATAAGATTCTTGTTGAATACATTTGGGTGTGGCATCAAAGGAAAAGTTGGTTTCAAAGTAATACATAGCAGAAGATTCTTATGTGCTGTACTAAATTCTTATGTGTTGTGTTGTAAGGAAGGTTAAATATAACATTGAAGCTGCCGTGATTTGAAATACGCTGCTTTCAGTATGTGTTTCATTAATTGCTAAAAAGTTTCAGCCCATGCTGAATAGCTGGCAACTCTTGCCGGTCCATCAGCCACCCATCATCCCTGCTGAATGCAACTGCCAAACAAATTTCTCCAACGTCCAAGCCGCACCATGTGCGCTTCGCACTGCCTCATAGCACTGCACTTATTCCCTCGCGCACATGGTTTTATTGTGTATCAAAGTGTTTCGTTTTGCCTGTTTGTCTCCCCGAACATCAACAACAGACTATCGACGACGACGACGACGCCAACAACCCACGGCGAGAGCCCAAAACGGCTGAGACTTTCTGGCAGCAAACTGTAAACAGACTTCCGAGACCCCACGTAGGACCCATGCATTTCAGTTTACCTTCAACCGCCAAGGAGATCGTTTGGAACTTGTGAGCGTTTCGCCGTCGTAGTCGTCATCATCGTTTTCCGTTGCCATCTTTTTTCCCATGCTCGATGACGTCTCGGCAAAACACTCGGTAGACTGGTTCGCGTGTGCATCGCGAGGAGGGCACCAAATCGCCCTCTGGGGGTGCATCGTCGTACGGTCGTGCGGGGGAGTTCGAGGCGCTTGCGAAGAAAAGTGCCCTTGGCAAAAGCGATTACTCGAGGCACCGCTGCGCTGCACTGTGTGTACTGTAGAGACAAAGAACCGGAACCTGACGTCTGTGTCGCCCCAAGTCGCCGTTGTAGCTACGGTCAGGCGAGATACGTTGGACGACACGGTGGACCTCTAGCCCGCTGCAGCTCCGTTTTCTTCTGACAGTATCGAAAGTGAAATTGTCCGTGGCGGTTCGGCACGTGTGTGTGTGTGTGTGTGGTTGTACGTGAAGTGGGGAGAAAGAAGATAAAATTCTCATCATCCGTCTTGCTGTAGTTGGCCGGGCCCTAGGTCTTCCGAGTGGGTTCATTGTCTCCCCGGTCTTTGTGGCCACAGCAGAGCGGATCTAATAAAGTCCCTTAGGTCGACGGCTTTCGACTGTAACGTTTGTTGTTGTGCAAAAAGGCCATAGGAAACGATCTGCGCTAATGGCTTTCCATCCAGTGCAAGTCAGTCAAGTTAATAAAAAGATAATGTAATACCCGTCGGGCAAGAAGTACGTAGTCTCAGTTCGTAACAGCGCACGTTACTTGGCTGAGCGCCACCGTCTGGCGAAGGTGAAGAAAAGTGAAAAAGTTTACACCCGAAACAAAATATGACCTAATTGCATAACGGACGAGCCAACCGCAACGATTCAGCGCAGCATTTTTGTTGTCTACCTTGAGTCTTGTGTCGCTTTTTTCGGGGGTGGAAGACAGAAGACCCGCGAAACCGTGTCGATTCTCCCGCATTTCTTCGGGCATTGTGTTTCTGTGTCGTCGCAACCGCCACCGGGTGTAAACGATTTCGTAATTTTGGCAATGAAGAGCAGTGAGTTGAAGAATCAAGTGCTGAAGAAAAATAGTTGGCGAAGGCAAGGGGAAACTCTCTCACGGAGGATGGTTTTGCATAATAGTGGAGCTGCGCGTGGAAAACGAAAGGGAACGAACAGTTCCCTGAAGAAGTGGTCCAGTGATAGCGTGATGAAGAAGTTTGTTGCTTTTTGGGTCGTGCTGTCGTGTGTGGGACACGTTGTCCGGGCAGAAAGGACTCCATCGCCGAAACAGGAGCAGGATATACTGATTTTGGATGCATTGGGGAAGAGGCAGCAGTTCGGGAGCAATCTGGATTATGGATCAAACTCCATAATGGAGCTTCTGGGAAGAAGTATGATACCGTTTTCCTTCTTTACATCACATTTAAATTACCTAAGGAAATTTTTAGCAAAGCTGAATCAAAAACTCTTAAAAGCATTGTTTTTTTTAAATTCCACTAAAATGTTCAAGCATTTCCATATCAAAGGTTTAACTGTAAATAAGTTCCAACAGTTTCTCAACAAATATAATTATGTACTTTCACTCCTGTAGTAGAGTAAAAAAAAACTTCCGTTTGATTCGTAATTGGAAATAATCAAATAAAAAAAATGCCCCAGCCTTCCAAACAAACGAATAGGGTAGAAGCTTCAGTTTTGGCCAGTCCGGAGTTTTGTCCATAGTGCGGTATTCAGCCTGTTACAATCTAAATCGATATAAGTTTATTTTTTACTAGTAGATTCTAATATAATATGATGATTACAGCTGTGAAAACCATACATTTTGATTAAAAACTGGAACAAAAAAATAATTTTTCTTAAAAAAATAGCTCTCATACATCTATTTTGGCCAGGGTACTTCTAATTTGGCCACTCCCATAAGAAATACACGTGATTGGCCAAAATAGAAACCAAAGCTGAGAATATGGCTAAAACTGCGGCAATGCTTCTATTTTGGCCAGTGCCACTTTTAATACAAAAATCTAGTATTAGCTTGATTTCTGCATTTTTCTAATAAAGTTTAGATCGAAACCTTTAATTTAACACATTGGTAGTTTTCCTTGGATTATTGGTTATTTTTATAAAAATGATTTCCCTTAGACTGGCCAAAACCGGTGCCCGCACCCTATTTATATAATGTTAAAAAAATCTGAAAAGTCAATGCTCAGTTCAATATTTGCTATTTTCCCCAAAACATGCTACTATACCCAGGCGGAGGTGCAGGGCAAACCGAAAACAAATACCTAGTGGGTCTGTTGTTCATCGGAAAATATTAGACCTAAACTTATATTTACTGTCTAAAACATCATTCATGTCTTTATATGAACTAAATGATCTTGATATCGATCAAGAACAAAAAAGTTGAAAGGGTCTATTTATACTGAAGTGCAATAATAAGTGAATACCCGAGCAGAAGGTATTAACAATAGCATAAGAAATTGCGATGTTTTGGTAGAATAACAGAATAAATGGAATCTGTTATATTTATGTTAGTAGCATAACAAAACATGTTTTATTTAAAAGTTTGTGTCAAAAGCGACAATATGACAAACATTATAACAAAAAGAAATCCCAGAAGCAATTCTTCTAAGACTTGGACTTTTCTCTACATAACGTTGAAAATTATTTAAGGATTCTGCAAGGATTCCTCCAAAAAAAAAAAAAAATCCAAGAATTTTTCCAGAACTTCTTTTGATGGTTCATAGAGAAACTCAATCAATAATTTCTGTAAGATTTTTTCCTAAAACTCCTCTATCAATTTCTCATAGGATATCGTCAGGAATTCCTCCTATGTCCTCCCTTAGGGATTTTTCCCAGGATTTTTCAGATCCGTTTTCCGTCATCAGATTTCCGAAAAATTTCTTTGAGAGTTCCGTCATAAATTTCTCCATAAATTACCCCGAAAAATATTCCAGTAATTTCTTCAACAGTTCTTCCACGGAATCTTTCCAGGATTTGTTCCTCCAGAATACACGGATTTAGAAATTCCTGCTAGGAAATCCTAACTTAATCTCCAACAAAAGCTTAAATAATTTCTCTTAAAATTTCTACGAAGAATGCGCCAGGAAAACCGCCTTTCCAAGGTTTATTCCGGAATTTATCCGAAGATTCCTCCAGAATTTTCTTTTCTTTTTTCTAAAAATTAATTAAGATTAAGATTAACCTAATACCCTACTTAAGATTACCTAACCTTCTTCGAACATTAAAAAAGTTACGAATAATGCATTGGGGTCATTATGACCCAGAAATTCAAACTCTTATAGAATGATGATTATTTCACCAATTCAAATGACCAACGTCTTATTTGATAGACAATTTCGTCAAGCATGTGTTGATATGTTGAAACAGAGGTTCCGGGTGCATTGGCCACCGGGAATCTGCTTCACAGGGCACCATGTCGGACATGTGGGATAGCACTACATTTTGCCAGTAGTTGTGGAATATCTCGCGTTTTGGACCACTTAGAAGGATCCTGTCTTCGGCACAGTTGCTCAGAAGTCTAAGAGCTTTCGCATGGAAATCAATTTAGTTCAAGAGTCGCTCACTGCGTGGCGCTAGTGTTCTCAGGAGCTTCCAGTGCAGTCTAAACGTCGTATATCTCGCGTTCTGAACATCTTATAAGAATACTGTCTTCGGCAAAATTACTCAGAAGACTCACAAAAAAAAAACAAATTAGTTCAAGAATCACTCACTGCGTGGCGCTAGTGTTCTTATGAGCTTCCAGTTCAGTCTGAACGTCGTATATCACGTGTTCTGTCCCCTTAGAAAGATGCTGTCTTCGGCAAAATTGCTGAGAAGACTAAGAGATTTCACATAGAAAACAATTTAGTTCGAGAATCACTCACTGCGTGGCGCTAGTACTCTTTTGAGCCTCCAGTTCAGTCTGAACGTCGTATATCTCGCGTTCTGGACCACTAGAAAAATACTGCCTTCGGCAAAGTTGTTCAAAATACAGTATCCTTCTAAGTGGTCCACAACATGAGATATACGATGTTCAGAGACTGAACTGGAAGCTCCTAAGAACACTAGCGCCACGCAGTGAGTGATTCTCGAATTTAAATGTTGTCTATGCGAAAGCTCTTAGACTTCTGAGCAACTTTGCCGAAGACAGGATCCTTCTAAGTGGTCCAGAACGCGATATATTCCACAACTACTGGCAAAATGTAGTGCTATCTCACATGTCCGACATGGTGCCCTGTGTAGCAAATTGCCGGTGACCGGTGTTCCCGGAACCACTGTTTCAACATATCAACACATTGATGATGAAATTATTCAACAAATAAGACGTTGGTCATTTTAATTGGTGAAAAAATCATCATTCTATAAGAGTTTGAATTTCTGGGTCATAATGACCCCAATGCATTATTCGTAACTTTTGTGTGGCGCCATTTTGGTTTCACCTTAAGAAACTTTTTTTCAATTCTTCGTTTCTGCAAAATATTAAATGTCAAGAAGTTTCATTACGATAAGTAAATTTATAAAAGAGATATTTATGCTTGAAATCGCGTTTTGGGTTATAATGACCCTAATGCACGACGAAGGTTAATACCTTACGGGAATAAATGAATCGATTTTTTTATTGCATAAATTGAAAGCTAATTTGTATTAAATAGATCATACACATATAGCCGAGGCGGTAAACGCACGGGTATTCAGCATGACCATGCTGAGGGTGACGGGTTCGATTCCCGGTCGGTCCAGGATCTTTTCGTAAAGGAAATTTCCTTGACTTCCTTGGGCATCGAGTAAAGCATTGTCCAGTTAGAATCCGGACGCAGATAATCACTTGTATCTCAGAGGTGGAATAACAAACAGAAAAGGTGAAGCCCTCAAAACAAAGATAATTTACTGTAGTTTCATGGAAAAATATCATTAAAATTATTTAATTTAATTTTTAATACATTTTCTCATTTTTTCCGTGATTACTTCCTTAAAAATCTGCACAATGGTAGTAAATTTTAACATCAACCCCTTCGGCGGATTTGTTTAACAATCAGGTCATCTCTGTAGTGTCCTGAGACCCTCTACCAATCTGATTAGGATTCCGAAGAAACTTTGCCAAATATTTCTCTTCTTGCGAAATTAAGGGCTATTCAGTGAATTCCAAAGAAGCGAAATTTGAGTGTTTTTTTCGTTAATAAACACTATCTAACAGTGATGACACTAGACCTGTGCGCCGCCGCGCCACGCCGCCGCCGCCGACAGTTTTTGCCCCACGCCGACGCCGACGCCGATATCGGCGGCGCGCCATACGCCGATGTTTGTCACGCCGCCGATTTTTATTTTTCACGCCGGTGATCAGGGCGCGAACAAAATTTTGTTTAGGGAATCGCGCCACTTGGGCGGTGGCTTCTATATTCGTCTGTTTTCCACTATAACTCAGTCAAATTTGAACCAATTGACAAAACTTTTGGAATGTGGTGAGATAGGTATAGTATCTACCCGTGTACAACATTTCAAGTCAATTGGTTCAAAATTAACCGAGTTATAGTGGAAAACAGACGAATATAGAAACCACCGCCCAAGTGGCGCGATACCCTACATTAAGTTGAGATAAAATACTAAAACTCTTTCGGAGATTTCTCTAAAATTCCAATCAAAGAATTTTTCAGAAGTTCCTTAAGAGATTCCTTCAGGAGTTTCTTCGAAGATGTCTCCAGTAGTTCCTTCAGAGATTCAGGGATGCCTCTAGGAGTTTCAAAACGCATTTTTTTTAGAAGATCTCTCAAGAAGGTCTCGACAGGAGTACGATCAGATTTTTTTCAGGTGGTTTCAGGGATTCCTCCTAGACATACATCCGAGATTCATCCAGAAGATTCATCAGGGGATCCAATAGGAGGCCCTTCAGAGATTAGTCAGATAGTTTCTCTAGAGATTTCTTCGGAAATTCCTTCAGGAATTCATACAGGAATTTCTTCAGAAATTAGTCCAGAAGTTTCTTCAGAGACTCCTCTAGGAGATCTTTCAGGAATTCCTCTAGAATTCCAACAACGGGTTTCTCCTGGCGGTATGTATTCTTCAGAAATCACTCCAGGAGTTCCATCAAGGGTTCCTTCAGGAAATCCTTCCTGGAATTTTTTCAACAATCCCTCCTGAAATTTCTATCGGTATGCCTCATGGAAATTTTTCAGAAATCCTATCAGGAGTTCTTTTAGGGATTTATCTAGGAGTTCCTTCAGATATTCCTACAGAAGTTTCTCCATAGATTAATTCATGAACATTTTCAAGGATTCATGCAGTATAGTAGTTCTTTCAAGAAATGCTCCAAAAGTTCCTTCGGTGACCTCTTCAGGAGTTCCTTCAGGGATCTCCTCAACAATTCCTGGAGGATTCAGGAATGCCTCCAGGTGTTCATTAGGAATTCCTTCAGAGGTTCTTTAAGCTATTTCAACAGAAATTCGCTCGGGTATTCTTTCAGAAGTCCCTTCAGAGATTTTTTTCAGAAGGATTCATAGATGCCTCCTGGAGATCCATCAATAGTTCCGTTAGAAGTTCTTTCAGGAAGAAGGTCCTATAAATTAGTCTAGGAGTTTCTGCAGGGATTCCTTTTGAAGTTCCTTTAAAAATTTTACTTTGTAATGGCTTTTCCAGTTTTGATACACTTAAAATACAGCTATTATTATATCTTGTCCGACGTTTCGGTTACATTTGGTACCTTCCTCAGGACTCCATTATTGCCGATTTATCGTCCAGTGTTGTTCTGTCGAACAGCAGTTAACGATTTTTGGATTCGACTGCGATAGAATTTAACTTTGAAATGGCTTATCTAGTCTTGACGTTCGAAATCTAGACTTGACAAAATTCGAATACAGCTATTTTATTTAGTTCTTTTAGACATTTATACAGGAGTTCTTACCCAAGTAACACACTTGTCACAAAAGAGTCACGGCGGCGCAGGTTTTTGTTACGCATAAGTCACTGTGACTTACTTGCAACAAATAAACACTTACTTGCTAGTAGTAAGTTACAGTGACTCCTGTGCAACAAAAACCTGCGCCGCCGTGACTCTTCTGTGACAAGCGTGTTACTTGGGTACAGAAATAAGTCCAAGAGTTCCTTCATAGATTCCATCAGGAGTTTCCGGTATTCATGAAGATGTTTCTTCAGAGGTTTCTCCTGAATTTCTTCAGGGATTCCTTCAGAAGTTCATTCAGATTCCTTTAGGATAACCTTAGGGGATTCCTCGAGAAATTCATTTAGGAATTCATCCATGAGTTATTCAACCTTAGGAATATAATCAGGCATATCTCCAGGATATTATTGTGGGATCTCTCATAGAGAATTCCTCAAGCATTTCGTTCTGGAATTCCTCCAGGAATTCTTTCGGGGACTCCTCCTGACAATCTTTCGGGGATTCCTCCTACAAATCCTGCAGGGATCCCTCTACTTAGAAAGATTCCCTCGGGAGATTCCGCTGAAAATCCTATCAAGAATTCCACCTGGAAATCCTTCGGAGATTGCTACCGGAATTCTTTCGGGGATTCCCCCTGGCATTCCTGCAGCAATTTCCCCTGCAATTTCTTCGGGGATTCCTCATGGACTTCCTCCGAGCATTCCTCCTGAAATTTCTACGGAAATTCCTCCTGGAATTTGTTTGGAGATTCTTCAAAGAAATCATTCGGAAATGCCTCCTGGAATTATTTCGAAGATTCCTCTTGGATTTCCTACGGGGATTCTTCCTAGATTTCCTTCAGGGTTTTCCTAGAATTTCTTCTGAAATTCTTTCAAGGATTCCTCCTAATATTCCGTCGTGGATTCCTCCTGAACTGCCTTTGGGGATTCCTTCTGGAATTCCTTCGAAGATACAACTTAAACATCCTTCTTGGAATTCTTCCTGGGGTTTCTCGTACAATTTCTTCGGGGGTCTCTCCTAGAGTTCCTTCAGGAAATCTTCCTAAAATTCTTTTGGAGATTTCTTCTGGAATTCCTTCGAGGATTCGTCCTAGACTTACATCATGGATTCCACCAGAAATTCTTTCAGAGTTTTCATTTGATACTCCGTCGTGGAGTTCCCCTGGAATTTCTTCAGGGTTTCCTCCTGGAATTTCTTTAATAATTTCTCTTTGAACTCCTCCTGGATTTCCTCATGGAATTAAAGTTCCTTCGGGATTCCTTCGGGAGTTCCTTCAGAAATTACTCCTGGAGTTCCTATGGGGATTACTCTTGGAAATCAAACGAGGATTTCGGTTTGTAACCCTTCGGGGATTCCTCCTAGAGTTGCTTCGGAAATTCCTCCTGAACTTCTTTCAGGGATTCCTCCTTGAATTCCTCCGGGGATTTCTCCTGGAGTTCCTTCGGAGATTCTTCCTAGAATTCTTCCTTGAATTTCTTCGGATATTTCATTTAGAATTCCTTCAGAGATTCCTCCTAGAGTTGCTTCTGGGATTCCTCCTGTAATTTCTTCAGAGTTTCCTCTTGGAATTCCTTTGGAGCTTTCACTTCCAAATTCTTCGGAGCAGAGATGCCAGATATACAGATTTTTGACCTTCTTTACATACAAGATACAGAGTACAGGAAAATACAGATTTTTAAAATGTGATACAGATTTCTCCAGAAAGCACAGAATTTTAAGTTATTTTCCATAAATTAAATGAAAACTTCATAAATAGCTGCTTAAACATTAAAGAATTTATGAAAATTTGTACATTTTCACACAAGTTTTAGAAAAAAATATCAGTAAAAATTAAAACCCGTCAAAAAGTAGTACTGTATTGATACAGATTTTTGATAAAAATTATCTGGCATCTCTGCTTCGGAGATTCCTCATGGAATTCCTCCTAGAATTTCTTCGGGTTTACCTTCGGTGAGTCCTCCTAGAATTCCTTCGTGGATTCCTCCTTTCTGAGTTCTCCTGGATTATTTTTGGGGATTCATCTTGGAATTCCTTCGGTCCTCTTAGATTTTTTTAGGAATTTCTCCCGGAATTTATTTATTACGTAAGGCAATTTTCTCGAACTTTTGACACCAGCACACCTCCCCCCCTTGTAAGATTTTTGGTATGAAACTCCAAATATTTTTGTATGGAGCCAAACCCAAACTCTTGGGTATATTTCGTTGGTTCGTCCTCACAATTTTTCGGGGATTATTTCTTGAATCCTCCTTGAAATTCCCACTGATATTATTTTAAGGATTTTTGCTGGAATTTCCTTGATGTACTGCTTGAATTCCTTTGAGATACGCGTAGGTATTCTTTCTGAATTTTCTTTTGGAATTCCAGCAGGAATTCCTCACAGAGTTCTTTCGGGGATTTCTTCAGGGTTGTGAAGAATTAGCCTAAGTTAAAATTCACGAATAAAAAGAAATAAAAAATTTCTTCAGGGATTCCTCCTGTACTTCCTTCAGGGTTTCCTCTTGAAACTCCTCCCGGAATTCCTTAAGGGGGTTCCCCCTGGGATTCTTGCAGGAATTTCTTCTGGAATTCTGTCGGGTATACCTCCTGGACTTCGTTTGGGGATTTCTCCTGGCATTTATTCTGGAATTCCTTCGAGGATTTCTCCTGAATTTCCTTCGAGGATTTCTCCTAAAATTTCTCCGGGGATTCCTCCTGCACTTTTCTCAGGGATTGCTCCTGGCCTTTAACGAGGATTCCTCCTGTTTTTTTTCCAGAGATTTCTCCTGGAATTCCTTTGAGGTTTGCTCCTAGAATTCCTTTTGGGGTTTCACTGCAAATTTCTTCGGAGATTTCTCCTAGAAGTTCTTCGAGGTTTCCTCTTGGAATTCTTTCGGCAATTCCTCTTAGAAATCCCTCAGGGATTTCTCCTGGAATTCCTTCAGAGATTCCTCTTAGATATTTTTCGTTGATTACTTTTAGAAATCCTTAAGGGATTCTTTTCTGAATTCACTTTGAAATTCCCACTGGGATACTTCCGAGGATTCTTTCTGGAAATCCTTTGGGGATTACTGCTGGAATTTTTTCGGGATTTCCTTGTGCAAATTCTGCGGGAATTTCTTCTGGAATTCTTTCAGGGCTCCCTCATGGAATTCCTACGAGCATCACTCCTGGAACTCCTTCCAGGATTACTCCTAAAATTCCATTGGGGATTCCTTCTGAAATTCCTCCGGGGATTCCTGCTTTAATTCTTTTGGGGAATCCTCTAGGAATTTCTTCGGGAATTCTTCATAAGTTTTTTTTTCCAGTGATGTCTCTAAGAGAGATTCTTGAACTACATATTAGTGATTTCAGCATAAGTTTCTTAAGGGTTTCATACGGCAGCTCTTGCAGAGATTATTCCAGTAGTTTATTCATGGATTCAGGAGATTCTTTAAGGCTCCTCCTGGAATTCTTTTGGAAATCATTCGAGAATTCCTTAAAAATAGTGCGACCTTATTATCAAATGTGATAGCTTCTGAAGGTTCTAAGAAAACAAAATAAAAACGGTAGCAAAATCTATATTTTTGCCCTTAATTTGCAATGGAGTAAAGCAACATGCATTAATACGGATACTGGTGATTTCACAATAGGTCTAATTACTGGGCACAGTGATGGACCCGAACAGGAATAAAAAAGGTGCTCATTCAGACGTAAGGTTATAATACACAGGGTCAAATCTTTGACAAATGAACTCAAGAAAAAAACATCTGTTTGACACTAATGAAACAAACAAGATGTTTGAGAATTGGTTTCTTTTTGGTCAAATACTTCACCCTGTGTACTGACATAATAATAATTCATGTCATAAATGGTCATGAAAAAGCAAAAACTGAACTACAAATTCTACAGCGTAGAGACAATTTCTTTGTTTCGCCAATGTTGACATTACGGTCAAATTTTAGTCACGCCGATTCGCGCCGCCGCCGCCGCCGCCGAAAGCTGCCACCGGCGTGACGCCGATGACGCCGCCGCCGCCGGCCAAAAATGGCCCTCACGCCGCCGCCGAGCACAGGTCTAGATGACACCACTACACATCTCAGGCTGGCGTGATAGTTCACCAAATTAGCTCAAACCTGTACAGATCCCTTGTGTGCATTTTTGAAAAGCAGCACGCGATTCTTGAGGTTATCATCTTTGTACACATTTGGTGTCAAAATCTTGATGTGAGAAAACGATGTCCAGAGCTCGAACTTCCTGGCAAATCTTGGAATTCCAAGCAGATTTATCCATGAACATAAACTTCAATCTTCCTTGGGCACTTCCTCATGGCATGGTTAACAACATCTGAGCACATCACACATAATGGTTATGGAGAGATTAACATTTTTCGCAACTGTTGTACCTGACCACGCTTAATTTTCAGCGTGTCTGTGCAAGATTTTTTTCCTTCACTTGTCTTCAATCTGAAATAACTTTTCACTCGTAGCAAGAAAATCGATGAAATTTTCACCATCAATAGAGGACTTGTTTATGATCAGACGGCTGTAAAAAAAATTGATTTTGATCCTTGGGAGCGTCACAATAAATTATCCTTTGCGTCCGGATTCTAACTGGACAATGCTTTATCATCGTGCCTGCCACACGATATACGCATGCAAAATGGTCATTGGCAGAGGAAGCTCTCAGTTAATAACTGTGGAAGTGCTCATAGAACACTAAGCTGAGAAGAAGGCTTTGTCCCAATGAGGACGTAACGCCAAGAAGAGAGAGAGAGATCATACACATTCAAAATTTCATAAAGATTCAAGCACTACAGTATCGACCATAAAAAGAACGATGATATTATTTTCGGTCTTTGGTAATTTTAGATAAAATATTTTGAATGAACCAAGCTGTTTCATATAGGGCTGCATTAAGCAGGTAAATGTCGTACAAAATACCTCAAATTTGAGTCAAAATATTCATTGATTCCGTATATGGGATGCCTAATAGTTGCCAACTATTTCTAAAATAAATCAATTCTTCCTCAAATTTTAAAACTTAATGAATTTGGACAAAAACTTTTAAACACATTAAATTGTGAAGAAATATGCATCTTTAGAAACACCCACGTCTGGATATTTTTTTTTAAACAATCTTCTTCTTCTTTGTGGCTCTACGTCCCCACTGGGACTTGGCCTGCCTCGCTTCAACTTAGTGTTCTTTGAGCACTTCCACAGTTATTATTTGAGGGGCTTCCTTTGCCTGCCATTGCATGAATTTGTATATTGTGAGGCAAGTACAATGATACACTATGCCCAGGGAGTCGAGAATATTTTCCCGACCGGAACGGGAATCGAACCCGCCGTCTCCGAATTGGCGATCCATAGACAACAATATCATATGTTTAGGAACCAAACACTAGAAAAGTGGAATATTTAAAAGTCATAAATAGGATAAAATAGATCCATGAATAACTACTGAGTCTTTCAGATCCATAAGTTCAACGTTACTTTTTTCAAAGGATTTTAATAGCTAATATTTATATATTTTTGGGTCTCCAGTTAGCCTAGTGGTTCGGGCTATGGATCGCCAATCCGGAGACGGCGGGTTCAATTCCCGTTCCAGTCGGGAAACTTTTCTCGACTCCCTGAGCATAGTGTATCACTGTACTTGCCACACAATGTACAAGTTCATGCGATGGCAGGCAAAGAATTAATAACTGTGGAAGTGCTCTAGGAACACATAGTTAAAGAGAGGCAGGTCAAGTTCCAATGCGAACGTCGAGCCACAAAGAAGAAGAAGAATAAGATTTATCTATATTTTATTCCATCAAGAAATTTTTCTGTACTTATCGTGGATAGAACGGTCTTGATATAATTGTTTGATGAGCTCAGCAAGAATTCTTCTGAAAAAAAAAGAAAATTTTACACGATTACTTGTACGATTACTTGTAATATTCTCGCAGAATTTCCTAGAATGATTCGGGCATAAAATCCTCGAAAGATTCCTCCAGGTATCCCTTTTTGATGTATTCCTAATTATGCATGTATTTGAAAATTTCTCCAGTCAGTCCTTTAAAGCTTGTTTTATGAATTCTTCTAGGAATTTTCTTGGGTACTTCTTCAGGAGCTTCTCGAAAAAGTTCTCTCAAAAATTATCTAGAAATTTGTACACCAGTGTTCTCGAAAATTTCTTCATAATTTTCTCATGGGTATGGAGGCGATTCTTTAGGAAATTTCTTCAGGAATTGCTACATAATTTCATGGTAGTGTTCTTTAATATATTAATTCATACATTCCTGGAGGAAATCTGTCAGAGTTTTCTCCAGGTGTTACTTTTTATGACTTCTCCGAAACTTCCCAAGAAGTCCTTCGACGCATTTTTCCAATCATTTCTTCGAAAGATGCAATACAAGGAGATTTTTTTTTTCACAAAGACTCGCAGATTGTTTCAGAAGTTCCTCTAGGGTTTTCCTCTTAAAATTCTGATTTTTTAAAAACTTTTTCAGAAATTAGTGCTTGATTTTTTTTTATCTGTATTAACGAGATTTTTAGCCCTGGGCTAGTTCATCTCGGGACCTACGCTTTACTTCCCATTTCGCATTTTGCGAGTATGTCGGGAGTGGGATTCGATCCCAGGTCCTCGGCGTGATAGTCAAGTGTTCTAACCATCACACCAGATCCGCTCCACAGTGCTTGAATTTCTCCAGAGTATCCTTCATCTATTCAAAGATTTTCGGGATTCCTCTAGAAAATTCCTTAGAAAATCTTCCAAAAATTCCTCCAGGGTTTCTCTAGTTGTTCGTGTCGGAAAAACTTTGGTAGTATTCAGACCTTCCTTCAGGGATACTTTCATATTTTTCCAGAACTCATTCAACAATTCCTACAGAAATTGCTCAAGAATCTTTTCTTAGATTGTGTCAAGGAACATTTCAATAAATATTTATTTCAAAACTGCAGAGGGTTCTTCCAGGTAGTGTTTTGAATGTTATTATAAAAAATAATTTTCTTTTATTTTTTTTTCAGTGGTTCTTTAAAGAATTCTTTATTTTATTTGCAAGATTTCCCTCAGAAATTCCTCCAACTGCTGGTTTGGGGTTTTTGTGTACCACTCCCTTCGGAAATTAATAATATTTTTTCTAAGCGGTATCTTTAGGAGTTCATTCAAGGATTCCTTCATAAAAGTTTTCAGGGATTTGAGAATTTTTGCATGAGTTATACCAGCACAATTTCTTAGATTTCACGGATATCTCCAGGAATTTCTCTAGAAATTTCACAATATTTTTTTCCTTGGAATTATTTGCAGAATATCTCCAGAAGCCTGTCATCATATTTTTTTCTAGAAAACGAGGAGGCATGTTAAGTAATTTTAGCAGGTGTTCTCTTAAATCCTGTCTTTTAGCTCCAGAGCTAATTTTAGGAAGTTTAAATACATTTCTGGAGGAATATATGAATATATATTCTTAGAAAATCCCAGCAGGAATTTCCGATGCTTTTTGGAAGATATCCAGTTTATCCGGAGTTTCGTGGAATTCCTAAAAAAAATTACCTAAAAATTATTTGCGAAAAAAATATGGAAAAATCCTTTATAACAATTCATTGGGGAGTTTCTGACAGAGTTCTTGAAGCATTCTGTGGGCGAATTATTGAAAAAAAAAATCCTGTGGAGATACCTAGAAAAACGTCTAGATAGGTGCCTGTTAAGAATCCTAGAAAAAACTATTGAGGCTAATATATTAGATTATATTTATGATTTTTATCGGAGAAAATCCAAATATATATTTCTAAAAAAAATCTTAAAGAATCTGTAGAAAAATTCTGGGGGAAATCCTGAAGGAACTCTGAGTAAATCCATGAAGAAATTCCTGTACACATTCGAGCGGCAATTTTCAAGTATATGAACGAATTTCTGAAGGAATCTGTTAAACATTTCTTGAAATATATTTCAAGTATTCATGAAAGAATATCATATCAATAACTACGAAATTACAAAACCTGTTTTTATATCTCGTTCTGTTATTATTGTATTATTAAGGCTTTATGTTTCCATTACATGTTTTGTTGGCAATCTTATTTTGTTATGACCAAGCTACTGGTATACAGCCATTATATAACATTTCATTATTACATTTTGTTGTGGAACAAGTTTGATTATTATTGTATTATTGAGAGTGTACAAATACTTTATGCTATTGCTATCAAAACAAAAATAAGTATTGAAATAAATCCTACGTCATTCAACAACGTTATTTACAGTATTTTGCGAGTTATGCTTACGGCATCACATTTGATAAGAGGTGTGGTATATTACGTGACATGGAGGTGCTGTAATGTGTACAAAACCAAGTCCCTGCTGGGCGCCGCGAGGTTTGAAATTGACTGATTTGACTGGTTCCCAAAATATCAGCCACTGCCCAAGTGGCGCAGCACCCTACATACATCAAAACGAGAACATAGCAGACGATATTGAAGGTGGAGTGTGAAAGGGACGTTCCAGATTCCGCCTTTGACATGAGAATTTCAATGATAAAAACGTCAAACTTATTGAGTGAACTTGTTTGAACGAAGCTAATACAGACAGCTGAATCCAAAATTGTAGATGGTTTTGAATGGGATTTTTCAGAAATATTTTATATTTTCACATGTCATTCCAGAGGATGAAGTCGGATCTATTTGTGGTAAAAGATATCATGGATAGTTGAAAATACGCCTATGAGGGAAGAGAGAAACTGAAGTTCGCAATGTTTGTTCTGCCATTCTCGCCGAGCAGAATGAAATAACAACAGAATAAGGAGCTGTGTTATTTGGGAAAAATAACTGAATAATAAAATCGATTATTTTAAAGTTATTACCATAACATATTGTGTTATAAACTTGTCTGTCATAAGCGGCAAAATAACAAATTCCATAACAAAAAAATATTCCTGGAAAACCATTTCAATAACTTGTTTTGTTAGTTTCAATAACAACTTAATAACAGTGAATTCGGAAAATATTTCAATAACAAATTTTGATATTAATATGTTATTGATAATAATCGGAGAGCAGAATTTGCTATGATACCAACCTCGTTACTAAATAAGTTATAATATTTATTGTATAAAATTATTTGCTTTATCTCACAAACCCGCCAATAACATGAGGTTCATCACTCTGACGTAAGAAATATTTACAAATGATCGATAAATACTATATTCAGCTTTTAATTCATTCTAAGAGATTTAAGGTCACAAGATAATCGAACTTTAGTAATTTTTATATTATCAAATACGACGAGCTTCGATTTCCCCCTGTAATTTATAAACTGTTATACTTTAATTGTTTTCGAAGCACCTTTGTTTTTTTTTTCAGCATGGAAACTGAAGAATTTGTTGAAGGCTCAACAGTTTTGCAGAAAATTTTTGGGATATTGGAAATATTGTACAGATTATTACAATTTTCCTGGAAAGATTGTTTTAATTCCTCCGATTTTTCCCTGGATTCAAGAATTATGTCGAATATTCCTCCTAGATTCTACAAAATTCTTTCAAAAATTTTGCTATAATTTCTCTTGAACTTCCTTTGAGGATTCCTAGAGGACTTTCACCAGAAATTTTTGCAATATTTTTTTCTAAAAATTCCTCTATTTATTTCTCCAAGGATTCCATCAAAAACTCCTTTTATAAATAAAAAGAAAATCGCGTTAAGTACTGTTCCTTTTAATTCCACTAAGAATTTGCAACCTTTGACAGATACGTATTTCGACCTCAACTGTAAGGTCGTCTTCAGTGTCTTGTACTTGACTCTTGTACAAGACACTGAAGACGACCTTACAGTTGAGGTCGAAATACGTATCTGTCAAAGGTTGCAAATTCTTAGTGGAATTAAAAGGAACAGTACTTAACGCGATTTTCTTTTTATTTACAGATATTCCCCTAACAAGCCCAGGTTAATCATCAACTTCCAAAAATCTTCCAGAAATTTCTCCGAGAGTTCTTTGACGAAATCTTTCATGGATTTTCAAAGACTCCTCTGGAAATTCCTCCAGAATCCTGCATAGAATCCCTTCAAGGGTTACTTCAGAATTTCCTGTGATCATTACCCGAGCAGAGGGGAATATCAAATTAATAACTACGAAATCACAAAACCTGTTTTTATATCTTGTTTTGTTATTATTGAATTATCAAGGCATTACGTTTCCATAACATGTTTTGTTGGACAATCTTATTTTGTTATGACCAAGCAATTGGTATGCAGCCCTTAAATAACATTTCAATATTACATTCTGTTGTGGAACAAGTTTGGTTATTATTGTATTATTGAGAGTGCACAAATACTTTATGGTATTGCTATCTAAACTAAAACAAATTTTGAAACAAAACCTACGTCATTCTACAACGTTATTTACAGCATTTGAGGGAAAGCAACTGCATATTCACTCATCAATTTGTCTTCCTCTTCCATTTATCATTACATCCAAACTGAGACAAAGTGTATGCCCCATATCACTAGTCAGCTAGTATTCCGTGGGAAAAAGTTTGCATAATGCACCAGAAAAACTGTTTAACGATTTTTTGAAAAGTGCGCAAAGTTAGGCCCTAGGTGCGCAAAGTATGGTACGCTTACGGTATCACATTTGATAAGAGGTGTGGTATATTACGTGACATGGAGGTGCTGTAATGTGTACAAAACAAAGTCCCTGTTGGGCGGCGCGAGGTTTTGCTAATTTTCTGAAATTGACTGAGTTGTAGCTGAAAAGTACCCAAAATACCAGCCACTGCCCAAGTGGCGCAGTACCCTGCATACATCTAAACGAGAACATAGCAGACGATATTGAAGGTTTTTAAGGTTTTCAAAGGGACGTTCCAGATTCCGCCTTTGACATGTGAATTTCAATGATAAAAATGTCAAACTTATGGAGTAAACTTGTTTGAACGAAGCTAATACAGACAGCTGAATCCAAAATTGTAGATGGTTTTGAATGGGATTTTTCAGAAATATTTTGTATTTCACATGTTTTCCCTGTCGTTCCAGAGGATGAAGTCGGATCTACCTATTTGAAAAATAGGCACATGAATAGTTGAAAATACACCTATTAGGGAAGAGAGAAACTGAAGTTCGCATTCTCACATGTTGGTTTAAATATATAGAATTCTCAGCCATCACGAAGTCATATATGATGTAGAATAGGATGCTAAAGTGGAGGCCATACCCGACTAGATGAACAAGAATATATCATAATTATATCTTAATGTGATATATCTAACAAATTATGTTATAATTTTGTTATGACATGGACTGTTTCAAACTTTTTCAAACTAAATTATAACAAAATATATTATAATCTTTTGTAACTAGTTTTGTTACAAATAAATCAGAACAAACTCTGTTATAACTTTGTTATTTTCAGTTGCAAAAATAACAATTATATCAGAATATGAAATAATTTTAATTTTTAGCTATATTACAAAAAATGAGAAATTTGATTAAGTATTCGTTTTTTTTCATTGCTTGTAGAGCAAAAGGTCGATGGATAGCAGGTAAAAGATCAGAAAATGCTTATAAGGAAACAGTTTTATTCTATGTAAATGAAAAATTAAAAAAAAAAAAACATTCAATTGCTGTTGAGGGGCTGCAATTTTGCTTGTTTTTCATTGCGTAGAATGCCGGAAGCGTATCCGGCTACCCTCAAAACTGAAAGTACTCATATTTTTTCAACTTTGAACCAATTTAAGGTTGAAGGATTCGTCATTGATATTATCGTCATCATTGAACTTTAGAAAGCAGTCTTCTCGTTCAAAACACAAATTATCGTTATGCAAATGTATTCACTGCATTCTATTCTCCACCTAGAATACAGTGAATACATTTTCATAACGAACATTTGTGCTTTGAACGAGAAAACTGCTTTCTAAATTTCAATGATGACGGTAATATCAATGACGAATCCTTCAACCTTAAGTGAACTTTCGTTTGAATAAGAAATCTTTTTTTTTATTGATTGGTTATGCGAATAGAACGATTGGGTTACGCGGTATTCCCAAAAGTCCAAATTTTCTGGAACATATCCTTATCAGTGTTGGTAAACTCACACTCAAAGCACACTCATGAACAGCTCCTGCGTGAGCAAACTCGCACGCGATTCTGAATCGTTTTCTCACGCGCGAGAATTTCATGCAAAATCTCGCACTCACGAGTCAAGCGCTGAAATCTCATTCGCTTGTAAAACGAATCCAAATACATTTGAACGGCAATCAATGTTGTTGTACGCTAGATTTGCTTTTGTTTTATCATACAATCCTAAAAACTTCGATGTAAACATTGAGAACACCAAGAAATAAAGGAATGAGTGAAATCATGAGTCAACTCATGCATGATTTTTTCGGCGGTGAGTTTGGCGAGTCAAGAATCGCGCGTGAAACAACTCAACCATGAGATTTGAGAATTTGAGTTTTTACCAACACTGATCCTTATGCTATTGAGGGGCCCAGATGCAAAGAGGTGTAAGTGGCCGTTTTGTCGAGTTTGAGCTGAACATATAAAAAAATCTTCAGATTTCAAGCTCACAAGAACTTTTTAAAGATTATTTTTATGATGATTAGAAAAATTACAGTAAATCAGAGAAAATTGGGTTGATATTGAAACTCCATACATTTTGAATGGGATGAAAAACTGGTGAAAAACTTCAAAGCTCATTTACTCGAAAGTGGGTTTTTGTAACTTACACCCCTTTGCTTCTAAGCTCCTCTATTCTAATATCGGCGTTGTTGGAGTTAGCGTATTGAAAAGATATGGTTTCTCGTGAAACATGCTTCGTAATTACACTGTTGAAAACGCTTTGACATCCACGTGCAGTACAACAGAACATGTGCTCGATGAACAAATTGAGATTTGAATTATGAAAATGCTACGGTCAACCTTGGCTTGGTCAGTCAATCAAGAAATTGACATTTATGCTTCGTAATGATTACTTTGAAGTCAATACTTTGGGCCTAGGCTGGGCAGATATGCTATTGGTGATCTGATGGCGCATGAAGAAGAAGAAGAACGATGGTGTTTTGAAAAATCCTATCCCTACCACACAGGAGAAGATTTTAAAATGCCTCTATAAAATCTAAAACAAAATCTAATTAAAAACGGTTTGATGTACGGTGTAAGACTTTGGACGGACTACATATTGAACGTATAAATTTAAATTTAACATTTTTTTTTCTTGGTAAGGTACTTAATTTGTACCTATCACCAATTGGGTTTTGAAATTAAGAATAATATATTGATTTTTTGATTTTATTCGAAAGAGCACCTTTTTTTAAGCCAGTATGATTTTTTCAGATTTTTAAAACTTTATTTTGATACCTAAATTCAATTACAAAAAGATTTTTTGAAATCACCTTTTGACAGCTGGGCAACTGCTTGACAGCTCCGCCCAGTACGAAATGCGACGAGGGGTGATTCGACAAATCGCTCCCATACAAACTTTAAATCGATTTTTAAATAGGTTCCCGGGCACCAAAGTTCATGAAAATTTGGATTTCGGCTCAGTTTGGCATGTAGATTGTGAATATGGAATTATCTCAACACCACTAAAGAAGCCAATTGCAGCTGGTCTATGGAAAATTCCACGTGTATGACAATTCGGGTTTTTTCTTAACTCACGATGACCAGATCGGTTCAGTCGGATTTGTTTTTGATGGAAAAAATAAATCTGGATCAAATGAGAACAATATTGTCAAAATCGGAGAAAATTTATCGCAGATATAACCATTACATAGTTTACCTTCTTTATTTTATTGTCTGCTGTTTCATATTATGAAGTAAAAAATAAAGGCATTGCAACTTCTAGAAATTTCATCAATCAGACTCTTCCGTATTTTTTATTTTATTCATTGCTATAATTTGAGTTTTGGGTAAATATAGCATCATGGCTATTGATATGTTTATCTTTGTATTTATTTCCTTCTTTCAATATCCCAGTCCCGTTACGGTGCCAAATTCCTATCACTTTTCTACGCCCAATTCTTATAGGTTAAGTAAAATTTTAGCTTCAAAAAGTGATACATCTGCAAATGAGTTTTTTTTTCATCTCAAAATTGAGTAAACTTAGTTGAATTTATATGTCATTTTAACAGTACTGCTATTCTAACCTCTAATTATAACGTCAAAAAGTACCGAACAGACTATGTATTACGAAGTAATGAATGTTAGTGAGAGTGGAGATAGCAAATATGGTACCTACTAAATAATTCTAATCAATAAAAATGTCAACTATACAGACAATTCTGCTCAATTGATGATTGCATTTGTCTATTATAACTTTTTTCTTTCGATCTATTATTATTCGATCATATATTGTTTGACATTATGTCATAAATATCTTTTTTCGTTACTAAAAATAATCTCAAACAGAATAAAACTAAACAGCATCTGCAGAAGTAATCATATCGGCATATGGTCGGCGTTAAGTCAGAGAGGACCATGTGTCTTTTAATTAATTTCTAGAAAAACGACTTTAAAGTTTGCAACTCTATAAGTTTTGAGTTTTTCAACAAATGTTCTTGAATTTTTGCCATAAATCTTAATAACCATTCATCACATCATCGCTCTGTATTGATCGCGGAAAAACGTAAAATAAAGCTTGAAACTGAGAAATTTCTAAGTAATTGATTGTACTTAGTCCACTCTGACTAAACGGTTTTTGGAAAATCTTCAACCAACTACAGTTCACACTCAAGTTTTAATATATTTGATGAAAAAATCAAGCACAAGTAGGACAACAGTTAATAGGAGTAGTGTATAATGTGAGCAAAAAGTTTAAAATAGGGTTTTTTCCGTAATTAGACTGTTGATTACCATTTTCAATTTTTATGTTCAGTCAGAGTAGACCAAGTACAACAGTTCAATATCACATGAAGAGTAGTCAACTAATGAGCTATTTAAGAATTTTTAACTTGAACATTTAATGGCTAACATCTTTTGAATGTATTTTAATAGTTTGGTACGATTTTGAAATATTGCAGTTACACAGTTCATAATAATTTATTCAGAGGACTGGCATTTTTCAACAATTCGTTCAGACAGAGTGAACCAAGTACACAATTCTTAAATAATCGGTAAAATGAATTTCTTCATGAAACGGGTATTGGTACATTTCAATATCATGCTCAACAGCTACTAAGCAAACATATTTTGATTCGGAAAGAATTACCAAGGATAAGGTAATTTCAACTATTTTTCTTAGAGACACATGGTCCACTCTGTCTGCACGCGAAATGCCACAATATGCTTCAACACGATGAGCTGTAAAATACGATATTGCCCATAACAAAAATGGAATTTCACGTGCTTTCTTGATCAATAATCATCATAAAATGCGTTAAGGAGTCATACGATTTAGAAACGTATCACATTTTGAGGATATTGGATTTTAACCAATACACATTTTTTTAACACTCTTGGCATCAAGCATATGGTCCACTCTGACTGCACACTATTATCGATTTTTGCAGTTCAGTCAAAAGAAAATTGTGCTATAACTCTCGTTAATTGTAACATTAAGAAAATTGGGTGAATGTTCCAAGTAGCTTAAGAAATTCTTAATCAAATGCCCTAAAAATCTAATTTTCGTCAATTTTGTTATTTGGTCCCCTCTGACTTAACGCCGACCATATGATATAATTACCTTTTACCTTCGCTCACGTAGGTACGTGTATAATCGCCGTTCTCACTTCGCGAACAAAACAAAAAATAAAAAAAAATCATCTCCGTCTGGAAAGAATCTTTGTCGGCGCCAAAATGCACCCCATGACGAAGCTCAATCATAAATAGTCGACTAGCAACTTTTTCGTCGTTCTCTTTGTTCCGAAACAGCCGACGACGGGCCATGCGAACGCCACCACTGTTATTAGTGTTACAGTGCACATGTCTGCGCACCGCGATAGCGCTGTTGGTAAGAGAGAGAGGTTCATTGTTTGATCTTGCATTCAAATCTCTGTCTATTTTTGTCCTGCGACTGGCAAACATGAAATGGGGGAATAGGGAAACTGGCAATACGTAGAACCAGTAAAGCTTCTATCGTCCCTCACTGCAAGTGCTGTGATAGCCTCATTGGTAAAGGCGACTGAAAATTTACGATAGCAGGATTGGAGGTTCAAATCCCGTCCATGTTTGTAAGTTTTATAATGAATTCGATTTTTTTTTTATGTGACCTATTATTTTCTAAAAATAGAATAACACACTTAAAATAATTACCCAAAAATGAGTAAAAAAAGTTAGTTTTTACCCTAATTTTGCTTTCGGAATGTTATCAATAACTTTTTAATATCAAAATTTGTTATTGAAATATTTCCCAAATTCACTGTTATTAAGTTGTTATTGCCACTAACAAAACATGTTATATAATTGATTTTTCAGGAACAAATTTTTGTTATGTGACTTGTTATTTTGCCGCTTATGACAGACAAGTTTATAACTCAATATGTTATGTTAATAACATGAAAATTACTAATTCCATTATGCAGTTATTTTGCCAAAATAACGCATTTTGTTATGCTGTTGTTATTCTCTTCTGCTCGGGTAGTCCTGAAGTTCATCTTAAGATTTTCTGAAAATTTGTTTGAGGATTTCACCATAAGTTTTTCAAAAGATTCTGCCAAGAATCCTAATAATTGCTCAGAAAAATTAACTTCGGAATTTCTAAGAAAATTGCGCCAGTAGTTCTCTTGAAGACTTCTCCAAGGATTTTTCGAAAGGTTCCTCCATAATTTTCAAGTGCTTATCCGAAAATTATTTAAGAAATTCTTAAAAGGAGTCGTTCAGGAATTTCCTTTTTAACTGAATACAAAAATGGAACAACACAAAGGGACAGGTCATAATTGTCGAATTGTTGCTGTGATTTCAAAACTTGTTACTGTTGTGCTATTGCTGATAAGTTGATCAATAGTACAACAATAACTAAACTTGTACTTCAACAAAACATGTTATTTAAACGTAATTTAGTTAATGTATATCAATAGCTTGATTATAACAAAATGAGATTGTCTAACAAACTTTGTTATGGAAAAGCTATGCCTTAATAATTTAATAATAACAAAACAAGATATAAAAACAGGTTATGTGATTTCGTAGTTATTAACTTGCTATTCTCCTCTGCTCGGGTCACATGCTGGTCTAAATATGTATAGCATTCTCAGCCAACACGAAGTCATATATGATGTAGAAAAGGATGCTAATGTGGAGGCCATATGCGTACATGATTTCATTTAACCACGGGTAAAGTGTACGCATATCGCCTCCACTTTAGCACCCTATTCAAGAACATGTGCGATTGTTTGATATCATAACTAATTTTGCTTTCGGGATGTTATCAATAACTCTTTAATATCAAAATTTGTTATTGAAATATTTCCCAAATTCACTGTTATTAAGTTGTTATTGACACTAACAAAACATGTTATTCAATTGATTTTCCAGGAACAAATTTTTGTTATGTGACTTGTTATTTTGCCGCTTATGACAGACAAGTTTATAACTCAATATGTTATGTCAATAACATAAAAATAACAAATTCTATTATTCAGTTATTTGGCCAAAATAACGCATTTTTGTTATGCTATTGTTATTCCCTTCTGCTCGGGAGAAACCTTTATAGAAAATCCTGTGGAAAACTCGAAAGAAAATCCAGAACAAATTTTCGAAAAATTTTGCAAAGAGATCTCAAGAAATATTTCTTATTTCTGGTGGAGTTTCAAAATTTCTAAAAAAAAATCACGATGAAACGTTTAAAGAAAGCCTTATCGAAATTTCTTAAAGGACCTCTGAAAAAATTTCTTGAAATGTCAATGATAGATTTTCTGAAAAAATCCTTGTTAGGTTTTAAGACCAAATTCTTGGAGCAATTTGTTTTTTTTTTAATCGCTAAAAGCATTTCAAAAAAAAAAAGACACGGACAACGTCTTCAGCTTTCGGCTGTACAGACTGTATTAAACTTAACGCTAGACAACGGACAAACGAAGCATGCACCAGTGGAAACGGGAAAGAAACTATTCTCACGAAAAGTTTCAATGCCCGAAGCGGGAATCGAACCCTCACCCCATAGCATGGTGCGATTATAAGCTTGGTGACCCTAACCGCACGGCTACGAGGCTTGTTTTCGTCTAAGATGAATATGGGAGCATGAGATTACTGATGGCACTCGTACCCTATATAGAAGATATTTTAGAAGAACATTCAAAAAATAATCCACGGAAGACTTTCCGGAAAGAATTCCTGCTGGATTTCCTTAAGGAATCTGTGGAACAATATCGTAATGAATCCAGGCAGATTTTATAAAAAAAAATTCTGGTAAATTTCTGTAGTAATCTCTAGAAAACTTAGAAGAAAATTCAAAAGTAACGGAAGCTAGTAATTTTCTAAAGGAATTAATGAAAGAACTTCTGAAGAAGCTCTTTTGAGAAATATCCAAAGGCATTCCTGGCGGTTTTTTTTATTCCTGGAAGAATTTCAGTAGGAATCGCATGAGGAATTTCTTTAATATTTGGAGGATTTTCTGATAAATTTGTAGATTTGTGTACACTCACAATTGTGCTTTAAAAAGTGTCGTTGCGGTGATCACGATCTTTTAAAAACTAGTTGACCGATTTTGAACATATTTTTGAAATTGTTTGTATTTCAAATCTCGACCATATTCGAGTTACAATTTTATGAAGAAGAAAATAAGGTATTTTTCATACGTCTTTTTCAAAAGTAAGATGAGAAAAAAATGATTATGTCTTGAGGCAAAAGTAAATGCTTCACGAAATCCCACACATGAACGAAATCTCATTCAAATTGAAAAATATCGAGTGAAATATAGCATATTTCTTCATATTTTGGGCTGGAAATGCTCTACAATGGGTTTGCAAACACGTACTTCTCAGTAAAGCATCTCCGGGTACAGTAAGTAATAAGTTCCTGCGATTACTTGGAGAAATCCGTTTAAATTTCCTCTTTTTGTGAAGTTGTCTGAATTTTTTTTCCACAGAAAACCAAGTCTACTCCCCTTAGAAAAATAACTACATTTGGCCCAAGTGATTTTCAAAGAAATTTCACAGCAACAATCTTGCAATTGAGGGGATTTATATTGTTCCAGGGTTTCTTTTGAACATACACATTTGTATGAGGTTAATTATTATCAAGCCTGAGATATTGTGCTAAGCATTATGAATACAAAGAAGTACAATGCCTAAATAACATAAACATGAAATTAAATGACAATCTTTTTATTTGTTTCCTGATCGAATTCTATTATTTTATTAGATTTCCAGGGTTTACCTCTTAATTTCAATGGATTTGGCTGAAATTTTGACCAGTTACTTCTTTTAGGATGCCAATCAAAATATGGGGGTGGACTTGAGAATCAGAGAAAATTTTTGAAAAGGTGGACAGGCCTAAGTAGGCATGTCTTATCCAGAAATAGAAAAGGCGAATTTTTCAGTTTTCTCAAAATTCTGATGTACCCGTACACACATTCAAAACATATTTTTAATAAAAAAAATCAATTAACCATCTGAGAAAACATGTTTTCAAATATCATGTGAAAAATATCGAAAAAAAATGTTTCAAATTTGGATATTTGGCAAAACCGTAAAAAGGTAGTTTGTGCAGAAGTTAAAAAAAAAGTTTTTTTTCATTTTAGACATTCTGCATACAAAAACCCTTTGTTAATGTATAAACTCTTTATAGATATCAATAAAAATACTTTGAATAAAAATACAAGAATATAAAAATGGTTGTTTTTTTCGCTATACATAGTTGTGCCCATACTTTCTGGAACACCCTAATACCCATGAGATATACATGTAGAATAGAGGGAAAGAATAGAGAAAGAAATGATAGAACTACAAACGACGAGGCATGTGGTGAAGCTAAAAAATGAACCCAAGTCAATCTACATTAGAGTGGGTCAACGTTGTATGGAGAAACTTTAAATTTGACCGCATCAACCCGGAACAAAGTTTTTTTGACTCCTTTTTGCGTCCAAAACAACTGTGCAAAATTTGGGAGCGATTGGTTGCGTCCCCGTATTCCGCATTGTGATTGAAATTTGTATGGAAGTTAGTATGGGAAAACGTACTTTTTTGCATTTTACTCATAAGTTGAATTCTTTTGTCTAATACCGTTTATCTAATAACGTTAAAGTATAGCCTAGGATATACCGAAAAACTTTGCCGAAGACCGCAAAGTGATCCGACGCTTGTGAAAAAAGTTATTCGCTTGGTAACTTAGGCCAAAAACTGTGATTTTATTATTGATGTTATTCCTTTACATGTTAAATGATAAGCACCACCAGGCAATCTGTGCGTTATAACTTTTTTCACAAGTCTCGGATCACTTTGCGGTCTTCGGCAAAGTTTTTCGGCATATCCTAGGCTATGCTTCAACGTCATTAGTTAGATAGTTTTAGACGAAAAAATTCAATTTATGAGAAAAATGCAAAAAAGCACGTTTTCCCATACTAAATTCCATACAAACTTCAATCACAAAGCGGAATACGGGGACGCAACCAATCGCTCCCAAATTCTGCACAGTTGTTTTGGACGCTAAAAGGAATCGAAAAAGCATTGTTCCAAAAAATCGACTTTGTTGACCCAGTCTAATCTACATGTATAGCAAAAACGATGTTCATTCGACTTCCAAGATCGTCTCAATGACAAGATCACAAAGCGCAATTACAAATTAATGAAACGTCTTCGAAACATGGACCTCACCAATGCTTGAAAGATCCAACAAAATTGAACAAGTTCAATTCCGGACGACCCACGGACAACCCAGAGCTCACATGTCAGCATTTCGATCGGTGGTTCCCAATGTGGCAGCTCTGTCGTACAACCTGTCCAAATATGTGGGTAAGATGTCACAATTTAAATTTAAAATTCATGTAGATTTTGAGAATTCACCAACAACGTCATCTCTCTCAACACACACAGTCATTCATTCGATATGAAAATATAGTTTATTGCCATTCGTGATTTGTCAGTTGTGGTGTTAATATCTTCCCAATATTGGAAGTGTTTAGGACTGTGTTATGGCTGGGACCAAATGGCACTCTAGCTCAGTCCATGTTGTACCAATTGGCTCGTGATACAAAATCCACTAAGATGCATACAGTATCTTGTCATGTTCAAAATTGGCTGAATTAGAGCGTAAGACAAATGGTCCCAGACCCTACTTTTTAAATTGCAAAAAAAAAGTTTAAACGTTGCAGGTTTTACTGGTATGATTTGACAGTAAAACGCAAACTTCAAAGTGGTTCTGGGAATCAAACTAGGAGAAGTATCAATTGTATATTTATCAACAATTAAGAAGGAAAATGCGTCATAAAAATTTAAGCTATTTTACTGTTTATATGTGGTATTTCACAAGAACAATGTCCTAAAATGCTACAGGTTTTTGCACTTTTGATAGCTTGTAGGTTTACCACTTCAGCCTCATTACATAATTTTAATTAAACAGCTTTAGTCTCTTTGTGAATAAATTGTCCTACTTAGCAGTATGCGTACTTACAAAACACGTGTAGGACTTACTCCATTACGATCTATTATTCGAAAGCATCAACACCGACCATGAATAAACGATTATGCACAGCTGTTTCCAGCGCATTTTACTGGGTCACTAGGGCTCTCAAACTACCCCTTTTAACTGCCCCCTCAAAATCCAAACAAACAGCTTACCAACTGCATAACCAATCAACTGTTTACATTGCCAAACGTTTGTTCACATTTCACTCTCGTCGTCGAGCGAAACCATCAACGAAATGCAACCATCAGCACGCATAATACCCCTCACTAAGTAGCGACTAAAATCAAACCGTTTATTGATTTGTTTCCTTTCACGTTTTTCTTTTTTCTCTCTCTCTCTCTCCCCTAGTGATCCCCCAGACGTGCCGGCACAAGGGCCGCAAGTTCGAGTGTGGTCTGTCGATTTCGTGCGTATTGGGCGGCGGTAAACCGGTCGACCTCTGCTCCGGTGGAATGATCTGGTCCTGCTGTATCGATCGGGATTTCCACCAGCAGGATCAGGATCTGGAGGCGGGTGCCATCCACAACGCCAGTAAGTATCCGAGCAGAATCGGTACGACGACACGATGCGCTCGGCTATGAAGTTTGATACCAGAACACAACACTCACCAAAAATAACTGGATACTATTGTGGGAAGTTTTACACAGTGTTACACTTACACTTACAACAGTGAACTCTATCAGGACAGAAGTTCTTTTAATTAAAAAAGACACATCAATCATCACGTCTATTTTTTTGTAGATTTCAATGTTTGAAATTTACAACATGTTTGTTTCAGGAAATTTTAAAAAAATATCACTTTTTTATTTCTCTAGGGATTTCACTTGTGGATCCTGTAAGGAACACTCTCAGAATATTCTTGACGATTCGTACTAGTTTCTCTGGAGATTCATCCAAGATTTTTTTTTAAATATCTATTTTCAAGAAGTTCTCCAGTATTTCCTATATGATATTTTTTTAGGGATCCCTTCAGATTTATTTCGAACAATTTGAAGGAACGGAATTCTGATCAAAATCTTCCAACGAAATATCAGGCATTCTTTCAAGAATTCCTTCGGATGAATTTGAAGCTTCGTCTGTAGGAATACATATCTTCGGAAATCTCTGCAAGCAATTTATTCCTAAATACTTCAAACATATATCAATGGATCCTTTGAAATATTTCTCCAAGTATATAATTAAGTAATTTTTTTTTCATGAATTCCTTCAATAGTGCATCCAACCCTCTCGAAATTGCCCTCAGGATTCCTTAAAGAATTGCAGGGTTTTTTTCCTGAAAATGACCGAGGACTTTTTTTCAAAGATATCAGTAAATTCCTTTAAATGTTCCTTTTAGAATTCCATCAAGAATTCCTTCAAAAATTTCTCCAAGCATGCAAACATTTCTTCAAAAATTTGTTCCAGAATTCTTGCATGAATTCTATCAAGAATTGCTCTATAGATTCCAACAAATATTTTTCAAGGATTCCTTCAGGAATATCACGAATGGTTCTTTAAAAAACTTCAAAGATGAGTAATTCGACCGATTATTCCTTCAGGAACTCTCCGCAGGGAACTTTCTGGAATTCCTCCAAATAATTCTTCTGAAATGTTCCTATGAATTCTTTGGGAATCCCTCCAGTGAAAAATCCCACAGGCATTACTCCATCCTTCCTCCCAGTATTCTTCCGAGAATTCCTTCAAGAATTACTTCCAATTTTGCTCCGGCAATATACTCATAAATGCCTTGATGGATTCCCACAGAAATTTCTCCAAGATTTCGTTTAGGAAATCTTTTGTGGAGCACTCCGAACATCCGAATATTTATTCTGAAATGTTTGCTTCGGTTTCTACAACTCTTTTAAAAACTCCTCCAGGGACTACTTCAACATTTTTTTTTTTCAAATATTGAATCGGGGATTCCTCCAAGGGTTTCCTCTAAGGCTTACGTCATGATTTTTCCTCAGATTCCTTCTGACATTTTCGAAAATTTTTCTTGTACTGTTCATATTTTTTACGAATATTTTTAAAAGAAGAAAGGATCTTTTTGAAAAAATGTAGAGAATTCCTCCAAAGATTCAATCCAAAATTACTTAGAAGGAATTTTCAATAACTTTCACCAGAGCTTCATTAAAAAATCACCCAAAGCTTTAATCGAATAATGTAACAAAATTGTATTCAGCATTTCCTTGAGGAATCCTTCAGAAATTTCGAAAGTTCATCCAAAAAATGTTTCAAAAATTCTTCCAAAAAGTTCTTCTGGAATTCCTCAAAGGATTTTACTTTACTATCCTTTTCAATATCATAAACAACTTTTCGTTGGTTCACTATGCTCCAACTGTGATTGTTTTTATAATTCAAGCGCCTATTTTCAAGATATGGATCTCAGTAACTTTGCAATACATTGAAACTATCTAGCGCCAATTTGTGACGAAATTCATAAACACACTTTCGCCACATGATTATGGATTAGCCTGTGAGAACCTCAAGCATGTCGTTTAGTTCCTGTATCATAAGATAAAGCTTGTATCCGCAATAATCAGGGCACTCACATTTAGCAGTAATTCAAAAATTCCTTCAGAAAATCATTCCCGCATTCAATTGAGAACGTAGCCGTGCGGTTAGCGGCGTCAGTCGTCTAGGCGTTTCGTAAGCCTCGGAGTGCGGGTTCGATTCCCGCTCCAGTCGGGGAAAACTTTTCGTCGAACGGAAAATTCTCCATTGGGCCACTGGGTATTATGTGTGTTGTCCGTTGTCTCGTGTTAGTAATGTTCAGTCTGCGCAGCCTCTGGCTGAAGACGGTGTAGTGTCTTTTTTTTTTTTAATTTAACTAGCAATTTACCCAAATTACAAAGATTCATTCCGGAATAAATGCATGAATTCCATCAAGAATTTTTCAGGAATTCCCTCAATTCCGATTATAGGAATACTTTTAATGATATCTTCAGAAATATCCTAATGGATTCTTAAAAAGAAAATTCCAAAGATTCCTTTTGAAATTCCACAAATGTTTCTATCTGGAAATTCTCCTAGAAACGTTTCGGAAACTTCTCCAAAGGCTCCTTCTGAAATTTTCTAAAGTATTCTTAAAGATTTTTTTCCTATGATTGCTGCGGCAACTTTGCCAAGGATTGAAAAAGTCCGCGATGGACTTTCTTGGGAATTCTTACACGGAATGCTTCAGAAATTCCTCCAAGGACACCTTTAGGAATCCCTCCAATAATTTCTACAGAAATCCATCGAAAATTACACCAAAGCCTTATGCCGTAATTCCTGAAATTTCTGCTCTTCGTTCAAGTATTCTCCTTGGTATTTCTCCAAGGAGTTTTTTTGGGGATTTCTCATAAGATATTCTACCTGGAATTCCTCCAGGAATTCCTTTATAAATTGTTCCCAAAATTTACTCATATATTTCTTTAAAAAATATTACGTAATTTACTTTAATGATTTATTAACTAATTCTTTTGAGGATTCCTTCAAAACTTTGTTCAAGGATTTTTTTCAAAAGTCCTTCAGAAGTTTCTTGAAGTGTTTCTTCGGAAACTCATTCAAAAAATTGTTATGGAATTATTCCTTAAGTTGCTCCAAGAGATTCGCCATAGATTCTTTTAAGAATGCCTCCTGGGGCTGGTTCAATAATTATGTCAAGTATTTCCTCTAAAGGTGACACCAGTAATTTATCTATACATCCCTTAAAGCATTTCTCAAAGAGTTTTCCTAAAACTGTTCTTTTTTTTTATTCTTTCGAGATTCCTGCAGAACTTTCCATTTTATGAGAGCTATTTCGTTTATTCCTGCCAAAATTCATTCTGCATTTGTTTTCAAGGATTTTTTAAGAAAGCTCATAAAGGATCCATCTTCTTTTTTACTGCCAATGTTTCCTTCAAGAAATGGTCCAAACATCAGATTTTTTTAAGGTTTTCTCTTAAAATTCCACCCAGTATTTTTCAGAAGATACATCCAAAAGTTGTTTTAGAAATTTTCTCAAAGCAGTAGTATAAATAGCAGGCCATTGTTAGAAGTGTATGTATGAAGTGAAGTATGAAGTCAGGTCGATAATCATTGGAAATAATCAAGTGATTTTAGAGGCAAACTTAAGTTCTGCCAAAATGATTCATTATGGTGATTTTGTTTTGTTGACGGGTTATTCAGAATAAACATTTCTTTAACGATTCTTTGAAGCTTTTTACGGAAATCCTTCAAAAATGTTCGTATGGATTTCTCCAAAGATTATTCCCGGATTTTATTCAAATCTTTCCATAAATCTCTCCAAAAATATTTCCAGACATTTCTCCAACTAATTAACAAGAATTAGTAATTAATAAACATATTTTTCAGAAAATAACCTTTCAAAATTTCTAGGTCTTCCTCAAGGAAATATTTCAGAGATTCTTCCTAGAATTTCTCCTGGAATTTCACCTGGAATTTGTGCTAGTCACTCAAGCATTTCTCTTAGGACTTCTCCTGGAATTGTGTCAGGAATCAGTGTCAAATTTGTAGAAAGAATTTCTGCAGGATTTCTCGAAAGATTACAGGGATAATTTTGAGAAAATTATCTGCACAAATCCTTGAAGAACAATTATCGGAAATGAAGATACCTTGAAATATCATGTACTGATTTATCGACCGTATTCTATAATTAACTTGATGATTTTGTGGCTATATCGGTCTCTTTCTACTCATAAGTATAAGGGAGTAGAGATCAAAGTGGATAATGAAATGATAGATATGATAGAACTCGCTAGGTAGCGAACAAGTGTGAAAATTTTATAGAAGGTGAAATTAGGCAAGTAGGCCATGTATTGAACGAATACATCGAATGCGTGAAACTTCTGCCGTGCGACCTGTGCTTTTAAACAGATCGGCTTGGTTGGTAGTTCATACCACCTTACCAAGACTGGCAAAAGTTTCAGGCACCCGACTGCCTATGTATTGTTCTGTTTTCATCACAAATTCTATCGATCGGTAGCTTTTTCGGAATTCTCACTCCGTTCATAGAGGTATGCCTATATCGCGGCGTGTTCTTCCTATTAGCTTTTTCGATCTTATTGGATAGAACACTTTTCTTTTTGAGCCAAACTTTTCATATCATGTACTGATTTATCGACCGTATTCTATAATTAACTTGATGATTTTGTGGCTATATCGGTCTCTTTCTACTCATAAGTATAAGGGAGTAGAGATCAAAGTGGATAATGAAATGATAGATATTCCCATACTTTACTTATACGAATTGCTGGAAAATAAAAACAAAAACAAAATAGCTCCTCCAGCTCAAAAACCTGTATTTGATATAAAACGAAAATCTGTATATATGGCATCCCTGCTTTCAAGCAACCCATCAAATCTCCTTCAAGAATTTCACTAGGAATACACGCAAACTTTTCCTAGAGTTTTTCATGCATCTCTCAGAAGATTACATCAGGATTTTTTTTTAGGAATATCTTCACGTACTTTTTCTTCGTAGATTTCATTGACCAGTACTTCAAGAATTCGCTTTAAAATCCTCCAAGGATAGTAGTTAGGTTTCTTATCAGTAATTTTCCGAGAATTTCTCCTTAAATTTCTGCAGGAAATTATCCAAACCTATTCCCAGGTATTTCTCAAGGAAATATTTCAGAGATTCCTTCTAGTATTTACTGAGAAAGTTCGCCAAAGAGTCACTCTGGCATTTCTTCAAGGACTCCTTCTGGATTTGTGTCAAGAATCCGTGTTAAAGTTCTGGGAAGAATTTCTGGAAGATCCCTTTGAAGATAATTATAAGAGTCTTAGGAAAATGACTAACAGAAATCCTTGGAACAGGTTAATAATGAATCCTTGGTGGAATTTCTAGGAGATGTCTTTGAAAATTGCTGGTAAAACCTTTGGAAAATTTTGGGTAATGCAAGAACAGTTCTTAAAGGTTTCCTAGTCCACGATAAATTACTGGAGCAACACTTAGAGGAATACTTGGGGCGATTTCCGATAAGGTTCTTCAAGGAATATTCTAGAAAAATGTCAAGGATGAAATCTTGGAGAATTTCTAGAATGAACCCTTCAAGAAATAAATGAAAAAAAAATACTTGAAAATGAATATATGAAAAAATATAGACGAATTTGTCGGAGATTTTTCATAAAAATATTGATTTTTTTTTTAATTCTTGGAAGAGTTAACAAATAAAAAGAAATTCAGGTTTACAAATTTAGAGGATTTCTCTTAGATATCTTCTTCACATATTTCCAGCCATTATTTCTAGGATTTTCACAAGGATTTTTTCCAAAAAAAATTCAAGAATTCTTCCCAGAATAACATGCTGGAAATTTTCCAAGAATTCATCCTACAGGAAACCTTCCAAGTAGTCTTCAGAGCAGCCCGTGCACAGAACACGCGAAAAGAAAAGGGGTTTGCACATTTTCGGTAAAAGATGGAGTAGAGCCTGGTATCCCAAGTAACACAACATGTTCTATAGGAATTATTTCGACTCCAATATGACCAGTTACTGTGTTTTGGTTCATAACAATAAAACCGTTTTTCAGACAGATATATGACCGAAAAAGCGCAGAAGGTGGAGCTTCGGCAACATATTTGAGATGTTATAATCATGTTCTATATGAATCAAAGCATACTTAATAATGTTTCTTAGTATGTTTTACAGTACATAATTCTGACAACTTTCAATACACAAACTACACGTCTTCTTTTTCAAATTGAGGATGAAAATTCAGTTTCTTTTCTAAAGCGTAATCAATGTTTGTTGCATAACCGTATTCAACTATGTTTCAAAATGTCAAAAAAAAAACTATTCAAGTGCAAAATATGGCTTGCGATATTATTTCAGCTAAACTATTCCAACTTAAAATTGGCTTTCCATGACCAGAAATTGTGGTGCGAGTCATTTTTTCTGGTGAATTAGGCATTTTTTACTTCGATAAATTTAATGCGCCTTATAAACACGCATATTTGAAGGATAATAAAATAAAGCAAATTAAAACCATCGTTTTACTTGAGCATGTGTAACCTAAAGTGCTTTGTTTTCCTAAATAATATTTCTAATTCCTGCAAAAAAAATCATACATCATGGATAAAAATGAGATATTTGACTGGATTTTTTATAAATATTAAAAGTATTAATGAAAAAATAAATGGCATACTTGGACACGACATGCTAAATGATTCGAGATATGAAGAGAAATTAGCTTAATGCTTACCAATCTGAAAAATTTGTAAATGTAAATTAAGAATATTCTTTTTACAATGTCATACATATAGCCATCACAATTTATATGGATATGAATGAAGAAATTTTAAAGTGACATACACTTGCAAAATTGACATTGGCAGAGGAAGCTCTAAATAAATAACTGTGGAAGTGCTCGTAGACTAACACTAAGCTGAGAAGCAGGCGTTGGTCCAGTGTTGACAACGTCAGAAGAAGAAGAAAATGTATTTCACATTTTTGGGCTGATTTTATAAACGAAAATTTGACAGGAGGTAGTGTCACTACCTCGTGAAAATCAATATCATTATGTATCAACATTGTTGTCGGTTCATAAAATGAGTAATATTTCATTAAAAAATGCGGTGAAAGTCGATAAGAATTTCCATCTAGAAAAATGGTATACTACTAGTTTTTCCAGGATGATAAAATTGATGTATGCCGTCGAGCCAATTGAAATTTTATTAATTAATACAATCAAAATTGTAGAGCATTAGCACGGTAAAAGTATAGTTTTTATTCTTAATTTATTACATATTGAACATCATATCGACATTTTTATGATTGGTAGTGTAACATAGCCTAGTTAAAAATAATGATTTTAGTTTATGTTACATATGTTTGTTTACTTATTGAAAAAACATGAATATGACTTAATGTAAACAAACAAAACATATTATGTTTAACAAAAACTTCATCGAAAACAAGTATTGAAAGACAGACTGAAAATGTTACTCATATATGACTTATGAATCATACTGAACATGTCATCATGTTACACATGTTTGCACACATACTGCAGAAACCCTGAATATGACTTCATAAGAACAAATGAAACATATTATGTTTCGACAGAACTTGACCAAAACAAGTATTGGAAGTAAGACTGAAAATATTACTCTAATACGACTTATCAAACATATTGAGTCTGTTGAGCTTTCATTTGTGTATCGTGTTGTAGGCTTGAAAGGAAGTTTCCTTTGCAATCTACGTCACTATTGACCCCATTAAATAGTAGCAAACTTATACCATTATTATTAATAGCAAAACAAATCTTCCTGATAGTGCTACGAGTTGGCGTAAGTGGTCTGAAGTGGTCTTTAAAGAAACTATTTTAGAAAGACTCAAGCCATTTTATGTCGCAAAATATAAATGTGAGCTGCAAAATATTGAGATAGTTTATATATTTATTACAATAATCGGGTAAGTTGGACGGCAGTAGTATAGAGTAGAATCTATTGAAAGTTCGCGTGCAATACAGGAAATATGATGTAATGTAAAACCCAATAAATTGGAGTGTTGTAATGTATTTGCATTTATTAGCAAAACGTTAAGATATGACGAAGCCACAGCTCGAATTTTCATGAGCACAAATCTGAAGAATCGAAAGTCCCTACCGAGAATGTGTTTTATGAACATATTAAGACAAATATAAAACTTAATCAGACTTGTCATATTGCAGCAAAATAAACGTTATTAGAACATATCCAACAAAATTGATATCAACATGTCAGATTTGTTTGAAAAGACAAAATATTTACTCAAATACGACTTTTTAATAAGAGATCATTGAAGACTTGTTTTTGGAATCATGAATATGACTTATACAAGACAACATTTGTTTTGGGAAACTTTAAAACAACTGTTATAGAACAAAATGATTAGTTTAAGACTTCTGATTATGTTTTCGGTGTTACTTGGGATGTAAAATAAAAGCGAAGGCGGACTTTAACCACCAGAGCCCCTCCCTTGTGAAACGAATTGCTTTAGAGAATTCATATCAAAGATTTGTTTCGAAATTATTAAATAGATTTCTAGGATTCCCCCATGAATTCTGATGAGAATTCATCTATTTATTCCAGATAATGAATTATTTCATGCCTTTTTAAAGTATTTTTCCAATAACTTTTCTATGAAATTTTTTAATAGTTTTCCTGCAATTCTTTTGAAATAAAATGAATTAAATTCCAAACATTTAAATTCGGAAATTCTTTTAACGATTTCTTCAAGAATATCTTGCAAAGATTCATCTAGATTTTTTCCAAGAGTTTATTCAAGAATTGTAATAACTCCTCCAGTAAATCTTCTAAAAAACCTCTTTTTTTCCGAAAATTTTCAGGAATTCGTTAAATGTTTGTTTTGAGGAGGTTAACAAGGATTTCTGCAGGGGTTTCTCCAAGATTTTTCTCATCATTATCTTCACAGATTGTTCTAAAAATAATTATAGGGGTTTCTATGAGTTTTTACAAAAACTCCTCAAAGTTTCCAAAACTATTCCAGGTACCTCACTTCAAAAATTACTCTTTTTCGTGAATTTTTCCAGATAATTTTCTTTGGATTTCTCTAGGAATTTTTACAAAAATTTCTCTGCGGATCATTTAAATAATTTTTCAAAGAATTCATCCAATGAAATTTGCAAGGATTTGTTCAACAATTTCTCCAGCCTATCTTCCGAGTCTCTCGCCGTCAATTCTTTCAAGGATTCTTTTTCAAGTTCCTTTAAGGAATGACTTCGATGAAATTTTATGAATGTTTTCAAGGACTCATTCAGAAAGTATGGTCTTCGGTTCATACCAAAAAAAAATAAATTTGTATGGACCATGGTATTTGCCAGTTGCTTCATTTTGCTAGTGGGTCACTGCGTTTTTTTATCTGATTTAAAGAAGACGGTCAGGCAAAATACATTTTTCTATCATAACGTAACGTATACTTTCAGTCTATAGACAAACTCATCCACAAATTGCTCCTCCTACGATTACGATGCAACTTTACAAATAATAAAATCAAATTCGCTGGTGGTTCAAGCGTTCCTTTCGCAACCATAACAAACCGCAAATGGAGGGCGCATTTGCGATCACTTGCGAAAGTTATTTCATTTATGTTACCTGCTTCTTCATAGCAGCATTTACAGGGTTAACAGATTTTCAACGACGCTGCGCAGCTTGGAAACAATGCCCTCAACGTGACTTGCTTCAATCACCCAAAATTGACTTCTTCTACAACACTAACACACCACAACGGCAGCACGCTGGGCAAATTTGTGCCCATTTTTGTTTCAATTTTCGCAATAAGTCTAGTCTGCATTTCACCCAAAAAAAAAAACTATTTCCCTTTCAGTGTGACACGCTGCATTTACTCCACTAACAGACAGACGCAATTTGACAAAATCGCTGTTACCTCACTCACTCTGCTAAGAGTTTGAGGTAGGTGGGTGCCTTTTCTTGCATGACTCTCGTCGACTGTAGAGGAGCTGCTCTCGAGGGGTTTAATGTGGCGTAATTGGGAAGCTTGATGCGTAAACTTCCGTCTGGGCGGTAACAAGTTCATTTTCCCAAGTGGAAGCGAACCGTGAAGGAAGCCCGAGAGAGAGGAGAACTAGTTTAGGGTTTGCGCTTTAAACTAGCAAATTTTATTATAATTATCACTCGATTGTGCGAGCAGCTGGGAAAATGATGGTGCGATTATGATTATTTTTGCAGAGAAACCAGCTTGAACGCAGTAATGGGAAGGTAGCATTCCTTGCTTTCTATTTGCACAAGTTCTAAGTGGAATGCATTTAGATTTGTATCTTGGTTGCATGCATGGAAGACGTTCTAAGCACTTGGCAGTCAGTGAACTTTCGTTCTTTTTCCTAACAATGAAAAAAATTGAATTATAACGTGGAGTTTACGGCAAAAAGTATAGAGTTTTAGACTTATCTGTAAGTTGCAATAAAAAATAGCCCCGTAACGTGGGTAGATCACCTTATAATGGTGCGTTACGGTGTAAGATCTACCATACCAAATTCTGATCTTGTAATTTTTAACTTTGTTAATTTAAATGCAGGAAAATTCCAAGATCATAATTTGTTCTACTTTTTTTTGTATTATGTTTTTCATTGTTAATAAACCATTTGTTTCAGGAGGATTCAGGTAATTTTTGTCTATGTATAGAGAGATTTATTTCCGAAAATTATGTAACTGTTGTGAGACTATCACCATTTAATACTATTTTCTATTTCAGATGTACAAGCGGACAACCCTGCAGTCGGGACGCAAAACATCCTTCTTATTTTTTTGAAGGGTCAAGATCGCCATATCATTCGGTGGCGGGTAGACCACGTTGTCCGCGTCGTTTTTCTTTGAGCCTTGTGTCGTAATGTCGCGGGTGTGGATGCGTTTTTTTTTTTTAGAAAAATTGTTTTTTTTTGGATTGCCAATCATGGTTTTTGACTCGTTTTACGCGATCTTGTTTTATTTTATTTTATTTTTTTTTAGATAAATTGAGATGTTCTTTGTTGTTGTGTAACGCGATTTTTTGTTTATTTTTTTATTTTGTTATTTTTTTCGAGTCACCAATTTTTTTTTCCTTGCGTTTTAATCGGTTCTGCTTGTGCCTCACACTTAGCCGAAACATACTTATTTATACAATAAATAGAAAAAATATCTTTACATTTTATTTTTTTCAACTCGTTTTACGTATTTTTTTAAAATAAATTGAGTTTTCGTTGTTTTCGCGTTTTTTTATTTAAATTGAGTTTTTTTCTCGGATCGCCATTTTTTTTTCACGCGTTTCAAACATTTATTGTAATGTTCCGATGACCCTGGAGGGATCGGTTCTGCTTGGGCCTCTTACTGAGCAGAAACATAATTATTTAAACAATAAATAGAAAAAAAAAATCTCTTTTGATTGCCGGCTTTCAAAAGATTAAATTTTAACCAACTAAACAACCAATGCCGTGGGTCCATCGTCAGCTTTTCAGGCGAATCCTTGACCTACATAATATATCTCCCAACCACCCACTCCGTAGTACTTATGGGAGTGTCACTGAGTCGGAGGCCTCTAAAATAAGTGCTACATCAACATTTCCTTCCCCTATCCCAAGTTACGGTAAAGATGGGCGTGGCCGGGAATAATGACATTTGTGCTTTTGGTATTCTTGCATAAGATTGGAACAAAGTTAACTCCCCAGCTTTGTTCCGAAAAGCAATCCGAGCAAGATTAGCAAAAGGTACATGAATGTTGTTAGTATCCAATCTACGAAGTATACCGTAACTACGCTAACGCTAACGCTAAGTTGCAATAAAAAACAATATGAAAAAAGAAAAGAAGTAACACACAAAAACAATGGATATGAGCAATTCTTCTACATTTCACTCAGTTCCTGCTCATTTCAAATTCCAAAATTACACTTCTCTCGTCAATGATATTTTAAAAGCGGAAGATTTTGTCCTCTGAAATAAGTTTAATTCTCGAAGATATCGGAGTTCCTGAAAATAGCTCATGTTTACGGAAGAATCCAGGGACTTCAGAGAAAACTATCAGTTTCGGGTGATAATCGGTGATAATCGGTAATGTTTACAAGGTTCAAGAGAATACTAGTGATTCCAGAAATAAAACCAGAAGATAAATATTTGAAAAATCTCCAACAAGAGAGGAAATTGTTCAAGAAGCTTTGTAGAGGATTCCTTGGGGAAATTCGTTGGGAATTCTTTCAAGAGTTCCACTGGAAGTTCTAGAAGGAATTTTTCTATGAAAACCTCAAGGAATTCCGCCGAGAATTTTTCCAGATTTTTTATTGCAAATGTCTCCAAGATTTCCAGCATGAATTTCTCAAGCAATTTGACTGTAAATTTTTCTAGGAGTTCCTTTGTGAATTTATCTCAGAGTTCCAATGAGAGATTCTCCGGGAATTCCTCCGGGAGATTTCTCCCGGAGTTCCTCCAAAATTTTTCCAGAAGTTTTTTTTTTTAATTCCTCTAGGAGTTCCTCCGAGAATCGCTCCAGAACATTCTCCAATAATTTATCCAGGTGTTCCTCCGGCAATGGCTCTAGAAGTTTCTCCAGGAAACGCTCCTAGACTTCCTACAGAAATTTCTCCTGAAGTTTCTCCGGAAAGTTTTCTAGGTGTTCCTCTGGATATTCCTCCTGGAGTTTCTCTACGAATTCCTTCAGCAGTTCCTCCAAGAATTCGTCTAAGAATTGCTCCAGCAGTTCCTCCGATAATTCCTCCAAGAGTGCTTCCGCGAATTCCTGCAGCAGTTCCTACGGCAATTTCTCCATGATTTCCTCCGAAAGTGTATCCAGGAGCTCCATCTACAATTTCACCAGGAATTCCTTCGAGAATACCTCCAGTTTCCCGACCATTCCTCCACGAGTTCCTCTGGAAACTCTTCCAGAAATTCCCTCACGAAATCCTGCAGGAGCTCCTCCAGGAATTTCTCTAATAGTTCCTCAAAGATTTCCTGCAGAAGTTTCTCTGGGAGATCTTCCCGGAATTCCACCAGAAGATCGTCCGAAATTTTCACCAGAAGTTGCTACGAGAATATCTCTAGTAGGTCTTCCGAAAATTCTGCAGAAGTTATTTCAGGAGGTCCTCCGAGAAATGCTCTAGGAGTTTCTCCGGGAATCGTTACAAGAATTCCTCCAAAAGTTGCTGCAAGAGTTTCTCCGGGAATTGCTCAAGGAGCTTCTTCAGGAGTTTCTCCAGGAATTCTCCCTGGAGGTCCTCCACGAATTCCTCCATGAATTCCTCCAGGAATTGCTCCAGGAGTTCTTCCAGGAGTTATTCCAGGAGTTCCTTCGGTAATTTCTCCACATTTTCTTTTCTGAGCATTCCTATAGTAGTTGCAACGCATATGTGAGTTACTCCGGGAGTTTCTTTTGAACTATCTCAATGAGTTCTTCTGGGATTTCCTCTGGGAGCTCTTCTGGGTATTTATTCGGTATGTAGTTCCTCCAGCAGTTCCTCCTGCAATGACTTCAAGAGTTGCCGATGGTGTGCTCGACTGGAGTGGGGAACAAATGTTTTGTGGCTTCTAAGTCTTGACAAAATCAAAACGCTGTTATTTTATTTTGTCCAACGTTTCGGTCAGTTTGGGACCTTCTTCATGGACTTAATAGTTACAGTGTTCTCCGACAGTTACAGGTTCTGCCGAACCACAGTGGACGAGAACACTGTAACTATTAAGTCCTTGAAGAATGGACCGAACGTCGGACAAAATAAAATAACAGCGTTTTGATTTTGTCAAGAATGACAAGCCACAAAACATTAGTTCAAGAGTTACTTCGAGAATTCCTCCAGGAGTCCCTCTAGAAGTTCCTCCGTAAATTTATCCAGGAGTTCCTCTGGGAATTTTCCCACATATTTTTTTTATTTTAGATTTTTTTTTAGTATTCCTACAGAAGTGCCTCTGGAAATTCCTCCAAAAGTTACTTTGTGAATAGTTCCAGGAGTTACACCGAGAATTGCTCTAAGAATTGCTCCAGGTCCAAGGAGTTTCTTCGGATTTTTTTTTATATTTTTTTCTAGAAATTCGCGAATTTCTCCGAAAATTTCTTGAAGAGTTACTTTGAGAATACCTACGAGAATTGCTCCAAGAATCCCTCCAGGAGTTTCTTCGGATGTTTTTCTAGAAGTATCGCTGGGAGTTCCATCGCATATTTCTCTCAAAGTTCTATCGGGAATGCCTATGGCAATACCTCTAGGAATTCCAATAGGAATACATCTGGGAGTTTTCAGAGGCAAATGACTATAATTAAGGGGCTGTCCATAAACCACGTGGTCATTTTTTTGGGACTTTTCAACCACACACCCCCTCCCCCCCCCCCCCCGCGTGGTCATTAGTCCATACAAATTTTTTTATTTGTCCATACAAATTGGTCATTGGCCGAACCCCCCCCCCCCCCCATGACCACGTGGTTTATGGACAGCCCCTAAAACAACTTTTTTTTTCTTTGCGTTGTCTCTTCGGACGGCTTAGACCGCTCACGGTCCATCTCGCCTTAAAACATCTTTAATAAATAATAATAATAATAATAACATCTAGGAGTTTTACTGGGAACATCTCTAGGGGTTTTACTAGGAGGTGTTCCAGGTGTTTTACCAGGCGTTTCATCGGGAATCGCCCTAGGAGTTTCAATGGATATTCTTCTTGGAGGTCAACTGGGAATTCCTGCAGAAGTTCTACTGGATATTCTTTTAAGAGTTTCAATGGCAGTTTCTTAAGGAGGTACTCCAGATACTCGGCCAGGAGATTACCTCCAGGATTTTTTAGTAGTTCGGTTTCAAACTTTATCCAACGGTTTCAGTAGCTATTCTGTGGGAGTTGCATTTGGAATTATTCGTGAATTTTCATTGGAATTCTGTAGAGGTTTCCACAGAGAATTACTGTAGGAAATTCATTGCTTTTAAGTTTAAGCGGAAATTATGTCAAAAGTGGCTTAGGGAACTTTTCTAGAAGTTTCTCCGGGGATTCTTCCAGAAATTCCTCTGGATATTCTTCCAGATGCTCCTTATTGATTTCTTCCACAATTTCCTTCCGAAACGCTTTCGCAAGTTCCTCCAGGACCATAGATGTGTGTGCCTAAGTTCGGTTTTAAACTGTGAAGGCCCGGTCCAATATTTTTCAAAAATTCTTTCACTCTGACACTTCTAGGGTCCCAAACCCCTGTTATTTTTTCTCTCATCCCATAACACCAAATTTTGTAAAATTTTGTCGAGCAAATTAACGACACATGCAAAATATTTCGTTTTACCAAATCAAATTTGTTAGATTTAAGCATTTTTTGTTAGTATGTAAACTTGCATGCAAATTTTGGAGGGTTACTTGTATGGGAAATATCGTAGCTAACATAAATCGCTTAAATTTATCAAATATTTTGCATGAGTCGTTAGTTTACATGTGAAATGGCCAATATACCCTCTGATTGCTCAAAAAAATATGTCCATGCTAAATGGCTAGCAATCAAAAAAGCCTAAAATCGTTTCTTTACCCTATACATTTGGGTATAGCTTAAAATTGTGACGTGCTGGAGCAAATCTGAGCCCGGGTTCAGGTTCAGCGGCCCATAAGAGACACATAAGTTTGCTCTTGAGACACACCAAAAGTTTGTTTTTGTTACGCTGTGTAATTGATGATTTCTCGAAAAGGTTTCTGGGACAATTTCTAAAGGAATAACGAAAAGAATTCTCGATGGAAATGGAGAAAAAAAAACCCAAATCAATAATCGTTGAAATTCTCAACGAAGTTGCGGGAGGATCCTGGCACTTGTTGGTGTTGAAGTTTTGCATTTCATGCTTCGACAAACAGTTGTGACATCAAAGGTTTTCGCTACAATAAAAAGCAACATCATTGCATATCCTACCTGGCAGCATTTCGTAAAGTTTATAATTTTATTAACATTCGAACCAACCTTCTTACCCAAGGCCATGGACGGACACACATTCGCCCAATGTCATTGTTCCACTAAATTTTCGCAACTTTCCTCACAAACACACTACAGTTATGCATAAAGGCTAGCCGCCGTTATCTTCTCAACTCTACAATACCTTCCCTCACAGAGTGGTCATCTCTTTATGTTATGACAGTTAAAGATTCGAGCCGTGACTTGTTCCTACTGAATAATTCAAAACATCCGCACCAGCGGAGGCATCCATGCGATTAACGCACCATATTTCACCACTGGTCGGTGTCAATTTCAGCGAAGCGAATCTAATAAAACCTAAGCAATGCAGACGACCTTGTTGAATAAACTTTTTTCACTCACTGATCATCGTGTGAGATGGCTCACTTTCGGATGATGGATGCATCAATTTTAAGAGATTAGTATGTGACTTACACTCTCGATCAAAAGCTTGGAGTCGCCCCATCAAAATCATGATAATTTCTCTCCCTAATTTACGTTCAATTTCAAAAATCTGGGTCTCAGTCAAATCAACTTTAGACATGGTATTCAACTTTAGACAGGTTTTTTCTGATTTTTTTAAATAAAAATTTAGGCACATTGCTCCCATGATGGAGGTAAAATATAATTTTGGCTTCTAATGTTGCGATATTTCATCTGAATTTATATGGGATTTTGGAGTATAGAAACTCTACCGCAACAATAGGAACACAGCAACAAGGGAATTTTTTTTGAACAAATTTCAAGTACACAAAAGGTGCAATCTTATAATTGAAGCAAATGCGTCTATTACAAATGCCTTTTGGTAGCATTTCAGAAAAGTGTCAGAAGTTTATGTACCTAAAATGTGGCATATGAAAAAAAAATCTTCTTGTAAAAAATTTACTAAAATATGATTTGTAATGAAATGATGTTTCGGAAGACGTTTAGGTATGCTTGAAGGACTTCTAGGTAAAAAAATACATTGAGAGTAACATTCATAGCAGATCTATATTGCATGACATATAATTTCGATTTTCCGAATACTTTACCCTTTAATTCTTTTTGAATTATTTTTCTGTAGAAAGATCACTTCTAGCCTCCAAATTTGTCAAATTTGTCATGTAGCCCAGGATGGTCAGATATTTCTATCTGTTTTTTTTTTCTCATTTTTTATTTTTTTCCTACATGCAATCATATTTAAGGTGAAACTGGATCGATAACCTCATTTTTTGTTTTTTTTATTATTAAATAATGAAGCAATATTTTAAAATCGGTTTGCATACGCATTTAGAGGAACGATCAGGGTATCAAAAACTATTTTTAAACAAAATTTCTAAAAATTATGTTTATGGAAAGTCGAAGCACATTTTACACTACGAAAAAAAAACAGGAGATACCCTGATCCTTCCTCTAAATGCTCATGAAAACCGATTTTGAACATATGGCTTCGTTATATGATAAAAATTAAAAAACCTAAAAATTATGAAATGCATTCAGTTTAGCCTTAAGTTATAAATTCAAACAAATTCAGTTTCGAAGAAACATACATGGGATTTTATAAAATGTCAATCGAGTTTTTTTTTATTGTTTTACAGTTTTTGTCAAAAAAAGGATCAATTACTTCTCAGATATGTGAATTTTCAAATACTCTCAACTAACATTTAACAAGGTCCAACTTTTTCGATATTTATTTATTTCGCTGTCAATTAAATATGGTCGGAGGTAGGAAAATTCTAATTATCGTTTTTTTTTTCCAATGGAACTTGCAAGACTTTTTCGGGATCCTTCATACAATTCCTTTTGAAATTTGTCATATAACACCATCTAGTATATACTCTATATGTCTCTATATCTATATGTCTCATGAACTTCCTTTGAAGTTCAGTTTTGAATTTCTACGTTCTAGAATTAGTTGCAATAATTTTCATGGAATTGCTGTTGGACTTCCGAATGGAATCTCGTCTGATACTCCTTCGGGAATCCAGATGTTTCGTCCTGCAATTTCTATAATTATATAATTCCACCTGCAATTTCTCCTGGAATTTCTCCTGGAAATTCTCCTGACATGTCTCCCAGATATTCTCATGGAATTCCTCCTGGAAATTTTTCTGAAATTCATCTTCAAATTCCTTCTTGAATGTGACCTGGAATTTCATCTGGATTTTTTCCTGGAATTCTTCTGTAACTTCTCCAGGAGTTCTTCCTGGAATGGGTCCAGGAATTGCTACTGGATTTTTTCCAGGAATTCTTTCTGACTTTTGTTTGAAATTTCACCTGGATCTTCCTTTGAAATTCGTCCTGGAACTTTCCCTCAAATTTCTCTTGAAATTTTCCTTTCATTTTTAATTGATTTTTTTTTAATTTAATTGTTATTTAATTTTTTTTATCTTTGTAATTTCCCTTGTAATGCTTTCTCTAATTTATTTTGTAATTCTTCCGGGAATTTCTCCTAAAATTCTTCCTGGAATTTCTTCAGATATTCCTTCTGGCATATCTTTAGGAATTTTTACTAAAATTCCTACTGAAATATGCCTTGATTTTTTTCTGAATTTCTCTGAAATTTCCTTTAAAATTGTTTCTGATTTTTTTTTTCTGAAATTTCTCCTGAAATTCCCTTCGAAATTTCCTATAGAATTTCCACCTGGAAGTCCTCCTGCAATGCTTCTCGGAGTTCCTTCTATATTTTTCCAAGAGTTCTTCCTGGAATTTTCCCTGAAGTTCTCACTGGAATTTCCCTAACATTTCTTTTTGAAATTTCCCCGTTATACTCCTCCAAAGATTTCCTGGAAGGATTTCTAAAATTCTTCTTCGAATTTCTTCTAAAATTCATCTTTGAATTAATGCTCAAATTCCACCTGAAATATCTTCTTAAACATCTCCTGGAATTCCTCCTTGAATGTGACCAGGAATTTCACATGGATTTTTCTTGGAATTTCTCCAGTAATTCCTTCTGAAATTTTCCTAAATGCGTGCTGGTTTTTCCTGAAGTTCCTCTTGAATCTTCCTTTGGAATTCACCCTGGAATTACCCCTCAAATTCTATTTAAAATTTCCCTTTTTATTTTTCTTGTAATTTTCCTTGTCATACCTTCTCTGATTCTTTCTGGAATTGTCCAGGTATTTCTCCTAAAATTCTTCCTGGAATTTCTCCGGGAATTCGTTCTGGCATTTCTTCGGCAATTACTATTGAATTTCTTCCTGAATTATTTTTTTAAGACGCGGACATCGTCTTCAGCCAGAGGCTGTACAGACAGAATAAAACTTAACACTAGACAAGGGATGCACCAGTGGATACGAAGAAGAAACTTTTCTTACGAAAGGTTACATCGCCCGGAGCGGGAATCGAACGCCTACAAGGCTCCACAAATTTTACCTTGAAATATTTTCTGATATTTCTCCTGAAATTTCCCCTGAAATTTCTCCTGAAATTTCCCTTGAAATTTCTACAGAAATTTTCTCTGAAATTTCTCCTGAAATTTCCCCTGAAATTTCTCCAAAAATTTCCTCTGAAATTTCTCCTGAAATTCCCTCTGGTATTTCCTCCTGGAATTTCTCCTAGAGTTCTTCCTGGAATTTTCCCTGAAGTTTCTCCTAAACTTTCCCTTGCAATTCTTCTTTGAATTTCCACTTGAACTTCTCTTAGGATTTTTCCTGGAACTCCTCCTGGAATTTGTTGTTGAATACCTCCTGTAATTCTTCCTGGACTTCCTTGTGGAAATATTCCTGGAATTCCTTTTGGAAATCCTCCTGTTAATTTCTTGTGAAATATTGTTTCGAATTTCACTAGGAATTATTTCTTCAAAAATAACCTACTGAAAGTCTTCCTGGGATTCATCTCGGAATTCCTCTTGGAAATTCTCTTGGAATCCCTTTTGAATCCTGAAATGCTTTCGGAATTCCTGTTGACATTTTTCTTTCAAATTTTCCAAGACTTTCTCCAGGAATTCCTCTCAGAATTTGTCTTTCTTTCCGAATTTCCACTGGATTTCCTTTTAGTATTTTTTCTGGAGTTGCTCTTGGAATTTCTCCAAAAATTCCTCTTGGAATTTCCTCAGTATTGTCTAGAGAGCCACTTAGAATTCACCCTATAATTCTTCCTGGAATTATTCCGTTAATTTCTTATTGAATGCCTCCTGGAATTCATTCTTGATTTCCTCTTTGAATTAGATCTGGAATTCGTCCTTCAGTAAATGATCCTAGTTTTTATCTTGGAATTGCTTTTGAAGTTTCTAGTGGAATGCTGCCTTCAAGTACTTCTTTAACTCTTTTTGGATGTCTTGAAAGTTCTTCAATATTTTTTTCCTGAATTTACTTAAGTTTCGCCTGCTGGAATTGCATCTGTGATTAATCAGGGAGTATTATTTGTAATTTTTTTGGCAATACTACCTGAAAATCCTTCTGACAATGATATTGGAATTCTTTTTGGAATTTCTCTTTGTGTTTGTCTTGGACATCCTCCTGGAATTCCTCCTAAGGTTCCTTTTGAACTTTTTCTGGATTTCCTTATGAAATACATCCTGATTAATTCAAGGAATTTATTCTGTAATTCCACCTAGTATTTCTTCTAGCATTCCTCCTGGTACTCTTCCTGTAATTCCCTTTGGAATTCGTCATGCAATTTCCCAGATATCTTCCGGGACTTTTCTTCTGGATTGCATCCTAACTGGAGTTCCTGCTTGAACAGCGCATAGTTCCTGGAATTCATCTTAAGTTTCTCTTTCGCTTTTCACCTGATGTTCTTCATACGATTTCGCCTGAAATATCTTCTGGAGCTCCTACTTGCAATTTAATCCTCCTCATACTGAAATAAGTAAGCTATTTTTCTTCGAATTGCACCTCGAAACCCGTTCTAAAACTTCTTCTGGTATTCCTCCTGTAATCCCTCTTAAGCATTTCTCCAGCATTTTATTCAATGCATCACAGTCAACAACTCGACACTAATTTTTCATTTGGGCCTAACTGACATTTTCGAGTTCTCTTCATCGATCCTCTCTTTATGTTATCACAGAATGTGTATTGAGTTTTCCAAAGATTTTTTGGTTGAAATGCGAAGACGACGACTTCATGTTGCTATAGAAACAAGAAGAATAATGATTTTGTTTGTTTTGATCAAGTTATTAGCGAGAGAGTCGACGAAGAGAAATTGATCAAATCAGTTAAGCCCTTATGAAAAATCATTGTCGAACTTAAAAAAAGTCAATGTATTGTATAAATACACTAACCTTTCTGTGTTGAAACAAACTTATCACGGAATAATTTTCTGAAAATTTTCACTTATTTAGCATGAAACGATCTCACCACCTTATATAGAATAGATCCTGAGCCTAACCCAAACATTTTTAACATGGTCTTGCTGAATACCTGCACATTTACCGCTTTGGTTGGTTTTATGAGCCCTTAATGTGTGCAAAGGCCTTGCTTATTATTCCGATGAGTCGAGCCATGCTAATTGTGAAATATCTCCTTTAATAGGCCTGAAAACTGCCATAATGAGTACGTATCAAAATCAGAAACGTGACGAGTTTGCGCATACTCCCCTGATCTGCAAGCGTGAATGTGAACAATAATGCAGAATCATTGCGACGAACACTTGGCGGCACAGTTACTACCTTGCAAGTGGGTGATACTTTACGTAATTTGGAGCGCCAGTAGCAGCGCTTGCAAAGAAACCCTCTTGAGCTCGTTTGAGATATGCATTTGGTAGTCTAACGAACGAGGGCTTCGGTGATTTGGGACGGTTATTGGAATCAATTTTCGAAACGCATCACGGAGCTTATCTGGTTGCGGTGGAACGGAATTCAAGACCCAAAGCCAGTGGCCAACAATCTAATTGTTAAAAGTTATTGCTCAATTATGGATGGAGAAATGAGTTGCGAACGGATCGTGATGGCTTGAGACCGGTTCGGTTGGTGAGTTGCATTGCATTGTCAATTTAGTGCGGGGTCCAATGTTGTAATACGAAGGGCGAGATGTGTTTTTATCTTCCGAGGAGAATGGTTCCCACCCATCAATTACTTTCCATTTTAACGACCTTGTACGAGATGAAGAGTGATGATATGTGGTGTACGTATGTCAAAAACAACGAAAGCACAGTGTGGAAGGTCTGAGACAGAAGAAAGTAAAAGTGATTAACGTTCATGATGCCTTGCAGGGGATGGCAAGTTCAAGTGTTATTATTAGGGTTTGAATGATGGTCTTGCAGACAATGCAATAACTTAATAATGGACTACATACTGTGGTAAAGATGCAAATGTTATTCCTCTAGTAGTTATTGCATCACTCACATGTTCACTCTTCGCAGTATAAGTCTTAGAATCCAATTTCATATTCTATTTTGACGTAATGTGGCCCATGCTTTTCAGTAATTCTTCTGTAAATACGCAAATGCTTTAGAAATTTATTCTTGTTTGTCTACGATAATTGATCTGGGTTATTCAATAATGTACTCTCAGTATCACCGTTGAGGGAATTTCAAGTCTTTCTGATTTCTTGCAAATAAGGTTTTTGCTCCGAAATCAATCAATCAAAATCATGAACTTACATTTATTCTCAATGACAGGAGTAAGACAAATTGACAAATAAATAAATTCCTGAAAATGTTTGTTTTGGAGCTTCTACGTATCATCCCAAGTATCCAAAAGTTTTGCTTCCCATAATAAAATGCACTTTCAAGCTTCACGAAGTTCAGATAAAGTTCAGAATGCAACTTTCTGGCTGCTTAAGAGGCTAACGATGAGCCTTGCAGGAACTTCGTTTACAAGTTACTTTGTTAGAACTTTCAAGTTTATAGAAGTTCAGCTCTGTAGCATTGTGTTTCAATAAAGATTAAATGTATTTTTTGCAGAAAACAACTGCGAACTGTTAGTTGCTGCGTAAGAACCCTACGCTCTGCCACATTACTACAGGTACGATTGTGTGAACAGTGGGTGAAATCTGACTTGAATCGAATTTCGGTTGGCAGATAGTTTTGCACATTTGTACAGTAGTGATAGTGAAGTTGGCTTGACTTTGTCAAGTGTCTTCAGCAGCGCAGTGGTAAGTCAACTGGCTATCCTGCAGGAGGTTCCAGTTCAAATTTACATAGGAACGACGTGTGTGAAAACATAATTATCTGAAGCAATTTCAGACATGAATCACATACCACAAACAAGCTTGTGACTCTGGAAGATAAATATTTGTTTAAAATTACTGCTTAGCTTATAAAGTACCCTCTTATCTGAACTTTTGGTTACTTGGAATTATGTAAGTTAATCAGTCAATGCCCAAGGTGTCTCACAATTTCAATATTCATAAAAATGTGTTATAAATTGTAAAATTTTAATAAAATAAACAAGATTTCACGATAAAATTGAAGTTTATGGTGTAGATAAAAAAACTCTTCAATGTTGGTCCTCAACATTTGATATATTTTTCAAGCTCTATTTTAGCACAACTTGTTTACACTCATTGTATTCTGATCCGTACATTAACAATGCATCTATAATGAGTGAAGAAATTGACAGTCAGATAACACCATGGTTCACTACAGATATTTATGTGCATTAAAAAGCCTATTTCTTAGTGTTTCTTTATTTTCCACTTATTTATTCTTGCACTCTCATTAGCTTTAACTCACGCTCCGTTCTACTGCTCTTTCATCCTCCGTCGAAATAAATCAGAGATGCTTCATCAACTAAGTAACGCTGTTGAAGGAGTTGGGGCTACGTTCCACAACAGTGTTACGATTCACATAAAATTTCAAAATTAAATGACATAATATTTTTTAAATCAATTCCGGTAGAAATCTCTGAAGGAATCTTGGGAAAATTCCCTACAGTAGATCTGGGAGAAATATCTGGAAGAATCCTGGGAGGAATCGTTGTTGAAAGCTCGGCAAGAATCCGTAAAATAATCCCAGTAGAAATCCTAGAAGAAATGTCGACTAGAGTTCATGAAAGAATCCTTTCAAGATTTATTCTGAAGCAACCCCGGCACACCCCCGGAATACCATAGAAAGAGTTGCAAAAATAGGTTTTTTTCAGCACGAGTCGTACATTTATCCAACGAGATTTGCCAACGTGCGTTTCAGGGGATCTCGGGTTGGTTCAGGGGGCCCTAGGGTCGCCTCGAAAGGTTTCAGGCTTGGAAGGCACTTGAAACGCCCCCGAGATCACCTTGTGCCCCCTAAAACTCCCTGAAACGTCTCTGAGACCCCATGAAATGCCCCTGAGACAAGCATAAGACCCCCTTGAATTAGCGTTGGGCAATTTGAAATCGATGTTCACGACATCGATGTTTTTGTTTCGATTAATCGATTTTTTACATTCGATTTTTATTTCGATTTAAAAATATTAAATTTTCATTTTTCTTCAGAATGCTACGATCCTAGGGAATAACATTTGAGGTACATTCGATTTTCATAATACTTCCATTTGGACATAGCGTGAGATATTTCTTCGAGGATTTGTCCTGGGATATCTCTAAAGGTATCTGCAGTGATTTTTTAAGTGCTGTTCTCGAGGTTTCCTTTAGGAATTTCTCCAGAGATCCATTAAAGATTCCTTCAGACATTTCTTCAAGGATTCCGCTAGAGATTTCTCCAATAATTCCATTTGGAATTCTTCGAAGTATTTCTGCAAGAATGTCTTCCAGAATGTTCTTTCAGAACATTTTACTAGAGATTGTTCAAAAATTGATCCAGAATTTCTAAAAAAAATCATTAGTAGTCCATCTAAGTACTTCTTTAGTAATTTGTCCAAATTAATGCAGACAAGGATTTCTTCACAATTTTACCCAGGGATCCATACAGAAAATCTTCCAGGGAATTCCTTCTGTGGTTCTTTCGGGAACAACTTCCAGGATTATTTTGAAAATGCCTCTAAGAACTCTTCTTGGGATTCCTTCAGGAATTCCTCCTGGAATTCTTCCAGAAACTCCTCCAGCAATTAAACTAAGACTTCCTTCAGGACCTGTTTAGAGACTCCATTAGGAATTCCTTTTGAGATTGCTTTCAAGCTTCCTCCTGGGGTTTCTTCTGGAACTGATATAGGGATTTCTCCTAAAATCATCTGCGTACTCTTTATAGAATTCCTTCAGCATTTCCTCTAGAGTTTCAGCGATTTCTTCAGTATTTCCTCCTGGGATTTCTAAGGAACTCCTCCTAAAATTTGATCCTAGGATTTCTTCGGCAATTCTGCCTGGAATTCAAGAATTCCTCAATGGATTTCTCCAGAAATTCCTCCAGGAATTCCAATTGCTCTAAGCATTCCTCCAGGAATTCCTTTGAGAATATCTCCACAACAGGCCCGTGCACAGAAGTGGCGCCAAGGGAGGGGTTTTCCTCAATTTCGGAAAAAGGCGGAGGGGCGCCTAGTGTAAGAAGCGTCGGTAATGGGGAGGGTTTAACCCCCAAAACCCCCCCCTTGTGCACGGGCTTGCTCCACAATACCTATGGCAAAAAAAACATTGGGAATTCCTCCCAGCGTTTATCCAGGAATTATTCAAAAAATTTCTCCAGACATTCCAGCATGAATTCCTTCTGAGATTCCTCTATGAATTCCTTCAAGAATTTCTTCAAGAATCCACCAGGGAATACTCCAAGAATTTCTTCCAGAATATATCCAGGAATTATTCCAGGTATTCCTCCAGGCATTCCTTCGGATTTCATCCAGGCATTTCTCCAGGTACTCCTCCGGGAATTCCACCAGTGATTTCCCCAGGTATTTCTTCAGGAATTCCTCCAGAGATTCTTCCAGGAATTGATACAGCAATTCTTTCGGAAATTCCTACAACAATACCTCCAGGAATATCTCCAAGAAATCTTCCATGGATTTCGTCAGAAATTCTTTCAACGACTTATTCAGAAATTCTATGATTTTTTCCAGGGATTCCTTCGGGATTTCTTCCAGGGTTTCCTCAAGGAATTCCCCTGGGAACTCCTCTAGGAATTTCCTTACAAATTTCTCCATTGATTCTTTTTGGGGTTCTTCCAGTGATTCCTCCAGAAATTTCTCCAACGATTCCTCCAGAATAAGTTCTCGGGGAATCCCTCTAGGAATTTCTTCAGAAAGTTCTCTAAGGATTCATTCAGGGATTTTTTTTTAAGAAATCCTTTAGGGACTTCTGGGATTCCGCCAGGAATTTGTCCAGAAGATTTTTCAGGCATTCCTGCTGAGGTTATTCCAGAAATTGCTTCAGTGATTCCTCCAGCGATTTTTTCCAAAGTCCTACAGGAGTTCTTCCTAGAATTTCTCCAGAAACTCCTCTAAGATTTCTGGGAATTCCTTAAGATGTTTCTTCTCTAGAGATTCCTCCCAGATTTTCTCTATAAAATCCTCCAAGAGATCATTCAGGGATTCCTTCAAGATTTCTTTCAGAATATGCTCCAGGCATTCATCCAAGAATTTCTCCATTGAGTCCTCCAAAAAATTTTCCAGGTATTCATCCAGGGATTGCTTCAAAGTTTCCGTCAGGTATTCCTGTAAGAATTCCTCCAGGAATTTCTTAGGGAATTCCTCCACGGATGCGTCCAGGAATTCCTCCAGAGACGGTTTTATGTACAGTCTCAATTGTTAGACATTATTTATTTAGACAATATTTATTTAGACAAATAAATCATGGATCATTATATGGTTTTGCAACATTTTATAATATCGAATCGATGTGAAACAAATCGGTGAATCGATTCTGCAGGTCCGATTCAAATCGATTCACAAAAATCGATGTCTCAGCCAAACTTGCCCAATGCTATCTTGAATGCCTCTGAGACCTCGTGGTACCACATAAAACCCCCTGCGACCCCCTTGAGCCACCCCTGAGATCACTAGAATACTTAATTCAGGTACCTCCCTGAAGGCTTCTAAAGCGCCTCTGAGACCCTTTGGAAGTTCCCTGGAATTCCCTGAGACCTTCTGAGCGCCCCTGAGAAGACCTCCTCATAACCGCTCGTACACCCTGGGACCCCCTGGAAACGCCCCTGGGATCTTCCTTTACTCTTCGAGACCTCCTCGAACACTCCTGAAACCTCATTGTACAACCTAAAACCCCACGGGACCCCTTTGAAACGCTTCTGAAACCTATTGGGTCCTTCTTGAAATACCCCCGAGATTTTCTGGTACCAAAACTCCCTGAAACACGTCTTTGAGACCTCATGGTACCCCTTGAAACGCCCCTGAAGTAACCTTTTACCCCCTGAAACGCCTTTTCGACTCCTTAAAACGCAATTGGAATCTTCTGGAAGTCCTCTGGAGCCCCTTAACAATTTTTTAATCGTTTCTGAGACCCCCTGAAGCGCCCTTGAGGATATACCTGTGACCCCCTGAGCAAACTCTGAAACTCCCAAATGCTTTTGGGACCTCCTCGCAACCCCCAAAGCGCCCTAGGGCCCACTAAAAACACCTCTGAAACCCCCCGGTATCCTCTTGAAACACCCCTGAGATAGATCCCCCGGAACCTCCTGAAATGCCCCTGACACCCCCTGAAGTCCCCTGAAACGCCCCTAAGATCCTCTTAAACTCGTATGGAACCCCATCAGACTCCATGCGCCTCTGAGGCCACATTGGTCCCCCCTGAGGCACCTTATCAAACACTCCTAGGACCCCGTCGATCCTTTTTGAAGGATTCAAAAAATACCGAAGATTTTAGATGAATTAGTTTGAGGACAATATATTCGCCTGAGGGGCGCTACTTTCTTCCAAGATGTTTCCCGAAATTATTCTAGAGATCCCTCCAGATGTCCTAGAATGTAAACTGTGTACCCACCCAAAGTTCATGCAGTGATTTTCTCAGAAACTGAAACCCCATTGAGCCTCTTTGAAGGTCTCTGAAAACTTCTTGAAACGCCCCTGCGACCTCTAGGTACCCCTCTAAAACCCGCTGGGACCGCCTCAAACACCTGTAACCTCCCTTTGCTCTTCGCTATAAAAGCTCCCTGGCCTCCGATGCTATATCCAAGTAACAATGACAGCTGAATAACAGATTATTTAGTCAAAATTTTCAAACTCAAGCCTAAAAGCAGTATATTTATTTGAATATATCGATCAAATATCCAGTATTATCCATGGTTATCCCGTGTAATTTGTATTCCGCCAGGGTATTCGGATCCAGTACCTGGCAACCCGGTGGAAGTAACCAGATCAGAAGTTGATTCAGGTGATGTTGTTCTTGAAATCTCCCCGCAAAAACCCATCAGGATTATAAAAAATACCGCAGATTTTATAGGAATTTATTCCAGGACTAAAACAATATATTCGCTCAAGAGCCCTATTTTCTTCCAAGATTTTTTTCCGGGATTATTGTAGACCCAGGTGTACAGTGCAAGGACCATTCAGTGTTTATTTTATCGTGCTTGTAACCAATATCTTTTATTATACACCAAAACCTCCATTTAGGTAATGAGTCGGGACTGCCTAAATAGATTTTTTACCTAAATGGATTCATTACCTAAATTGATTCAATTTATTACCTAAATGGAGTACAAGGTTGCAAAGAAGTTTAACTAGGGAGAGTGACTCGAATAGGAGATTTAAAGTGGGTCATGCGGAGTTTCAGAGAACTTTCAAGGGAGTTTCAGGAGGAGAGGGGCTTCTTCAGGGGCCTTTTCGGGGGTTTTGGAGGGCCTCAGGTGAGAATTGTCATACAAATGACTAGCTGGGCACGGAACACAAAAAAAAACCTGCAAAATTCCGCCAGACTGAAAAATTATTGAATGTCGGGTCAAAGTCGGGTAAATTTGTACCGTATGTTGGACCACTGTTGGATCAACATCGAACAACTGTTGGGTCTATGTTGGGTTTGGTGACCAACATAAAAAGAGGTGAATGATAGGTTAATGTCGGGTATGACGTCATCAATCTTAAGTACTCCAACTGTTCTGAACACAACCAAATTCTATTTAGGTAACGTTACCTAAATGGAGGGACCTAAATAGATTTTACCTAAATGGATCCTATCTAAATGGAGGTTTGAGTGTATTAACTTCATTAACTCAAGTAGGATGTTGGGGTCAAGTCAATATGACCCAGACATGCTCGCTGACAATTCTTCATTTTTTCAGTTCAAAAACTCACATTTACTCAGGGATTTACTCAAAGTTTATTTCACTAATTCATTTCTCCGTATTCCTTGACATCTGACATACATTCCCAAGCCACTCCAACGTACAGATATCCCACCCGATCATAAATCACATAAGAATAGCGGATTCTTTCAATCATTCAATAATTTGTTCTTCCACGTGTTTTGTATATCACTACCCAAACTTTATTTAAACGTTCATCACATCCAGGTGACATTATCAATCTGTTTGATTTCTACCCCTCGCCATCGTCGTCCTCGTCGTCGGCATCATCCTCACCACACTCATCGAGTAACAACGCCCATCAAAATCGTCCCCCACCTGGGACAACTCCGGCTCAGATTCCAGTCTACTCAAACTCCGGAAATTACAACTCCAAACCATCGTATCAACTCTACCCGGTGACGAGCACAAACCCTCCGGAGTGGGGCTACGAGAGCAATCACCTGGGCAACGGTTTAAACTCTGTATTTCAACCACAGAAACCGATACCTTATCGGCCGTTACAACCCCAGTCTCCGATCAACTTCGGTGGAGGTGGCACCGGGAGTGGAAGCTCTCTACACGACGAAAACCCTCACGGACCGATGGCCAGTGCCATCTACAGCGACCGGCCGTTCAGCTTCGGGACGCGACCAACGACCGGTTCGATCTTCAACACCGGCAACGGTATCGTCAACAATCAACGACCGTCCGTTTTCAACTACCAGGGACAGCAGGAGGACGATGGCTATGGAATCGAAAACGGTATTTTCAAAGTCAAAGTTGTCCTCCGTAGAATCCTGCGAATCCAGCGTAGCGAATCCCGATTCTCTCTCTCTCTCAGTTGATCCCCAACTCCGATGCACTGCCATTTTTCGCCTTCACGATCCACTACAGCTTCCGCAGTAGTTTTAGAACAGCACCAATCGAATGCGCGCTCTGTCTCTTTCTATCACTATCACGCTTAGTCCGATATTTGAGCACCCACTTAGGTTTAAGTCACTTATTAGCTAGAATGTGATGGAAGCATGAAGATAGACAGTTTGTCCCGACAATTCAAACTAAAACATTAATTCTTCAATTTTGCAGGTTGTGGCGAGTTGTACACCAGAACCAACCGGATTGTGGGCGGCCACTCTACCGGCTTCGGTACGCATCCGTGGCAGGCGGCACTCATCAAGACGGGCTTCCTGACGAAGAAGCTCAGCTGCGGAGGGGCACTGGTGTCGAACCGGTGGATTGTCACGGCGGCTCATTGTGTTGCGACGTATAGATTACATCAAATACTGGTCTGAAGTACAAGTTTTCATTACCATACATCTATTTTTAGAACCCCAAACAGTAACCTAAAGGTGAGGTTAGGCGAGTGGGACGTGCGGGATCAGGACGAGCGGTTAAACCACGAGGAGTATGCCATCGAGCGGAAGGAGGTGCATCCCAGCTATTCGCCGAGCGATTTCCGGAATGACATTGCGCTGGTAAGACTCTGAATCGCGAATGGACTTGGTTGAACTGTCATATCTCTGCAACCAGGAAATCGAATTTAATGAAATTTTGAGCATTGATGGCATATGATGTTTGATAGGATGCAAAAGTGGAGGCGATATACGCACACTTTACACGCGGTTAAATGGAAGCATGTACGCATATGGCCTCCACCTTAGCATCCTGTTCAACATCATATAAGACTTTGTGTTAACTGGGCAGTAAATTGTAATAATACATTCACACGTTCTCCAATTAGGGGTCTCCAATTAGCCTAGTAGTTAAGGCTATGGATCGCCAATCCGGAGACGGCGGGTTCGATTCCCGTTCCAGTCGGGAAAATCTTCTCGACTTCCTGGGGTGTACCATTGTACTTGCCTCACAATATACAAATTCATGCAATGACAGGCAAAGAAAGCCCTTCAATTAATAACTGTGGAAATGCTCAAAGAACACTAAGTTGAAGCGAGGCAGGCCAAATCCCAGTGGGGACGTCGAGCCATAAAGAAGAAGACGAAGAAGAAGAAGAAGAAGACATTCACACTTTCTTCTCGGACTTTCGGTTCTTGAGAAAACAACATGGCCCGTGATCCTAGCTTGAGAACCACTGAGTTTTGCAACGCCACTTAATTGTAATAGTTGCTTCATGAGACGCAGGATCTGAAAATCATTTTCACTTTCTCATCGCACTTTAGATTCTTGAGAAATATGGATGGCTCGTGACCTCAGATTGGAATCCTCTGAGCTTCACAACACCACTTTATTGCAATTAGTGCTCCATGAGACACAGATCCAAAAAGAATTCACCCCAACTCTTAGGACTTTCGATTCTAGCGAAATTGGCATGGCCCGTCATTGAAGCATGAGAACCACAGAGCTTTGCAACGGTACTATACTCTTATGAATACTTCTTGAGACGCAGAAACTGAAACCCTTTTCACTTTTCAATCGCACTTTCGATTCTTGTGAAATCAGCATGGCCCGTGACCACAGCTTGAGAACCACTGAGCTTTGCAACGCCAGTATATTATGATAAATGCTGCTTGAGATGCAGAATTTGAAAACCTTTTTCACTTTCTAATCGCACTTTCGCTAGTTGAGAAATTGGTATGGTCCGTAGTCTCTGCATGGGAACCACTGATATTACTGTAATACATGTAATGTATATCTCCTAGACGCAGTATCCGGAAAAAAAAATCTACTCCTCTCCTAGAACTTTCGGATCTTGAGAAGATCGCGTGGCCCGTCACCCAAGATTTAGAACAACTAAACTTTGCAACACTGCTAGTGGCTGTGCTCCTTGAGACGGATAACAACGGAGAAACAACTTCAAATGTTCATTATACAGGGGATAGACAAAATTTTCCCTTCTCAAAAAAATTTCAAATAGCTGTAAGTTTTCGATAAGTGCATCAAATATTCTCAAATTTTCACTGTAAGTTGATCAACTATTTGTGTATCAGTGAACAAAATTCGGAAAAGGTCAAACAATTCTGCACGAAGTTATAAAGATTCTAAAAAAAGGTAAAATTATCCGATAGCCAACTTTGAGCTGTTATATCTTCAAATTTAATGAACCGAATGCAATGAAATTTTGACCATTCATGACATATATAATATGCTTCGAAAAACTTTTGACATAACTAAAAATTCTTAACACGGAAGAAAATTATAACGATTAGATTATTTTTCTAATAAAACATCCAATTTTCTTAAAGTTCAACATCGTTTAAAAATTCAAGATGCTAATTATAGTTCATTTAAATTCCCTCTGATTCTCTCGAATACAGATATGTTTTAAAAGAAAGTATGTTGTTACGGCGGCAATTCATTGAAAAAGTAATGGGATGCATATTAAAAATAGACCAATTTACTGAAAAATCATAAAATTAATGAAATCGCTATAACTTTTTCTCTCGTTAATAACTTCAAGTTGTGTCAAACGTTTTTTAGAGCTCATTATATAAGTCATAGATGTACAAAATTTCATTGTATTCGGTTCATTGATTCCGGAGATATAACAGCTCAAATTTGACTATCGGATAAATCTACCTTTTTCTAAAATGCTTATAACCTCGTGCCGAATAGCCCGATCTTTTCCAAATTTTGTCCACTAATACACAACTAGTTGATCAACTTACAGTTAAAATTTTAGAATATTTGATGCACTTATCGAAAAGTTACAGCTAATTGGACATTTTTTGTAAAGTGGAAATTTTGCCTGTCCCGATCATTTTGTCTATCCCCTGTATGTACATATGGGTAACTCTCGCTGAGACCGTCCCACTATTTACACCATGTCTTCAAAAATGTTTAAGGTGGTGATTTTCTGAAAGTCCTCCCCAAAAAAGTAAGGAAAATGCATTTGGTTAATCAAATTGGTGGACCTCCCGTTAGTTAGAGCCACAAGCATTTTGGTCAATTGTTGGCTCATTTAAACCGTTATAACTCGAAAGTTTCGCTAGAAACCACTTAAAAACTATAGGTTGTTGGAAAGAGAAAAGATAGAGGTACTCTTTGCAGTTATAAAAAGTTTGGTCGGCCATATTGATTTCTGCCGCCATCTTGAATTTATCTCCCAAAACATTTTTTTTCACCATGTTGGCAACCACCGATTTTCAAAATGTTTGCGTCAATTGAAAGCGGGACATTTTTACACAACATATCGAAAATTAAGAGATGTATCTTTTTCCTATCAAAAGTTATCTGCACTTTTGTAAATCATGGCACGTTTTCTCCATACATTTCCATGCGCACCGGCAATGACACGCAACAGCATCAAAGTTGGCGCCTGCTTGTATACACAAACGCACCTGCAGCAAAATTAGGGCAAATCTGAGGTTTGTTCTCATTTTTAACTGTTTCTCAACGATGCGGGCATTGCTTTTTAAACTTTTTTGGTGTTTTGAAAAGCTGAAACTTTCAACTTTTCATTAGTGGATTCAGATTTAGAATAAATGTTCGTAAACACTGTGAAATAACGCTGCATTTATGTAAACAATCGGTACCTGGCCCAGTGCGCAAAAGTGGCATGATTCACAAAAGTGCAGATAACTTTTGATAGGAAAAAGATACATCTCTAAATTTTTGATATGTTGTGTAAAAATGTCCCGCTTTCAATTGACGCAAACATTTTGAAAATCGGTGGTTGCCAACATGGTGCAAAAACAGTTTTGGTATAAAAATCCAATATGGCGACCAAAATCAATATGGCCGACCCAACTTTTTATAACTGTAAATAGTAGCCATACCTTCTCTCTTTTAAACAACCTATAGTTTTTAGGTGGTTTCTGGCGAAACTTTCGAGTTATAACGGTTTATATGAACCAACAATTGACAAAAATCGAGGGGTCCGCCAAAATGCTTGCGGCTCTAACTAACGGGGGGTCCACCAATTTGATTAACCAAATGCATTTTCCTTACTTTTTTGGGGAGGACTTTCAGAAAATCGCCACCTTAAACATTTTTGAAGACATGGTGTAAATAGTGGGACGGTCTCAGCGAGAGTTACCCATATGTTTCCCTTGTTAGTTGTTCCCGAACACCTAAAACCCCATTTAACGCGTAAGGAGCGTAAATAGGGAGAGTGCTATTTGGGAATTAGTGCGTAAATGGGAGGCGTAAATTGAGTTTGGCGCAAGTAAAGTGAGCATAAATGGGGGTTTAGTGTATTCCTGAAAGAATCCAAGAACGATTTTCTGAAGGAAACTTCTGCAGTAGTTGCAGGGGGCATTTTTGTAAGAATTCATGGATAAATTTCTGAAAAAAACCTTAGATAAATTCCTAAAGGATTTCTTGGAGGAACTTAGAAAAGAATTCCTAGATGTCTTCTTGAAAATTTTCTGGCTCCTGTGCATCCCTCTGAAATAATCTTAAAGAATTCCAATTCAAATTGCAGGAGACATTATTATAGAAATCCTTGAAATAATTAAAAAAAATCAGGTATTCCTGGAGGCATCCCTGGAAAAAAATCTTGGGTATGCACCTCTGGCAAAGATGATGGAAGGATTTCTGAAACTCTAAATATATTTTTGAAGATACCCAGAGAGGAATTCCTGGAACAATCCCTGGAAGAACTCACGGAGCAATACCTGAAGGAATACCCGGGAATATCTTAGAGGATTTTTTTGAGGAGTCTTTCAAAACGTCCACCAAGCATTCCTACAGATTCTTGCAGGAATTCCTGCAGGAGTTCCCCTAAAGATAGCTGTATGAATTCTTGTAAACAATCCTCAAGGAATTTCTCCAAATATTCCACCAAACATTCCTTTATTGATTCCTCTAGACATTCCTCTAGAATTCCTCTAGGAAGTATTGCAGGGATTTCTGCTCGGAATCCGCTAGGAATTTGTCCAGAAACTTCTCCAGGGATTTCTTCAGGCATTCCTCTGGAAATTTCTTAAGTAATTCCTTCAGGAATTCCTCCAGCGATTCCTACAGAAATTTATATCAGAATTAATTTAAGAATTAATCCTGAGATACCTCCACAAATTGCTTCATCGATTCCTCCAGGAATTCCTACAAATATTCTAACATTTTTTCGACGAATTCTTTCGAGAATTTCCTCGAAGAGGTTACCTCCAAGGTTATCTTACCTCTTCGAGGAAATCCTTGAAAAAAATCGTCGAAAGAATGTTGGAATACCTGTAGGAATTCCTCGAGGTACCCCTGAAGCAATTTCAGGAGGTATCCATGGAGGAATCTCAGGAGGATTTCTTAAATGAATTCTGGTATGAATTCCTGTAGGAATCGCTGGAGGAAGCCCTTGAGAAATCCGTAGAGGAATCCCTGGAAGAATTCCTGAAGAAATTCCCTGATAAATCGCTGGAGAAATTTCTGGACAAATTCCTTGCGGAATCCCAGAAGAAATTCCTGGAGGAGTCCCTAGAGGAATCCTGGAGGAATCTATGAAAGAATGGCTGAAGGAATTTCTGGAAGTAATCCTGGAGGAATGCCTGATGGAATCTCTGAAGAAGTTCCTAAAGGATCAAGTAAAGGATCGTTTAGAAGAATTCCTAGAGGTGTCTTTAAAGGAACTCTTGCAGGAATTCCTGCAAGAATATCTGTAGGAATGCTTGGTTGTATTTTTGAAGGAATCCTTGAAAAATCCTCCCTAAATGATTCCTGAAGGAATTTCTTGAGCTATTCCTGGAGGAATCCTAGAAGGAATTCCAGTAGCAATCCTAGAAGGAATACCAATAAGAATTCCTGGGGGAATCCCACGAGGATTTTCTAAAAAAAAATCCAGGAGGAAATACTGAAGAAATCGCAGTAAGATTATTTAGAAGAACCCTGAAGAAATTCTATGAAGTGTTCGTGGGGTGACTCTTAGAGGAATCCTGAAGGATTTTTTAAAGAAACCTCAGGATGAATCTCGGAATTATACTCCTGAGGAATTCCTGAAAGAATTCAATCAGGAATTTCTGCAGGAATCTCAAGAAGAGTACCTGGAACAATCCTTGGAGAAATTTTTGAAATAATCTGTGGAGTTGTTCCTGAAATAACCCTTAAAAAATTTTCCAAGTGAATCCCTGGAGGAATTTTTTAGGGTTTCCAGGAGGAAGTCTTGGAGGAATACCCGGACGATTTCGTGACAAAACCCCAGGAGGAATCCCGGAAACAATCTCATTAGGAATGAACCCGGACGATTTCGTGACAAAACCCCAGGAGGAATCCCGGAAACAATCTCATTAGGAATGTCTTAGGAAATCCAGGAGAGCTTTCTAAACGAATTGTTGAAAAAGTTTCTGTAGGAATCTCTGGAATAAAAATCTGAAAGAATTCATGTCAGCAGTTATTTCTGGACGGGTCATTGAAGGAATCCTTAAATAGACTCCAAAAAAATATTGTGGGCATGATTTTGAAGGAATTTCTGGATTTTTTTTTTCGAATAATCTATGATAAAATTTTCTGAAAGAATTCCTCGAACAATTCCAGATGACAGAGTTCTTGAAATATATGGCAAAATCTCTGAAGGAATATCTGCAGAAATACCTAAAAGGATCCATGGTGAAATCCCTGGACAAAATCGTGAAGGAATCCTCGAAAAAAAGCACTGCAACAATCACAAGAGGTGATATTCCAGGAGAAATTCCCAAAGGAAAGTTTGATAAAATCCCCGGAGGAGTTCTTGAAGGAATTCCTTGAGGAATTCCTGATGAAGTCACTGCAGAAAGTTATGGGAAAATTCCTGGAGGAATTCTTTAAGGCATCCTTGCAGAAGTGTCTGTAAACATTTTGGGAAAAAACGTAGGAGGAATTCCCTAAGCATTTCTCGAAATAAGCCCTGAAACAATCACTATCGAATCCCCGCAAGACTTCCCTGGAGGCATTCACGAAGCATATATACTCATGAAGAAGTACCTTAAGCAATCCCATGTTTTTAGCTCTGAGTATGATGTTTGTTTGAATTGAATACTAGTGAAAATACATGAATTTTGACTTACCATACTCTATAGCAGCATATAGTGCTAGAAAGTCCTTCCCTTTTCCTACCGTAACTGATTCTGGCATATCTGGAAAATTCAGCCATTCATTTAGGCATGTTAGTTGGTAAAATTCTATGATAGATTGAAGGGGTGCTCTCAGAGAAAAACTTAAAGGAAATCTTTCGGGAAACCTGAATTAACGACAATCTTGAGATGACAAAAATTTAAAAAAAATATAAGGCGGCCAGGTTGTGCGCACGTCCCCCCTCTGCCAGCCTCTGGCTTCGCCTATGGCACTGTGGCACTCTCAAATTTGATGAAGAATCACAGCGTAGCAGCAGTTCTACAGTCAATTGGGTATACAGTAATTGGGTACGCGGAGTGTATACTACACTCCGCGATTGCTACAAGAAAATTTTCCGTGACCTTGTTGTTTACTATTCTTCTTGCAGCTTTTTATGTTAAATATTCTTCTAGGAATTCATTCCGCACTTATTCCTGGAAATCTTTTCGGGATTCCCTCAGGATTTTTTCGTGATTCTTCCAGGAGATAATGCAGAATTCCTCCAGGAGTTCCTCCTGACGACCTTGAGGGACCTTCTTGAAAGATTTTTCCCCCTCGTTTAGGATTCATTCACAAGTTCCCTCTGGGAAACTTCCAGAAATTTCTCATGAGATCTATAAACTGGTTCCAACTGAGATTACTCCAGGAGTAGGAGTCCTCCAGGAACTCCTTCTAGAATTTTCTCAAGAGTTTAGGAATTCCTTCCGGTATTTCTCCACGCATTCCATCGAATATTCCCCTTAGAATTCTTCTTGGGAATCCTCCAGGAAATGCTTCCATGGTCTATCTAGCAATTTATTCGAGGATTAATACAGGAGTTTTTTCTGGATTAGCTTCCGGGATTTCTCTGGGAATTACTTTCCTTTCTAGAATTTACTTTCAGGAATCTCTTTCGAGAGTCTTCCAGAAGTTCTTCTTAGATTAATTTAGATTATACTTCAGGGATTTCTGTGGATGACTATCTGAGATTGTTACAGTTCCCTTTGGAACGTCTTAAGCCGTTTTTTTTTTCTAGGATTTCCAAAAGAGAAATGTTATTCCTGAAGAAACTTTTGATGGAAAATCCAGAAGGAATTTTTGAAAGAGTTCCCTAAGAAATTGCAGGAGTACCTCAAGAAACTCCCGTAGGGAATTTATAAGGAACGTCTGGAAGAATTCCATACGGATGGACATTAAAAATCTTCTTGAGGGAATTCCCAATGAACTCCAAGATGTATTACCATTGGGAATATCTGCGAGAACTCCAAAATGAGCTCCAATGAATTGCATACGAGGAATTGTTGGAATTACATAATGAACTCCTAAACAAAACCGGGTGGCAATTCCGGGTAGGATCCTTCCAAAGGATATTGGATAGAACTCCTGATGATATCCTGAAGGAATGCCGCAAGCAATGCATCTGTAATTCCAGTAAAAAAAAATTTCTAGCGAAATTGCGGAAGGAACTTCCGGAGTAATCCCGAGAGAAAACCCTTGAGAATCTTTTTGACGAAGTTTCTGTTGAAGTCTTAGAAGGAAATCATGAAGGAATTCCGATATCAGCTTAGCTATAGCTAATAGCAGTCATATAGGGGAAGAAACCGTGTAGAAACTGATGCGGGAGTCCTAGAAGGAGTTTCTGAAAAAAAAACCCTAGAAGGAGCCAGAATGCGGAATTTTCTGTATGCCGAAAGATTTTTTTTGAAAAATCCCAGGACAAGCAACTTGAAGAATCTCAGAAGAAAGACCTATGGGAATCTTGGAAGACATTCCTGGAAACATACTAGAAAGAACTCCTAGGAAAACCACTGAAAAAAATCCCGGGAAAATCCTGGGAATATTTTCTAAATAAATGTTAGAAAGAACCACTGGTGAAATTCGAGATTTAATCTTTTTGGGAATCTCATTGGAAAACTTTAGAATTATCCCAAAGAGAACTTAAATAAACCACTGAAAAAAGTCTTAAAATGAAATCCCTGAGGAATCCTAGAATATGCTACTGAAGAATCCCGTGTGAAATCATGAAAGGAATTTGTGTAGTTAACCCAGAAAGAATTCCTGGGGGACTCTCAGCACAAAGTCGTGAAGAAAGCAGTTTGTGCTCACGAGATCTCAAAAGTTGAAGTGCATGAAGAGTTCGATTTGACGCATATTTTAGATTATGCAAAAAATCTCTGAACTTTAAGGACAGACTTGTTAGAATTCCAATATGGCCGCCACAATGGCCGACTTTGGCACCTACTCACGATTTTGAGGGCACAAATCTCTTCGTAAACAAAACCAGCGCACCTGAGCTTCTTATTCTAAGCTTATTACAAGTGAGCAAAGTACAGAATAATAAAATGCATTGAACCGGGATTTCAAGACGTTTGTCCTTAAGTCTTTAGATAAGTAGGCATGACTGCCTTGTGATTAACAGGTTTTTAAGAATTTTCTTCATTGTAAAATATTAACGGTATAACAGAGAGTTTCGTAATACACATTTGCTTAATGTGAGACGTCATGAATTTACATATAAAATTTGCAAACTGAACCATGTGTATTGATCAAATTGAACTATCATTAAAACCGGCTACGCAGTCTTGAAATTAGCAAACGATGTTTATTATTTGCCCAACGTTTCGTCACGGAGTTAGTGTCTTCTTCAGGGGGAACTAGAATTTAATACATGTACTAATTGGTCTGTTACATGATTTTGTCACGGTAACTTGCACTTATTAGGTTGTTTTTGGTCTTGTGTTTCGTCTAACTGTAACAAGACTGCGTAGCCGTTTTCAATGATAAGGTACACCGGGGCAAGTTGAAACGGGTGGGGCAAGATGAAACAGCGGGTTAATACGATGTTTTTCAATGATGATAAATCGTTTGATCGCCATAACACATAGTTTTTGATTCAAATAATCTTTTAGCGAAGGATAAATTTCCAAATAGTATTGAAATCTATTTCAATATTTCGTGTTTCATCTTGCCCCGGTGTACCTTAGTTGAAACGATACAGTGAGCCTCCACTAGAATTAAATTTAACTATACTGCCTATGATCGCATATCAATCCCATATTTGCTGGGTTACCTATTCATATGGGACAGTTATGCGATCATGGGCAGTATATCTGCGGTACTAAATCATTGGACAATTACGGGAAGTCCACGAAAAGAGATGTTATAAATAAGCATTGGAGAACATATTAACTCATTTCCATTATCCCCGCAGGTCAAACTGGATCGTAAGGTGGTTTTCCGGCAGCACATCCTGCCGGTTTGCCTCCCACCGAAGCAAACCAAGCTGGTGGGTAAAATGGCCACCGTCGCCGGCTGGGGCCGAACTCGGCACGGCCAAAGCACAGTTCCTTCGGTTTTACAGGTCAGTTCTCGATCGATGCTCCCTCCGCTTCCTATTCACCCGCTACCTAACCAAATTTCTCATTGCAGGAAGTTGACGTGGAAGTGATACCGAACGACCGTTGCCAGCGGTGGTTCCGGGCGGCCGGTCGCCGCGAAGTCATCCACGATGTGTTCCTGTGTGCCGGCTACAAGGAGGGTGGCCGCGACAGCTGTCAGGGTGATTCGGGAGGACCGCTGACACTGACGTTGGAGGGTCGCAAGACGCTAATCGGACTAGTGTCGTGGGGAATCGGATGTGGGCGGGAGCACCTGCCCGGAGTGTACACCAACATTCAAAAATTTGTGCCTTGGATCGAGAAAGTCATGGGAAAGGAGTATTCGTAGAGCGCGGGTCGGGATCGTACCCGCGGTAGGAGACGGAATGTGTAAATAGTCAAAAACCCCTTACTAAGTAGGAATTAAGAGAGTTGAAAGTAGTTCTATATCATCTAAACAAGAATCGATCATTTACCATGATGTAAATTTAACGGTACACGCTGTTATTGAAGCGATAATAAGTTCTATAAGAAAACAAGTATTGGATCATGTGAAAGAAGAACGCAGTGCGGTAGTAATTTATTTGTAATTTATTTTCGCTAGAGCTCCGATTTGAATCGCGTATTTAAGAACTGAAAAGATCGTACTGACATTACCATGCTTAAAGTTTCTGATAGAATGTAGGTTAGAAGATAATAAACGAATGTTCCAAGAAATACTTTATTCTTAATGATGATCTTGAAAAGAAATTCCTTGGGTATGAATGGTAAATAAGCATTTATAAGCACGTAGTCATACATATACTTTTGAATGCTGAATCATGGAAATAAAGCCGAGTCTCCCATTTGACGCTGCCACCTACTTTAGGCCCACCACAATTTCTCAGCTCTCTTGCATCCAATCCAACTGATTTTTTTAGTGCAGTTACTGCTTACTATAGACTCATTACATACAACAAATGAAGTAAATTGCTTAGAAGACAGCCTGGAAAACTAGGTGGGCCTAAAGTGGGTGGCAGCGTCTAATAGGAGACCCGACTGTCAAATGTTTGACAAGGAAAAAACTCGAGAAAAAACATCAGTTTGACACTAATGACAATTCGATTGAGTCAAACAAGATGTTTCAACATTGTTTTTTTTTTACTAATGTTTGACCCTGTGAACCAACGCACGGCTTTACTAGTTTTAGGTAAATTTTACTCATCCTCCCCCCATGACTTCACTTTGTTCACTAGGGTTATCTATTTCACTCCTTGAGTAAGCACGCTAAGTAAAAGTTACTCTAAAATGAGTAAGATTCACACAAAACTGAGCTAAACTGGAACAGCTCAAAAAATGAGTAAATTGCATTTCCAGCGATAGCGCTGGTCCAAGTGCAAAAATCCAACCAATTTAAGCCGTATAATATTCTTCACATCAGCAAGAATATTATACGACTTAAACTGATGAGATTTTCGCACTTGGGACAGCGCTATCGCTGGAAATAAAATTTACTCATTTTTGAGTTGTCCCACTTTAGCTCGAAAATGAGTGAATTTTCTGACCGTGAGTGTTTTCAGTGTGTGTACTAAAATATTACGCCGAAAGTTATGCTGCGCGTTCAACAAGCAAACTTGCATGCAATTCTCGCGATCAGTATCAAATGGGCACATCTTTCCTTAAACTTTTCTTTGTCCCAACGCTGTACCTGTACGAATCAGAAGCGATAGCCGTCAGACCAGCAAACCCGTCAACGGGGTTGTGATGAAAAATGACTCAAGATTAGAAACTTGGAACGAAGAACTGCACATCTCAATTTCATCGGGAGCACTCGCGGACTTGCCAATATACAGAAAGAATACGGGTTTAGTATTGTAGCGGTGCAAGAAGCTTGTGGAACAGGTTCCATCATACAATGTTTAGAGGAAAGCATGCCATCCACAAGAGTTGTGGCAACCAGAGATGCCAGATATACAGATTGTTCTGTATTATACAGATTTTTGACCTACTATACAGACAAGATACAGAGTACAGAAAAATACAGATTTTTAAAATATGATACAGATTTCTCCAGAAAGCATCAAGTTTGAAGTTATTTTCAATAAATTTAGTGAAAACTTTATATATTGGTGCCTAAAGTTTAAAGAATTTATGAAAATTTTTACATTTTCACACATGTTTTTGAAAAATAAAATCAGTAAAAATTCAAAACCGTCAAAAAGTAGAACATTTTTGTTAGTTTCTATTGAAATCTAGTACTCTCAGTGTCTAGTATACGGCGATACAGATAAATCTGGCATCTCTGGTGGCAATACACACAAGATGGGATCGGCTTTTATAGTGAGGGGCGATGGGCATGTGATAAAAGCAGCCATCAACAACGCAATTGAGGCCAACGCAGCTACAGAAGTGTAGCGCACCAAGCTGGAAGCGCAGAAGGGAGAGGACAGATCGAGAGGAGAGGACAGGAGACGACAAGATCTAGAGATACGTCGAGAAGGAGTACTGATGGGCTGGATGCATCGAACGCAAGTGAGAGACGTGATTCGACTGCATCCACTGCTCCAGGATTAACAGCGGATATACAACGACATCAACTACGAGACGAACTAGCGCTCCACATGGCCACAGCAGTCACGCAGTTCCGTGGGACAGACCCCATGTCCCGCCACCGAATACCAAAGTTGCGGAATTCATATCGGTTAACAAGTGCAGTAAGTATCCTAAACCAGCATATGTTGCCACAGTACTTGGAGGCCATACAGAACTTCGAGGATCTGCACGGTGTTTACGGTGTATTCAGCTGCGGCGGCTGTTATCAAGACGCTGGGATTACAGACGCGCTCGCAAGGAAACGGTGAAAGTCGCACACGCCCCAGCATACAAAAACCCGCGTGGATGCGACGTTTGGAGAACCGGATCGCTACACTACGAACCAAGATTGGTCGATTAACACATAAACACAGGGGAATCGATCAACGAGACTAGTTCGTTATGTTGCTGAAATTGTGAAACCCGCAGAACCCCAAGATCTCAAAGAATTCAACATTACGGAGATCCTCGGTGATTGGCGACGTCACACAATTCTGGGCCGATCTGGAAGAACTCTGTCCAGCACAGCGACGATGAGATGTGGTTAGCAGAAGAAGAGCGACAGTGTAATGGAGTTGAAGACATGACCGCGGTCGGAGTTACCGCTCAGGATATACGTGAGGATACCCGGAATACCAGAAATTAGGCTGCACCAGGACTGGATTTCGATTGCACAATTGTTGGTATAAAAAACTCACGATGATTCACGGGCGGATGGCGGAATGCTTCAACCGGTTCTGGAAAATAGTTGCATAAAGCTGTACTGGGATCACGAGATCATTACGGATGTCCTCATTCGTGCCAATCGGCTTGACATTTGTGTTTACGACAAAAGGATGAAGCGTGTAACTCTCATCGCTATACCGTTCGACCATAATGTACAATCAACGTTCTCCGGCAAGATAACCAGTACCACGACTTAGCGAAGGAGTTGATGTAGCAGATGTCCCGATCAGAAAGGCATAACAAAATTATAACCGATTAAGTTATTTATTTCAAAGATTTTTCATAACAGTATGAGTTATAAAATTCGCCGGTTAGGTGTTAAAATAACAAAAATTATAACTAAAACTGCTCTAGTCATAACATAATTATAACAGGTCTTGATACAATTATAACAAGTTTATAACAAAATGAGATATAAAAAATCCATCAAATTATATCACATGTTGTTATAAAGCAGTTATAAATATATTGGGTAAAAATTAAGTAGTGTAAAAATTAACTCATTTTTGGGGTATCAATTTTTAGAGTGAAATTTTATTTTTTGTAAAAAGTTACTGGCATCAAAAAACTTTTCCACATAGTATACATAAAACCCAGGGATTCGAACCTACGACGGCTAGAACCTAGAACAGGAGCACGTCGTTTTTACCAGTGAAGCCATCACAGCACTTGAAGTGAGGGGCGATATATGCTGAAATGGTTCTTCATATTGGTAGCTCCTCTATAAATAGACTCACTGATCCAACATACCGGAGAGGGAAAGTATGACGTCACCATACCCAGTTATGACGTCACCATGCACGTTACTACAGCCCATTTAGTCGCTCAGCTTCAATGTCGTGTGCGCTCGTTGTACACTAGAGCCAGCGTTCACTACTTCGGAGCTGGAGCCCACATCGCTGTACCTACGAGAATGGACGTCACACGAAACTGTTTTTAATACAGTTGATAGCAATTATATCTGCGTGTTATTAACTAAGTTGAACAGATAGCTAATGACTTTCAAATAGTGAAAAGTGTGTAACTAAGCACTAGTTGCGCCAGCGTTTATTTAAATATTTGAAGCGTTTTTTGGCATGTTTTATTTCATTATTATTAATTAATGATATTCCTTCTGCAAAGTTGTTCAGTAGTATTATGGCGCTTAAGTGGTGATTGTTTCGGTAGGAATATCCACCGCAAATTCTTGCAGGAATATTCCCTTGGAGAAATTTATGAATGAATTTTTAAAAGGATAGAAAAAAGCATTTCCATAATAAGTCATTGGTGTAATTGTCGATAAAATTTGTAAAGAAACCTTTTGATAAATACATGAAGTAATTTGTTTTCGAACACAGAGCGTTCAGGAAATCCAAAGGGATATCAAAACACTTCGTTTCGCTGTTGAACTGAATATTTTATTAACTTTAACAAAACAACTACACTTCATTTGTTAGTACATAACTATTTCGATCGGCAGATATGCATACACATATTATCTATGCGTAAAAAGCTGTAGTTAATTGTAGTGATATTTACAACAGTGACTGAGTGACCACATACTAAGAAATTTCTTAGAAATTGGAATTGGAATGAAAAGTTTAACTTTAAAACTAGAACTTATTTAATTACTGAGATCCTTCAGAATTTCTGATGGATTTTCCCTGATGGAGAATCCTTTAAGGAATTTTTGATGCGTAGGCTGAAGTAATTTGCTAAGAATGTCTTAAAGAATCTTCTCTTTGGATTCTCTGAAGAAATTCTTAAGGGACGAAATGTATGTTGGGTTTTAAACTTAAGTTAAACCTTGCGGGAAATCCCTATGACGAATGATCTGTATACTGTACTCAATTAGTAGTTTAAGGACAGACGTGTTAGAATCCCAAAATGGCCGCCACAATGGCCGACTTTGGCACCTACTCACGATTTCGAGCGCACAAATCTCTTCGTAAACAAAACCAGCGCACCTGAGCTTCTTATTTTAAACTTATTACAAGTGAGCAAGAACAAAATAAAAAAATGCACTGTTGTTTAATGCATGTTTCTTGAGAACTGTGCGTTTGAAGTTCTGATGCACTGTTGAAGCGGGATTTCAAGACGTTTGTCCTTTAGTTGAGAGCTCCGACAGATCAAAGGTGACGTAATCTGGTCGGTAAAATATAATTGGTGAATTGGAATGTGTTTTCGTGTTCTATCATCAGAAATAATGGATAATAGGAGTGGTTTACTTGGGATTTCAACATGTATATGAACTAATCTTCCAACAAATCCTTGGGGCAAAGTTCTTTGAAGAATTCAAAGAGGAGGTCATGGAAAAAGTCATGGAGGAATTGTTGAAGAATTCCTTAGAGGATTACCCGGAAGAATACGTGGAGGAATTTCTTATGGAAACTCTCGGAGAGATCTGTGGAAGAACTTCTAGTTAGCTCCCTAGAAGACCTATAAGAGAAATACTTATAATATCCCTAGATATATTCCCTGAAAGTACTCCGTGGCCATTCATAATAAACATTCAACCTGTAAGACATGTACAAAATCCTGTAAACAAATGTAAACGTCGTAGTTCAATTACATATAACATTTTCCAATTGAGAGCCTTAGACTTCTCGACAACTTTGCTGATGAGTGATGATCCGAACTTCCTAGGACAGCAGAATAATGAGATTTATCATATCAAACAGCTCATAGTAGTGAAATTTTGCATACAATTTTACACCATTCGTGAATTTCAAGAATCATGAACAACTTTGCTGAACATACGAACTGTGCAGGTGATCTGGATCATGATAAGAAACATTTAAAATTACCCAATATTATCACGTAATGGTGGAATTGCTTACCACATTTTCCACCTTCCAAAGTCATAAGCTTTCTGTACAAATTTGATGAAGACATGAGCTTTTTTGGTAGTTCATATAATAAAGAATATCAACAATTGTGTATTTTCTAAACACAATGGCGTCATACAGCGGTTAATTTACGCACTAAACATTACCAAAAAATATTGATTAGTTACACATTCCATTTTAAAAATTATTACTGAGTTTGTTATAATGTTGATGTAATGATGATCAAATCACATATTCATTTATTGTAACTGACTTTGTTAGAACCTTGAAATAGTACAAACTAGTTTTCGTACCGATTCCAACAAATATATCTAAAGATAACAAACCTTGATATAGATATCAACCGTTGATATAATTATGTTATGTTTTTGTTATGACTTTCTGATCGGGGTAGCACCTGGAAGACGTCCGTGTAGTTCCGGTTGTCCTCTCGGCAAATGGATTAGTCCCGAATTCTCTCCTAAGGTCCCTAGACGAACTGGAATTGAAGAAGGACCTGAACATCATCCTGAATGTGGTGATTCATAGAACCTGTAGTATAGTTAGGGCACAGAGAAACAGACGTCACGCACTCATCGCTTCCCAACGATCACCTTTTTAACGGTTGATTCAAATATTTACACGCAACCAGAGATTGGCAGATTCTAATACAATGTGGTATGAAACATATACAAATATTGTATTAGGGCCTTGCAAATACAAAAATTGGTAGGTGGCAGTATACCAAAAATTGTATTGGCTTCCTAGAATCTGGAAAAGGAAAATTTCGCATGTGTGCGTGTGCTCTGTCGCACTGGTTTCTCATTATTTGTTCTATTTTTAGACTGATCATGGCAGCAGCGGCGGCATCAAATACCAATACATGTTTAAAAAGAAATACGGGCGGCGACGGGAATCGAACCGAGACATTATCATGGTGATACACAGTATCCTGCACTCTAACCAGCACGGCTATAACTGCACATGAATAGACGAGAGGCTGAAAGCCATCATCATCAACACAAACAAGGCTTGGTGATGGAAGTGATACAGCCGCCACACTGCAGTCCAGGTCCAGAGCCGTATTTGCGAAGACAAAACTGTTTAAGCTTCAGCTTTAAGTTTTTAGACACATATTGTGTTTTAGAAAGTTTATTTCCAATTGTTGATCCTATTCCCCATTATTGTTATGTTAGGGTGGTTCGTCTGGTTAAACTGATTCTTTTTTTTTATCTAGTTCGTTTATTTGGGGCTCAATCGCGTATAACGCTTTACGGAGCCGAGGATCTTTCTTTGTACTTAATAGTATACATTATACAGAGTAATAACTTTTTAATGATATCTGTTAGTAATGGGTGGAAGCCAGGGTACTCGTGGCAGCTCGAGGTTAGAAGGTCACATTTTGAGGGATGGACAGGGTAAGGATTGGGCCAAAGGTTTCACTGCTGCTCATCCGGGGGTGAATCGCATCTTGCTAGCGTATTCGGTGCCTTGTGGTGTTGGTACCAACTTGTTGTGGGACTTGGTTTTCCGGATGGCCAGGAGCAGCTTGGTAACACAAAGAGGACAAAACAGAGAAAAAAAAAACTGGAGAAGAAAACACAAGCAAATTAAACTTTTATACCAGCAGAGCGAAGAAAGTCGAAAATACATCCCATGTATGTGACATCGCGGGTCCCCAACACATCTCTCACAAGAACAAAGGGTTGTCTACCTCGGGCCTCAAGGGTATCCAAAAGTAGCGCTCTGGAGGCGTCATTATCCGGGCATTGCCAAACTACGTGGTCGATGTCATCATAACCGGAACCGCACTTAGTACAAACATTGCTCAACGCGAGGTTAATCCTGTGTAAATGCGCGTCTAGCGAGTAATGGTTGGACATAAGTCTTGACATCACGCGAATGAAATTGCGACTTACATCCAGACCATACCACCACACTCGCAAAGAAACATTAGGAATAATGGAATGTAACGACCGTCCCAGCTGGCCATCTCGCCAATCATTTTGCCAACTTTGAAGAGAACTCTGGCGAACCAAATGGAAAAATTCATCATGTGAAATTCTTCTATCATAGATCTCACCTTCCTGTGCGCCCACCTTTGCGAGAGAGTCCGCCTTCTCATTGCCATAAATTGAGCAATGTGAGGGGACCCATACAAAGGTAATCTTGTATGATCTTTCGACCAGTGCACCCATCTGCTCCCTTATTTTTGTAAGAAAGTAAGATGAATGTTTTACAGGTTTCATCGACCGGAGTGCCTCAATCGAACTAAGGCTATCCGAGAAGATGAAGAAATGGTCTACGGGCATGTTGGAAATCATCCCCAAAGCGAAGTTGATTGCTGCCAGCTCAGCAACATAAACCGAACAAGGTTCCTGAAGTTTGCGGAAGGCGGTGAAATTTTCATTGAAAACACCGAAACCAGTGGATCCATTTATGCGAGACCCATCAGTGAAGAATCTCTTACAGGAATTGACATTTTGGTACTTTTCGTTGAAAATGCGAGGAATAGATATACATCGAAGTTGATCTGGTATTCCCTGAACAGCTTGTTTCATGGACAGATCGTATTTAACAGAGGAACTGTCATTAGTGAAGTGTACACGGGGAGGATTATAACTTGGTAGGCTTATATCAGATGACATGTAGAACAGATAGATTCTCATGAATTTTGATTGAGTGTTCAGACTGAGCATTTCTTCGAAATTCTCAATGACAAGTGTGTTGCTCACTCCACACTTGATAAGTAACCTTAGCGAGAGCTCCCAGAATCGGTTCTGGAGAGGTTTCACCCCTGCCAGGACCTCAAGGCTCGCATTATGCGTTGAGTGCATACAGCCGAGAGCAATACGCAAACAACGGTATTGAATTCGTTCCAACTTTATTAGGTGGCAGTTTGCTGCTGAGTGGAAGCAGAAAGAGCCATACTCAATAACAGAGAGAATAGTCGTTTTGTAAAGTTTTATGAGGTCTTCCGGGTGAGCACCCCACCATGTTCCGGTAATTGTGCGTAGAAAATTGATCCTTTGTTGACATTTTTGCACCAAATACTTGATTTGGGTACCCCAAGTGCCTTTTGAATCAAACCAGACCCCAAGGTATTTCGAAGTCAAATACTGGTCGATTTCTATTCCCAAAAGATTGAGTTTCAGTTGGGCTGGGTTCCGCTTTCTAGAAAACACAACCAATTGAGTTTTTTGCGGAGCAAACTCGATCCCTAAATCTCTTGCCCAGATTGACAGATTATTTAGAGAATTTTGCAATGGTCTTTGCAACATTTCTGCATGTGGGCCTTTTAGAGAAACCACAGCATCATCTGCAAGTTGTCTTAGCGTACATTGTCCTTCCAAGCAACTATCAATGTCTTTCACGTAAAAATTATAAAGCAAGGGACTTAAACATGAGCCTTGGGGTAGGCCCATGTAACTTATTCTGGAAGTTGTCAGTTGTCCGAGATTGAAGCTCATATGTTTTTCTGACAACAAATTATACAAGAAATTATTTAAAATTCCTGGAAGACCACTATTGTGCAGTTTTTCTGACAATATTCCTATGGAAACTGAATCAAAGGCGCCCTTAATATCCAAGAAAACTGAAGCCAGTTGCTCCTTTTCCGCAAAGGCCAGTTGAATATCTGTTGAAAGCAACGCTAGACAATCGTTTGTTCCTTTGCCCTTGCGAAACCCGAACTGTGTATTTGAAAGCAAGTTATTCGATTCGACCCAATGATCGAGTCGTGATAGGATCATTTTTTCCAACAATTTCCTTAAACATGATAACATAGCAATTGGGCGGTATGAATTATGATCAGACGCTGGTTTACCAGGCTTTTGAATAGCTATTACTTTGACCTGTCTCCATTCATGCGGAACGATGTTGTCCTCCATGAATGAGTTGAACAGGTCCAGTAATCGTCTTTTCGCGATATCTGGGAGATTCTTTAGAAGATTGAACTTGATCATATCGCGTCCCGGAGCGGAATTGTTTGATGAAAGAAGAGCCATAGAAAGTTCCAGCATAGTGAAGGGTCTGTCCAGAGAACCGTCTCTTGGGGATGTTTCCCAAGAAATCGGTTGTGCTGGGACTGAGTCTGGGCAGACCTTTTTCGCGAAGCTGAATATCCAACGGTTGGAGTATTCGTCACTCTCATTAGAAGAAGAGCGGTTTCGCATGTTGCGAGCCACTCTCCAAAGCGTTGTCATTGAAGTTTCTCTTGAGAGACCCTCAATGAAGTGTCGCCAATAACTACGCTTCTTCGCTTTCAGCAGGTTTCTCAGCTGTCTTTCGAGCTTTGCGTACTCTTGATAAAGATCTGAGGTACCGTGCCTACGAAAAGTTTTGAAAGCATCAGATTTTTTAAGATACAACTGGGTGCAATCATCATCCCAACCTAGTGTGGCTGGTCTTCTTTTGAAGGTTGCACTTGGAACACGTCGTTTTTGTGATTCTAATGCACTCTTATATATCAGTTCAGACAGGAATCGATACTCATCCAAAGGTGGGAGGGGATTGAATGATTCGATGCCAAAAGATACCGCTTCTGCATACTTTTGCCAATCGATATTCCTTGTGAGGTCAAAAGGAACCTGAATTGGATGGTCTGACCTTTCACTATTATGCTTTATGGTGGTTATAATGGGTAAGTGATCACTACCATGAGGATCCTCGATTACCTTCCACAAGCAATCGAATGATAGTGAACTTGACCCCAGTGATAGGTCGAGACGACTTTCTTTGCCGTCAGATGCAATACGTGTCACTTCACCTGTATTTAAAATGTTCAAATTGAAATCGTCGCACAAATCATAGAAAATGGCCGCTCTATTATCGTCATATGGTTCGCCCGACCCTGTACCATGCGCGTTCATATCACCCAGAATTAAAACTGGATGTGATAGTGCCGAAACCGCATTCCAAAGATGACGGCGGTTAATTGAAATTCTTGGAGGAATGTAAACGGAAGCTACGCAAAGTTCTTTACCCTTTACGTTTATTTGGCAAGCGACGATTTCTACGCCAGGATGAGTCGCGATTGGAATTCTATAAAATGAGTAAGTCTTTTTGATCCCCAAAAGAACTCCCCCATAATGGTCATCTCTATCCTGGCGTATAATGTTAAAATCGTGGAAGTTGAGTTCATCTTCAGAAGAAAGCCATGTTTCACAAAGGGCAAAAATATCACAATCAGAGTTGTGGATCAAAAACTTAAACAGGTCTAATTTAGGTTTTAGACTATGACAGTTCCACTGTAGCACAGTGATCATATCTTGTACCTCACTTGATGAATTATCCATCGAAAGATATGATCGCAGCAAGGAGGGGCCATGATTGTGTCAGATTCCGAAAATATTCTTCTACTGTAGGTATAAACATATCAATAATGCCTCTTAATGTTTCTGGAAGGCTGAGGGCATTATATAAGCGATCCACGAGAACCCTAAAAGTAAACAGTCCTCGCTTGGGTCTAGGAGGCTTGCTTGAACTGCGAGGAACTTTGGTAGCTTTTTTCTTGCTACCTTGTCGATTATTTCTCTTTGAAGTGTATTTAACAGGCGGAGACGGGGGTGACAGGTTCTTGCTACAACATGGAGCTGAAGCTAGAGGAACCTGATTCTTCGGAGTTTTTAAGTTTACCCCGTCTCCTTTATCATTAGGCAAACTTTTGAGGGAAGACTTTAAAAAGACCTTTCGGCGCAATCCCGGGGAAGATGATGACTTCCTTTTTCCAGGTGCGTGTACCTCCGAAAGAGATCCACCCTCATCAGTTTCGCCATCGTCCTGATCATCGGAAGACAACTCCTGATAGGGATTTTCAACTGGGACAGCTGATTCAGACACGGAATCTGGTGTTTTAAAAGATTTCACCATCTCCGCATATGTCTGTTTGGAGCGCTTTATGATAGAGCGACTCTCATTTCGAATGCGTCTTTTGTAAGCCGGGCAAACTTGCAAGTCGTGTGGATCTCCGCCACAGTAGCTACATTTTTCCGCTTCCTGTGTGCAAGAGTCCTCCAAGTGAGCTTGGTTGCATTTGCCACAACGGGGCTTGTTGTCGCAAAAGCTATCACTGTGACCAAACTGCTTGCATTTGGTACAATTAAAAACCTTCGGCCTAAAAAGATGCACTGGGTAAAAACCACCATCAATTACAACAAATTCCGGGAGGACGGAACCTGGAAAAGTCACTCGAAAAACGCTGAAGGCGAGTACACCTTTTTATTTCCTTCCATGGAAACCTTAGATAAGCGTTTACAGTCTAGGATAGCCACATCAGGAATTGACCTATTTTTGAATCGACCAAAGCCGGTCTTGATGTCCTCACATGTCAGCATTTCGTCGAGGATCTTCCCCTCCACCTCCACTTCTCGTGCTGGCACATAGACCGCGTATTCAACAGTAAACGCTTCGTGTTGAGCAATTTCATTTGCTGCTTTGTAGCTAGGTGCGGTAACACGCAGCTTGGATGCTTTCACTTGGTGAATAACGGTCCCAGGATACTTACGCGTCAGCTCTCGAGAAATCGAAAGCATATTCAATGGTTTGCATTTGCGCCGGAAATAGACAACCCAAGGTCCAGGCGAAGATGGCTGATAAAACCGCGTACGAGCAATGATATCATTGGGAGGCGTTTCGCCTCCAATCGAATCGTCCATGTGGAAACAAATTTATGGAAAATAACTCAAAAGTGCAAAAGAGGAAGAGAAAAACCTTAAAGTATTTACAGTGCACTTTCTTCCTTAGGACGACAACTGTTTGGTTTGTAAACCAAACAATGTTAATAATATATAGAAAAAAAATAAAGCAAAAAAAAAACTTGTACTAATAATATACGAATTCAATTCTTATGTTTATTTTAGCGCACCCTGTAGGATGCAAAAAAAACGGTATTGATAAAAAAGAAAAAATAGCTAATAAAAAAAAATGTTCTGTTATTTACAGTTTGTACACCCTTACCCGTATACAGTAGTTTGGGAACCACTGTTATGGATGTCAAAAAAAAGCACGTGGTTGAATGTGGACTGGGGATACAATAGACAAAAGCGATCAAAACAAATTGGGCGGACAAAAGAGTGTATCGAAAGAGTGATACTTATCTGACCGGAGCAGGTAGATATTTATCACAGGCAGGCAGATGGTAAAGCTGTCCGTCGCGTCTGCCTTCGCACCCGTCGCCGCCGTCCTCTTTGTTGACGGAGGGGCTGATGATGGCGATAATGATGACTTTTGGATGCGATTATTCGTTGACCTTGATGTACGATGATGCAAGCACCTCGCTTCCGCGTTGCGCTGGTACCACCTTGCGACACTACACTTCGCACAAGCAGGAGAACGCACGATATAAAAAACCTTCCGCAATTGCGGGGGAAAAAACTCTACTTCTACGAGGTCTATCGCGTGGTGAGATACGGAGCACACGTCCGACTCGTCCAAATGCACAACAGGGAATGGTTAAACTGATTCAAAAATCTGCTTTCTAATAATTTTATTTGCGATGTCATGATGGATGGTGATGGATCGTTTAGTTAGAAATTCCACCAATAAACGGCGCCAGAGGTCAAGCAAATTTTAAATTTCATATATCTCAGGACTCTCACCACTTAGAAAGTTGGTGTCTTCGACAACGTTGTTAAGTGAGTCAAGGGCTTACAGTTAATGGTCCACTTGTTTCGAAATTTCGCCACTAGGCGGCGCTAGTTACACATTTGCAAAATCATTTATATGATGGATTTTTTTCGTGAAGTAATCAACAAGCTGTAAGTTTGTTTTCTTTGAACGTGTCTAAGTCAAGTCAAAGGTTTTTCAAAGAGCTTTGTATTAGTCATAATTGCGCGACATTTCATTTCATTCGGTTCACTTGATCCAGAGATATAGCAATTAAACGAAGAACACTCAAATATGAACTACTCAAATTTTATGTAAAGTTATCCAATCGAGCCCAAATTTGTACCGTTTATAGCTAACTAGTTGTGCAACTGGCAGGAAAAATTTGAGAATATTTGGTGCATTTTTGAAAAAGTTACAGCTTGCTGAATATATTCGAAATAATAAATAATTCGTAACTAGCGCCACCTACTGACAGAACCTTGAATCAATCAGCTAATCAACTGAGCGGCCGTAACCAACCTAACAACATCGCCGAAGACATCAACTTTCTAAGTGATCTGAGGCCTGGGATATATGGAATATAATATTTGTTTGCTCACTAGCGCCGCCTAGTGGTGGAATTTTGAATCAAACGGCTCATCATTTGTTAGTTCTTGACCAACCAAATAATATTGCCGAAGACACCAACTCTCTAAGTAATCAAGATCATGAGATATTAGGTATAAACAATTCATCAGTGTTACGTCTGTTTGTCTCTGGTATGACAGATATCACAGACAGCAAGACGTAGCACTTGCGGAATTCCCATACCGTACATCTTAGCACCATGATTACTTAAATCTTCGGTATACTTGGCAAAGTTGTTAGGCCATCCAAGGTCTCACTGGTGATGGGCCGTTTGATTCAAAATTCCACCACTAGGTAGCGCTGACGATAAATTAATTTTTATATTCCATATATCTCAGAACTCTGATTACTTAGAAAATTGGTTTCTTCGGCAATGTTGTTTGGTTTATAAGGGCGTTTCAGTTGATTAGCTGATTGGTTCAGGATTCTGCCAGTAGACGGCGCTAGTTGCAAATTAGTAGAAGCATGTATCTTTTACTTATTATATCGAATATGTTCAGCAACCTGTAACTTTCTATAATGTGTAAGGAATATTCTCAAATTTTATCTGCTAGTTGCACAACTAATTAGCTATAAATGGTACCAATTTGAGCTCGATTGGATAGCTTTACATGAAGTTGGAGCGACTCTTGTAAAATGTTTCATATTTGAGTGTTCTTCGTTAAACTGCTATATATCTGGATTAAGTGAACCGAATGAAATGAAATTTTGCACATTTATGACTAATATATAGCTCTTTGAAAAACCTTTGACTTGACTTAAATATGTTCAAAGAAAACTAAATTGCAGCTTTTTGATTGCTTTACGAAAAAAAAACATTCATTTCCATAATTTTGCAAATGTGTAACTAGCGCTTCCTTGTGGCGAAATTTTGAAACAAGTGGACCATTAACTGTAAGCCCTTGACCTACCAAACAACATTGTCAAAGACACCAACTTTGTAAGTGACCAGAATTCTGAGATATATTAAATTTAAAATTTGCTTGACCTCTAGCACCGCCTAGTGGTATATACAAAAGCATGCTAAGTTTTAAAAATTGCCTAAAACATTTTTAGCAAGTTGTACCCTTTTATAAAGTCCACCAAAACTATTCAAATTTGATTACTTGTTCCTCAACGAGTTTGATTGAATTGGTGCAATATTGGGCTTGATTGATTATTTAACTTTACACGAAATTAGAGCCCTTCTATCTATATCTATTTTTTGACTTCCGTTTATCAAATTACTGTACCTTAGGACTAAGCGAACTGAATTAAATTAAACTTTGAAAGTTTGTGACTAATGTATTGGTCTTCATGTATCGTGCAGACGGGCTTGGTGGTCTAGTGGCTACCGCTTCTGATTCGTATGCAGAAGGTCATGGGTTCAATCCCTGGCCCGTCCTTTTCACCCTACTTTGTATCTTTCTATCCACTTTCTCTCACTCTCTCTTCTCTACATATACAACTCATGTATATTCATATGTTCATAGCCATCGCTAGAACCAGAAACGAATTGAAAAAAAGTCGTTTCCCTCCCTTCCAACTTCCACTCACAGCACAGTGTGTATATAACGCCTATAAGTTATGCAACCAAAGCGTGCTGTGCCGCTTGACCTTATTCACCTTATTCACCACACAATCTATCACGAACACTATAAATAACCCTATCCATGGATCGCATCACCGACCCAACGGTGACTCCCAGATCTCCCATCCTTTCCGTCTAACAAATAACCCAGTCCGTGCGGGTTGTGGGACGCAGAGTGCTCTCGGTCTCTAGTAGCAACAACCAGTACACTCTAACATTCCTTTCCCTTCCCAGCTGACTATAAGGACTTGGCCGGCGCCGTTATTGATCAAATATGCATGAGCTGCTAAAAATTGCACTTTGAGAATAAGTGGAATGTCCCAGCCCCTTATTCAGTTGGATCACAGTGCAACTGGTACCAGTTCAGATCAATCACGGAGGAGCAACCATTGACATGTATAGTCAGAATTGATCGTGATCGTTGATGTATTGGTCTTCATGTATCGTTGGACTCGACTAAAATATGACCAAAGGCAAAAAAGTTGCAATTTATTGAAAATTTTTCGAAAAGTTCTTATGATTCGAATGTTTTATTTTTATAAATTTGCTATAACTTTGTAAAACATGTTGATATTGTATAGAGAATAATTAATCAGCAGATTTTTGGATAAGCCATACTTGATTGACCGTACTCATTTCACAATATTGAAAAAAAGAAATTACAGAACTTGGCAGAAAAATTTTTGTCTTCGTAAATACGATTCTAGACCCATTGTGCACTGAAAAGTCCGCATCCAGCAGTAGTGTGCTGTTTGCAAGTGGAAAATTCCATGTAGACAATAGGAAGCGAAGCTCAGCAGCGAAGCGAAAGTTATTTTTAGACGCAACCCGGTTCAACTTCTCGGGTTTGAATGGAGGTGTTTGTGTTTAGTGGTATGGAAGCTATGGAACCGTGTATCGCATCTTAATACAACGAATGGATTATGATTTATCACATTTTCTGTACGTTTTTAATACATAAATTGGTAGAAAAGGCATATCTTAATTTTTGGTAGCTTTTCTTGTTTTGCGTGTAGTAGTAGGTCGATTGACCACTCGCGGCGTTGATATCGGTTTTGCTCCTGTTTAACGTTTGCTCACTATCGCTATCTAGTGGCGGCCCGGCCAAACACAGTATGCTTAGCATTGGGTGATTATGTTTTCATGACGATGTTTTTTTTAATGAAATTTGTTCTAAGTGTTACGTCTGTTTCTCTGTGGTTAGGCGGTTCCTGAATCATCACAACTGACAACCGAAGCGGACTCATTAGGATATAAGCAAACCAGCTAATGAGATACACCGAGCCTAATCCCCATTGGCATTCCGATAACCTGGGGTAGTTGAAAGTTTCCAGCATTTTTTGCTGAGAAGTGCCGAAACTCTATAATAATATTATTAATAATAAAAAGACAAAGCTTATAATCTTTGTACCGACTTTCCAAACCATCTAAGCAGAATACTGGTCACTGGATAACTGACACTGAGGAAGATTACAAGTGGTAGTCGAAATACGCATATATGTGAAAGGATAAGCAAAATAGGGCGGAATTAAAAGGTACGAAACTGATTACACTTATTCGAACAATAATAAAATTCGTCAAAATCACGAGCAAAGATAGATCGATTTATACAAAGGCTACCCATGAGCCTATATTGAACTCCAGCGACGAAATGATTATCTTGTATGCAAGAATGCTGTGCAAGTTGAACATCAGCCGTTTGAAACATCACATGCTTATGTGAGAAATACAATATTGGAGTTTGTTGAATAAATTATGCTGTAAATTCATTATTGTTCGTTAGTTTTGATAGTATTTCGTGTTTTCTTTAAATATGAGCTGAGTAACTGCTCCCTAGATTCAGGCACATAAATACCAAAATGGGAGGAGGCGTTACCCATCTAAGTCCATCTCTTGGACACGTGCTCATAAAACATTAAGATGAGAACAGGCTATGCCATAGTTGGACGTCACTTCAAGAAGATGTAGAAGATGTAAAAACAAGAATTTACTCATACATACTAGATATGCAATACACGCAGCAAAACAATTTCAAAGACGAGTTCAATTCATCCAATGCTGAACTATAAGCGGCAAAATGAAATGCATGTTCCGGTCAATTTCAGCCATCAATTCGAAACTGGTACCACGCTGATTTATTATGGCCACTTAAAGCTGGAAGAAAATGGTGCTCCAGAAATAAACCTGTAGGTACCCACTCCCTTCATAAGATGGGAAAAGCCAACTAATTGCAGCCATCGATCCGATCCCATCGGATTTTCTTGGGGTACTTACCATCATCGTTGGCCAATGCGCGCAAGCAAGTCGAGGGAAAAAATGGGAACCTTATCTCCCTGTACACGATCTCAATTTCCCTACTCATACGCAAACGCAAGTCGTCGTCGCTGCGCTAGCTGCGTCGGTCAACATCACGATCGTGGCGCTGAAATGGATGCGCGTGCCATTCATCTCCGGCCCGCAAAGGGTACTGTAGGTATAAGTCAGTTACTGTGCAATAAAGGTGCTGAGTGCCCCCTGTGCCCGTTGAGGTAGAGTAGGGTAGGGTAAAATTTCAAACAGCGTTGGGGAAATTACCTGAAATGAGTTACATATGAATTCAGTGGGTTTTGAAAATATGTAAAATTCAATTGTTGACCAATCTTTTAGCGTTGAGAATTTCACAACCCTTTTCATAATCTCCCAACTCAACAAACATTTGCTCCATTACACACTATGGATTTAATATCCAAAGCTCCCCCTCATCTCCCATATCAAGTTTTTCCATCTCAGTTATTTTGTTTTATTAATTTATTTACTCTGACCTGCATACTTGGCGGGATGAGAGAATCCCCATAGTCAAGTCCGCTCCTAAACAGGGTTCCCGGTGGGTTGGAGGAGCAATTATTCACCATTGATAGAAACACGGGAATAGATTTCAGGAATCTTCGTCAAGAGAAACCCTTTTCAAAACTACGACGAATGCCATTGACGATGACGACAGCAGCTGGAGCAGCCTTGCATTATGGCATTTGACCTCTTTCGGTGGGCCTTTTTATCTGATCTCCTTACCAAATTGGGTGCGGCGGAGGAAATGCTGCTATAAATCAAACATTGTGTCCGGGCCCGGTGGAACGCATAGTTTTATGCCTTGTAATTATACCGATCAATAGTGGAGGGCTTTTATGATTTTTACGAAGTTGTTTTTTTTTATTGTGCCTCGATGCTAGTTTATTTTACTCTGGTGAATGAGAATAGGAAATGAAAAGTAGGATACTTAACGATTGCACGGTTTAAATGGCTTAAGTGATGCATTGTAACTCTTAGCAACACGAATAGGGAAATGGGAATTTTACTGCTTCTGGAATATACAGTATGGCCCATGAAAAAAGCGAAAGTTTTCAAATACATTTTTACAGGTTTCAACCGATAGGGTAAGGGAGGTGTTTTGGGCCCCCTAAAGAAGTGGTTGAACAATTGAACGAAAAATAATTATTTTGCTTTAAAACACGGATAATTTAAGTAGGCATTACGTAGAGCAACATGTTTCCTGTCGAACATAATCAAAGAGACGAGAACCTGGAATCGAATCCCACTCCCGACAAACTCGCAAAAAGTGAGTTCTTCCTTCGGAAGGGAAGTAAAGCGTGGGTCCCGAGATGAACTTGCCTAGGGCTAAAAATCTCGTTAATACAGACAAAAAATAATAATCAAAGAGAACTCAAAATTTTGGTAGTAAAGACAAGAAACTGGAAAATTCCTGAGGGATCTCTGGCTTCTATTTTGGACCACCTGATTTTATTCATGGACCACAATTATTTATTTGACAAAATGCTGGTGTTTTCGCTAAACTTTATACACAGTATGCAACTACGTGAGGATTACAACATTTTTTTAATGTTTTGAGGTAGGGGACGTTTAAAAATTACGTAACGTTCCAAAGGGTAAGATGTTTCATTTAAATCATCAATTTTTACACATTGTAAAGTGTAACGAACTACGTTAATTCGTTAATAAATGGCGTAAGGCACCATGTATAAATTACGTAACTATTTAAGGGAAGTTTGTATGTGTGCTAACTATAAGAGCATTACACACAAATATTGTAACGAACTGGAAGGTGGTATTGTCTCAGTCATCATAGAATCATAGATGGATAGATCATCTCAACTGGGTAAATGAAACCCTGAAACTTCCATTTCGACGAAAAGTTGTTAGTTCGCATATTAAACCCATAACAATCACATTATAGGATGACCGTATAACAACCCAGGTCAAAGCCCAAGCAACCAAAAGTTCGGATATAGAATGTTTGGGCTTAATCAGCTACTCGAAGGAAGATGAATAGCATTCTATTCAGCTCACCTTTTAAGTAACTAACCGAACTTGAGTTCACAAAAAGTACACTTGTGTCGCTGAAAGGAACACTATTCAGCTTAAAAAAAACTTCGAAAAAAAATGTTTTTAGTCCTCAAAAGTAATTTATTATTAATAGACATTAGTTCATGTGGAATCCAAATTGACTAATACCTTGAATTTTTTTTTGATTTTTTGTACTTACTGAGATTTGATCTCGGGTTCTCCTCATTGAAAGTCGTTGCCTAACCACTACTCCTTGTATGTGTTGTTGGGCACTGTAGGATTTCACTCAATGTGCTGATATCATTTTAGTAGAGCTCAATCAGGTTCGCTTGTGAACTTTCTCTAAACTTGGAATACTTTTTGAAGTCGAAAGTTCGAAAGAAGTTCACGTGGAACTTCTTGTGAACTTACACAGTTTGACATTTTCAGTTTGTTGTGGTTCGCAGAGCAAAGCAATAAATTAGGGCGACTTTCAGAAAAGATTATAAGTTTCCAGCTTGGTTTCCAGTGTCTACGATCGCGTCGATTACCGGCGCGCTGCAGCGACAAGTGAGACGGGACTGGAAATATCCAGCAAAGCTGGAAGAAAATTATGCACAGCCAAAAAAACTCCGGCGGAATCCGAAGTGGAACAATTGTCCACTGCGGGGGCAGCCTTTGTGCAACACAATACGGATGCTTTGCGTTGATTACAAGTAAGTACGTTGAAATATTAAAGTGAAACTACGTGCACTTATGAAATTAACACAAGCTGTGGCTGCTGAGTTCTATTTCCGAGTGATTTAATTGAATGAAAACTTCTCCCGAGCTCCGCTCTCGCCGAAGTTCAAGTGAAGTTCACTTTTGGTACGGGTAATATTTATCTGAACTTTGAGTAGTAAGTTCAAAACAAGTACGAAACAAGTTCAAAACGGAACTTTTCAAGTTGTTGGAATATGTCCAACTGAACTTTATTTGAGCTTTAGGGGCACGCAGATGTTCAACAAGAGTTCGGTTAAATTTTAATTGAATTCTGCTCAAAAGTTCAAAGTAAGTTTTTCCTGGACCTCTTTTCTACTTTAATGTCGTTTTGAAGAGTCAAAAGCTTGTACATGTACTTCCAAGTTCATAAACAATACTTGAGTAACTTTTTGGAGAATTAGGTTCAAAGAAACCGGAATTGAACCAAATTTAATCTTCTGAGTTCGTTCTTCAAGTGGAATCCGAACTTTTGGTTGCTTGGGAGGAAGCCCCAACAAACACTGTTTATCTGTTTTCAGAATACATTTGGTTCACATGAATGTTTTTGCCCTGTAGAAAGAACTGTAGAGATGAATCTGACAGGTGGTCCAAAATATATTCTAATCTGATTATGGTGAATATATTTTGGCCATGCCTCAAATCTCCATTGTAATACATATAACACAAGTTTACAAAATAAAATGAAAGTCGTGAACTTCTGTCAACGACCAAAATTTTTGAAGCACAATTTAGTACTGATTTCGAAACCGTGCTTCAAAAATTTTTAAGTAGAACACTTTTTGAGTTTTAGCTCAATATCGAGTTTTACAACTTTTAAAAATATGGAATTTACTGAAATTCAAATATCTTGCGTTTTGTTCAACCAATTTCAAATCTTTTTCCATAAATTAAAAGCTGAATACAATACCATTCGATCATCTGAATGCAGGTTTTGCGTCAGATTGATGAAATTCAAGATATTGGCGAGTTTTAGGGACGATCTCCTTAAATTTTAGCCAAATTTCCAAAAATATATGAAGAAATGTATTTTTTACAATAGGAAAAACCCTAATTAATCCACCTAGCGGTGATGATGCCTTTCTCGTACTTTAAAATATCCTTTCAACAAAACTCAAGCGACGTGTTGATGACATTGACATAAATACAAAATGGAAACTGCTTGCTAAATCTACTCAATATGGATACATTTTATATTAGCAGAACATCAAATATTCAGAAAATATAAGACAACGATCCAAAATTCAAACCAAACACGTGTTATGAAGCCGTAAAATTTCGGTCATCATTTTTTGACTCCGGATATCTACCCCAACTAAACTAAGCGCCATCTTGAACATTGAGACACCATCTTGGATGTTCTGGTATTCATTTTTGGATTCTGCACCTAAAATTACATAAAATAGTCACCGTATTGAATTTTGGCATATCGTTTATGGTTTACTGGTTACCAGTTTTGGACGAAGACCGGCATTCTTCCCCATTCAAACTATAGTCATATTGCAGACCTTGTGAAACAGCGCACAGCTTGGGTTTTCTGATTACAAATTTTGAATTCTGGACATATTTCCATACAAAATATGCCCATAATGCAAGAATTTAAAATCCTTTCAAATAGGCGCTAACTTGAATACTGGGCCATTATCTTGGATTTTGGACCGCTATCTTGGATACTCTGGTGGACTCCGAACATATTTCCCATACCAAATACACTTATTTTACATAGTTTTAGAGCTCAAAATTCATTAAAACAGCCGCCTTCTTCTGGTGACGCGATCAAATTCTTATATTTCCATTCAACGCTGACCCATCCTGCTATAAATTTATACCTTAGGAATCTGGAATGATACGGTTTGATGAGATCGCTTTAGATTTGTCTATATTTTGTTCTCTTTCATATATGAGAACTTAGACCTATTCGTCACTGTTGTTCATACCTAACGTTTATCAGGCCATTAAACAAAGCCACGATTTAATTTTTCACATAAACGTTGGTTCTGCTACACAACAACTAGTCTGTAATGTGATCTAAGGCTATTTTCTTGCTAACCGTTCATTAGATTATCAAAAAATCTGCGATCTAATGTGTCGTATGTATGGGTTTGGTTCATTTTTATATTTGGTAATTTCCGGTGGTATACCCGGATCTGATTCCATGACACTACCGGTTGTCCCAATTATGGTCTGAGATTATTTTATTGCTAATTCTTCACCTTCACCTAATCACCGCGATTTGATTTATCGCATGTATGGGTTTGATTCACTTTTACTTCTAATCACTTTCGAAGCCACAGCTGAACCCGCCACACTACCGGGAATCTAATGTGGTCTGACCCTATTTTTCCATCAGGTTGTCGATAAGTCGTGATCAGTCTTGTTAGAGATCACAGTCATTTGAACTTTTTCGTCGATATTGGGCCTCCTTTGTCTCCGACATTCGCAACACAAGCAATCAAACTACTGTTCGAAACAAAAATGTCAAACGAATGCACTTCACGACGATAGCGGCTTCAGGAGACGGTTCGGCTTTTGTTATTCCTGTCTTCTTCCATAATAAGAGCTATATTGACCATCTATGTGTCGCATTCAATGCAACATGCAAGAATAAACTAATATTAACATTCATAATCGGAATTGGCTAAAAATCTATGCGTAAAGCTAGAATTAGACAAATGTCATCGTGTCAGATGACATTAATTTGGCCCTTTCTTATGTTTATTGATCTTCGTTCTACTGCTCGTGTTGTGAGTAAGAGGTAACGGTAGCGCACGAATGTAACAAAGCAAGCTAACACACGACTGCGGTAGCGAAATGAAGGTAGTAAAAAGTGTCGAATGTCGTCAAGACTGGTGTGATTTGATGTACCGCATCCATGGGTTTGGTTGAATTTTACATTTTACTACCCGGATCTGATTCCGGGTAACTACCGGCTGAACCAAATATGGTCTGACACTATTGTCTTGTTAACTGTTTATCGGTTAACCAAAAACGTTGCAAATTGAAGGTGTCACATGCAGGGTTTGACAATTTCGACGGAACTCTCAGAACCAATTCCGGAACACTACCAGTTGTCTCTAGTGTCTAAGGCTATTTTCTGACTAACTGTTCATCAGGTTATCGCAAAAGCCACAATTTGATGTGTCACATGCCTGGATTTGGTTTACTTTTATATTTGGCCTCTTCCGGCCTCTCAAAACCGATTTCGAAACACTTGCTGGCCTGGTTCCTGGTTAGGTAATCTAAAAAGCCGCTATTTGGTATGACGCATGCACGGGTTTGTTTCTCTTTCAGATTTGACCACTTCGGCGGGAACCCCGGAACCGGTTCCGGAACACTACTGGTTCAGATATGGTCTGAGATGATTTTCCTGCTCATTGTCCATCAGGCAATCGAAAATGTCGTGATTTGATGTGTTGCATGTATGGGTTTGGATCAATTGTATATTTGGCCACTTCCAGTGGGATGCCTAGAACCGGTTCCGGAACACTACTGGTTCAGTTATGGTCTGAGACTATTTTCCTGCTTACCGCTCATCAGGTTATCGAAAATGCCGTGGTTGGATGTGTCACAAGCATGGGTTTGGTTCAATTGTGTGTTTTGCCACTTCCAGCGGGACGCCTAGAACTGGTTCCGGAACACTACTGGTTCAGATATGGTCTGAGATGATTTTCCTGCTTATTGTCCATAGGGTCATCGAAAATGCCGTGGTTTGATGTGTCGCATGTATGGGTTTGGTTCAATTGTTTATTTGGCCACTTCCAGCGGGACGCCTTGAACCGGTTCCGGAACACTACCGGTTCAGATATAGTCTGAGACTATTTTCCTGCTTACCGCTCACCAGGTTATCGAAAATGCCGTGGTTGGATGTGTCGCATGCATGGGTTTGGTTTACTTGTATATTTGGCCACTTCCAGCGGGACGCTTAGAACCGGTTCCGGATCACTACCGGTTCAGATATGGTCTGAGAATGTTTTCCTGTTCATTGTCCATCAGGTCCTCGAAAATGCCGTGGTTTGACGTGTCGCATGCATGGGTTTGGTTCAATTGTATTTTTGGCCACTTCCAGTGGAACGCCTAGAACCGGTTCCGGAACACTACCGGTTCAGATATGGTCTGAGATGATTTTCCTGCTCATTGCCCATCGGGTCATCGAAAATGCCGTGGTTTGATGTGTCGCATGCATGAGTTTGGTTCAATTGTATATTTGGCCACTTCCGGCGGGACACCCGGAAACGGTTCCGGAACACTACCGGTTCAGATATGGTCTTAGACTATTTTTCTGCTTACCGCTCATCAGGTTATCGAAAATGCCATGGTTTGATGTGTCGCATGCATAGGTTTGATGCGTTTTCATATCTGGTCCTTTCCTGGGGTACCGTTCCGGAACACCTACATGGCCATAACTCCGGAACGGCTGGACCGATCCGAACCATTTTCAATAGGAAACAATGGGACCAGATTCCCCGCCGAATGAACCGTCGGTCGTTAAAATCGGTTGAGGTTTACTGCCAAAAAGTGATGTGAGTTTATTTGTACACACACACACACACATACACACATACATACACACATACATACACACATACAGACATCATCTCAATTCGTCGAGCTGAGTTGATTGGTATATGTGACTCGACACTCCGAGCCTTCTATCAAAAAGTCATTTTTGGAGTGAACATATAGCCTTTCCAGTACACTTAGTGTACGAGAAAGGCAAAAACATTCTAAAAATTCTTTCTCAACGTTTATTTGGCATATCATATGTAGGCGAGTTGCAGTAAAAAATTCAGCTCAATCGTAGCATTGATTACGGAGAATGAGATGTGTGAAGTGAGCGACGTTGCTTAAAAATAGAACAAAAATCGATTTCAAATCATCAACCTTGTATGGAAAGTCGAAAAAATTTCCGCTCTACTGTAATTTTTTTCCTTCGCGTTTTCGAACTCAGGGCTTGATTCTATACCAAAAATGATCATCAGCTTATCGAGTTCAAAAATGCTGTAAACTAGTGTAATCGATTCACCGAGCTTGACAACAGTTCATTTTCAGTTCTAACAAGGCTCTAACTACATTTACATGTTATAAATGTTCATTTGTAAAACAAAAATACCTCTTCGAAACCGACTGCAAATTTGTCACCTCCTTTGATTTTGGTGTTTTTTATTGGGAGTAAAAACAATTTCTCTATTTATTGATACTAAATAGCATATTCAACAGAAAACCAACATGAAGCTTCGTACGTTTGAATACTTTTCGTGTTCCAATAAAAAAACAAGTTTTTGTAGGGATTGATGATGATGATGATTGTTACTACCATCTATTGTAGCAAGGCAGCTGCCTATAGCAATGGAATAATCTGCAAATCGATTTGATCAAGATTGCACAGTTGGTAATTATCAGGCATTCTCCTGTATGAAGGGCCAAAAACGGATTTGCGGACCCGCAAGCAGAGACACTTGCACGAAACCCGCTGCAGGGGAAGAGAATCTCCTTCCAGAAAAAAGTTTTAACTAACAACCATAAAATCAAGCCCTCGATTGACAGAATACTCAAAATAGATGGGGTCGAAGAGCCCGCCCTTTTTCCATGAAATGTTAACAATAGGAAGGAGGCAGTTCCAGTCTCCCTGTCCAAATCGTTTCAATCGGGTGCCCTGATGGTCCCACCCAACCCATATATGTGCATATATTTGGTGTTTAATACAAAGGTTTACAATGTCGACATGAAAAGATCTAACCAAATAAAATGATGCGTTCCAAAGATGTGTCAACGTTGTTCATCGAAACTCTGCTTCCTCCGTTGGCTCCTCTGGCGTATACATTTCTTTTTCACTTAAAAATCTTTCACTTTAAAATCGTCAACTCTGGTACCCCTGTCCCGAGAAACACGCACGATGTTGACGGACGGACGGAGACTAACACCTCACCAACGCAACGCCACTGTGCTTTCTTGAGCTAACACGCAAAAACGCCTTCGCTCAAAAATGTGTTCGGCCTGCACATTTTTAGTAAACATCCATGCCGCACATGACTGTGTTGGAGACACACATTTTTTTTAAATTGCTCATACGCTCACATGAGCATGTATTTTGCAATAATTTCGACATGGCAACCTTGGTGGTTTATAAACCACCTTCAAATACCGAAAAATATTGATATTTTGCAAAAATGGGAGCGTATGAGCAATTTTAAAAAATGTGTGTTTCAACACAGTCCCTGTGCGGCATGGGCGTTACTCAAAAATGAGAGCTTTTGTTTTAGAGAGAACCTTCCAATATACAACCACAACCCGCCCCCTCCACACATGATGTAGTTCCATCCCTAATCACTTATCTAACACCGAGTTCCATCTTCTTTAAAATTCCTTAATCACATTATTATGCTCGACTGCCGCATTACTAGCTTACAAAACGCCACATAAATCCGAGCATAAGTCGTCATCACTCAACCAACTGGACAGCAAACCCATATCACCTCATCCAATGATGCTACATCGTGTGACACATCCCAGGGGCCGTCCATTAATTACGTAAGAGTTTATGGAGTGAGGGGGGGTTTGAGAAATCTTACGCGCCATACAAATATATTTGGACTTTCATACAAAACATCTTACAAGGGGGGGTGGGGGTATCGAAAAATCGTTAAAATTGTCTTATGTAATAAATGGACAGCCCCCCACATACAGTTGACTCTCTACGTCTCGATATTGAAGGGACCATCGACATAGGGAGAGATCGAACTCAAGAAGCAATTTGCAATGCATACTAGATTGAAAAATCGTCCGTAACAGTCCGTAACTAGGAAAACCGTCAACAAACAGATGTCACTTCGCCTTCCCAGAATATTTTGCACTTAAGAAACGAGATCTAGCAACCTGTAAAAACGGGTATATCGATATATGGAGAGAAAATCTAGAAAAGAAACGAACGAGATCGCATCGAGATAGAGAGATATCGAGATAAGGAGTTATCGACATGTAGATACACAGCAAAAACATTCTTGTGATATCACATCACTTTCGCTGCACATCAGTCGCGTCGTAAAAGTGATGTACAAATTACATCCTTTCCACACAGCAAATTAGCCGCCGTAGCTTGAAAGTGAGTCTAGCAATCGCTAGAACCGGAACGACAGATGAATCATATATAAGTAATATATTGGCATGGATTCGTACACAGATCCGTTGATTGTGTGGCATATCCCTTACCTCTCGGATATTTCACCGAGTTAGAATGTGGGTGATAAATATGATACTGCTTCTAGGTATCTGCTGGAATGGGCTTGTTGACACTTGCCGGTGCCAACTACGGTGCACATGATGAGTGTAATAAATGTCGGAAAACGATGCATCCGAGTGAGATTACGTTCGGAAATGGATACATCGCCAGAAAATTACGCGCCTGGAAATTACAAAATTATTTGCTGTGTAGATCAAATGTATGCAGATTGAAGTAACCGACCAAACCACCATGTGGAGAGACGACTGTATCACGCTACATTGATGCATGCAACACCATTCAAGTCAAGCGCACACCGCAGATGGACTGAACGCTTGCGAACGGTCGCGAGCACACTAACACAAACGCGTAACACTCCACAACGATCAACGCGACTGCAAAAGGGCACTGAAGCCGCTAATCGGCCGATTCGTATGCATTGCGATATTATGAAAATAACTATTTCCGACCCCAAATCACATTGCACCACCGAAACTTGACACCAAAAAGCTTGCAAACACTATTGATTATAATGGGCTTGTTATAATATAAACTACTTTTTGACAATTTATTTGTACTAAAACCGCGTAAAACAGATAAAAATTTCGGACGAGGTTTTCAACTAAACTACCACTTGGCAGAGTTGCGAATCCCCTCCAAACCAAGTTTTTGTAGGGATTATATGAAAAATGTATTAAATCTCCCTAGGTGGGCCACAATACTTGTCCGGGCCAAAATACCTCCACTACCCTAAACCTCGCATTTATCAACAATAGATAATTCTTCTATAGAAATTGATATTGTCAGTTTGCGTCATCTTACGATTTACTTGGATGCTTTCGACTGCTGAGAGTTTGTACCGAGAGACTTTTTTGGCTTTCAATCTTCAGAGCGGTCAGAACTGAAGCATGTTTTCTACGCCCGACGTTTCGATTGTACATTCAATCTTCTTCAAGGGTTCTATAATAGAATCGGACTGAGTTATATTGGAAAAAGATACACATAATCACATTTGTTTACAGAAAAAAATAGTTCTAATCTGACGTGCACTTTCGACAATGACAATAACACCCAATAGACATTTTAACCCACTAAAATTGCATTCAATATTTGATCCACTTTTATGGAATAGTTTTTCAAAATGACGATTGAAAACGTAAAATAGTTAGAATAGTTAGAAACAAGACAAATTAGTGAACCGTTGCCGTTTTTTTTTTTTCGTTTTGTTAAGTAAAATAGTAAGTGAATGTTATATTTTGAATATTGTGAGATGTCTAATGTATTCGTTTTGAAAATTAAATTGATGAGCACCAAAAGCTTGACGAAAATTACCAAAAACAATCCACCAGACAAAGAACTAAACTTTTCTGTAAGCAAATGTGATTATGTGTATCTTTATTAATGTAACTCAGTCCAATTCTATTATAGAACCCTAATATACAATCAAAACGTCGGGCGTGGAAAACATGCTTTAGTTCTGACCGCTCTAAAGACTGAAAGCCGAAAAAGTTTCCCGGTACAAACTCCCAGCAGTCGAAAGTAAATCGTAAGATGGCGCAAACTGACAATATCAATTTCTATAGAAGAATTGGCAACGAGTACGGGGAAGAATGCAGGAAAATCTTGCAGAAATGCGCCAATAACATCCGCAAACTGAACCGAAAAACTGGCGTATTCCCAAGCCACATCACCAACAGTTTTCAATGTATGTACGCATTACTTGAACGAAACAGTCCTTTCCTCAGAGAGCTGCAAAGATCGATAATCCGTTTCAAAAAATCATATTAAATTCTTTTAGGATTTTCAACAAACCTTGGATTTCTTTAGAAAAAAGCTTCAGAAACTCCAGCCAGATTTTTTTTTCGGAAATTGCTTACTGAATACTTTTTGCAATTGCTCCAGGAATACATTGTGTAATTTTGTCAGGAATTGCTTCCGGGATACCATCAGGAATTCTTCTTGAGATTTTCCAAATTTCTTTTGAAATTGCTTCAGTTTTTTATTGGGAATTCCTTTTGAAATGACGTGTTTCCTTAAGGAATTCCTCAAGGAATTTCACCGGAAATTTATTCCGGGATTCATCCAGAAATTTCTACTGGCGTTCATCAAGTTTTTGTTTTAATTCTCTAAAAAAAAACCCGGAATCTTCCAGGAATTCTTTCCAGGATTCTTCCAAGAATTCCTCCAGAAATTCCTTCCGTTCATTCCGGGATTACAAAAGAAATAACTCACATGATTCCTGAAGAAATAACTGTCAGTAAAGCATTGTTTAGGGGATTATACAATTATTTTACAAGGTTCTTTCTGAAATTATTTCATGAGCTTCTCAGAGGAATTCTTCCTAGAATTACGTGATTTTTCCAGAAACTCATTCCGGGATTCCTCCAGGAGGTTCATCCGTTAAGGAGATTCCTTCAGATTTTCCTTCTGGAAATTGCTACAGGAGCATCTTCTGGAGATTCCTGCAGGAGTTTCTTATTGTTATTCCTGCAGAAGTTTCTTTTATGCATTCCTGCGGAAGCTGTTTGTGTGGATTCCTCAAGGATTTTCAAAATTTTCCTCTGATGATTTCTCCAGGAGTTCCTTCAGGGATGCCTCCAGCGGAAATTTCTCCCGGAGCTCCTATAGAAGGAATTCTTCTGGAATTCCACCAGCAGAAATTTTGTCAATGATAACGCCTCTCAGAATTCCTTCTGGGAATTTATCGAAAAGAATTCTCCTTCGGATTTCACCAGCAAAAAATTCTTCCGGAATATTCCCAACAGGAATTTCTGCTGAGATTTCTTCAGGAACTCTTAATAGGTTCCATTAATTCCTAAAAATAATCGTTTGGGTTTTCTATTAGTAGCAATGACTATCAGAATTCCTTTAGCGAAAAATGCTTTGTGGATTTCTTCACGAATTTATTGCTACATAAGTTATGCAAGTGATGTTTCCCCAATAAATCTTTCGAGGATTCTACAAGAAAAGATTTCAAGGAACCATGATGGAGTTTCATTCAAATTTCTGAAACATTTCATTCTGAAGACCAAATATTTCTGGAAAATACTAACAGCAATATTGAAAAAAAGTATTTGAAGATTTTTTTTCAAGTATTTTCAAATGAATCCCAGAACAAATCCCAAAGGGAAATTTTGCATGCAAATCCTGGAATCTTTTGCTGTCTAATAGGAATTTTGTGGAATTTCTAAAAGAATAAGAGGATCCTCTGAATCCTTCGAGGATACTTATGGAGGAGTTTCCAAAAGATCTTCTGGAGAAAAAACCTGATTAAAACTTCTATGCAAACACATGAAACAACTTCTGGAGAAATCTTAAAAATTTGATGAATTTCCGTAGGAAATCCTGAAGTGATTTCTCAAAGATTGCTGGAGGAATTGGGGAAAGTTTACCAGTTACGTTCAACATTCAGGTACAGGTAAAGGAAAATAACACGTCAGAGGGAGAAGGGGGGGGGGGGGTCTGGATATCCTGAAAAAACGATGGACACAATAAATAAATCTTCCCTTACTGGAAGAATTCGTGGAGGAATCTCCGCAGAAACTATGGAGTTCCCGCGAACTGATTTGTAAATTCATAAAAAAAAACTTCCAGAAGAGTTTTGGAAGGGAATCCTAATGAAGCTCTCAAAGGAACTCCTGGAGGTATGTAGGAAGAACATGCTTGGATATGCCAGAAGGAACTTTTGAAAGAATTTCAGAAAGAACTCCTGAACAGATCCCAGAATGATCTCTAGGTGGAATCTCAGAAGGAACTCCAGTAGGACATAAATGACGGTTTTCGCGCCAACTCGAATAAATGTTGACGGCACCCGCTCAGATTACAATGAAATTTTCTTGGTGTGTAGACCTCTTCATTGTCTTTGAAAAGGGCTTAACTTTTCTCTTTTTTTTTTCAAATATTTGATGTATGGGTTATTATCCAAAATGGGTCAAATTCCAATTGAAATTCAAATTAGGAAAAAAACACAAATTAAGCCTTACACTGAAGAAAATAATTTTTTTAAATTCTAAGTCGATTTAAAAAAGACACAATTTTTTATTTCGACAAAATTTTGTCTCAAGATAGGTAATTGTATGTTCCACGGGATGCTCACTACAAAATCTGCTGTACAACTTATTCAAATGATTACCTGGGTACTGTCAGGCCCGTGCACAGAGAGGCCGGCAAGGGAGTTTTTTTTCCTGATTTCGGCAAAAGCAAGAGGGGCTTTACCACTAATGGGAGGGGTTGAACTCCCAACGTCACTTCCTTGGGTACGGGCTTGACTATTGTATGAAATTATCTGGATTACAGCGGATAGGGGCAAAAATGGGAGCTCTTGTTCAAATAGTCTCCTAACACTCTTCATAATTATAGGACCGACTCGAATAATGAACTGGCGGTCTTAATTTATCCAAACATACCTATATCAAGCGAATGAAATGCCGTAAAAACAATGATTTTTTTTAAATGTTGCCAAATCAACTATTCAGCTTCAGGAGAGGTCTGGCAAAGTCTACTCTCAATATAAATTTTCAAACATTTATTAACCGCCCAATGTTTAACCGTGGGAAGAGTTCTTTCAAAATGAATGTGTCTTTTCATTTGATCATCATGATGACTTCCTGTCCGTTATATTTTTATCCTCAAATAATTACTACACAGTAGAACTACACAAAAAGATTGATTGACCATCTTCAAGGAGCAACCCGTATAATCAGTCCTGTCTACAATCGATTCTCTTCAATGAAACTAATCGAATCATGTTTACCGTCATCATCCTTCCGACGAGACCCCCTCCAGGCTGTGGGAATTCCTCAAATTGCCAAAGATTATCTCCGGTTTGAAGCAAAAGGCCACCCAGCCGAACTTCAGCATCGATCGTGAACCCACGTCGATTGGCTCTCTTATCTTCCCAAGCAATTCCGACCTTCCAACGCACGCAACTCGACTTCCACCACCTACCTTCCGTCCTTTCAGCAGCACAGCGATCCAGTCAGTGTGTGATTGGCAGCGAATAATAAGTTTTAACAAGCGTGTACCTACTAGGAATTCCTCCGAGAAAAATACCCATAAAATATCTGGCTCATCTTCGTCGTCAGCGTGTAACCTTCCTCCTCACCAACCTCGCGTAAGACAACTCTGACCCGGACGGGACCGGCTGGTGGTTGTGGTGGAGATGCATCCTTCTCGAGTTAGAGTCGCGGAGATGAACCTGTAGGTTGACGCTTCTTCGCATTGATTTGCTCTCACAAGCGTTTAATGGTAAGCGTAAAACAGCAACCATAATGATGACAGCACTCTGTCGCCCAAGTCCACACTGCTAGAAATAAAGAGAGACACAATCCAACCACTAGTGTATTCGTGCTGATAATAATGATGCTTCTTGGCTGGGAGTTGGACGCTCTCCGGTGTCCGGTGTGTGATGATCATGTTAAGGTCGTTCAACTAATATCCATCGTGTGCGCGCGGTCAGACTCCTCAGCAGGTCGGACACGGCCTACGACTGGACTAAGACGATGTTGTTGTTGCCTTTGATGCCCCAACCGAGAATGATGACAGAAGGATGTGTGTAGGAAAGTGGATAGAACCCATTTGGTGGGGAGCATCTTCACTCAAAACCAGAAATCTGATCGTGATCGGTGCGAGCTGTTCTAGTTGCAGGCCGTCCGTCCGGCCGACGTCTTCGATGAAGGCCTGGAACGGATGACGGTGTGTATCCTTTTGCTGCGTACATCCACAAGCGCGAGTGTAAGCGGTAGCCTTTCGGTGGGATGCGGGAGAATATGGTGAAGATGCGCCGACAACGGTCGTAAAACAACCGAGACGGATTATGATTTTATTGATGCTGTCTTCGGCAATTGAGTGAGCCTGGAATCGGATGAGCGGATTTGTTCCACCACAATGTACGTTGCAATGCAGCAGTCTTGATCAGAAGTGCATCGGGCAGCCCTAGCTGAATGGTAAATACGATATATGTCAGTTAATGTGGAATTGACATCATTATGTGGATTTAATTCATTTAGATGAAAGATGGCGCAGGGTTTGCTGTAAATTGATAAAAAATAGAATGATTTAAATATATGGAGGGTATCCCAAATAATCCATGTTATATGGGAGTCATATCATTATTTACTTATTTGCCGAGTGGAGCGGACCTGGTGTGATGGTTAAAGCACGTGAAAATCACGCCGAGGACCTAAGACCGGATCCCACTCCTGACAAACTCACAAAATGTGAGTTCCTGTGGTGTCATCGGGGTTAATCCAAGTTACTCACTGAGCAACCAGCTCTTGAAAAGAAAAAAAAAAGTTTTTACTTCCAGTATGAGCGTCCTCGTAAATACCAGAAAAACAAAGTTCTTCGTAACATCTTTCGTGGATCTTGTACCGACTTTTCGAAGCCTCCAAGCAGAATACCATCTTCGAATGAGTGTAATCAGTTTCGTACCTTTTAATTCCGCCCTATGTTGCTTATCCTTTGACAGATACGCGTATTTCGACTACCACTTGTAATCTTCCTCAGTGTGATAACTGATAACTGGACAACTGACACTGAGGAAGATTACAAGTGGTAGTCGAAATACGCGTATCTGTCAAAGGATAAGCAACATAGGGCGGAATTAAAAGGTACGAAACTGATTACACTCATACGAAAAAAAATCTTTCGTGGATTTCTTCAGAATTTTCTGTAGAACTTCTTTCGAAATTTTCGTTCGTTAGAGGATCCTCCAGAACTTTCTCCAAAGATTTCTTTAGAAAAGCTTCCATGGGTTTCCATAAAAACTCCTCCTTAGATTTCTTTTAGACATTTTAGACATTTCCCTTGTGATTCATTCTCCAGAAATTTCTCCAAAAACTTTTTTATGTAGATTTCTATGGGTTTCTTCTAGTATTGAATCTGATCAGCAGAATCAATTCACCGACTTAATTTAATATTACAAAACTATGAAATGAATCGTTTGTTGCATGTAGTTCAAGTTCATGGTATGTTTTATGTGACTAAATAAAATTTATATCAAAATTTGGAATTGCACATCAAACATTTTGCGACTCGGATTCAAAAATGGATATAACGTTGAGGCAGTGCATTCTGAAATACCAAATGGTATTGATATTTTTGAATCGAAAGACAAATCCTGAGATTACCCAGAACTCAGTAATCCCATATAGTACTGGGATAAATTCCCACAGACTGCTGAGAGAAATTCCCCCAGAATCTTGAAAGTGACTCCTTCACAATTCTGAAAGGAGTTCCTCTGGAATTATGAAAGAGATTTCTTCAGAATGCTGAAAACGCACCAGAATCCTGAACATCATTTTCTAGAAAAGAAAACAACACTCTTCCGGTAACTTGGTATAAATTATCTCTGAAACCTATTAAGGATTTTCCTAGAATTCGAGAGAGATTACTCCATATCTTTGAGACGGATTGTCTCAGAGTCTTAAGATGAATTCTACCAGAATCCTGAGAGGAATTCCAAGAGCGGTTCCTCCACATTCTTTAGATAAATTCATATAGAAAACTGAGAAAGATTCTCACAAACTCAGATTTATTTACCGATCTCGGTTCTCAATTTTAACCGAAACTCATCTAACAAATTGGTCGGTTGCTTGGTATCGAAACGTGTTATGCTATTTCTCGGCATTGATTAGCTGAGAACTCATCAAAATAGTATGCTCACTAGTCGGCTGTGCAAATCTCGGCATTTGTAAACTGAGATTCGGCATTTAAAATTCAGTGTGCACAAAAAAAGATTTTCGAAATTCTAAGATGAATTCCCCAAGAAACTGAATTCTGAGAGATAGGATTCCCCCAGAATCCTCAGAAGAATTCCTCCAGAATCCTTTTAAGTATTGTCCAAGAATTCCCCAAAAAATCCTGGGTGGAATCCATTAGAATGCTGCGAATAATTCTGCAAGAATCCCGAGAGGCATTCCTCAAAATTCTACGAGTGATTCCCCAGAATCCTGAGATAGATCAGAAGAGGAGTTCTTCCAGATTCTTGTGAGAAATATATCTCGAAACCTAAGAGGGATTTTTCCGAAAATATGATAAGGATTCTCCCTGGAAAGGATTACAAAACTTCTAGAATGAACTTCCCCAGCATCCTGAGGATCCTCTTTAATCTAAGAATCCTCTTTAATTCTGAGAGTTATTCCCACATAAAACAGAAAAAAATCCCCCAGAATCCTGAGAAATATTCCCCCAGAATTCTGAGAGGAATTTCACCGCAATTCTGATAATGCTTAGTATGATTGCCACGAAGTCCGAGAATAGTTTCTGAGAATGCTGAGAAAAATTTTCTCAGAATTCTGAGTGGGATCCTGAATGAGCTGCCGTTCTACGCAAAGTTGTCCCATGTTATATGGGATTCCCGTATAACATGGGACAATCGGGCGTAGAACGGCAGTGAGGGTCTTCCAAAATCCTTAGAGAAATCAACCCAGATCATACACAAATTTCTTAGAATCCTGAAAGGGATTTCATCCTTGTTAAGGAATACCCAAAATCCTGAAATGAATTCCCTTAGAATCCAGAGATTTCCTAGAATCCTGATAGATATTTCCATATAATACTGCTGAGAATTTTTAAAGGTACTTTTCCATAATTCTGAGGATTCCTCTAAAATTCTGTGAGATTCCTTCAAAATGCTGAAAATTATCTGAGAAAAACTCTTCCAATAGGAATTTCCCTGATTTCTATTAGGGCCTGTCCATAAACTACGTAGACTATGATGGGGGGAGGGGGTTTTCTGGCCAAAGTCCACGGTCCATACAAATTTCAAAAATTTTATATGAACACGAGGGGGGAGGGGGGGGGTCTAAGATGGCCGAAAATAAAACCACGTAGTTTATGGACAGCGCCTTAAGGATTTCCCAAGAATCCTGGGAGATATACTCCAAATTTCTGAGAAGGATTCTCTCAGATTCTTCATAGAAATTCTTCCAGAACCCTGAGAATTTCCTCAGATTCCCGAGATGGATTCTCTCTGAATCCTGTGATAGATTGCCTTTAGAATCCTGAGAGAAGTTTTTTCTCGGGATTCTCCCAGAATGCTTAGACGGATATCCCTAGAACTCCCTGGCAGATACTTCCAGAATCCTGAGAGAAAATCTCCTAGAATCCTGAGGGAAATTCTTCTACAGTATTGTAAGACATATTATTAGAATCCCCAGAGATTGCCCAGAACCCAGAGGGATCATAAGAGGGGATCTTCCAATTTTTTAAGAAATATTCATCTAAAATTCTTAAAAAAAATGTTCGGAATCCTGAGATGGACCGACTTGGAATCCTGAAAAGGATGCACAAGAACCCCGAAAGGAACTCTCTAGCTAGATCATAAGAAGGATTATTTCAGAGTCCTGAGAAAGATTCACTCAGACTCCTGGGAGGGATTGCCCAAGAAACCTGAGATATACAGGTATACCTCGATTTAGTGAACCCTAGATTACATAGACCCTCGATTTTATGTGCTTCTATTTTAAGTACATCTTACCTCGATTTTATGTTCTTTTTTATGGCAAAATTCTACAGTGCATTCTGAAAAAAAAAAATAATAATTTTGAATCGAAAGAAAAATCGAATGTAAAAAATCGATTCGGTCGATTTCGTGGGGCTTCAACATCGATTCAAAAAATCGATTAATCGAAACAAAAACATCGATGTTGCGAACATCGATTCAATATTGCCCAACGCTAGTTTCTTCTGAAACTGCACCAGAAATTACTTTAGGAATTTCTCTAGGCATTCGTTATAAATATGATCGGTAATTCTTCCAGGAATTCGTGCAGACTTTCTACCGGGATTGCTTTTAATATTATTTCAAGGATGCTTTCATACATTTTTCCAGTATTTTGTTCTAAAAAAATCAGATATTCTTTCAAAAATTCGCTCAGGTCATTCTTCAGAAAGTCCAAAAGAGATTTGCTTAGAAATTGCCACATGAAAATGTCCAGGAATGTTTCAGAGATCCTACAGAAATTCCTCCAGATATTCCTGCAGGTGTTCATAAACCATTTTATTCAGAATGTCCTTCAGATATTCCTCAATGTATTTCCCCAGAAATTTATCCAAAATTTCCTGTTGGCATAGTTCCATAATTTATCCACGGATTTTTAAAGAAATTCATCCAAAAATGTTTCCTAAATATTTTTACGGGAATTCCTTTAAAAATATTTCAAGAGTATTTTTAGTGATCTTCACAGACGCTTATCTATTCGTTCATCCAGGTATTTTCACAGGATTTTTTTTAGGTAATTCGTCCGCAGATTTCTCCAGGAATACCGGATTCTCTAAGAAATCTTCCAAAAATTTGAATAATTAATTTCTCCAGGAATTTTCCCATGCATTCTAGGAATTCTTTCAAAAGTTCCCCGATAAGCCATGTATTTCTCTAGTAATTTCTTAAGAAATTCCTTCTGAGATTCATTCAAGAATTATAAGGATCTTAAGATATTCCTCCAGAGAGAGATTCATTCAATTCATTTCGTTAGATTCCTATATGAGTAGTACTAATGTTTTCTTCAGAAATTCCTTCTTTTAGAAACTGCAGCTAGACTTCCTTTTAAAATTCCTTTGAGGAATTATTCTTAATTATAGAAATTCCTTGGAGTTTTTCTGATATTTTTCTTAAATTTTTTATACAAATTCTTCAGAGATTTCCTCAAAAATTCATCGCAGGGTTTCACCAAGAATTATTTGAGAGATTCCTCCACTGAATCATGTAGACATTCCTACAAGGTTTTTTTAACCCCCGAGCAGTCGCATCTTCGCCTACCTACAGCGACGCCACGCTCACGTTGTATACCACAAGCGTGCATTTTTCATGGTGCGTGTACTCAGTACACGACGCGACCGCTCCCGGGTTAATAAACTTCTCCTGTTGATCACAAATATCTCCTGGAATGGCTTTAAAGATCCCTACAGAAGTTGTTCTGATATTTCTCCAGGGATTTTTCAGAAGTTCTTCCTGAAATTGCGCAAACATGTCTGCAGAATTCGTTTAGAAATCCTTGAAGGAATTTTAAAGAAATCCTGGATGATTTCTGGAGGAATAACCGGGCAAACATTTCTTAAGTAATGTTTGAAGCTATCTCTGGATCAATTGCTGTATAAATGCTAACGGTTATACCTGGGGGAATACCTGGAGAAGCATTTTTAGGTGCCTATTCCAAATAAACATGAAAGACTGATGGAGGAATTCCGCAAGTAATTCCACTACATTGCTGAGGGATCTCTGGAGAAATTTCTCTAATAATTCGTCGATTAGCTCCTGGAGAGACATTTGAAGAAATTTTCAAAAAAAAAAAAATGAACAATTCATCAACCTCCCTTCTGCATTACGTTGGGAACAGCTTCTTACCTTAGAGAACGAAATACATCACCCAAATGCAAAAAGTCTTTAACTACTTCCTGGATAAATTTCTGATGGAAATTCAGAAAAGTCAAACAAAATTCTAGTAGAATTCTTTGGAGAACAAACTGGAGAAATGAAAAATAAAAATGCACATTTTAAGGAATCTTTGAAATCATATCTGGATGAACTGAAGAATCCTTGAAAAATACTAAGTTTTGGATTCTTGAGAAATTTCTGCAGGAATTCTTGAGAGGATCCTTCTAAAAAAAAATCTGAAAGAATCCTTGAAGGAATTTATTGCAGCCAATTTATTTCACGCATGAATAAATAGAAACGCTCCATAGAAAATCAATAAGCGCTCCATAAAGAATGAACATATGTTCCATGAAACTGTTCAATGTTACCCATAAATAATTGAAAACGTTCCATACTTTGTAAAAAATGTACCGGTGAAACATAGAATTTTCTCATTAAAAGTGATGTTTTGCACCAATAAATAATACTGAAATGCTCCATAATAAAATACTAATGCTCCATAGAAAAATGCAAATGCTCCATAAATAATTAAAATTGTACCCATAGAAAATTGAATACTGTTCCATACAAAAAATAAATTGCGCCATAGAAATTGAAATTGCACCATATAAAATAAAAGAATTCTCCATAAGTATTATCAAACTGCACCAAAGAAAATATGAATTGCTCCATGAAAAATTGAAAACCATCCATAGATAGCATATTCTCATAATTTAATTTGACAGGGCTGAATTGCTTTACATTGCACTGCTTTAGTGGTGCACATGTTTAAAGTTGTGGAGAATTTTCAATTTTTTATGGAGCAAATTGTATTTTATGTGGAGCAGTTTGATAATGCTTATGGAGCATTTGTCTATTTTCTATGATGCAATTTCAATTTTTTATGGTGCAATTTAATTTTTCAATGGAGCAGTATTCAATTTTCTATGGGTACAATTTTATTTTGTTATGGAGCATTTGTATTTTATTATGGAGCATTTCAGTATTATTTGTTGGTGCAAAATTTTACTTTTAATGTAAAAATGTTATGTTTTACCGGTGCATTTTTTATAAAGTATGGAACGTTTTCAATTATTTATGAGTAACATTGCACATATTTATGGAACATACGTTTATTCTTTATGGAGCACTTTTTGATTTTCTATGGAGCATTTGCAATTTGTTATGGTTGTAATAACCTTTTGCCGTTAATAAATCCACAGCAATGCCTATAGAAACTTCCTGAAGATTTTTATTTATTTCCTAGATGAATTCCAAATAAATTACCGCAAAAATCTCTGAATTAATTTGGAAATATCTGATTAAATCTTTGCAAAAATTCAAGCAATAACTTCTGCAAATGTTTTTGGAAAAAAATAAAAAAAATAGAAAGGAAAGCCCTATTGGATTTTCTGAAAGAATCTCCCAATCTTTGCGAAACAATTTCTTCTAGAATCGCGATTTTTATTTAAAGAAATGTTTGGAGGAATTTCTGGAGAACCTCCGAAAGATATTCCTAGAATCATTTCTTGAAAACTTTCAAGAAAAAAAATCGGTGAAATCCCAAAGAAAAACTTGTGGAAAAAATGTGGACGAATTCCTTCAGAAATGTTTGAAGGAATATATGAAGCACAAACTTATGTAACATTCTTTGAAGGGATTTATCGAGTCGCAGGAGGAATTCCGGAAAGAATTTCTGAGGCAACCCGAAGGCAAGTTCCAAGATAAAATTTTTGAAAAACTTTTTGGGAAACTCCTGAAGAAATTCCAAGGAAAATTCCTGGATTAAGACCTGAAACAATCTCTGCAGGAATCTCTGGATAAATTTTCAAGGAAAACCATGGACAGCGATTTATTCTGAAGGGATACTAGGAGGAATTGTTATAGAAATTTTTGTTAAATCATAACCAAGATATCATGCGTCAATCTTCTTTTGTCCAGCTTCTTCGTGGATAAATCCTGAATGAATCCCAAAAGGAATTTCTGACAGTGTTTCTGGTGGTAATGCTGGAGAATATTCTGGAAGATAAATTTGGAGAACATTCTGGCGAAGTAAATTTGAATACCTTGAGTAACCAGCTCTGATTTTACCATGACAGCACTGGTAGGTTTTTCCTTCGGAAGGGAAGTAAAGCATGGGTCCCGGGATGAACTAGCCAAGGGCTAAAAATTTCGTTAAGACAGTAAAAAAAAACTTGTTTTCCCGATCAGCCAAGATAGCTGTGTAGTGTTGGTGGCGGTTAGCTCAACTGGCCAAGATAAGCACTACGGACCCCCTATTCCAGTGGTAGATATCCACTTATCAGGTGACCCCTAATTCATGGTTGTATGCGGCTTCATGCTTACCGTGCCTAGGAATGAATGGCTTGGGGGTAGGGGGCTCTAATAAAAACCTAGCCACAAACTTAGCCTGTGAAGAATTAGGGCGTTCTCCACAGTATTACGCCCTTATTGTGCAAACCGGAGCAATAGTGCGGTGGACCTTGTGTTTCTACGAGACAATCAGCTGCCCTTCTTTAATCTCAAACTTCAGGCTGAATAAGGGTCAAATTTTGAAGAAGTCATTGATTAGCTTAAATATTCACCTATATGGTTTCGCATTATTGGATTTACACTGTGTATTCTGTGTTTCCTCGCCTTTATCGTTTTGCAATCGATAATGATCTGGTTTTATTGCTGCTGCTCGTTTTCGTGAAGTAATTGTAAAGAGTTTAATCTTGCCTATTTTGGATAATGGCTACGGTTAGGATAGTTCAGATCAATCTTCAGCACAAAAGAACAGCAACGATCAATCTTTGCAGACTTACATATGCAAAATGGTACAGCCCAAGTGGTCTTGGTCCAAGAACCTTCCCGACGAGGGGAATTTCTATCTTGGAAACCTTATGAACTCGGTGTTTGCTACTTTCCGTAAAAATGAAATGGCAAACTCGCGTGTCATGCCACGAGCCTGTGTGCTTATCAACAACGCAATCGTTGCTACACTCGTCTCTAAACTAATCACCAGACATGTATGTACTGTCACAATTGATGTATCCGTTGAAAACCTCAACAGGAAATACGTCTTCTGTTCGATTTATTTACCGCATGATGAAGCTTTCCCTACAGAAGCTTTCAAGCAAGTCGTTACGTACTAGCCTTCGACTAATTGTTGGCAGTAATGCAAATGTTCACGATTTCATCTGGGGCAGCTCAGACATTAACTTGAGACGATCCAGTTTGATGGAATACTGAAGCAGTACAGATCTTGGATTACTTAACATAGGCAATCGTTCAATCTTTGTCGTATCTGCTAAAGAAGAAGTGTTGGACATAACGCTTTGCTCTAGAAGAATTAGCCACGAGTTGACCAATTTACCGTACCAAATTTTATGGCCAAATTTCATGGATACTCACCAAGATACTCACCATCTATTGACACTCCAAGTTAGATGATTCCGTTGATATAACAACGGCTTTCATCATGGAAGCTTTTGAAAAAGCTTTCCCTCTGCGGCCTGTGAAGACCACAAGGGGAACCCCTTGGTGGAACTCGAATCTGGCGTAGCTTAGGAAACAATGTAGAAAGAGTAGGTACAGACGAAGTTCGACTGCATCTGAGGCTTTCAGGACGGCTCGCAAGATCTACCATAAAGCTGTTCGGTCTCCTGAACCTTCCGGCTATAAAAACCTTTGAACAAATGTTTTCAGTTTGAGTGAAGCCAGTTGGTTGAAAAAAAATCCGATGAGGAAGTTCTGGAATGCTTATTCAGCACACACTTCCCCGGATGTGTGCATATTACATCTTCTGATGAACCTGATGTTTTTTCTTGTAGTTATGATTCCCTGGCTTTGGCTCGGAGTATTATAACTATAGAATCGATTGAGTGAGTATTGAATAGGTTTGCTCTTTTCAAATCTCCTGGATCAGATAGGATTTAACCTATTTGACTTCAGAAGGAGTTTGATTATTTCAAACATGTTTTGGAAAATAATTTTGTTTGCAGTTTTACTACAGGGTAAATTCCCAAATCCTGGCGGGATGTTACTATACATTTTATTCCAAAAGCAGGTCGTGCGTCGTATGTAGAAGCACACCCAGTCAACCAGTGATTGTATAAGATGTTGCAAAGATGTTAAATTGGAGGCGATATGCGTACATTTTACATGCGCCTAAACGGAGGCATGCACGCATATGACCTCTACATTATCATCTTATGCAACATGTTATACGATTACTGGTTGTCTGGGCAGTTTCAGGCCTATCAGTTTGACCTCTTTTCTTCTGAAATATTTAGGACGCATTGTTAATAATCTCATCCGTGAAGTTCATCTGGCCAACGTGCCTCTTCATGTGAACCAACATGTCTACCTATCTGGTACTTACCAGTGGATTTCACTGTGACTCTTTTACCCAAGGTTGTTTACGATATCGAGAGGGCATTCACGCAGAATCTCGAAGCCGCGTTGCCAGACGAGGGCGAGTTCGATGAGGCCCCTCTAGAGGACTGCTGGAGTACAGTGAAAGCAGCCATCAACGACGCAGCCGAGAGCACCATCGGGTACGTGGAACGGAATCGACGGAACGAATGGTTCGACGAAAAGTGCAGAACGGTTTTGGAGGAGAAGAACGCAGCGAGGGCGGTAATGCTGCAGCAAGGGACTCGACAGAACGTGGAACGTTACAAACAGAAGCGGAAACAGCAGACCCGCCTCTTTCGGGAGAAAAAGCGCCGCCTGGAAGAAGCGGGGTGTGAAGAAATGGAACTGCTGTGCCGTTCCCAAGAAACACGGAAGTTCTATCAGAAGCTCAACGCATCCCGCAACGGCTTCGTGCCGCGAGCTGAAATATGCAGGGATAAAGACGGAGGCCTCTTGACGGACGGACGTGAGGTGATCGAAAGGTGGAAGCAGCACTTCGATCAGCACCTGAACGGCGTGGAGAACGTAGGCACGGGAGCCCACGGCAACGGAAGGAACGACGACGCCAGTGCAGCGGAGGACGGAAATGAACCAACTCCCACGCTGAGGGAAATTAAGGATGCCATTCACCAGCTCAAAACCAACAAAGCAGCTGGTAAGGATGGTATCGCAGCTGAACTCATCAAGATGGGCCCAGAAAAGTTGGCCACCTGTCTGCATCGGCTAATAGTCAGGATCTGGGAAACCGAACAGCTACCGGAGGAGTGGAAGGAAGGGGTAATCTGCTCCATTCACAAGAAAGGCGACCATTTGGAATGTGACAACTTCAGGGCGATCACTATTTTGAATGCTGCCTACAAAGTGCTATCCCAGATCATCTTCCGTCGTCTGTCACCTAAAACAAATGAGTTTGTGAGAAGTTATCAAGCCGGCTTCATCGACGGCCGGTAGACAACGGACCAGATCCTTACCGTACGGCAAATCCTCCAGAAATGCCGTGAATACCAGGTCCCAACGCACCACCTGTTCATCGACTTCAAAGCGGCATACGATAGTATCGACCGCGAAGAGTTATGGAGAATCATGGACGAAAACGGCTTTCCTGGGAAGCTGACTAGACTGATTAAAGCAACGATGGACGGTGTGCAAAACTGCGTAAGGGTTTCGGGTGAACTATCCAGTTCATTCGTATCTCGCCGGGGACTACGACAAGGTGACGGACTCTCATGTCTACTCTTCAACATCGCGCTGGAAGGTGTGATGCGACGAGCCGGGCTCAACAGGCGGGGAAAGATTTTCACAAAATCCGGTCAATTTGTGTGCTTTGCGTACGACATGGACATTACCGCTAGAACATTTGGAACGGCGGCAGAACTGTACACCTGCCTGAAACGCGAAGCAGCAAAGGTCGGACTGGTGGTGAATGCCTCAAAAACAAAGTACATGCTGGTAGGCGGAAACGAACACGACCGGATCCGTCTGGGTAGTAATGTTACGATAGACGGGGATACTTTCGAGGTGGTGGAGGAATTCGTCTACTTCGGATCCTTACTGACGGCTGACAACAACGTGAGCCGTGAAATTCGGAGGCGCATCATCAGCGGAAGTCGGGCCTACTACGGGCTCCAGAAGAAACTGCGGTCAAAAAAGATTCACCCACGCACCAAATGCACCATGTACAAAACGCTAATAAGACCGGTGATCCTCTACGGGCACGAGACATGGACCATGCTCGAGGAGGACCTACAAGCACTCGGAGTTTTCGAGCGACGCGTGCTAAGAACGATCGGCGGTGTGCAGGAGAACGGTGTGTGGCGGAGAAGGATGAACCACGAGCTCGCTGCACTTTACGGCGAACTCAGCATCCAGAAGGTGGCCAAAGCCGGAAGGATACTGTGGGCAGGGCATGTTGCAAGAATGCCGGACAACAACCCTGCAAAGCTGGTGTTTGCAACGGATCCGGTTGGCACAAGAAGGCGTGGAGTGCAGAGAGCACGATGGGCGGACCAGGTGGAGCGTGACTTGGCGAGCATTGGGCGCGACCGAGGATGGAGAGCGGCAGCCACAAACCGAGTATTGTGGCGTACTATTGTTGATTATGTCTTGTCTTAATGATGTTGAACAAATAAATGTATGTATGTATGTAGGGCATTCACTCAGAAGCCATCCTGCTTGGGAGTTTTCTTTGATATCGAAGGTGCTTTTGACAACGTGCCTTTCGATGCCGCACGGAGTCATGGAATATCTCCAATGATTTCAAATAGGATTTACTCAATGTTCAAAAACCGATATCTTTTCTCGACTTTGCGTCGAGCAGCGATTAGGAAGTTGAATGTTTGTAGATGCCCTCAAGGGGGAGTCTTGTCTAAACTTATTCTAAAGACGACAGCAGTATTGCCAATATTCTGATTGTCAATAATTTTCATCAATATTTTCACCGAGTCCGCCTCCGGGTCACCCGCTCTGAGTCGCTCCACACAAAAGTCGAAAATTTTCTATAATGCCGAACAAAACAAATGACGATGACACCCAGCATACTATCGACTGATAAGCTTGCTGAAAACTCATGGTAGATTCTTGAAGAAGATCATCCTGCACATGCTGGTGAAGTGCACGGAAAACAAGAACGGACTGTCTGGTTTTATTCGATAAATACAGGAGATATTCGATAGTTGATGTATGCACAAATTCGTACTTTTCGAGTAGTGACTGCTCTTTCAAACTCAAAACATTCATCTGAAGTCTGCACATTATTAACTCTAATAATGAATTTTTGAGCTTATTTCTTTTCGTAGGTATGTTTCATTCTCGCGTTACATGCTAATATCCACCTAGTATAGATTCCAATTAGAAAAATTTGTCAATAACGGAGACCCTAACATGTATGTACGCAAAGCAGAGGTTCATCGCCGAACAAAAGGTCACAAATCACTGCAATAAATGAAGAGTCCAACCAAAACCACCCGAAAGAGAGCCAAAATCAGCCATGGGAAATGAAATAAAAGAGCATCGAACCTACATTACAAACACACGCCACTCCGTCCACCACGTTCCTTCGCCCGTCTTTCAGTGTCAAGGAAACTGAAATCGTAATAGCCACATTTTAAATTATTTGACGGAAGAAAGAGCGAATGAACTCACTCGCACACGCACTCATCAGGTTACAATGTAGCGATAAGCATCTCGCTGGCTCGGATCGGAGTCTGACTGTCGCTCGCTGCTGATCAAGTTGCGAATCGTTTGCGAAGAAAGCATAGAACCGCTCGAAACCGGTGAGCGTCGGAGACTCTCGACACGGTCGGATGGGTGTGCTCTTTTGGCCGGGAGGGAAAACTTGATCATGACTTTGTGAAAAGTGGCAGATTCACCTTGAGAAGTGGCAGATAGGATGGGCGCTTGCTGGGTTGGTAGGGAATACAGGTGCAAAATGTATAGTAGGAGGATTCAGGAACTTTTCGTAATTTTTTGGGCATAGAATTGCTTCGTGCCTGCCACACGGTATATACAAGTGAATTGTCCATTGACAAAGGATATTTGAAGGAATAGGAATAGGTAGACAATTTCATTAAATCCATCGCTCTAGTTTGTTGAAAGACATCAACTTGATGTTAGAAACGATCATTTTACTCTGATCCCCCACCATCGTACCCTGCTTTGCTGTCTCTTCCGCTGCGTTCACTGCGCGTGCAGTTCCTTTGCTGTGATGCATTTCTATTCCATCATCATCTCCGTGGAGTCGGCGTCGTCGCCGTCGTCTTGGTCATCATCCCTTTACTGGGTGGTGGAGGCTGGTTACAGCTGCATTCTTCGGGTTCTGGTCCACTCTCCAGGGTCTGTGGGAGGGAGCACATAGGAGAGGAGAGAAAATAGCCACCGGGGAATACATTAGCGATGTGAGGTGGAGAGTGTGGTTTTCATTCTGCGGTGGAGCAACATGTGATGAGGATGAGCCAGTTTTCTCCGGAGGCCAATTGCGGACCAGTGCGGGCGATTAGGTATTAAGAGGAGTACCTTTACGGTGGCGTGGACCGCGTTGGGACCAGTATCTATTTGTGTGAGTTGCATTGCAACATTTCATCCGGTGTGGAGAAGGTGAATTGAAGTCGGGACCGACACTCTAGGTGTTCGTCATGCAGAGAAAATCGCTGCTGGAAGTTGTTTAAACGATTTCCTAATAACTGTATTTTGCTTGCATTATTTGAACACAGTTCTGGTTTTAATAGCGTTTCGCTACAAGGTGTCTATTCTTGTAGCTTTACCGGCGACAAAATTATTAACATCCATGTTGGATATCTTCATTTTTTTTTGTGGATCGTGAGCCTACATAAAACAGAACGATGTCTTACTTTGTCAGAGCTAGTCTTTAATATAAACAGTTTTCGGATTGCTTTTTCATTTGACTTGTTGGTAATCAGTTAGGGGCTGTCCATAAACCACGTGGTCATTTTTTTGAGACTTTTCAACCCCCCCCCCCCCCGTGTGGTCATTAGTCCATACAAACATTTTTATTTGTCCATACAAAATGGTCATTGGCCGGACCCCCCCCCCTCCCCCATGACCACGTGGTTTATGAACAGCCCCTTATATTTGATATTATAGAGAAATTTCTGATGTTGTGGTACTACAAATTACGATAGTTTAGGTTGTTGTCGTTTTGATCATTTTAACGATTTTTTCTTCTAAATCATGGGGGATCACAACAGGAAGGTCTATTGGTAAGGGGTTAAGGGCCGTCTTTTACAATGAAAGTTAAAGCCAGGACTACTCTCTCCTCGACCCACTAAACAACATTCCCATGGTCGCTGAACCCTACGTCTCTCCGGAACCACCAAGAAGGCATTGCTTAAAAAAGGGAATAGTGCATATCACACCCTCAAGGTTATCTGCACATAGCCTGCAGCAACGAACATCGCTGACTCGCTTTGAAGAGTCCACAGAGGTAGCATGCTGACACTTAGCCAAATTCTCTAATGTTCCTCACCTCTCCCTTTGTCCTCGGAAGGCAGGCAGGATCAATCATCACGCCCGTGCCCAACTGTTTAGCAAGCACCAAGAACTGACACTTGCGTGCAACGTGATTTGACCTGCTGAAGGCTCAGGGTGTATCAGTACCAGAAGAAGTTGCTGCCAGTAAGGGTCTATTTCGACCGTAGGCCACCGGTATGAGCTTCGTAGCCATCTACAATCCCTTGAACCACTTCTTGTATAGCGTCTGAACAGTTACTGGTCATTCTCCGAGTCCATGCGCCACCTTATCTGTAGCTCCAGACAATGTGAGTGATAGCCATTGAAACGGTATTCCAGACAAACTCATCCCTACACATCCTTCGGACAAGATAATGCGGAGTTGTGTCCTCCTGGAATGTGGCTAGCATATGGTCACACATTGTGCGAAAATGCAGGACTTGCGGGACTCCTGATCTTATGTGAAAGCATTTCCGACGCACCTCCGTGTCGTAAACTAGTACTAGATTCTGAAAGTAACTTCCGAGAATCTTGTACAGGTACCCAGGTTACAGGTCAGTCCCGTGCACAGGAAGGGGTTACAGGGGTTAAACCTCTCCATTTGCTGATGTGCCGTACACTAGGCGCCCGTCCACCCTTTGTTAAAATTAGGAAAAACCCCTCTTTTGTCGCCTTTTCTGTGCACGGGTCTGTTACAGCTACAGGTACCCAGACGCAGGAGCGCATCCGCAGTAGCCGGCCAACTAGCGCTATTGAACGCGTTTCTTACATCCAGAGTCACTACCGCACAGTAGCGAGTCCCCCTTCTCATACGCTGCAGTGCTATCTCGGCGGTTTTTGTAACCGACAAGATAGCGTCTACGGTGGATCTCCCTTTCCGGAAGACCAGTACGGCTGGAAAGACCATTTTCGCCCTCGGTGAACCTCAACATTCTATTGAGGATGATCTTTTCGAGCACCTTCCCCGCCGTGTCTATCAAGCATATTGGTCTATATGCCAACGGGTCTCCGGGTGGTTTCCCCGCCTTTGGCAATAGTACCAGGCTCTGCCTCTTCCAAGCTCCTGGGAAAACTCCCTCGTCCAGGCATTTCTGCATAGCAGACCTGAACATCTCGGGAGCCTCTGCAATATCTACCTTTAAGGCCAGGTTCGGAACTCCGTCCGGACCTGAGGCCTCACCTACGCTAAGGGACTTTGCTATCCCCGCAAGTTCCACATCGGTGACCCTCTCCTCATCGCCAGCCCCAGTCCCCGGCTGTTCTACGAAAGGAGGCCAATGACTGGATCATGACACGGAAAAAGCCCCTCGATGATCCCCTCCAACATCTCTGGAGATTGATCTGTAGGAGCCTTTACACCTCTCGTCTTGGCCATCACGATCGCGTAGGCATCACCTCACGGATTCGCATTGAGACTCTGACAGAGACCCTCGAAGCAAGCCTTTTTGCTTGCCCTTATCTCGGTCTTCAACGTGGCTTTTACAGCGGCGAACACAAACCGCCGTTCGTTTCGCTCTTCCTCAGATCATGATTGCTGCATCCGCCGCATAGCCCGTAGGCGGCGCGGTGCAGGTCCGCAATCGCGTCGCGTCGGTCTACCAGTAAGCCGGTGGCCTCCCATTTCCAGAGTGGACTCGCCTAGGCATGGTCGCATCGTTATCGCACGCACGCCAGAGCACCGCTACTAGCTCGTCGGGCTTGGCCCAGACGCCTCTTTCTCTACCCGCTGCCTGCTGTCGTTGTAGTCGATACTGTAGTGAACCGCCAGATGATCGCACTGAGTGTAGCTATCGTCTACTCTCCAGTTAGTAGTTCGAACTAACTGTTAGGCCAGGACTACAAAAAGTAACGTAAATAATCGTCTTCGACTAAAGGTACTCTTGGTACCGACATCTAGTATGGCCAGTGGCTCTAGCAGGATCTGACCCTGCTGGTTCGTGAAACGGCTTCCGCATTCCACGGCTCAGGCATCGGAGGCGACCGCTATTACCTCCGGCCTTCACCCTGTCAGCACGTAAGTCATACAGTCCTGCATCTGCGTCAATTGCTCCATCGGCCACCACGGAGGCGCATAACAGCTACAGCCATACGCGCCAACTTGTGACGTAGTTGGGGGGGGGCGAGGACTCTCAAAATCAACCAAATTCGTAAAATTTCGACGCAGTTCATCTAGTTTAGGCATATTTACGTGAAAACTAGTGCATTGAGCTAAAAAAAGTTGATTTTTGTCCAATTTTGGAGAGCTTCGCCCCCCCAACTACGTCACAAGTTGGCGCCTATGGCTACAGCCGAAGACCCCGTTTACTTTGGCGACTTCGAAGCCTCATAGGTAGTAGACACCAACTCCTGGACGGAGTATTTACCCGTCGTCCATATCGCCGCCAATTTTCTGGACCCATACGCGACAAAATTGCCGTTGCCGGCGGGTACTTGGAATGGGTCCACTATGATGGCGATATCCGTCCCCTCCACTCAGAAACCGCCTGACAAATCAGTTGCTGAGCCACGTCATAGTGGTTCAGGTTTAGCTGCGTTACCTGCACTGTGATTTGTTCACTGCGGCTCTCTTGAAGGCCGGGCACCTCGGACCACCCGTTGGAAGCCTGTTGTTCATGGGTTTGCCGGTACAGATCAGACAAATCGTGCAGCCTTGTGTCTTTTGGCCATCGGCACCGTATCTCCTAAACAGTTTGCTCCTGTCAGGGCCTTTGCAGTCCCACACGGGAAAAAATCCGCTGCTTCAAACCTGCTAAATGAGTCATGATTTCGCGTAAAATGTGTGTTTTCATGTTATAAATATACACCACAAAAAAAGGTCATAATTTCATGACTCATGTTGCCGTAACATCACCTTGGCGTTACGTTTTTCATATTTATTGACAAAAATTTGTAAGTTAAGTCATGGTATCATGCCCATGAACACCAGAGCTATTAACTAGATTCATAAAACCCGAAGCGGTATTCATAGAACTAGTAGTTGTCATTTATGGTTCCAGTTTTATTAGCGAAATTTGGTAAGTCGGTTCATATTATCATGAAGTACGTACTCAAACTATGAACTAAATTTATGAAAGCTTGAGCATTAATCATGGTGCAAGTATTTGTCATTTATGGTACTGGATCGATTTGCGAAAAATGGTAGTACTGGTCATGCTATCATAAAGCATGTTCTAAATTTATTACCTAATGTTATAAAAACATAAGCAGTATGCATGATTCTAGTATTTGTAATTTATATACCGTATTTTTTCTTCTGCTGATGAAGCTGGACAAAATGTTGCACCGGAATTGTGCGAGAGCTTGATTGTTCTGCTGCTGATGAAGCTGGCCGGAGTTTTGTGCTGGAATATGGAGCTTTTTCACTTTCAACTTCTGGAATGTAGTTCAATAATTATATAGTTTACTACTACTTAAGTAAGAACAATTCACTACACTTTTTCGAAAACCAAAAAAAATCTCACCGGAAAACACTGCCGCTCACAAAAGGCGCCTTGACAGAAGTGACAAAAATGGCGTAGGTGATTCTGCGCGAGGGTTTGGGTAACGCTTACAGTGCCCAAATTCGTTTGTTGTGATTAATGATTTTATGACTCTGCGTTATGTTCATACGACTCAGCGTCTGGTTGAGATGACTCAGCGTCATAGTTTTATGACTCAGAGCCATGCTACCATGACTCAGCTTTATGGTATTCAATTTATGAAAACGAGCTTAATTTTTTCATAACGCTTTTGACGACCGTGGCTTTTGTTGATGGAATCAGTTATTATTATTCATGATAATCGTTGTTAACGTCACGATATCATGATTTGTAGTTACAATATCATGAAGCGACAAGTTTTATGATTTCATAACATTTTAGTCATGGATCCGGCAACGAATTTTTTTCCGTGCATGACGTGTCCTGGTTCCAGAAACCTGAAGCAAACTCCCGGTTGCTCGTGGAACGTCAGATGACATGCGTACCAGCCTACCTTAATCCTCCCTACTTTAACGTCCTCTACAGGTAACTAAACAAGGCAACCTGTGTCCCTGCCGACTCCTTCCGTAGCCTAACGGCTGCGGTTCCCAGCTGCATTTCACAGTGCCGTGACGAGCTCTTCCACTTCGGTCACCTCGTCTAGGTCTTTGACCTTCAGAGTCGCTTCTTGTGTGAGAGCCCTCACCTCTACTCCTTCGTCGAGGACTTCTTCCGCCAACCTCATGTAGGCTTGCGCTTTTATCGCGCTTCAGCTCCAGGATCATCTCGCCCGTACGAGTGCGTCTGATACTGCGCACGTCGGCTTCCAGACCCTCGAGCTTGGCGTCGCTTCGCATCGCCTTCAAGACGTCCGAGCACTTCAACTGTTCCGTCTTGATGACGAGCGCGTCGCCTTTCTTGCGTTTGGCACCAACTCTTTTACGCCTTGGTTTTGGCGTCCCTCACTGTCACTACTTCTACCTGCGGCTTAGTCTTCTACTTATTCCGCTCTACCTTCGTTCAAGGGAGGTCCTCGCCTGAGTTCGCCCTGCTCTGTGGTTGCTGAGGGCCCAACAACGGTCGCATCTCTATTGTCCCATCCTTCCGGCACGGGCCAGCCTTTTCAGGCCCACCCTTCCCAGCTTTCCGGGACACCTGGCACCTCACTTGACGGCTGCCTCACCCGCTTCTGCGAGTGCTTATCACGAGCAGTCGCATCCACTACACCTTTTGGACTATCTGCGAAAGCAAAGACCTCCGTCTGGGTAGACTTCGTATCCTTTTCTTCACAGGTACAGCCGCTGCTGCAGTCTTCGCGAGTACAACGTGTTCCTGCTTGGCATCGTCCATCGGCTTACGAAGTCACAACAAGGCCGTTTTCAAGTCCTTACTAATGCTGGACTTCGTGGACGCAAAATCGATGATCTTGCCAAACTGCTGCTCAGCCACCTCGACTGCGGGCAGTGCTTCTCTGATTTGGTTGACGGCCCTCAACAACCACGCTCCATCCAGTATCTCCACCGACTGGCCTATAACCTCACTTCGCCTTACCGAAGACCTCGCCAACCCACTCTTTGCGAAGGGGTTAGCATCGCCACTACTGCCTCCTACTTTTTTATTTTTTTTTTTGATTATTTAGTTTCATCATTAAATCCCACGTCGCTCGTTAAAAGAGGTCCACCACCCGCCCTGCATTAACGCGGTAAGGGACGAAATACTGGGAAGAGGGGGCGGGCGGTGTGCCCAGGTACCCCACAGGCTTCATTAAAGATTGAGCATCTTTTTCACCCCCTCCATCACTCATTCCTCGGCACGGGTCCCTCCCTTGACACCTTGAATAGGGGTTAGTAGTCCTATTCTTAGCCGGCGACTACGCGGCTGACTCGCTAGCTAGGCGGGGGGAGGTTTCATCAGGCCCCGGGACTATAATCCCTGCTGTCCTCTCTGGAAGCCCTTTAAATACCTTGAAGTGCCACAGAGGCCCCCTGGAATCTCCTTGAAACACCTGAGGCTCCCTGAAACGCCCCTAATTTTGGAGCTCCGTGGCCATGCGGTTAGCATCACCAAGCGTATAACCGTACCATGCCATGGGGTGAGGGTTCGGTTCCCGCTGCGAGTGATGAAACTTTTCGCAAGAAATGTTTCTTCCTCGTATCCACTGGTGCTCGTAATATATGTCATGTCCGTTGTCTAGTGTTATGTTTCGTTCAGTCTGTACAGCCTAGGCTGAAGACGGTGTCCTTTTTAACCCTTTGAAACCGGATTTTTTCCAAGCTTATCATGGAGTTTTTTTTTCTACGTATTTCTGTAGTTTTGGTGCTCAATAGTATAAAAAAGGTAGAATAGTATGCAGAATTTTTTTTCCGGACCTCCTAGGTCATCCAAACTGATCTTGAGTTCAGATCCTAAAGTCTACGGGTGTAACGGTAGCTTCTTTCATTATACAAAGCTTTCATTTGTAATCTATCATGTTCAGTAAGTTTTTTGTAAGTTCAATAGACAGTATAAGATAAGTCGGAATATCCTACGTCATCCAATCTGTCCTTGAATTTAGACCCTAAAGTCTACGGGTGTAACGGTAGCTTCTTTCATTATACAAAGCTTTCATTTGTAATCTATCATGTCCAGTAAGTCTTCTGTATGTTCAATAGACAGTATCACCTCAGTCGGAATATCCTAGGTCATCCACATTGTTCTTGAGTTTAGATCCTATAGTCTACGGGTGTAACGGTAGCTTCTTTCATAATACAAAGCTTTCATTTGTTATCTATCATGTCCAGTAAGTCTTCTGGAATTTCAATAGAGAGTATCAGATCAATCGGGATATCCCAGGTAATGCAAACTGTTCTTGAGTTTAGATTCTAAAGTCTGCGGGTGTAACGGTAACTTCCCAACTAACATTTTTGCTGTATAAGAGTTTATAAGAGCTTCCTTTCAAAAGCGTTTGCTGCATAAGCTGTTATGCAGCTACTTTTTTTTTATCCAAGATCTTTATTTGTAGGGCTCAATTGTTTAGTGAAAAACTTTACGGAGCCAAAGAGCTTACAGAATAATTAGTTATTCTAAGTTTACAATTGAAAAACTAGTAATTCATTTTTCGTGCGCATTTTTTTCTTGGTTGCGATCCAGAAGCGGATCCCGATGCCGCAAATTGAGCTCGCCGCTGCTTCGCCTGTGGATTATCCATTGCGACCTGGATTGCTTGCGCAACCTCCGCCAGGGTGGGTAGTTTACTCATCCACGGTTTATCCTCTTTCTCAGAAGCAACCATTTCCTCGTAAACATCCGACTGCGTCGATTCCTCGCGTTCTCTGTCCGACGATTGATTGAAACTCTCTTCCAATACTTCTATGACGTCATCCGTAAGAGTTTCCGATGGTGCCCGCTCCATTGATGGATCTTCATCTCCAGCTACAATTCCGGCATACGAAACGGCATGTTCTTGCTTCTACTCCTTTGACTTGTTCCGATCCTGGCGCTGTGGGCACGAGTCCCGCCGATGTCCTATTCCTTGGCAGTGGAAGCAAGTATCCTTGAGTCCGTCATAGAAAACGTTTCCTTTCCAATCGGCAACATCAAGGCACGGAGGAATAGACTTCAAAACCTCCATGTGCACACCACGTACTCCAGTGTGCATGTGGCTAAGTCCCGATTCAATTGGAAATGTTTCACGGATGACTCGCTCTACCTTTCCAAAACTACTAAGCACTAGTGACAGGTGCTCGTCGTTCACCTCCGGGGGCAAATCAAACACGTGGACGTATGTAACGTTCATACCCGCGATTGTCATTCGTACCTGGACCGTTTTTCCGCTTGAATACGTGAATGATCTTGAATCCTGGTTGTTCTTCAATGCCTCATTCATCGCCTCCAGAGAAACGAATTTAATAAAAAGCGAACGTTCGTGTGCCGTCTTATATGCACTTTCCATCTGCGAAACATCCGTAGTCAGCTGCTTCACAAAATTGGCAATTTCATTCCATGACGGCCGCGGTCTTCCCGGCGGGAAACGAAACTGTACGGTGTTGACAACCTTTTCGCACATTTCGTTAAATTAATGCCGTTTCTGCACTACAGCATACACCACCGATGAGGGAAGACAAAGGCCGATGAAACAAAGCGCGCGTGATAACAGCTTTCTATACCGCACCAATTAACAGAAAATAAAAACACTTTTCAGCGAGAGCGATCTCACACGCGTCTGCTCCGGACGATAGCAGCGACAGAACTGAATACAGCTACTTTTGTTAGTAGGGTTCTTTCATTATATAAAGCTACGATTCCATAGTGTCCCAAAATAACTTTAAAGATTTCAAGAGCTTCACGGATCTCAGCAGATTACTTATGCTATGCTATTATTTATGGCGAAAGCAGAAAAAATTCTTGTAGATTTGAAGGACTTAATTTTAGAACAGTTTGCCCGACCCTAAATGTCCTAAAGGTTAATATTAAAAAGTAGCCTTCAGATTGGTCCAGTAACCACACATAAATATGCATCGTTACTCAGTTTAACAGATATGGCTACTGCTACGAGTGTATACCTGAAGTTCTAAGCTCCAAGGTAGTCTGGCTGACTTGTAATATCCCTATAGTGTCCCTTAATGACATATGAGATTTCAAGAGCTTCACCGATCCCGGCATATTATGCATTACTATTATTTATGGCGAAAACACATATAGTTATTCTTGTAGATTTGAAGGACTTCATTAAAGAACATTTTGGACGACCACATATATCCCAAAGAGTTAAAAAAAAGCTAGAAGACTTCGGATTGCTCCAGTAACCGCGGTTAATTATGCAGCGTTACTCAGTATACAATATATGGCTCCTGTTACGAGTGTGGACCTGAAGTTCTGAACTCCAAGGTAGTTTGGCTGACCTGGAATATCCTTATAGTGTCTCTAGATGACATTTGAGATTTCAAGAGCTTCACGAATCCCAGCAGATTATGCAATTCTATTATTTATGGCGAAAACACATAAAGTTATTCTTGTAGATTTGAATGACTTCATTATAGAACAGCTTGGACGATCCTGAATGTCCCAAAGGGTTATAATAAGCTAGTAGACTTCAGACTGCTCAAATTACCGCGGTTGATTATGCTGCGTTTCTCAGTATTACAGATATGGATATTGTTACGAGTGTAGACCTGAAGTCCTGAACTCCAAGGTAGTTTTGCTGACCTGGAATATCCCTATAGTGTTTCTAAATGACATTGTAGATGTCAAGAGCTTCACAGATCACTGTAGGTTATGCAATGCTATTATTTGTGGCGTAAATACATAAAATTATTTTTGTAGATTTGAAGGACTTCACTATATAACAATTTGGAACACCTAGAACATCCCAGAATATAGAACATCTCTTGATATTCTTGACGAAGGTTTAATGAATACATCTAAACGTAACCCATATCCAAGTTCAGCTTTTTTAGAACAACTGGTATGTCAATTATTTCGTTTTTCCCATAGTGTTCAGGATGTTCTAGGTTGTAAATGAAGTCTCAAATACAAATATTCCCATTTTTCCTTAATAGAGGACTCAATTCGCAACAATTTTGCCGAAGACAGTATTCTGTTTTGCTGAATGGGTGAATTTATACAGCCGTTTCTATGTTGGGGTCATGTATGACCCCTCCGGCTCCAAAGGGTTAAAGACCTCTTAAACGCTCCAGATACGTTCAGGTAACCCCTGAAATTTCCAGATACCCCTTGAAACCCTCGAGGGCCTCCTGAAATGCTCCTCAGATCCTTTCAAACGCTCCTGAGACCCTCTGAAGTGCCCCTAAGTCGCCTTGGAATCCTCCTGAAACACCCTAGGAATCCCTGATATCTCAGAGTACCTCCCTGAAGCTCTTGAAACGCCGCCAAGACCCCCCGAAATCTCATGGGACCTATTTGAAATGCCCATGAGATCATCTGGTACGGTAACCCCTGAAATTTCCAGATACCCCTTGAAACCCTCGAGAACCTCCTGAAATGCTCCTCAGATCCTTTTAAACGCTCCTGAGACCCTCTGAAGTGCCTCTAAGTCGCCTTGGAATCCTCCTGAAACACCCTGGGAACCCCTGATATCTCTGAGTACCTCCCTAAAGCTCTTGAAACGTCGTCGAGACCCCCCGAAATCTCATGGGGTGTATTTGAAATGCCCATGAGATCACCTGGTGCGCCCATAAACCCCCATGGTACTTCCTGAAACGTTTTTGCTACCGCCCTTTGCTCTCCCCTATAAACGCCTCTGTACGCCGTTTCCAAAGGTACGGCCATGATTCAATTTGGTTATGCACACTAATGATTCTGAAAAAAATAGAGTACAATTATCAGCATTTATATTCATGAAGATGGTTGGAAATTTCTTCTTCTAAATGATGTTACAAGATTTAAAAAGACGGGGAACGGAACCAATTTCAAGCAAAGTGCTCACAATCTTTAAGCACCATTTATTTTATTTCCTATTTTCCTGTTTTTGCTTGTTCCTAGCATGATAACAGAAAGAAAGGTTCCGTTATCGCCTGTTTTATGAACTTACCCTACCTAGGTATGGTAGGTTTGGTGAAGGATATCCAATTGTACATATCTTCAGAACAATCTAAGGAATATGCTTATATCACTAGTGCTCTTTATTGTCTTTTCATCTTATATCGCGGAAATGTGTTGAACAGTGTCAGCAGTGCCAAGCACTTGAATAATTTTCGACCAGTCTAATCCGTAAAACTCTACTATCGTTCATCGCATATTTATGCATAAACAAATGCTCCGCGAAGCACAAACGACTTCAACGCTCGCAAAGCGATGAACCTGCCGAGCAAAATAGATAGAAGTCACGCACATCATATCCTCTGCTGCGGCGACCGAGCCTCACGTTGTTGTGATGGTGCGAGAGATGAACGGTCGGTTCCCAAACCTGGCAACCAGCAGAATAGCTATAGCCACAACTGCAGAACTCAGTGTAGCTGTAGCATCTTCAATGAGGAGTGTTCACGTTATCTCTCTACAACTCCGACCACAAACACACGACCGACCACCATACATTGCCGCGTCGCGCCGGCAACATAAAATTTCAACGTCACCACCTTCCTCAACCAACCACACCGATCCTAAACCCAATTCGATGCACCACACGATGTTGCCAGTGTAGCACTAGGGTGGGTCAGGTTTTTGTTGGAACTGGCGAAAATTTTAATTTTCGCATTGCTGTTCTTTTTTTACGAGAGGGGGTAGATTAAGATTAACTTTCTATGCAAAACTCAGTAGGATAGCAATCCGTCGACTACCAAATTTCCTAAAAGCATTGTAATACGACCGTAGCGATCGAACGGCTACTGCATGTTATTAGAACTTTATAATTGTTTAACCAACGAACTGGAACCTTATGAATGATTATTTAACATATTTTAGTATGGAAGACAATCACACCGTCTTCGACCTTGCGGCTGCTACAGACTGAACATTAATAACATTAGACAACGGACAACACATATAACACCCAGTGGCCCAGTGGAGAATTTTCCGTTTGACGAAAAGTTTTCCCCGACTGAAGCGGGAAACAAACCCACACTCCGAGGCTCACGAGACACCTAAACGACTGACGCCACTAACCGCTCAGCCACGAAGCCCACACTCGAAGCACTCGAGAGTCAGTTGAAGATCCTAGTGGTAACTAAAAGGAATAGTATTTAACACGATTTTCTTTTACCTAACTGCAGTACGAGTGTACAAATCAAACGGTTTCTGTAGGGGAAAAGCGGGTAACACCGTCAGGGTGGGTAAGCCCGTCACCCCAATGATTTTACCAGAAAACAGTGATTTAGTAGCTTTTTGGCCACACGCCTCATTTGTTCTTACCAATTTTACTCTTTCGAGACAAATGATACCAAAATTGACCTGTCAAACACGAAGAAAATAAACAAAACAAACGCACCCGTCATTTTACCAACGGCGGATGTAATATTTCGTCGGTAGGATTTAGCTTCTGAAATACAGAAGAAGTGCAAAAAATAACTTTCATCAGTCATGTATTCTCATCTGTACTATTCTTTAGTGCCAAGATTCATTGAATGGTCAGTTTCAACAATTATTCAGAAATTACGGTGTAGTTTAAGAAAAGTGGCCTTTTCGGGTAAGCCCGTCACTCATCGGCGGGGGTAACACCGTCATGCTCTTCGGATCACCGGATGTTTGTTGAACTGGCTAGGCATTTCTATTAGATGCCACGCAACTACAAACTGAGACCAACCAGGGAAATTTCTGTAGGGGTCGCCCATAAATGACGTAGCACACTATTTCTAATTATCAGGGTCTTGAGCTGTCGCACATCGTAACGTTTGCTTGACAACCTAATATGGTTCCTGCAGTGCAATTTAGCATCAAACTGTTGGTGGCGCCTCTGGCGGCCAAGTTACCAACTAATCATATGAACCTAAGTTCTAAATGGTAGATCTTTTCAAACCCTAAAACTTTGCCGAAGAAAGTATTGCGCTCTCTCTTAACACACCCGGGATAATTGGCCACACCCCCATAAGCCCAAATCCCATAAGCTTAGTCTCCTATTAAGCGAATTCCAATTGCGCCCCCCGACCAGTGATTTTACAAGAGTATCGACTGTAGAATGATTGGTAAACCATCACTGCAATTCAGAAATGTATTGAAAATATTTTAAAATTGAAATCTTCAAAAGTATTAATATAAAAATATATATGACGGACTTACCCCATAGGGGTGACGGTCTTACCCGCACTGAATTAAAAACATCAATATTTATTATGGTTGTGATATGTGCATTGTTCGCCAGAATTAACATAATTTGACAATTTCAATGCACAAGTCTTATAAAAAACTAATGAATCAAATAATCTGCGTACTGAAAATATCAATTTTCGCCTTACATTTATTTTGAAAAATCCAAATGCTTAAGGTGACGGGGTTACCCCTTCCTCCCCTATGTAATTAGAACTTTATAATTGTTTACGCAAAAAAGAACCTCATGAATGTTTCATTATCACATTTTAGTATCTTGAGACTCCGTCAGCTGAAGTTGGTGTTGTCTTTGTTTCAGTTTTTCAGCATATCAATAAGTAGCGGAAAGTGTTCCTATTTATGTTTACCATCAAATTCCTATCGATACAAAGACTCAGTCTTTAAGACTGTATTCCGAAATGTTTTGAACCACCCTACGGCAGCATGAAACTGTTGTTTTTCGCTTCTTTTTTCGCTCGTTTGCCTTTCTTTCGTCGTCGTGTCGGTCGAACCGGCAATGGTTGGGTTGGATCATGCGCTCTCTCTAACAACACACTTTTTCTTCCGGCCGTCGTCTTCGGTGTCGCTTCTTCACGCCGCCGCCGTTGCTGCACTTCTCTCATCGATCGATCGCTCTCTGGAACTGAACTGCGGTTGCGGGCGATCAGCAGGGTCTCAAAGTGTGTCTTCCCGTCGGTCGGTCGGTCGATTTGGCTGCCAAAGGTAGCACACTAGCACACATAAACCTCTCGTGCGCCGTGTGCTGTGCGCTCATCGCGACGCGATATACGAGCTCGCTGGCAGGTCGCCTCGGCGGCTCGAGTTCAGTCCGCATCTAACGTCTTCAGTGTCAAGGTCTCTTGGATCTTTCTCCAGTCCTGTGCGCTGAAGAGAAGAGGAAGAAACGGTTCTGTGTGTTTTGAGTGTGGGCCAGCGAGAGAAAGAGTGCGGTTAGGGAAAAGGCGGAAGGTAGAGCGCTGCAGTTTACGGTTGGAGTACTGGACCTCGGAGCAAGGTCTCTGGCAGAAACCGTTGCTGTTTCGAAATCTCGGAAATCGCCGATCGAGTGGATGTTCTTGAACTTGACTCTTGAAGAGTTTTCGTGGATTTTGTTTTGGAGCGATCGGTTGAACTTTGGTTCGAAGTGATCTCGAAGGATTTGTTGTGCTAACGAAACAGACCGTACCCGTACACCTGTTGAAGTGTGTCTCAGAAGTCGAAGCGTTGAAGACGATCGCGTTGGAGTCAAGTGCCTGTGCTAATCGTGCTTCGGCTGACCTTCCTGTGCTCCTGTGAGGTGATCTGCGAGTTCAAGTTCAAAGTGAGTGCCATTTTCTATCTTGTAGTGCATAAGAATGATAATGAATCTGAAGAGGAACGAGAATTGTGCAATAACCAGCTGAGAACGGAGTGCTTCGTACTTATGCTCATCTACGGGTTTTCTTCTTTACCTCGTATCTCGTGCTTGAAGAGCAACCCCAAAGAGATATGAACACCGAGATGCAAAACAACTTTCAAGTGGAAATAACTGTGAACTAAATTAAAAAGATCGCGTTCGACCAGATTCGGAGAAGGGGGACACGCAACCGCGATCCGTTGTAGCGAGTGCGATCGTATTAAAGCATATACCTACTTTAGAGTAGAGTGCTGCCTGTTGCCGATGCTGCCGCCGCGGTCGACTCGAGGCCAAAGGAGTTTGGTGAAGGAAACATAAAAATCATCCCAAGAAACAAGTTGGATGACTTTCTTTCTCCCCCGTGACGTCCTCGGGATCGCGGTCGCCGTGTTCGTCGGGACCTCGGTTGATCAGTAGATCGATCGATCGGTCTGTCGGACGGGACGGGACGGGATGATCTGCTTTGCTGCTCCGCTGTTCCCAATCCAGCAGCGTCGAACACGAAAGAAGGTCGGAATTCCGACCGACCAACCGAGCGACGAGGAGAAAATCTGACCATTAATTAAGATAAAGAAGGCACAAATAAATTAATGTTCGGTTCCTCTGACTCAGAGGTCGGTGGTCTCCGAGGGGAGACTTCTGGGAAGATCACGGGCGGTCGCTGAATCGCTGTGCTTCGTCATTCCCTTATGATTGGCAAGAACTTTCAAATTTTCCCAGTTTGCTGCCCATGGAAAGGAACCGGACGGATTGCATTGCAATTGCATGTTACCTCCTGCCGCCGCGTAATCTTCTTCGCGTTTCTCCACGCGGATCCTCCGGGTTCTGGTTTTCTACCGCGGGCCGCGTTGAACAGCTCGCTGGTTGGGAAAGATCGGATACTCGGCGCGGATACAGTTATTAAGTGCGCCGACCGACCGACCGGACCGGACCGCCTTGTGTGTATGCGCGAGGAGGGTAACTGTACATTTTGATTCTTGAGGTTTAATTGTTCGGGGCGCATGGTGAGCAGCACACAGGTTCTTGGGAACGGAATGAAGACGAACGTGACGAACGATCAAGGCGCAGGTTGAGGCTTTTGTTTTGATAATGGCTTTCTGCGCGCTTCTGCTTCTGTTCAGCTGACCGACGATGACGACGACGACGACGACAATGACAATGGTAATGGCAACGACAATTAAGGCAATACGTTGCGTCACGGGACTTCTCGGGTTAAGTTAGAATTGCATGGGACTAACAGTTCATTGTTGATGGGAGTCGCAATTTTTATTAGGGGGTATCTAAATTTCAGCTGCAAGATCTGATGTTATGCTTTAATTGTAATGACGATAAAGAGAACCGTGTATTAGAATAGAGTGAGTTGGCTTCTTTAATGGTGTTGAAATGATTTTAACTTCTGAATGTGTATTCAAAACTGATATATACTGCATTTGTTTTTTTTTTTCATTTATCGGAAATATTCAAAAATGTTATTTCCAATTTTCTTAACAATTATGCAACACCACGACAACATGAGGTGTGCAGAAGCGCAACGTATTAATTTAGGTTCATCTACACTTACAGAGCTTTATCTCACATTTTTATTGTTTTATTTTGCTTTTTTTATATTTTTATTAACGAGATTTTTAGCCCTACGATAGTTTATCTCGGGCAGACAATTAAACGTTCCAACATAAATACAAAATTTCCCATAAATAATTCGAAAAGTCCCAGTGAAGAAACAGGGGTGTAAGCAGTAGTAAATAACAAAAGTTCCATAAACAAATAAAAAAAATGCATAAATAAATCAAAAGTTTCCATACATAACTGATTTTTGAGCAACTAAAAACGTCAAAAATGCAATGAATAATTTAACTGTTGCAATAAAAAAAGCCATTTTTCCCACCAAATAACTTCGAATTTTCCATAAATAATTCCGATTTTTCCACAATAAATTAGGAAATTCACAATGAAAAAATATCGAAAAAGCAACAAAAAATTCAAAACATGCAAAAAAATGACTAAATTACCCATGAAAAACAAATGCAGGAAAGTATGAGGCAGTGAAATGCTGAATCGCATTTATATGACTGAAACGACTGGAAAGCCTGCGTAACTATAATTGCAATTTACCGAGCAATTGCTTGCTGTCCGAACTCGCTATCGCTCGTCGGACCTAAAAAAGGGATTACATCTATGTTTGCATAGGGCCCGTATAGCCGAGGCGGTAAACGCACGGGTATTCAGCATGACCATGCTGAGGGTGACGGGTTCGATTCCCGGTCGGTCCAGGATCTTTTCGTAAAGGAAATTTTCTTGACTTCCTTGGGCATAGAGTATCTTCGTGCCTGCCACACGATATACACATGCAAAAATGGTCATTGGCAGACGAAGCTCTCAGTTAATAACTGTGGAAGTGCTCATAGAACACTAAGCTGAGAAGCAGGCTTTGTCCCAATGAGGACGTTACGCCAAGAAGAGAGAGAGAGAGGATCATATCGAAAATTTTCTTTGATAATTTCTTTCAGGATCCCCTGAAAAATTTTAGAAAATCTTGCATAGATTACTGAAGAAATTCCCCAATGAATATTTACAGAATTTTTCTACAGTTTTTACAGAGGAATTTCTCTAAAATTATGATGAGGACTTCTTTAGAAAAACATCAAAACATGTTCATTAGTCCATTTTTCCCGATTCCTGAAAACCTGCTAAGGATTCTTAAGGATTTATTTAGGAATTCCATTAGGAAATCTCCTATAGATCCCTTAAGGAATTTATAAAGGTTTTTTTTATAGAAATTATTTGAAAGATTCCAAAGGAGATCTCCACAAGAACCAAATAATATAAGAACTCACTTACGAAATCTTAGATTGTACGACATTTTCCCGAAAACCAGTTCCCCGAATGCACTTTTCCCGAAAGTTATTTCCCCGAATGTACCTGTTAAGTGAAAAATGTTGTGGGAACCCCTGTACACTGTGTGTTTGTGAATGTCAATCTTCGGTTGTTTTTGTTTTGCACACGTGTTTGCCAATATGTATGTCAATGTGTATACGTCAATGAATAGATCATCAAAATGAAGCAACAGCACGGGCGCAAGAGATCAAATTTATCCGTTTTATGTGTAAAACACCAAAGTTGTGAGTATTTTTTTTATATATTTTGTGATACTTAGGCTAATTAAAATAATAAATTACAGCTTTCAGCATAGGCTGAATGAACCATCCATGTGTTCTCATTGCCTTGCTAGAAGATCGGTGCCCGAAAGCTGATGTTTGTAACAGTACCATTTCCCCGAAAAGAGTATAGCATCTGCCATTCAACATTCTTCGTGCCTCAGCTGACACTCACCACGTAGTACACGTGGGCCGTGATGGCTCCTATGCATAACTAGGGGGATCTGGTCATTAGGCCAAACCACGCTTTAACTAAAGTACGTCAGGCCGAAGTACGTAAAGACGAATGTGTTGTCTAGCTGTCTTCCTTATTTTCTTTATAAAAGATGCTAAAATTTGTTTTCGAAACTCTAGGCAATGTTTTGAGTCCCTTGAGTTTTCTAGCATTCCTCGAATCTAGTGCATTCTATGGATACTGGGAATTAAAAAATCATTTGGCCGAATGCCATTTGGCTAAATGCCGTTTATCCTAAGTGTAGAATTAGCTTTAGTTAAAATACACAGAAATAAAAACCAAAAAAAAAAACCGTTTATCCGAAAATGAATTATGAGCTCAAGTGATAATCCACTGCAGTGCACTGTTTCCCACATTACTATAACTCTGTTATTAAGAGTTCCTTCGAGCCTTTCAAAGAAGGATAAATCTCTGATAAAATAATGGCAGTTTCAGTATCAACTAATCTTGAATGGAAAACTAGAAAGACTAGCCCCCTAATAAAAGAAGGAAATATTTCTAATGATCATATAGATACAATGATACATATTGCCCATTTTACTGGCATTTTACCAGGTTAGCTGGTATGTCTGAAACATACTGGAAAAACTTGTAATTAGAAGGCACGAAATGTTGCTTATTGGCAAATTGAGAGATGAAATTTGTGAAAAAAAAATCGCGTTCTGGTGGGATTCGAACCCACGACTCCGTATTCGCTAGACCGGCGCTTTAACCAACTAAGCCACAGAACAGGTAATGGTTCTGCGGAATAGAAAGCCAAACTCATCTCTCAATTTGCCAATTAGCAACATTTCGTGCCTTCTAATTATGTACAAGTTTTTCCAGTATGTTTCAGACATACCAGCTAACCAGTAAAATACCATACCAGTAAAATGCCAGTAAAATGGGCAATATGTATCATTGTACCCTTGCTTGCGTCACTTGGCGCAGTTCGGTCGTCCGAGCGTCCGACCGTGCCGAGCTCTCGACGCATACTAATTAGACACCAGCAAAACAAACTGCCTGGTGGCTAGGTATGCGGAGTGCGAGAGTAAGTCTCGGCTTCATATAAATAACTCGCTCGCACTTGTAGGTAGTGGGCACAAACAGGAGTGTGTTGTGGATTGGCATCTAAGCCGAAAAGAGAGATGAGTTTGTGAAATAGGAGTGTTCATGGTGCGGCTTCGGAGTCAGTTTGGCTTTCTATTCCGCAGAACCATTACCTGTTCTGTGGCTTAGTTGGTTAAAGCGCCGGTCTAGCGAATACGGAGTCGTGGGTTCGAATCCCACCAGAACGCGATTTTTTTCACAAATTTCATCTCTCAATTTGCCAATTAGCAACATTTCGTGCCTTCTAATTACAAGTTTTTCCAGTATGATCATATAGGTTACCAGCATTTCAAAAAGTTCTTTTAAATTCCTTCGATTTAACTTCGGCCAAATGGCATTCGGTCAAATTACCGGAAACCTATACTGGGATAAGCTTCCATGATTTTGTAAAAAATATCATTATCCCTTTCATACATAGATGATTTCTTGATGTTGATGTTATACTCAGAGTTGATGTACACGTGCTGTAGTCCCATGTACGGGAGCCACATGGCAAGCGAGCTCCCAGGAGCTCTGTACATTTTGAGACTGAAAGTTGTGTGCCTCATTTTTCTCAAGATGTGTCTCATGAGCTTCGTCTCATGCGCTGATTAAATTAGAAAATTTCACGACAAAAACTTCCTAAACGAACGAGAATTGATACCTTAACCTTTGCATTGAGAGTCCCTAGTCGTATCGTATAAACCAACCAGACACTTGAGTTGTGTACGGAAAAAAGTTGTTGAGGTTCTTCGTTACCAAGAAGTTGTTTTTCACCTTAGATACCAACAGCTCACGCAGCGCATGAGACGCGCTCCCCGGGAGCTAGGCGCTAAGCTCGCACCCACCAGATTTTCGTGAGCCTCCTAGCAGCGCAGCACACTGCGATTTTGAAGAGCTGGGAGACAATTTGGTGGGAGGCTCGCTGTCACATTTATGTACACATGAGCAATGGGAAACTCTGGATACTGTTACGGAAATATTGATGATCAATCTGTCAATGTTTAATCTGAGATTTTCCCTTCTTTTTATAACACGCAGACTTTCGGGGTTGTACTGCTGCATAGTTTATTGGACAGTTATTAAACTACTGACTGCCCCATTACAGAATTACCTTCTTTTAGAAGTCGGCTATTCTTTTAGGTATTGGTTTATTTGTCGGTCAAACTGGTTTATTAATCTTCATTTCTTAACAGCTATTTCATCATGGATGTTACCTTGTCTTAAAAATAGGTAGTTCTTATGACTTTTATGCATATAATACTTTCAAATCATTCAACTAGATTACCCATTCATGGCTTTAAACTCAATCGGACTGATGACCCATCCGGCCTAACGATACTTTCGGCCTGATGAGCTTCGACTCAACGTAGCCTGACATTCTTCTGCTTAATGACCGTCTTTTTGGCCCAAGTTTTGGTCTGATTGATAACGATTCTTATAATAAAATTTCCCTTCTTTCAAACACAGGCTGTTCTTTTAAGATAAACTGTTTAATTAGTCATCATTAATTTTACTGCTGCTATATTTGTTACTGATCTATTGATTTTTGTGTCCAACTGTTCCAACTGTTGTACATAGTAGAAATCTTTATCAGAAATTCTCCCTTCTTTTATCATACACTGTTCTTTCAAAATATGTTGTAAAAATATTGTCGGCAGTCTGACTACTAATATTTTCTGCAAAAATTTCAATTTCAAATGTTACTTCGGTCATGATTAGCTTGATTTGCAAAAAAACTGAAGTGTGCTTTGCTTAAAATTTATTTAGCAAACAGATCTCATTAACTTTTCGGTTCAAGGTCTGTTACTTCTTCTTCTTCTTCTTCTTCTTCTTTATGGCTCGACGTCCCCACTAGGACTTGGCCTGCCTCGCTTCAACTTAGTGTTCTTTGAGCACTTCCACAGTTATTAATTCCCGAGCAGAAGGGAATAGCAACAGCATAATAGAATGTGTTATTTTGGGAAAATAACTGAGTAACGGAAAGAGTTATTTTCATGTTATTTACATAACATATCCTGTTATAAACTTGTCTGTCATAAGCGGCAAAATAACAAAAATTATAACAAAAAAATGTTCCTGGAAGACCTGTTTAATAACATGTTTTGTTGCTTTCAATAACAACTTAATAACAGCGAAATTTTAAAATATTTCAATAACAAAATTTGATATGAATAAGTTATTGATAACAATCTGAAAACAAAATGCTTTTTTTCTGTTGCGGATAGGGACTCCTCCAAAGTCCCATATGAATTCAATGGGATACGCAACAATAGGATCTATTGTTAAATGTTTCATTCATAATTGGGACGCTATTGTTGCCGGAAGCGATTTATTTTCGAAAACAGAGAAAAACAATAGTTTTCGTTTATTTTCCAAACAACTTAAGATGAAAAACTATCGACGTTTTGAAGCCCTTTATTAGGTGGTTCATTGTTTATAAGAGTAATTTACATTATTACCTCATTGAGTGACACATTTATCCAAGTGAATCTAAGTGGGCTCGATGCAGTGAAATCAATAAAAATAAAATGTCTAAAAATAATCAATAGAGTTCTTCTTCTTGATGACTTATTTTTTTACATTTTTGTCGAAAATGTGTTGTTTGTCCTTGAATTCCACCAGTTGATCCAAAATGTTTCATAAAATGGCTAACACTCTACACTCTCTATATTCGTATTCATACCTAGCTGAAACTGGTACAAAAAAAACAGGTATACTTTTCAAAGTGCTTATAAAACATAAGGCTGATAAGTTCGCTCTGTCACAGTTAAAACGTAATGTCAGAAAGAAGAGGAACTGATGACAAAATAACAATTTCTCTTACAGTTCCTCACGGAATGATGTGAACAACGAAAATCTCGAATGGTGTAGTTTTGATTGCAAAGCTAGTTATGTTGTAATATGTTGATGCTAATTATGTTGATCAAATATTTGTACAGTCTCAATGACACAATAATAACTGAACTTGTGCTACAACAAAACATGTCATTGAAATGTAATTTAAAGAAAATATACCAAGAGCACGATCATAACAAAATAAGATTGCCCAACAGAACATGTTATGGAACGGTGATGACTTAATAAGTTAATAATAACAAACCGAGATATAAAAACAGGTTTTGTGATTCCGTTGTTATTATTTTGATATTTTCCTCTGCTCGGGTTGAAGGGCTTTCTTTGCCTGCCATTGCATGAATATGTATATTGTGAGGCAAGTACAATCACAGAGAACAGACATCCAGGCTAGAACAAATTTCAATCGGAAAGTTGTGTAAGGATTTGAATCTTTACTTGAGTAAGGTTGCAAACCAATACACGATGACAACACTAACGCCACCAAACACCATATTGCCACAGTCAGTGGTGAATTGAAACATTTCAAGTGGTGAATTAAATTAGTATGGGAAACTAACCGATTGCAGCGCCACGCTATTGCCACTTGTGTTGCCGATTTCAAATGGCCGTTAAATTCCTTACACAGTTTCGGAACTGGACTTGGATGTCTGTTCTCTGTGGTACAATGATACACTATGCCCAGGGAGTAGAGAAAATTTTCCCGACCGGAACGGGAATCGAACCCGCCGTCTCCGGATTGGCGATCCATAGCCTTAACCACTGGACTAACTGGAGACCCTCGCGAAACTCTGGCCGAAGGGGGCGAAAATTTGAAAAACCAAAATTGGGGGGCGAAAATACTAAAAAAGGGGGCGATTTTTAAAATAATTGAAAAATATCAAAAGTATAGAAATACAAGCCTAAAATGTTAACTGAATCATTAAAATATCCTAACATTTTAAGATTTTTTGTTTCCAGATTGACTTAATTTTACAGAATTTATTATGTTTATGTGAACCACGAGGATGCAAGGCCGCCCTCTTCAAGAATCCAACATCTTGTATGTAAGGTTTTGTGTTTCCAATGCTTTGTTATTGTGGATACACGATATGAAAAAACAGGTTTTTTTTAACTTGACAAGAAAGTTTTGTTTTTGATTTATATGCGTTTTTTATGGAAACTTCAATCAAAATTATGAAGTTTAATTTGAATATTAGAACACTTTTCGGATGTAAGTCGTCACACATTGTTTAAAAATATTTCAGATAAGCTTCCCGGAGGAATTTCAAACATTGTTTATTACTAGGAGCCAATTTGATTTTTTTTACACAAATTCAGCGTTGAATTTCCGCAAAACCGAGTAATGACTGCAGACTATGTCCACACATGTACTTATTTGACAATAAAAAGTTCTCCAATTTATAGGAAGCTTGTGAATTCGCATCACTGGATTTCCTTAATTTTTAAAATGCTGACTACATTTGAAAATACACCAAAATATTCCTGAGCTGTACTTTTTGCATAAAAGATATTTATGTAATTGTTTTTTTTGCCTTTCTCGTACACCAAGGTGTAGCGAAAGGCTATATGTCCACTCCAAAAATCTTGATAGAACCCCCGGAGGGCCAAGTCTTAAATACCAATCGACTCAGCTCGACGAGTTGAGATGAAGTCTGTGTGTGTGTATGTGTGTATGTATGTATGTGTGTGTGCGTATGTATGTGTGTATGTGTACAAAAATGTCACCTCAATTTTGAATAGTAAATATCATCCGATTTCAACGCTTTAGGTTTCAATCGACGCGGAATATTGTCCCATTGTTTCCTATTGAAAATGGTTTGAATCGGTCCAGCCGTTCCGGAGTTATGGCCATTTAGGTATTCCGGACCGGTACCCCAGGAAGGGGCCAGATATGAAATTGCAACATACCCATGCATGCGACCCATCAAACCACGGGATTTTCGATTATCTGATAAATAGTGGACAGGAAAATAGTCGCAGACTATATCTGAACCGGTAGTGTTCCGGAACTGGTTCCGGGTGTCCCGCCGGAAGTGGCCGAATATAAAATGAGCCAAACCCATGCATGCGATACATCAAATCGCAGTTTTTTCTATTACCTGATGAACGGTAAATAGGAAAATAGTCGCAGACTGTATCTGAACCGATGGTGTTGCGGAACCGGTTCCGGGTGTCACACCGGAAGTGGCCAAATATAAAAGTGAACCAATCCCATGCATGCGACACATCAAATCACCGCTATTTCTATATCCTGATGAATGGTAAACAGAAAAATGGTCTCAGACCATATCGGATCCGGTAGCATTCCAGGTGTTCCGCCGGAAAGGTCAAATATAAAAGTGAACCAAACCCATGCATGCGACACGTTAAATCGCCGCTTTTTCTATAATCTGAGAAACGGTAAACAGGAAAATACTCTCAGATCATATCTGAACCGGTAGCATCCCGAAACCGGTTCCTAGTGTCCCGCCAGAAGTGGCCTAATTCATACATGCGACACATCAAATACTTGTACGGTCAGCAAGAAAATAAGCTAAGCCCACATTAGAAACTACTGATAGTGTTCCGGAATCGGTTCGAGGTGTCTCGCTGAATGCTGCCGAATGTAAAAGAGAACCAAAAAAATATTCGCGACACATCAAATGGCTTTTAAGGTATCCTGATGAACGGTTACCATGAAAAAATATCTCAGATCATGCTTGGGAAAACTAGTAGTGTCCCGGAATCGCGGTTTTTTCGATAAGCTGATGAACGGTTTTCAAGAAAATCAGCTCAGATTACCTTAGAGACCACTGTTAGTGTTCCACAACCGGCTTCAGGTGTCCTGCCAGAATTGGTAAAATGTAAAAATAAACCATGTAAATTTTCCGGAACCGGTTCAGGGTATCCCACTGGAAGTGGACATATATAAAAATGAATCAAACCCATGCTTGAGGTACTTCAAATCACTATTTTGTCAGTAACCTGATGCATGGATAACAAGAAAATAGGTACAGTCCACAGAAGTTACTACCGGTAGAGTTTTTAGTTCCGGATAACCTGATTAACAGTTTTCATAAACTCAGACCACATTTAAATATACTGGTAGTGTTCCGGAATCATTTCCGGGGATCTCGTAAGCAATACAAAATAGACTCAGACTACATAAGAGGCTACCGGTGGTGTTGCACATGCAGCGTTGGGAATTACGAAAGTGAACTAAATCAATGCAAGCGATGGATATGTGTAAGAGAACCAAAAACCTAAAAATAACTAAAGTGATCTCATCAAATCACACCATTTTAGATTCCTGAGACGTAAATTTACAGTAGGATGGGTCAATGTTGTATGGAAAAATTGAAATTTAAGCGCATCAGCCCGAACATTCTTTTAAATCTTTATTTGTGTCTAAAGTTACTGCACAAAATTTTGATGCGACTGGAGGGTGAGCTCTGTAATGTAGTTGATATATTGGAATATGATATAGAATTGGCAATTCAAATTACTACACTACAAATTTTACATGAATCTTGTAACCAATGATAATAAAATATAGCATAAAGTGTGCAGATAAAACTTTGTCAAAGTGATCTGTGAAAAAAGTTTAATCCTGGCTAGTAATTGACATCTTGGTATGAATCAGCCTCCAGAGAAGGTGGTCAAGCAGTCAACTGCACAGATAAAAATAGTGAGATTTACACGTCATGTAAACTTCATTTTACTCATGTAAACTTTATGTTATGATGATTTACATGATATATCATGTAAATTTGTGTTACAGGTCGGACTCGATTATCCGGAATGAGATTCTGATGCTTTTGAAACATATATCTTGGGAACGGAGAGCTGTATAAAGCTGAAATTTTGACATTTTGTCAAGCCAACTTCGATTAGTTACCAGTCAAAATTTCAGCTTCTTACAGCATTCCGTTTGCGAGATATAATTTTGGGAAGCACCAGAACCCGACTCCGGATAATCGAGTCCGACCTGTATATGTCATGTAAACTCTCAGAGTCATGCTGAATTACATGACATATAATGGAAGTTTACATGATATTGCTGTGTGCGTTCAAGATGCAAACGGTGCCCAAATGCGCTTCAAACGCGGTAACACATGTTACCAAAGGCAACGTAGCAACCATAGCCAATATCACCGCCAACCTAGGATTCGAAAGCTTCCACTGACATCGGGTTACTTGTTAGAAAATCTTACCGCATTTGGTGCTACCGCATTTGATATTTGCATTTTGAATGCACACAGCAATATTTCATGAACTTTACATGATATGGCATGTAAACTTCTATGATATCCCACGCTCCAATTATGTGCATCATATGAAACAGAATTTTACACTCTTTTTTCGATCTGTGTGAATGGACTGATACTTTCAGCTCTGTCCATACGTTGAACATAACGTCGGAATAAGTACCCCAATTCGATGATGCCCTTGATAAAATTCTTGATTTGAGCATTTCCTCCTTCTCGTCCGTTACCAAAGCAGCGAGATTTGGGGCTGATCACTGACTCTAAGGCAAGATTGATTGCGTCGACGGAAAGATCATGAGTACTAGAGTGAGTCAACGTTGTATAAGGAAAATTAATGACCGTATAAAGTGACCGGAAGAATCAGAGTCTTGTACAACGCGAGTTTTGTCTTCGTTTGCAGCCTGTGGGACTTCAGCTGGCTTCGCAGACCAAAAAAGGCCCGATTCGCAGCCGCAATCCGTCTTTTCACCTCGCGGTTAACATCATTATCGTACGTCACTAGAGTACCAAGATAAACAAATTCATCCACAATTTCAAACTTTCCCTCACCTAGCACCACTTCGTCACCACTACCACGGCCGGACCGACGTTGAACACCAGCAATCATGTACTTAGTCTTTGTGGTGTTCATCGTAAGCCCAATCCCCGCAGTCTCTCTCTTAAAAGGTACGAACGCCTCTTCCACGGCCCGACGGTCGATTCCGATGATGTCGATATCGTCCGTGAAGCCCAGGAGCATATGCGACTTCGTGACAATGGTTCCGCTCCTGTGCACATCATAATCTGCCATAACTCGTTTCTCTCCTCTGAATCGTACGCCACCTTGAAATCAATAAACAGATGATGGGTCTGCAAGTTGTGCTCCCGAAATTTATCGAGAATCTGCCGCAGGGTGAACATCTGGTCCGTCGTTATCGGCCCTCACGAAACCCTGGCTGATATTCGCCGACGAAGGACTCCTCAATCGGCCTCAACCTGTGGAACAGAACTCCGGACAAAATTTTGTACGCTGAATTGAGAAGTGTTATTCCAGCCGATGCCCTTTCTTGAAAAGAGGGCAAATGAGACCATCCAACCAACTAGCAGGCAGTTCTTCCTCCTCCCATATCTTCAATGTAATACGGTGTAAGAGTTGATACAGCTGCTCACTACCGTGCTTGAGAAGCTTGGCCGGGAACTCGTCCTTTCCAGCAGCCTTGTAGTTCATCAGTCCCCTAATGGCTGTCTTGACCTCGTCTAGCGTTGGAGGTTCCACAGCTTGTCCGTCGTCGTCGATTCGAATTCTGTCCGTCGCTCTTCCGCTCCCTCTGTTCAACAATACCTCAAAGTGCTCTCTCCACCTGGCAGCCACCATTGTCTTGTCTGTCAGCACGTTTCCATTACGGTCGTTGCACATAACGGGAGAAGGCGCTGTTTTTCTCCGCACGCCATTGACAGTTCCGTAAAATCTCCGCATATCATTCTGCTCCATACTCTCTTGCCCCGGAGTAATCACATTTTCCTCGTATTATTTTTTTTCTTTTTGCGGTGGATTCGTTTTTCGGCTACTCTTGCTTCCCTATTGTCGCTCCCTGCTCTGCCGGGTCCCCGACACCAACATCCGGCTTCTGGCAACATTCTTCTCGTCCGTTACCCTCTGGCACTCCTCGTCGAACCACCCGTTCCTAGGTCGTCTTTGAGTAGTACCTATCACCTCCCGCGCTGCTGTACTCATTGCTCCGTGAATGGACTCCCACAGAGTGTTGAGATTATCGCTCTCGTTGATCTCACTTATCCTCTCGTTCAGCTTCTGGTGATAGTCAGCTACCGTACCGTCTGCTGAAAACCGCTGAATGTTGAAACGCATCGATCGCCGGTTCCTAGAGTTTGACACGGTTGATAACCTTGCTCGAATCTTACTAACTACGAGATAGTGATCTGAGTCGATGTTGGGACCCCTTAAAATTCTAACATCAAAGACGTCTCCGAGAAGTGGTGACCGTCTACCAAAACATTGTCGATTTGGTTGAAAACTTCACCGGTTGAGTGTCTGCAGATGTGCTGGCGGATATCTATACATGCAAAGTGGGTGCTACTAACTGTCATCCCTCTAGCGGCAGTGAAGTTGATCAATCACAGGTCATTGTCGTTAGTGATGGAGTGAGGCTCAGTATTCTACCGTAATCAACACATTCTACCGTGACGTTACAAAGTTTTGACGCCTTTTTGGTCATATTTTTCACGATAACTCGTAAATTCGACCGTAAACCCTCAAATATTTTTGCAATTTCCAATAATTATGATCTGTTGAACAGTTAGTTTCATTGGAAAAGTATGTTAGAAATGGGAATTAGTAGCGTGACGTTACAACGTTGTGACGTCACGCTACTAATTCCCATTTTCAACATATGTACTTTTTCCGATGGAAACTTACTGTTTAACAGATCACACTTATTGGAAATTTTACAAGGAATCCGAATATGCAAAAATATTTGAGGGTTTATGGTCAAATTTACGAGTTATAAAAAGACACGGACAACGTCTTCAGCTTTCGGCTATACAGACTGTTTTAAACTTAACATTAGACAACGGACAACGGAGCATGCACCAGTGGAAACGGGGAAGAAACTATTCTCACGAAAAGTTTCAGCGCCCGAAGCGGGAATCGAACCCTCAACCCCATAGCAAGGTGTGATTATAAGCTTGGTGAGCCTAACCGCACGGCTACAAGGCTCCACAAGGCAGTTATAGTGGAAAATCTGACAGAAAAGGCGTCAAATCGTTGTAACGTCACGGTAGAATGTGTCAATCATTAATTTGTAAACGTTAACATAGATCTGAAAAAAATAAAATGCAATTATCCAATTAATTGAATAACGGATCGCACCAATATTTAAAGTCAGCTGTTGAAAACACAGTCTTTTTTTCTAAGTTACAGCCTCTGAGGGTTTGCGAAAACGCAATAGTTATAATTTCTATTACTCGAACTACGCAACTACATATTTTGACCAGACGTGCAAAAATTTCACCAATTTGCACTCCTCACAAACATATCATTTGGATAGCACCACACCCGTGAACCACCATCACCTGCCATAGCCTGACAGGATGTTGTCTGACTGGTGATGGCGGGGCGCCATCATCACCATGCCAAATAATATATAAACACACAATGCGGCTCGCTCGCACACGACGACGCGTCATCAAGATTTCACTTTTACCTTCCGTACTGACTGGAGGCAATTACTGAAATATTGTTCATTAGCTATGCATCTCTCTGCTGAGATGGTTGGTTGGTTTGTTGGATCAAGGCGCACGCTATGTCTGAACCAGCAGATTATAAAAATTGAATGTACATCGGGTTTCTTTCCATAAAACATCAGTATTCAAGCTATATTTTCATTTGCAGAAGGTTTTAAAATATTCTATCGGTGAAAATTTGTCCATACATTTTGTATGGGAGAGAAATTGCCGAAAATGAGGATTTCAAGCAAATTTGTATGAAAAACGGTCAAAAAGATGGAAAAATCAAAATTTCCCCGATAGAATATTTTGAAACCTTCTGCAAATGAAAATATAGCTTGAATACTGATGTTTTATGGAAAGAAACCCGATGTACATTCAATTTTTATAATCTGTTGGTTCAGACATAGCGTGAGGCGATTTTCTTCGTGGATTGTGCATTTCATTGTGATTGAAAGGTGCAAAGTCGAAAAGTTGACCAAACAAAATTAAGAATTTTATTAATTCAGCATATTTTTGAAATTACATCAAAGCCTCGCCAAATCCGACCATGACAAAAGGTCGAGAAGTCAAAAGATCAAAAGATAAAAGGTCGAAAGAACGAAAGGTTGGAAAAAGAAAAACAATAGGACAAAAAAGTGAAAATTCAAGATAAGAATGAAGAAATATTAATTTTACAAAGGATGACTTTCAAGAAGTAAATAATTTTCGACCTTTAGTTCCTTCGTTAGTTTGTCTTTGACAATTGATCGACACTGTATCTTGATTTGACATAGTATCTTCCTAACCTTAGTGCTCCCTAAGTACTTTCCTAGTTCTAAGCTTAAAGCAAAAACCCAGGTTAATCCACCTAGTGGTGATAGTGCCTTTCTTGTCGAATATGTACTCAACATTTTTTCCGGCCATAAGCCGAAGTGTTCCTGAATCCTGAGAATACTCTAGAACGGAATAAATCTCATTGTCTTCTTTTGTCACAGTGCTCGTTGACTCGTCAATGAGGGGTGCAGTTGATAAATAATAAATGTATTTGATGAAAAAAATCTTTAAAAAAATAAGCAAAACCGCTTAAGGCGAAACTGGAAGCATTTCCTAATTTTTTTGGTTTTTTATTTTTAATAAAATAACGAAGCAATATTTTCAAAATCGGTTTTTGCGCACATTTTGAGTATGGATCAGGGTATATTCTGATTTTGTTACGCGGCATAAAATGTTTTTCGTTTTTGCAGAAACCATTTTTTGTGAAATTTTGTTCAAACATTAAGTACATCAAAAACCAAAAAATAAGGAAAGGCTTCCAGTTTCGCCTTAACTCATGGGTTTTGATAAAAAAAACTTCTGGAAGACTCTAATTTCACTTTAAAATTGATAAATCTATTGGTTTATTTATTTGTGCACTTCTTCAAGATGTTGAATTCCGAACAAAATTTCCAAGGGGGGACCCCTCTGGACTTAAAAGAAAATCAAAATTTGTGTCAGCCTTATTCAGAAAAGCAAGAATTTTATCAAAGCCATAATTGAATTTGGAAACTTGAGCCATCGCTCATATTCCGACGCTATGTTAAACGTATAGGCCGAGCTGAAAAATATCAAATCTCTCAGTTGACTGCTTGACCACCTTCACTAGCACTGGATGCCGATCATTATCAAGACATTTCGGCAATTTTTTTTCTGCGCACTTTAGCCAATATTTTATTATCATTAGTTATAAGATTCATGTAAAATTTGACAAAAAAAGTGCAAGCAATCGAAATTTCCCCCATTAAAGCCCATTCAAATTTCTACCGTGTTACAGAGCGCGAGGACTCAACCAGTTGCATCAAAATTGTTCGCAGTAATTTTAGACGCAGAAGGGGATTGGTGCTATAAAATTTAAATTTTTCCATACAACGTTGATCCATCCTACTGTAAAATGACGCCTCAGGAATCTAAAATGATGTAATTTGACAAGATCGCTTAAATTTTTATTAAGATTTTGTTCTTTTACACATATTAATCGCTTGCATCGATTTTGATCACCTGCGTAATTTCAGCAGTGGATCCAACCCTGATTCTGCAACACTGCCGGTAATCTTAAGTGTGGTCAGAAACTACTTTCTTGCTGCCCGTGTAACTGGTTAACGAACATTTTTGATGATTTGATGTTTCGCATGCATGGGTTTGGGTCAGCTGGAACCAGTTCCGGAACACAACCGGTTCAGATATAGTCTGAAACTATTTTTCTGCTTACCGTTCATCTGTTTATCGAAAAAGCCGCTCTTTGATGTGTCGCATGCCTGGGTTTGGCTCACTTTTTTAATTGGCCACTTTCGGCAGGACATCCGGAACCGGTTCCGGAATACTACCGGTTCAAACATGGTCTGAAACTATTTTCCTGTTACCGTTCATCTGGTTATCGAAAAAGCCGCTGTTTGATGCGTCGCATGCCTGGGTTTGGTTCACTTTTTTAATTGATCAATTCCGACAGGACATCCGGAACCGGTTCCGGAATTCTACCGGTTCAAACATGGTCTGAAACTATTTTCCTGCTTACCGTTCATCTGGTTATCGAAAAATCCGCTCTTTGATGTGTCGCATGCCTGGGTTTGGTACACATTTTTAATTGGCCACTTCCGGCAGGACATTCGGAACCGGTTCCGGAATACTACCGGTTCAAACATGGTCTGAAACTATTTTCCTGCTTACCATTCAAATCCGCTATTTGATGTATCGCATGCATGGATTATGTTCACTTTCTTATTTGGCCACTTCCGGCGGGACACTCGGAACCGGTTCCGGAACACTACCGGTTCAGATATAGTCAGAGACCATTTTCCTTCATCCCGTTCATCAGATAATCGAAAATGCCGTGGTTTGATGGGTCGCATGCATGGGTTTGTTGCATTTTCATATCTGGCCCCTTCCCGGGGTACCGGTCCGGAACACCTAAATGGCCATAACTCCGGAACGGCTGGACCGATCTGAACCATTTTCAATAGGAAACAATGGGACAATGTACCCCGTCGAATGAATCGGTCGTTGAAATCGGTTCATATTTACTATCTAAAAATGAGGTGACCTTTTTGTACACATACACACATACACACGCACACACATACATACACACACACATACATACACACAGACATCATCTCAACTCGTCGAGCTGAGTCGATTGGTATATAACACTTGACGCCTCCGGGGGCTCTATCAAATTTTCGTTTTTGGAGTGAACATATAGCCTTTCGGTACACCTTGGTGTACGAGAAAGGCAAAAACGATTGTTGAATATTTTCAAAAACACGGAATATTTACTCATGCACCGCATCATCCGAGTGGTTCTCATTCAAGCATTTAATTTAAACCATTTCTGACTCATCACTCTAAACTTAGCGACTTGGTCTTGTAAGGTTGTATCAGCATTTACTATAATTAACATTTGATAGGAGGCGTTAGTTTTAATTTGGCTAATTTGAACAATAAATACTAATACACTTTCTGTGTTCACTCAAGTGATCGAATGATTGCGGATTTATAGTATGTAGTTACCCCATACTCCCATTTACTCAACCAACAACGGAAACCACCAGAGGCAAACTGATGGGATGGGAACTTTTTCTATTTGCTGCTTCTTTGCAAAAAAAATCAGAACAGTGCTTCTAAACCTGTTTTAACCAGCAGCGAATTCAGCGTGGCTCGAGTGGTCAACTACCGCCAATCGTCAATCAACTCCCATAGATGAAAGCCTTGTTGGTCTATCATCAACCCTGGACCATTTCGCTGGTAGACACAGATTCAAGCCCGCGATCATCTCTTCTGCCCGACTGATGATTGGGTGTTTGGCATGGCAAATCAATTCAAATTTTGTTTTGGTCCCACTATAGACCTTACCATTAGACAGGTGTGTGCTGTTGAATTGACCGATTGATTGGCAATTCGACGAACGTCACTACCCTTCCAAACCCAATAAACAGGCAGGCAGATTTAGGTTTTTTTATGTGTCTCATCTCCGTCGTGTAGAAGATTACCGTGTCCGATTTGAGTGAGGGAAAACCTTCAATTCAGTGTTGGAAGCCCATCTCATCATCCAGCCAGCCACCAAACAACACGGGTGGCGATGACCGGTGCGGTGGTCGCCAGTCGGTGGTTGACCAAGACCGTGAAGATCGCGTTTTTACTGTTACTTGAATACGCAATTGTTGGACGGCCTCTTTGCTAGCGAAGAGACGTGATGGTCAGTGGAGGCACTTTCTTTGTTTCCTGGGACCGTCGCTACTGTGGGACCTGCTCGAACGCCAGTTCTCTGGTGAATATTTGTTGGTTTTCCAAACAATGACGCCTCTTGTCAGATTTGGATGACGGCGATGATTGAAGAGAACCGGAACAATGGAACCATTTAGGTGAGACTAGGGGCTGGTGTTTTTTGGTGGAAAGCATGGACAAAATGCATTCGATAAGGGGACTTTGAAAGATCTTGCGGGACAAATTCAATGAAGATTGACAAGTGTACTAACGTGGTAGGGAAAGTATGGTATCAATTGCATCAATTACACAGCTGATTGTGGGAAACTTATGCAGTTGACTCGTAGTTAGAAATTAAAATCTTAATTGAAGGTTTTCTATATTTTACCACAAGTATTGGTAAAAATAATACATAACATAAAATGCAGTCTCGGGGAAATATGACTCAAAGTGTATAATTTCTGTAATTGAATTTTAGATTAAAATGAATTTAACGCAAAATTCCTTGATTGAGCCTGTACACTAAAACCTTTTTTAGTCCATGTTATTTTTATGCACTTTTAATTTATGCAGCTTTTTAGGGGCTGTCCATAAACCACGTGGTCATTTTTTTGGGACTCTTCAACCCCCCCCCCCCCCGCGTGGTCATTAGTCCATACAAAATTTTTTATTTGTCCATACAAAATGGTCATCGGCCGAACCCCCCCCCCCCCCCCCCCCCAATGACCACGTGGTTTATGGACAGCCCCTTTAAGCCCTGCATATAAAGAGGAAAAGCTACTCAGAACAAATATTGCATTTAAAAATGACGGTAACTATTTTTTTTATTACCGTATGGTTTTGGGCCGAAGGGTCTCAGATTTTCATGAAACTTTTCCCATGAAAGCAGGGCTCATAAATATATGAACAAAAAATAAATAAAAAACCAGGGCCGTCTAGTTATCCAGAAATCTCAGGTGGAAATTATTTGTTTTCGCCTGACACTACTTACTTTGAAAAATCATAACTCAAGAACAAAGCATCGTAGAAACAAAACCAAAAAATATATGAACTGGACAAAGTTTTCCACAAAATTTTCCACCGTTGAGAAAATTCGTTAAGAAAAGCCGGAAAAACTATGCCCGAGCTCGTGGAAAATTTTCAAAAAATATTTTTGAGAAGGTAATTTCATAAGCTTTTGGAATGATTTTTTTTTCGTTTTTAAGTTATGGCCAATTTTGTTGAAAAATGTCCAGATGTGTCATATAAGCCTTTTCTTTGAAAAATCATAACTCTCAAACAAAGCATCGTAGAAACATTTTTTTTAATGAAAATGAAAGCAAATTTTCTTAGGAATCCAAAAAAGTATGAAGTGGAAAAAGTTTTCCACATTTTTTTTTCACCATTAAGAAGATTCATTAAGAAAAGCCAAAAAAACAATGCTCGAATTCGCGGAAAATTTTCAATAAATATTTTTGGGAAGGTAATTAGCTTTAATCGCTGAAATACCATATAATATATGCATACATGGTAATTTTTCACAAAATTGCCCATAACTCAGGAAAGATCAAAGCTTATGAAATTACCTTCTCAAAAATATTTTTTTTTTGAAAATTTTCCGCGAGTTCGGGCAGCTTTTCTTCATGAATTTTCTCAACTGTGGAAAATTTTGTGGAAAACTTTATCTAGTTCATATTTTTTTACATTTCTTCTTCTTTCTACGATGCTTCGTTTTTAAGTTATGATTTTTCAAAGTAAGTAGCGTCAGGGGAAAACAAAAAAAAATCCACCTGGGTTTTCCGGGAAAATAGGCGACCCTGAATTTTTCTCAATTTTTTTTATTCAAATATACATGAGCCCTGCCGGTGTAAAAAGTTTCAAAAAAATCTGAGACCTTTCAGACAGATTTGTATGATAATTGAAAAAAAATGCCCTATTACAACGATGGTCAGGAGGTGTTTATAAGGCAGAGCTATGAGTGGTTGCAGGGTCGTTGCAGGGGTTCCAAGGGGTTTCAGTGGGATAACAAGAGATCTCGGAGGGTTTTCGGGGATCTGAGGGGGTTTTCGAAAGCATTGCAGAGAGTATCAGAGGATTTTTTCAAGGGGTTTTAGAAGCGTTACAGGTACGTTTTCAGGGGACTCCAAGGGCTCCCATGGTGTCCGTGTTGGTTTTAAGAGGGTTTCGGAGGCATTTCCGGAAGTCCGGAAGCATTTTAGGCTAGTTTAAGAAGCGTTGCGGAGGTGTGTTTAACCCTCGAGCAATCGCGCAGTTGTATTTTGTACAACACGCTGTAAAAATCTCGCTTTTTGTACTCAGCATTACCGTGAAGCTAACGGTGGTGGCCAGGGCCGGATCTAAGGGGGGGGGGCGCTCTCCGGGCCCCGAAATTTTAGGGGCCCCCACAAAAACCTTTTTTGGTTGCGAACATTAGCTTTATTTTTCATATTGCTCAAGTACTGTTCGAAAATAAGGAAAAACATTTTTGGTCATCTCTCAGAGGGGCCTCCACATCTGCTCGGGCCCCGGGCCCCCACAATCCTTAATCCGGGTCTGGTGGTGGCCAACCGTGCGAGTAACTGAAGGTTAAGGGTTTTCGGAGGTTTTCAGGTGCGCTACACGGGGTCCGAGTCGACCTTAAGGGGATTTCGAAGTCATTTCAGGAAGCTTTAGGGACAAGGTATTTGGAGTACATTGCTTAAAATTTCTAGAGCACCGTTTTTTAGAACCGTTGAACGGATTTAGATTAAAATGCATCACGCTGTTGACAGCCACTGAACAATTAGCGTGATGCATTTTCATCCAAATCCGTTCAACGGTTCTAAAAAACGGTGCTCTAGAAATTTTGAGCTATGTACTCCAAATACCTTGTCCTTAGAGTATTTTCAAAGACCGTATCACAATATCTTGAAACCCCGGATACGACCCTGAACTGAAGTGCCTCGAAACCCCCTGAAAACTTCTTTATTTCAATGAAACGTTATAGAAATCATCAGAATCAATTTGAAATGCCCTTGAAAACCCTTTTGACGCCTTTGATTGGCTCCAGAACCCCCCCTGAAACGCACCTGAAACCCCTCGAAGCGCCCCTGAAATGTTATCAAACGCCTTGAAACTCTCTGAAATGACGCTGAAATGCAATGAAACGCTCCACAAACCTCTTGTAAGGCCCTTTAAAGGCTCCTGAGACCCCCTGAATTGCCCTTACAGCCCCGTGAAACATCACTGAAACCCCCTTAACCCGGGAGCGATCGCGTCGTGTACTGAGTACATGCACCATAAAAAATACACGCATGTGGTATACAGCGTGAGCGCGGTGTCACTGCAGGTTGTCAAAGACGCGACTGCTCGAGGGTTAATACTATTGAAATGCCCCGTAATCCCATTAAAACGCAGACAAAACGCCCTGAAAAGCCACCTGAAATCCCCTGAACAACCCCCTTAAATGCTATTGAAGCCCCTTAGAACCCCCCTTTTGAGCTTTCTGGGAACTTTCTGGTTCCTTTAAAATTACTGTTGCTTACAAACAAAAAGAAGTGCTTTCAATCACTTTATACACTCAGGACTACTTTAAATCCGCATGATGGATAGTTTCTTTCGCACTACAGTTCAGAATGCTGTAAGGATCAAAATAAAACTCCGTTAGCAGCTATGATATGAATGAAGACTCTTACATGTAAAATTTCATGAATCTTTATCGGCTGATATTACTCTCGGAGCTCTTTCCGGAGTTTCTTGTAGTAATGGAGTATTTCTCTTAGGTTTACTCTTCATAATTTCGTCATGTTTTCCCGGATTGTTTCCTCATAAGATTTTGCTTAGAGCTCATCCTGAGATTTCTTACAAATCTGCCTCCGGGATATTCTTCTGAATAACTATCTCTAGAATTCAGAGGGAATATCCCAGAGGAAACCCGAGAAGAGATCCCCAGAGAAATATCTAAGAATATCCTAGGAAGAAAATCTTGAATATCCAGGTAAGAAACACTAGATGAATTCTGCTGGGAACAAATCCAGTAAAATCTCCAGAAGAAATCTCCTTAGGAACACCTGCAGAAATTAACTGATGGAGTACTACTCCACCAGTAGCATACTCTTCTATATACTCGAAATTTGCTGAATTTTCACATACAGTATCATTTGCTTATACCTAGAAAAAAATGTATTTTTCATCTTAGCGCGAGAAGTATCACCACCGATCATTTTTTTTTTTCAGGAATCATGCATCAATGTTTAGTTCCATGGCTCATGGGGTACTCATGGCACTTGCAAGAGTCTTATTCTGTACCATGTACCTGAACGACAACAATCGAACATTTTCTAAGAATTTCATTGAAACTTTTTTTTTAGTCAGGAAATTCCGTCAAAAATTACACGAAAACTACAATTATACAAATTTGAAAAATATTCCACGGTGTCAGGGACAAAAAAACATTATTGAAAAAAATCAGTATAACTAAGTAAACCACCAAATGAAAGCAGAGAGTCTTTTCTTTCATTTGATTCTTAACAGAAAAATCTAGACTGACATGTGAAAATGGCGTAACAGACATTGGCAGTTTCTGCTTCTCCCGTTCGGCCCAGACAAAAAATATTCATGTTTCCAAATTATTCATGTTGTCTTTTGCCAGTTACAGATAGATTAGACTCCCTTCTACTGTCTACCTCCGTTGGTTTGAACGACACCTTATGCAAACCAACGGGGTTCATTTTTAGTTTGAACTTCTAGCTGTAGAGATTAGGGTTAATTACACTGGTTGTACCAACCCTAATCTCTTCACTAGCAACCATGAGGGCGACGGTAAAACCCACTGCTGGCAACCATATTTGGTGTTTTGTTTTGATTCTGCATTTCGTTTCACTCCGTTCCATTAGCAGAATGACGATTGAATCATTTTTAATTTGAAAGATGTGCAGATTAGCGGGGGTCAAATTAAAAAGTGTTCAGATTTAGATGTGCTGAAACTAACAACGGGGAAAGACGGACATGGGATGAGTTTTTAAATATAATTTAACATACGCTTAGCAGGGACGGAAGAAGCTGAGATCTTTCGGGGGTTTAGAACAATTTTGAACGAAATTCCGAGAAATAGGGTAGCGAGGCACTTGGGCAGTGACCGGTATTTTGGGCATTTTTCGCTATAACTCAGTCAATTCCAAACCTATTGACTTGAAATTTTGTACACGATTAGATACTATACGTATCTCACCGCGTTCCAGAAAATGTGTCAATTGGTTCGAATTGGGCTAAGTTATAGCAGAAAAGGGCCCAAAATAGGAGCCCTGCCGAGATGGTTCCACTTCACTACCCATTTCTGGATTCTTTTCAAAAATCTATATGAAAAAATAACCTCCAAAGAATGAACCCTTAGAAATCAATTGGTGAATGACTTAGCGATTAACGATACAAATTATTTTTGAATAATATTCTTCTATCATAGACACTGTGTTTTAAAAATTAAACCAAGACCAAATCCAAGGTTTGGTAGGACTTTTCTTAAAACTTATTTTCAGTGTTGGTAAAATCACACTCAAAGCAGACTCATGAGCCGCTCCTGCGTGAGCAAACTCGCGCGCGATTCTGAATCATTTTCTCACGCGCGAGTTTTTCATGCAAAATCTCGCTCTCACGAGTCAAGCGCCGAAATCTCATTCGCTTGTAAAACGAATCCAAATCAATTTGAACGGAATTCAATGTTATTGTACGCTACATTTGCTATTATTCTATCATATAATCCTGAAAACTTTGATGTAAATAAAAAGAACACCAAGAAAAAAAGCAATGAGTGAAATCGCGAGTCAACTCATCCATGATTTTTTCAGCGGTGAGTTTGGCGAGTCAAGAATCACGCGTGAAACAACTCAACCATGAGTTTTTACCAACACTGCTTATTTTGGATTCTTCTCATGGTAAGCTCCTGGAATTCTATCATATTTTTTCAGTACTCAAATATATTACTACCCAGTGACTGAGCAGGTCTTACCCAAAAATTTATGCGATTTATTTTATCATTTTTTTCATGTTGAGTTGTCACATTCAAATTAGAAGCAGACTATAGCTGACTTCTGCATATCCAATACCCTTAACAGCATCCACCATATCCACGTCCAGCTAGCAGTTCAATACAATTCAAATCTAATCATTTACTCCGAAACAAGGAATGCGGGATCATTGTGTGCCAACATCAGTACCAAGAGAAATTGCTCCATTCGGGGCGTGATCCCAGTGAAATTGAAAGCACCAAACAAAAACCCCATTAAATAGGAAACGTCCTTCTCGCAACGCGATATGGGCAGTTTCATCACCGACTGTGGAAGCGAGAAGCGAGCACGACTCCAACCAGCATCACCTCATTCGGCAACGCGACGACGACGGCGCGATCGCTGCTATCTGTCCCAGCCAGCCAGTCAGCCAGATATCTTTCGCTTTCTCTTCTGGTGAACCACACGCGAGGAGTGTTGGTGCGGGCCATCTTATTAGCACCACACATACGACGGGGGTGGGGAGGGGGAGAGTTATTTACCGTCCATTTGTACACATTTGAATGTTTGTGCTTCTGCGGGTGGTGTGTGGAACACACTTTTAGAACTGCGAGATCTCGCATGGCTCTCAGCCTCCTCTCGGTGTGTCGTCGGTGATGATCCCGCATTTCTGGTGTTTCTTTTTCGAGGTGATACGTGGGCTGTTTGCTTTACCGATTAACCTAAATTTAGAAAGTGGTTGAGAGTAGGTAGGGGAATGCGGTGAAGTGGATAAGAATTTGATGATAAACGGATTCTGATAACCTGTTGCTAAGATTTTTCCTAGGAGGCGGATTCTATGTAGATTCATCAGGAATTTCACCAGATATTCCAAAAGCCTTCCTGCTGATTAAGGTACACCGGGGCAAGTTGGAACGACTGGGGCAAGATGAAACAGCGGGTTAACATGGTGTTTTCTAATGATGATAAACAGTTTGATCGCCATAACGCATAGTTTTTTATTCAAACAATCTTTTAACGAAGGATAAATTACCAAATTGTATTGAAATCTGTTTCAAAACATCGTGTTTCATCTTGTCCCACCCGTTTCAACTTGCCCCGGTGTACCTTACTGTTGAAAGTTCTCTTATTGAAGATATCTTCAAAATTCAACTAGTGTGTTTTTGTCTGAATTTTCAACCATAAACTAATTCAGGTATCAGTAAAGGGTTCCGTTGGGATTTTTTTCACAAAATTTCCTTGGTTTTCTTGTACACGAACATCTTATGAAATAGTCAAAACATAAAAAAGAATTCTTATGGAGAAAAAAAATCATTAATTCTGCAGGCGAAGTTTCTTTAATTCATTAACTTAAACAGTATGCAAATTTAACTGAAACTCTTCAAAAGCTGTTTCAAAAGGTCATTGGTGGAAACGTTAAAAAATACTTCAGATATTATATCAGGAATTTTCTAAACAATTTTTGGAAACATCAAACATGGCCGAGCCTTGTTTTTTTTTTCTTACGGAAAACTTCATTGAGACCCGTTGATTTCTTAAGAGATTTCTAAAGGTATTTCTCAAATGTTTCTTCAGGAATGCTTTCTCAGAAATTTTTTTAGGGAATTATTCATAAATAGCCTTCAAAAGTAAACTTGCTGGGTTGTAGAAAATCACATCTTGTATCTTTTCAGAAGAATTACCAGTTTTTTTTTCAAAAAAAACCATCCGAAATTCAGTTTTTTGTGGAAATTTCAACAAAATTATTTTAAGAATTGTTTTGGAAGTTTCTTCACAAATTTGTAATGAGCTTATTTGATTAAATCCTAAAAACGGTATTGGATTTTTTTACATTTTTTGTTTTTACAAGACAATATGAACTTAACAGTACAACAGTTATTGTTCAAAGATTTTCAGAGACTTGTCCAAGAATTCTTGCAGAGTATTTACCGAGATATTTCTTTCCAACACTATAAGAAATGCATCCAGAGTATTGTGTAGGAGTTCTTCCAGGGATCAAGGATTTATATGGGTATTATTTGCTGAATTGACTCAATTGCTTTTGCGTAATCAGGACACTCCCAGTAAATATTACAGATAGTTCTTTCGGAATTCAAAATAGAAATTCCGGTAACCCTCAAAAGTTCCTGGAAAAAACGTCTGAACCAGTTCCAACTGGGATCCTTGGAAAACTCTGTAGCACACTCAGAAGAATAAAAAGAAAATCGCGTTAAGTACTGTTCCTTTGAATTCCACTAAGAATTTGCATCCTTTGACAGATACGTATTTCGACCTCAACTGCAAGGTCGTCTTCAGTGTCTTGTACTTAACTCGACTCGTAGAGTCAGATATTCCCCTAACAAGCCCAGGTTAATCATCATGATGTTTACATGTTCCTTTTGTTAAGGCAATGTATGCCTGTGTCTACGAGAAACTTGAAGCAATATTGCTATTTAGGGCTCTGTACGGAATTGTCTCCCTCTCGTTTACTGAGATTTTGTAATCAACAAGGCTAAAAAATGTCAAAATTCCTTACAAAACCAAAACAATGCACGTGCCCTTCTTTGACGTTTCGTGGCCTTGTTGTTTACAATTCGAACTTATAACAATTTTGTCAGCTTTTCATTGGTGATTTGATTTGATTCAAAGCGTGAGGTTTGCGGGCGTAGAAAGTGCGGTGATTTATGACATGATGACGGCACGGTGGCACCCTTTCAGGAGGTTCTTCTGGGATTCCATCCGCGATCTCTATACAAATGTGTTTCAAGAGTTTTATGTGAGAGCTCTTGATGATTCTCTGGGGCTTCAGAAGCTTCTTCTGAGATTCCTAAAGAGATGTCGTCTTTGATTCCTTCTAGAGCTCTTGCCAGGATTCTTCCAGGAAGTATTCCAGAGATTCTTACAGAGATTTTTTTCTGGGATTTTCTCGGAATTTTTCTCTAGGAATTCCATCCTAAATTCTCCAAATATTTTCTTTTGGAATGTTTTCAGAAGTTTTTTTTTACTTTCAGAAGGTATTCCTAAGAATTTCAGCAATTTTACCAGTATTTTTTTGGGATTCCTCCAGGCGTTCTCTTTCGGGAATTGCTTCAAGAATTTGTTCCGAAAAAATTCTCCAGAAACTCCTTCCAAAATTTCGTCAGGGATTCCTTCCAGGAATTCTATGCAAGATTACTCCCGGAGTTCCTTCTGGGGCTACTGCCAGGAATTGCTTTTCGGGACTCTTTCGGGAGCTCCATCATGTATTAATCCAGCATTTTTCTCTGGGCTACTGCCAGGAATTGCTTCTGGAATTTGAGAAGAAATCGCGGAAGATTCCTGCGATTCCCGAGGAATCCCGAAATGAACTCCTGGAGACATAAATAAATCAGCACACTTTTTCCACGCACGCGCACTCCACATTTTAAATCAAATCAAAGCACACATGGAAACCTGGCGAAATTTCTACTAAGTCCGAAAGCTGACGTAATGGGTTACTGCACGAATTTATGGTCCACTGCACGAATTTATGCTGGCCTGCTTACTCTCACAGAAAATTTGACGTTTGAGCGGTGCCGACACCTCTCAAACGTCAAATTTCGTGTGAGAGTAAGCAGGCCAGAAAAAATTCGTGCAGTAATCCATACTGGCCTGCTTACGGCACCGCTGGCGGCACGGCACCGCTCAAATGTCAAATTTTCTGTGAGACTAAGCAGGCCAGCACAAATTCGTGCAGTGGACCATTGTGTTAAGTCCGAATCGTAAACAACAAGGCCACGAAACGTTAAAAACTTGGATAACCTTATCATAGAAACCGCAGTATGCAGCGCCCTCATAGGGCACTGCATTGTTTTGATTTTGTATGGGATTTTGGCGTTTCTTGGCCTTGTTGTTTACAAAATTCTGTGAGAGTGAAAAAGAAGAAGAGAATTTCATGCAGTGCCCTATAGATACAATATGGGCCGGTTACAGCACTGGCCAGTGTTGTGGGGGCTCTTTATAAAGAGCATTTTTTTCCCATATAACATGAAAAAAATCTGAAAATAAATGATTGATTGATTTAGCTTTATTATAGAGACTTTCAGCCCTTGGCTGGCATGTATCTAAAAAAAATTGAATCATTCTTAAAATAATATATTAATGAAAGTATCAATTCCGTTGTGGAGGAATTGGAATCTAGAATTTTAAACAGAGCTGTGAAAATGTTTTTTTATTCTTCAATCACTTAATCTAATTTACAGCTCTTTTGTCCACTAGGGCACTGCGTGAGCGATTCCAATTGGAAGCTGTACTTAGAATTTGTACAGCGCCTAAATGTATTGTATTCTAATTCTACTATATCCAACTGGTTGCCGTTGCGCTGCTTTCACTTTGCACACACTACCCTATCATGGTAGAATGATGAGCACGAGGAAGTTGATGTGTGGCTGTTGGTTGTTTCTGTTTCCAGTCCGATTGGGGGTCCATTATGAGTTGCCGTTCACCGATGTCCAAGTATTGGGGTCCTTTTGAGCCATTGGCTCAGAAGAGGGTCAGTGTCAGGTGCTCTCAGGAGGAAAGAGCAACTGACGAAAGTGCCGGGGCGGGGATCGAACCCATGACCATCTGCTTATGAAGCAAACGTGTAGCCACTACGCCACAGGCCCCAGCTGTGTGAAAATTTTGATATCCACTAAATTTATTCGTAACAGATTTAGAACAGTGTGAAAACAATGATAAAATAAATTTATATAAAGTAGGTAGGTTTTCGCGCCAGTGCTCGCGACAGTAGATCTCAGATTTAGTGGCAATTTATGCCATAGTTCATATAGAAAATGTAAAAAGAATTTATAGCTTAAATTTTCGGCATTATAGCTTCCTTGGGCATAGAGTATCTTGGTGCCTGCCACACGATATACACATGCAAAATGGTCATTGGCAGAGGAAGCTCTCAGTTAATAACTGTGGAAGTGCTCATAGAACACTAAGCTGAGAAGCAGGCTTTGTCCCAGTGAGGACGTTACGCCAAGAAGAGTAGAGAGGAGAGGAGGAGCTTAAATTTTCGAGATATTTCATGTAGAGTAGCGAGTCACTTGGGCAGTGGCCGGTATTTTGGTCACTTTTCACTATAAGTCAATTCCAAAACAATTTTCTTAAAATTTTGTACACGGCTTAATACTAAACGTATCTCACCGCGTTCCAAAAATTGAGGCAATTGGTTCAAAATTGGCTGAGTGCAGAAAAGTATTAAAGTGCTCAAAATAGGAGCCCTGCCGAGATAGCTCCACTTCCCTACAATTTGTAGCACAATCCTACCACTGACGTTTTTTTTGTGAGGTCGATACACTCAATTTTGTTTTTACACGATGGATGCGTCCGCGCAAAAAATGTACGCGTTACTTCGAGAAATCTCACAAAAAAAATCCAAAGGAATATTTTTACGCGATTTGCCGCGAAAATCCCGTAAGAAAAAGTCGTGCCAGATAAAATCGCGTAAACAAAAAGTCGTATAAAAACAGAATTGAGTGTAGATAATTTCTAGAGGATCCCTGGATAAATCTCTGTAGAACTTAATGTTCGATTATCATGAAGAATGAACACTTAAAAAAAGCTTGGTCTAAAGCTAGTACTACGGAAGGTTCTGGCGACCACCCAAAAAAAATTGCTACAAAACTCTGAAATCTAAGAAGAAATTCCAGGAAAAATTCTTACTTAAAATGCAGAAGAAGTTATAGCGGCAATCCATGACAAGTTTCTGATAGAATTCTTGAAATAATTTCCATCTTTTAAATATCATGAAAACCTTAAGCAGAAACCCCGGACAAGGTCAGTCAATTGATTTTATTAAGAGTTCGCCATGGATTTATCCTTATTCAGACTGAAACTCTTCAAAATAATCTGTCTTAAACACATGCTAGATTTCCTCAAAAAAATTCTTCAACTTTTTTTGTGTTCTCCGATTTATAAAAAATGAAACTCCATAGTTCCAAAAATACTTCTAAATTTCGATATAAAAAGTTCTTTAATTTTTTCCAAGTACTCTGTTGGACAAATCTTCAAAATGTTTTCAAAAACTTTTAGACAATGTCGAAATGCCGCTTTTTTTATTCGGATCGGCCGCGAGCGCGTCGTCGTCGTCTATTTGACAGTGCTCATCGTCGTACCCGTTTGTAGTTGTAGCGGTTCAATGTGATTTCAGAGAAGAGGCCAGTTAGTGGAAGATGCTGTAGCACATACGCACTGGACACTTCGAAGGATGTTTATTGGTGAGCTCGTTCCATTTTATCATAATAATTATTGCTAAAGGATGTATAAAATTCTGTTTTGGTTTTTGTGTATTTATCTAACAAATATTGAAAAATTCGTCACGTCATGTGTTTGAGCTAGTTCCCCATGCACATTTAATTGGTAATAAATATTTTTCTTTCATTTTTGCATGTGTACACAAAAATTTGAATGGTTCGTCATCTTCGGTGTCAACATTTGTAATATTTTAGTCAAAATGAATAAATGTTTTGACTCAAATAAAGGTTGCATGAATCAGATCACTTACCAAAGTGAATCCTAATCATGTGACTCTCCCTCTCCCCACTAACAAAAACTCCTTCCCGTGACGGTCGCGGAGAAGCTGAGGTGAAAATATGATGAAAACATGCTCCAGTACCTGATGTTTGTAAAAGTTGTAGAGAATAAAAATATCTTCCATTTGGTGATTGACGCGATATTTTATATTGTTCCTAGCCATGATGAGATATTTTTGAAGGTGAAAATTGCCAAAAACACATTTTTGACTTGAGGCACTTCAAAATCTTCATCAATTTAGCTAAATATTTGAGCAGAAGTTTGTTTCAGCATTAGAATTGAGATGTGAAGGTGACCTGCTAATTTCCAGAATTTTTGTTTTTTTTTTTCAATTTAAGGAGCTTTAAGCCAGATAAACCTGATAAGCAGAAATGATGACAGATATGTATTGTTAACACTTAAATGTAAGTTAAACTAGTTGTTCTGAAAAATCGGTTCATAATTATATTTGGCAATGGTTAAATTGAGTATCGAGGTTTTTGGATGGTAAAGCATCAAAATCCATGGACTTGATTGAGCCTAAAACAAAATAAAATGCCGTGTATGAAACCTAAACAGAATGGATGTACAGTACAGCTTGGAATATGCTATTTGAACATAATACGCATCTTTGCCGATACGCAAGATTAGTACCGTTATGGAATCAATTGTGCCAACTTCGAAAAAAGTCTGATTCGACACGCTTGATCTGACCGATTCCTCTTGAAAATTGTCTGCAATCACAATCACTGCCTGCACCGCATTAACGATCACGATCTACCGCAGACCACGTAAAAATAGTTCACGAATCAACGCAGACACGCAAAACAATCTCTCTACGTCTACGTGTTCTCTACTCGCTAGCGCAAGCCTCAATTTTCATTCACCTATTTTTTGTCATTTTCTTCTGCTTTGCTTCCAGTGTGCCTGTTCCGTCCGAACTAATCAGGCCACCTATTTCTCGGATCGAGATTAAATTTCGATCCACCACTCGTTCCCTTAATTTTCACGATTTCACACCTTCCAGCAGCGATTTCCATCATCACCCATCCCTCGAATTTGGAATCGAACCACGTGTGCCCGGTTGTAGGTTCCTACGCGAACCAGTTACATAAAAGCAGCAAAGAAACGAACCACAAACAAATGAGGAGAAAAAATAAAAATCGAAAGTTTGACCTTCCCAATTCGATCAACAACCAAACCATTCGATCACCCTAGAACCAGAATTGCTTTTAGTCTGACCAATCCTCCCGTAGAAATTAATGGAACCAGTTTGATTCATTCGAAACAAATGCGGCCTGTGCCTCCTTCTCCTCCTTCTACTACAGCTAAGCGCGGTGTAGGCGGAAGGGAAGAACAGAAGAGTTTACTTAACCCAGTCCGACGCGGTAACAAGTCGGTCATTGCTCTCCTTTGGAGGCTGCTGATTCAGGCTAAGGGTATGCGGTATGTTGAATGGTTTGGCCAATTTTGAAATGTAACAAGAATTATTGGAAAAATCATAGATAAAATGTGTGGAGCGGACCTGGTGTGGTGGTTAGAACACTTGACTATCACGCCGAGGACCTGGGATCGAATCCCCCTCCCCACAAACTCGCAAATTTTGAGTTCTTCCTTCGGAAGGGAAGTAAAGCGTGCGTCCTGAGATGAACTAGCCTAGGGCTGAAAATCTCGTTAATACAGATAAAAAAAATAGATAAAATGTAAAGCCTTCCATTTGATGTATTGAATGAATTGGAAAAACTAATGGTGTTTAAGCAGATATTTTGATGTTTTTGTATGTCTCATGCGATGTGAACGTAATAATTAGCCTTCAAATTGTTTAAATTGTTTTTAATATTTATATTTTGTCATTCTGGACGTTTGTCTATTCAGGCCAAACATTTCAATAGGTCCTATCTGCATTTGAGAGGCTCTCTTTGTTCACTTTCTCTTTCAATTATTGCAATGTACTGGTACACTTTTCAACTACTTTTGCAGTACAAAACAAAAGACGATTGTTTCAACTACCGTTCAATGCAAGGAGACAATCATAATACAAATAAACAGCTGAGATATTAACGAAAGAAAGGGAAACCAAAGAGATCCACTCTTCTGCAGATAGGACCTTTAGACATTTTCGGCCTATTTGTTGTTATCTTCTTGTTATGTTATTTTCAAGCAAAAATCTATCAATCATTGGAATACGATGGTGGATGTCCATTTTCTACTGCCTCATTTTCAACTATTCTATCACTGCAATACATTTTTTTACCCATGGCATACATACATCTATTATCAGCTCCATCATCAATCTCCTGGCATTCCATCACAGTCTTGTTATTGAAGAATGTCTCACAAAAACAGCTTCATACATGAATACTGCCTTTGTCTAAATTCCATCTCATCAACATGTCTTCTCTGTTTCAAACCCATTTAAATCCCACCGACAGAAAGTCATTTCTTCCTCTCATCTCCGGCGATAAGTGGCTGCTTTACAACACGCAACTAGTGACAACTATCCCCCCTCCCCCCACCATCGATTCCACTCCAACTGAACAGACGTCTCTGTACAACACACGCTGACTGGTCTTGGTCTGTAATCTGCCGCCAATCGTGGAGCCACCGTTGCGTTGCGTTGTTGGAGAGGTGAGCCCCAAAGAAATGGAGGAAATGGAGGATTCTTCCCCACAAGCATGCAGCGCGCAGCAGACTTGTGAATATTGGGTATTGAGGTTACCACGACAAGCTGGACCCCCTGCCTTTCACTCTGCGCTTCTGCGGTGCTGCGCTGTCTCCGCAAGGCATGTTCGTTCAGTCCACCAGCTCGCAGGCACAGTGACAAATCGTTGCTCAGCCTTTCTTTTGGTTTCGCTCGCTGTTCGACCACTACGGCTACTACTGACTGACTGTTTTCCAACCGAGCGGTGTTATGAGGTCATTCGTTCTTTGTGGATTTCTGTTTTGCTCGTGCCGCGAGGCTGCTTTCCCCTACGCATATGTGTGTGCCACTAATCGATTATATGCAAGTATCGGAACCGTCGTTCAACCGGGTTCAGGTTTCCAGTGGCGTTGAGTGACTGTTTGCTGTTCGATTGGAATTTGCGCGAGGTTTGGCAAGGTGCGTGAAAACAGTGGCGTAGCTACAGATGTTTCTGACCACTGCTTCTATAAGTTTATAACCTTGTTAGGCGCTGTCCATAAACTACGTAGACTCATATTTGGCAATCTCAGACACCCCCTCCCTCGTAAACTTTCGCCCATACAAAATTTCCGAAATTGGTATGGACCGCAAACTTTGACCAGAACCCCCCTTCCCCCTTAGAGTCTACGTAGTTTATGAACACGCTTTTAGTACATCGCATAGGAGCCACAATCAATAAAAAGGGAATAGCGGAAGAATTTCTTAAGTTTTCAGACGTTTCACAAATTGTGGGCAACTTTATAAACCACTCCTTGTAGGTTTTTTTTAACTAACATCTGAATAGGAAAATGATGGGAGAAATTCATTGATGTGTAGACTCAGCTTTTAGTTAGAATATATGCTATGTAATAAAAATATTTAGAAAATCAATTCTTCAACAACGGTTTATATGCAGAACCCGAAAGAAAAAAATATTATTTTTTGAGGAGGATTACGGGGGTTCCTTGGTCCTTCTACAAGGGATTTCAGGGGTGTATCATAGGATTTTTCTCTGCCCAGCAACTCCTATTCCTACCTCCACGCGATACCGGCCGGAAACTATGAGCAACCTTAGGGAAGATCGGGTAACCAACCCCGGTGGGAACTTTGGTCGTAGGCTGACAGGGAAGGGGGGGTTTGCTTCGGCAAACCTGAGCGTCTGTTCTCCAGGAGGAGCGGCTCACAAAAGCGTCTGATCCCCATGTTAGGGGCGGCTGATCTACGTCCGAGTGCCAGGGAAGGACTCTAAGCTCAACTGTGCACTATGGTCCTCCGGAAAGTAGGGGGTTGGTGTCAGGCCCTACGAGCCAGCCTTAAAAAAACATTGTAACGGAAAATCAGCAATAGAATAATACGAACCGAGACCAACGGCAACGACCCCAGCGAACAAAAAGGACTTGCGATTGGAAACTCGGTACGTGGAACTGCCGATCTCTCAACTTCATTGGGAGCACCCGCATACTCGCCGATCTACTGAAGGACCGCGGGTTCGGCATCGTAGCGCTGCAGGAGGTGTGTTGGACAGGATCCATGGTGCGAACGTTTAGAGGTAATCATACCATCTACCAGAGCTGCGGCAACACACGCGAGCTGGGAACAGCTTTCATCGTGATGGGTGATATGCAGAGGCGCGTGATCGGTTGGTGGCCGATCGACGAAAGAATGTGCAGGTTGAGGATCAAGGGCCGATTCTTCAACTTCAGCATAATAAACGTGCACAGCCCACACTCCGGAAGTACAGATGATGACAAGGACACATTTTACGCGCAGCTCGAACGCGAGTACGATCGCTGCCCAAGCCATGACGTCAAGATCATCATAGGAGATTTGAACGCTCAGGTAGGCCAGGAGGAGGAATTCAGACCGACGATTGGTAAGTTCAGCGCCCACCAGCAGACGAACGAAAACGGCCTACGACTCATTGATTTCGCCGCCTCCAAAAATATGGCCATACGAAGCACCTTTTTCCAACACAGCCTCCCTTATCGTTACACCTGGAGATCACCACAGCAGACGGAATCTCAAATCGACCACGTTCTGATTGACGGACGGCACTTCTCCGACATTATCGACGTCAGGACCTACCGTGGCGCCAACATCGACTCCGACCACTATCTGGTGATGGTCAAACTGCGCCCAAAACTCTCCGTCATCAACAATGTACGGTACCGGCGACCGCCACGGTACAACCTAGAGCGACTGAAGCAACCGGGTGTCGCCTCAGCATACGCGCAGAATCTCGAGGCCGCGTTGCCAGACGAGGGCGAGCTCGATGAGGCCCCTCTAGAGGACTGCTGGAGTACAGTGAAAGCAGCCATCAACGACGCAGCCGAGAGCTCCATCGGGTTTGGAGGAGAAGAACGCAGCGAGGGCGGTAATGCTGCAGCAAGGGACTCGACAGAACGTGGAACGTTACAAACAGAAGCGGAAACAGCAGACCCGCCTCTTTCGGGAGAAAAAGCGCCGCCTGGAAGAAGCGGAGTGTGAAGAAATGGAACTGCTGTGCCGTTCCCAAGAAACACGGAAGTTCAATCAAAAGCTCAACGCATCCCGCAACGGCTTCGTGCCGCGAGCCGAAATATGCAGGGATAAAGACGGAGGCCTCTTGACGGACGGACGTGAGGTGATCAAAAGGTGGAAGCAGCACTTCGATCAGCACCTGAACGGCGTGGAGAACGTAGGCACGAGAGCCCACGGCAACGGAGAAAACGACGACGCCAGTGCAGCGGAGGACGGAAATGAACCAACTCCCACGCTGAGGGCCATTCACCAGCTCAAAACCAACAAAGCAGCTGGTAAGGATGGTATCGCAGCTGAACTCATCATGATGGGCCCAGAAAAGTTGGCCACCTGTCTGCATCGGCTGATAGTCAGGATCTGGGAAACCGAACAGCTACCGGAGGAGTGGAAGGAAGGGGTAATCTGCCCCATTCACAAGAAAGGCGACCATTTGGAATGTGAGAACTTCAGGGCGATCACTATTTTGAATGCTGCCTACAAAGTGCTATCCCAGATCATCTTTCGTCGTCTGTCACCTAAAACAAATGAGTTCGTGGGAAGTTATCAAGCCGGCTTCATCGACGGCCGGTCGACAACGGACCAGATCTTTATCGTACGGCAAATCCTCCAGAAATGCCGTGAATACCAGGTCCCAACGCACCACCTGTTCATCGACTTCAAAGCGGCATACGATAGTATCGACCGCGCAGAGCTATGGAGAATCATGGACGAAAACGGCTTTCCTGGGAAGCTGACTAGACTGATTAAAGCAACGATGGACGGTTTGCAAAACTGCGTAAGGGTTTCGGGTGAACTATCCAGTTCATTCGTATCTCGTCGGGGACTGCGACAAGGTGACGGACTCTCATGTCTACTCTTCAACATCGCGCTGGAAGGTGTGATGCGACGAGCCGGGCTCAACAGCCGGGGAACGATTTTCACAAAATCCGGTCAATTTGTGTGCTTTGCGGACGACATGGATATTATTGCTAGAACATTTGGAACGGTGGCAGAACTGTACACCCGCCTGAAACGCGAAGCAGCAAAGGTCGGACTGGTGGTGAATACCTCAAAAACAAAGTACATGCTGGTAGGCGGAACCGAAAACGACCGGATCCGTCTGGGTAGTAATGTTACGATAGACGGGGATACTTTCGAGGTGGTGGAGGAATTCATCTACCTCGGATCCTTACTGACGGCTGACAACAACGTGAGCCGAGAAATTCGGAGGCGCATCATCAGCGGAAGTCGGGCCTACTACGGGCTCCAGAAGAAACTGCGGTCGAAAAAGATTCACCCACGCACCAAATGCACCATGTACAAAACGCTAATAAGACCGGTGATCCTCTACGGGCACGAGACATGGACCATGCTCGAGGAGGACCTGCAAGCACTCGGAGTTTTCGAGCGACGCGTGCTAAGAACGATCTTCGGCGGTGTGCAGGAGAACGGTGTGTGGCGGAGAAGGATGAACCACGAGCTCGCTGCACTTTACGGCGAACCCAGCATCCAGAAGGTGGCCAAAGCCGGAAGGATACGTTGGGCAGGGCATGTTGCAAGAATGCCGGACAACAACCTTGCGAAGCTGGTGTTTGCAACGGATCCGGTTGGCACAAGAAGGCGTGGAGCGCAGAGAGCACGATGGGCGGACCAGGTGGAGCGTGACTTGGCGAGCATTGGGCGCGACCGAGGATGGAGAGCGGCAGCCACAAACCGAGTATTGTGGCGTACTATTGTTGATTATGTCTTGTCTTAATGATGTTGAACAAATAAATGTATGTATGTATCATAGGATTTTCTAGGAGCATCAAGGTACATGGGCATGGGCTTTCAGGAGGTTCTCTGGCACATGAAACCCCTTGAAAACCTTTGGAGTGCCATGAAGCCCCCTGAGACTCCCTTGAACACCCCTAGAACGCCTCTGAAACTCCATATAACAAACTTGGAACGCCCTTGGGAACCTGAAACTCCCTGGAGTCTTTTGAAACCCTCCTATTTTGTTGAAGTTCCTGGAACTACCTCGCCTTCATGGAACGCCCCAGAAACGCTCCTGAGACCCCATGATACCCCCTGAAACTCCCTCTTGGAACACCTCTGGTATGCCTCTGAATCCCTCTGGAAACCCAAGGAACACACATGGAACCCACTGAGACTCCCTGAAGCACCCCTGAAATACCTTTGAAATCCCTTTAAGCCCTTTTAAACGCGCCCTCAACCACCCACAACAACCTTGGAAAGCCCCTGAAGCCCCCTGAAATCATCTGAAGCCCCATAGATCGCTTCTAAATGTTTCGAAAACCCGGAAACCCCCTCAACCCTATGTAATGCCCAAAGCGCTTCCGAGACCCGCTGAAAACCCTCGACACACTCCTGGAATGCTCCTAGACCCCTAAAATCCCCTGAGTTCCCATAGAACACCCTGAAACCCCCTGGTAGTCTCTGCAGCGCCTATGCAACTATCGAAGTTCTTTGAAAACCCCTGGAACGCCTTTAAACCCTCAGAAGTGCCTTTAACAACCTCTGAAATCATTGGAACGCTCATGAAACCCCTTGAAACCTGCTGGAATGCTCTTGTAACGTCTCTGAAACCCCATGAACCCCCCTGAGACACCCTGGAAAAACTCTGAAATGCTTCTAAAACCCTCCGAAAAGTCATGAAACGCATATGAAACTCTCTTAAATCTTTGGAATACCTCTGGGATGACCTTGGAAACCCCTGAAGCCCCACAGTACGCTCCTGAAATCCATCTAAAACACCCTTGGAACGCTCATGCCAAGCAACAATCATTTAATGACCAATAAGCTCTCAACAGATTTTGAAATCTGTTATAACATTATGATGATTTTAGTTTGGCTTCATGATGGTGTTTATAATCTTCTGGTATATACTTTACACGAATATGTTACTTGGGATGATACTCCATGCAGCTCGCCGAAACCCCTTGAAGCCCCATGGAATGCCTCTGAAACCCCTGAAATCCCTGAAACGCTCCTGAAACCTCTTGAAATGCACTATTAAGTAACTTGAAAAAAAAAAATCTCGACGCACATAAACCCTTAGGAAATGTGTCCTCACCAGTGCTGTCATGGTGAAATCAGAGTTACCCTGCGTTTTTTTTCCTGTAATTATCGCGATAAGAGCATTCTTGCTAAAAATTGAGTTAAGCTTCTATGAGTTGAATTGAGCAAGTATTTTTTTTAGAGATTTCTTTGAGAACTATTTGAGAATGTATTCCTTTCCATGGTGCCGTAAGGACTTTCTTCAGAAACTCTTTCAATTTTTTTTTCCAAAATTTTCTCGAAATTTTTGTTTTTAAGACTTTTTTAGGAATCACTTGAACGATTTCAGTAAGGAGTCCTTCAAAGCTTTTCTTTAGTATGCATTCTAGTCCATTAAGAGATCCATGAAAATTCTTCCAGAAACTTTTTAAGGGTCCTTATCAGGAGGTTTTTTTCAAAGAAATTTCTTTAATTTTGAATCTAGCACAAGATTTTTTTCAGAAAGTCTTTCAAAAATTCGTCCTGGGATTCCTTCTGGGATTTAGAGGATATTGCTTCAACAAGAATTATTGCTGCAAAAAACTTTTGCCAGTATTCCTCCATATGTTTTTCAAATATTTCTAAAAGAGTTTTTCTTTGGGATTTTTAAAAAAAATTCTTCTAGGGAGGAGGAAGGAGGTTCATCGTTTTTTTTCCAGGAAATTCTCCATAGATTTGTGCAAAACATACAATCCCATGACAGTTTTTTACAAAAATACTAAATACTAAGGTTTTCCATTTAAAAAAAAAATCAGAAATTTCCAAGTACTGCTTCAAATATCAATTTTTATATTGTTCCAGAAATTCCGTCAGGTAATACCTTCATACATTCACAGATTCTCACAGGAATTTATTTGAAAAATCCTCTGCAAAGGTCTTGAGAGATTCTCATAAAGACGTATCCATAAGTATTCTTTCAAAGATTGCAACGAATTTATTCAGACCTTTCTTCAGCGACTCTTCCAGGAGTTACTGGAAGAAATTCAGATTTTTTTTCCATTGATTATTGTTATTTTTTATTTTTTTAGAAAAAATCTTTAGATGTTCTTTAATGAATTCCTCTAGGTTTTTTTCACGTTTTTGCAGAATTTCAGTAATCGCATATGGAATTTTTCCAAAATTTCTCCAGAGGCATTTCCAGAAGTTGTTTTAAAACCCTTCAGAGAACCCTCAGAGTTACTGAGGTATTTTTTCAAGAATTCCACCAGTACCTTGTTTGCAATTTGTGCAGGATTTGTAGCCATTTTGCGTAGACTTTTTTAAGAGATTTCTTAAGAAAAATTCTCTACGAATCCCTCCAGAAGTTTTTCAAGCATTTTTTCTTTGAAATAATTAACAGAGTCCTTACAGCAGTTTTTTCCCTAAAATTAAGAAGATTCTTCAGGCATTCTCCCAGGCATTCATCTAATCCGGCAAACAGAACTTCATAAATAGCGTCAGGAATTTATGCTCAGGAATCCATCCCTGAAGTTTTTGGAGAGACATGTGTAACGGTTCGTAGCACCCCCTCAGCTGGTTGGTGAGATTTTGTCGCGGTCTAGTGTAGTTTCATCTGTTTGTTTATTTAAAATTTAGGAAAATGTTTGTGTTGTTTGTTGCCACTCTTTGTGTTTGATAGTCACCCGAAAAGGACGCTGCCAAATATAGCAGCTACCATCACCCGTCAACATTAGCCACCAGATGACTCTGTCTTACCTAAAACATGGCCGTAGATGGTGGTAGCGAGAGGAGGCCATTGGAATCTTGTAGATCTTCAATTGACGAAAGAAACGGGCATTTGGCCAAGTAATCCCCAACAGCATAGTTGGAAGTGCTCGCTGTTCTTTGAGCCAAAGTGAGGATCAATTGTGTGTGTAGGATTCCAAGGACACAGAACCCCGAGGTTTTACCGTGGTTTCACCACAAATGAGGTGAACCCTAACCCCAAAATGGGTCACCCCTACCGTAAAGACATCCGGCGAAGGCTTGGGCAGATGAAGATCCGGCCATTCGCTACGCCAGGCCGAGGCCCGGTGTCCAGTAGTCGCAGACATCCCGGTTCGATTGGGCGGCAAAGATCGCAATGGAAGAATGGATCGGTGGATGATGGCAGCAGGAGAAAGGGGCCCCGAAGAAAGAAGGTCAGACTAGATTAAGGAAGTGAGTGAAGTAGGGTGAAGAAGGTAGACAGCTAGGAAAAAAAAAGTGCACAAACACCAAATATACAGGAGTGTGAGAAAGGCAGCTCAAGTGTTTTCCTGTATCCGCGAAATAGCAAGGATAAGCGTGCCGACCCTTGAGATGTGAGGTCTATACAGAGTCTCGCTAGCCGCTGGGAAGGGTCACCTTCTGTGACCCTCTCTTCAAGCCAATGGTAGCTGTGGCTGAACCACCATTAGTTACACATGTTTACCCAATTCTTATGGAATACTCTGAAAAATCTCTGGAGGAATATCTAATGCAATTCCTGAACGAATCTCTGAAGGAATCCCAGAAGATATTTCTGATGGAACCGGTGAAGTAATTCCGAAGAAAAGAATACTTGTAGAAATTTGAAAGAGAAACCTTTGAAAGAGTTTGCGCAGAAATTTTTAAAGGATTTTCAAAGGTACTTTTAGAGCAACATTAGAAAAATTCTATGACAAAACTTTTGAAGAAATACCTTGCTGAAATCCTGAAAAAAAAACCCTCATATTCTGAACCGGTTTTTGAAGATATTTTCGAAAGAATCTCTGGAAGAATTTCCGAAGGAATCCGAGCAGGACTTTCTAAAAGATTTCCTGGAGAAATTTCTTTGGAAACCTCCAGAAAAATCTCGATAAAAATCTCACAAAGTACTCTTGAATGAATCTCTAGAAGAGTATCTGAAGAAACCCTAATTATTTCAAGAAATCGCAGGAGGAATTTCTGGAGATATTCCACATGAACTTGATCCTTGATAGAATTCATAGAAAAGTTCATTGATATTTTTTGGAAAATTCCCAGAGAATTTGAAAAAAAAATACATATAACATTCTTGGAGAATTTCAATGCTTTCATTCTGCAATCTGTGGACTAATTTCTGAAGGAATTCCTGTAGGGACCCATGGGAAAAAAATGTTGAGATATTTATAACGATATCGTATAGAAATTCCCAGGAAATATTTCTTAATCAATTTCTCAAAGAATCCTGGAGCTTAAGAGTAATTGCTGAGGAAATCGATTGAAGCTTTTTTAGAAGAACTCTTGGAAAAACGTCTGGAGAATCCTCCCAAAGAATTTCTGAACCAATCCATACAAGGTTTTCTAAATGAAATTTCAAAATGAATCCATGGACTACCTTTTGAAAGACTTTTCCGAAAGATTATTCCAGGAAATCTATGAGCAATTACGTAAGGAATACAGTGAAGATTTTATGAAGGAGTTCTTAACATTATTTCTGGGGTAATCTCTAGAAAACTTTGAAGAAATTATCCAAGGAATTTCGGGAAACTTTCCTGGCAGAATTTCTTGAAAAATTCCCTGGAAGATTTTCTGTAAGAAACGCTGGAGTAATACTTGGAGGATTTCTTACAGGAATCTATGGAGGTATTTCCGATGACATCCATGGATGTTTTATCAAATCAAACCTTCGATAAATTTCTGAATGAATCTCTCTAAAAATTTCTGAAGGAACCGCTAAAGGATTTCTGAAAAAAATATCATGGAGGAACTTCTGCAGCAAAGCAATCTATGCAAGACATTCTAAAATAATCATTTGAGAAACACTGAAGGAATAGCTAATGAAACTGCTTAATGATTCCACTTAAGAAACTAAACAAATCCCTGAAGAAAAAGCCGTCCATCTTAGATAGACTTTTTTTTGAAGATTTCGTAGTGGAATTTATGAGTGAATTAGTGGGATAATCGTTTAATAAATTTCTGAAAGACCACTTCTAGTATTTGTTTTATTTGGGGATTCATAGGGTCCCAGACAACCAATTTGCACGTATAATGAAGTTTATGTTCATGTTATACGTACTTTTATGCGGTAAAGTTACGTCGCATAAGATGCAGTAAAAGTGCCTTATGCGTACAAAAGTGGAGGCGCTATACGTGCATTGACGGGAAAATAATAACGATATATGACTTAAAGCGATATCTTATGCGATGTACGGTATGCACTATTGCGACGTAATATAGCATCTTATACGACTTGAAAATATTCGAAATAAGAAAATCTTGTCACCTAAGTATCGAACTAATAACCTTTGGATTATCGAGCCGCACTTGACACTTAGCACCAAACACTACTTATGAAACACACTGATTAAATGTCATGACATTCTAACTCACCTCAGTGCTTGTTGAAATGCACTTGGTTTCCGTGCGCTGTACGTGTTCGGCAGGCTCTTTGGAAATCAAAATGATGTAGCATGATTTCCCGCACAGTTACCACTACTCCTCTCTTGCTAGCACCACTCATTGTTAACTATAAGGTCAACAAAACAAAAATGATGACTTTGTAACTTGTTTTGTAACCATAATGATGACTTTTCACTTTCTTTTAGCTTTTTGGCACTCCAACAGCACCTTTTTCATTGTTATCACATATCACATCGCAATATGCCAACGTTAACGATTCTAGCTTATGCGAGTTTGTATGTACATTTAAACGAGTTTATTTTCACTTTTATTCGATTTAGTTTGTACACCAATGCGAGTTAAACTGACATAATTAGAAAAGCACCAAGCTAAGTCGTATAATCATCGTAGTTCATTCCCAGTTGTGCATTTGGACGAGTCGGACGTGTGCTCCGTATCTCACCACGCGATAGACCTCGTATAAGTGGAGTTTTTTCCCCCGCAAGTGCGGAAGGTTTTTTATATCGTACGTTTTCCTGCTTGTGCGAAGTGTAGTGTCGCAAGGTGGTATCCAGCGCAACCCGGGAAGCGAGGTGCTTGCATCATCGTACATCAAAGGAGAAGCATCGCATCCAAGAAAGTCATCTTTATCGCCATCATCAGCCCCTCCGTCATCGAAGAGGACGGCGGCGACGGGTGCGAAGGCAGACGCGACGGACAGCTTTACCATCGACCTGCCTGTGATAAATATCTACCTGCTTCGGTCAGATAAGTATCACTCTTTCGATACACTCTTTTGTCCGCCCAATTTGTTTTGATCGCTTTTGTCTATTGTATCCCCAGTCCACATTCGACCACGTGTTTTTTTTTGACATCCATAACAGTGGTTCCCAAACTACTGTATACGGGTAAGGGTGTACAAACTGTAAATAACAGAACAATTTTTTTTTGTTTTTTTTTTTTATTAGCATTTTTTTCTTTTTTTTTTTCAATACCGTTTTTTTTGCATCCTACAGGGTGCGCTAAAATAAACATAAGAATTGAATTCGTATATTATTAGTACAAGTTTTTATTTTTTTTTGCTTTATTTTTTTTTTCCATATATTATTAACATTGTTTGGTTTACAAACCAAACAGTTGTCGTCCTAAGGAAGAAAGTGCACTGTAAATACTTTAAGGTTTTTCTCTTCCCCTTTTGCACTTTTGAGTTATTTTCCATAAATTTGTTTTCACATGGACGATTCGATTGGAGGCGAAACGCCTCCCAATGATATCATTGCTCGTACGCGGTTTTATCAGCCATCTTCGCCTGGACCTTGGGTTGTCTATTTCCGGCGCAAATGCAAACCATTGAATATGCTTTCGATTTCTCGAGAGCTGACGCGTAAGTATCCTGGGACCGTTATTCACCAAGTGAAAGCATCCAAGCTGCGTGTTACCGCACCTAGCTACAAAGCAGCAAATGAAATTGCTCAACACGAAGCGTTTACTGTTGAATACGCGGTCTATGTGCCAGCACGAGAAGTGGAGGTGGAGGGGAAGATCCTCGACGAAATGCTGACATGTGAGGACATCAAGACCGGCTTTGGTCGATTCAAAAATAGGTCAATTCCTGATGTGGCTATCCTAGACTGTAAACGCTTATCTAAGGTTTCCATGGAAGGAAATAAAAAGGTGTACTCGCCTTCAGCGTTTTTTCGAGTGACTTTTCCAGGTTCCGTCCTCCCGGAATTTGTTGTAATTGATGGTGGTTTTTACCCAGTGCATCTTTTTAGGCCGAAGGTTTTTAATTGTACCAAATGCAAGCAGTTTGGTCACAGTGATAGCTTTTGCGACAACAAGCCCCGTTGTGGCAAATGCAACCAAGCTCATTTGGAGGACTCTTGCACACAGGAAGCAGAAAAATGTAGCTACTGTGGCGGAGATCCACACGACTTGCAAGTTTGCCCGGCTTACAAAAGACGCATTCGAAATGAGAGTCGCTCTATCATAAAGCGCTCCAAACAGACGTATGCGGAGATGGTGAAATCTTTTAAAACACCAGATTCCGTGTCTGAATCAGCTGTCCCAGTTGGAAATCCCTATCAGGAGTTGTCTTCCGATGATCAGGACGATGGCGAAACTGATGAGGGTAGATCTCTTTCGGAGGTACACGCACCTGGAAAAAGGAAGTCATCATCTTCCCCGGGATTGCGCCGAAAGGTCTTTTTAAAGTCTTCCCTCAAAAGTTTGCCTAATGTTAAAGGAGACGGGGTAAACTTAAAAACTCCGAAGAATCAGGTTCCTTCAGCTTCAGATCCATGTTGTAGCAAGAACCTGTCACCCCCGTCTCCGCCTGTTAAATACACTTCAAAGAGAAATAATCGACAAGGTAGCAAGAAAAAAGCTACCAAAGTTCCTCGCAGTTCAAACAAGCCTCCTAGACCCAAGCGAGGACTGTTTACTTTTAGGGTTCTCGTGGATCGCTTATATGATGCCCTCAGCCTTCCAGAAACATTTAGAGGCATTATTGATATGTTTATACCTACAGTAGAAGAATATCTTCGGAATCTGACACAATCATGGCCCCTCCTTGCTGCGATCATATCTTTCGATGGATAATTCATCAAGTGAGGTACAAGATATGATCACTGTGCTACAGTGGAACTGTCATAGTCTAAAACCTAAATTAGACCTGTTTAAGTTTTTGATTCACAACTCTGATTGTGATATATTTGCCCTTTGTGAAACATGGCTTTCTTCTGAAGATGAACTCAACTTCCACGATTTTAACATTATACGCCAGGATAGAGATGACCATTATGGGGGAGTTCTTTTGGGGATCAAAAAGACTTACTCATTTTATAGAATTCCAATCGCGACTCATCCTGGCGTAGAAATCGTCGCTTGCCAAATAAACGTAAAGGGAAAAGAACTTTGCGTAGCTTCCGTTTACATTCCTCCAAGAATTTCAATTAACCGCCGTCATCTTTGGAATGCGGTTTCTGCACTATCACATCCAGTTTTAATTCTGGGTGATATGAACGCGCATGGTACAGGGTGGGGCGAACCATATGACGATAATAGAGCGGCCATTTTCTATGATTTGTGCGACGATTTCAATTTGAACATTTTAAATACAGGAGAAGTGACACGTATTGCATCTGACGGCAAAGAAAGTCGTCTCGACCTATCACTGGGGTCAAGTTCACTATCATTCGATTGCTTGTGGAAGGTAATCGAGGATCCTCATGGTAGTGATCACTTACCCATTATAACCACCATAAAGCATAATAGTGAAAGGTCAGACCATCCAATTCAGGTTCCTTTTGACCTCACAAGGAATATCGATTGGCAAAAGTATGCAGAAGCGGTATCTTTTGGCATCGAATCATTCAATCCCCTTCCACCTTTGGATGAGTATCGATTCCTGTCTGAACTGATATATAAGAGTGCATTAGAATCACAAAAACGACGTGTTCCAAGTGCAACCATCAAAAGAAGACCAGCCACACTAGGCTGGGATGATGATTGCACCCAGTTGTATCTTAAAAAATCTGATGCTTTCAAAACTTTTCGTAGGCACGGTACCTCAGATCTTTATCAAGAGTACGCAAAGCTCGAAAGACAGCTGAGAAACCTGCTGAAAGCGAAGAAGCGTAGTTATTGGCGACACTTCATTGAGGGTCTCTCAAGAGAAACTTCAATGACAACGCTTTGGAGAGTGGCTCGCAACATGCGAAACCGCTCTTCTTCTAATGAGAGTGACGAATACTCCAACCGTTGGATATTCAGCTTCGCGAAAAAGGTCTGCCCAGACTCAGTCCCAGCACAACCGATTTCTTGGGAAACATCCCCAAGAGACGGTTCTCTGGACAGACCCTTCACTATACTGGAACTTTCTATGGCTCTTCTTTCATCAAACAATTCCGCTCCGGGACGCGATATGATCAAGTTCAATCTTCTAAAGAATCTCCCAGATATCGCGAAAAGACGATTACTGGACTTGTTCAACTCATTCATGGAGAACAACATCGTTCCGCATGAATGGAGACAGGTCAAAGTAATAGCTATTCAAAAGCCTGGTAAACCAGCGTCTGATCATAATTCATACCGCCCAATTGCTATGTTATCATGTTTAAGGAAATTGTTGGAAAAAATGATCCTATCACGACTCGATCATTGGGTCGAATCGAATAACTTGCTTTCAAATACACAGTTCGGGTTTCGCAAGGGCAAAGGAACAAACGATTGTCTAGCGTTGCTTTCAACAGATATTCAACTGGCCTTTGCGGAAAAGGAGCAACTGGCTTCAGTTTTCTTGGATATTAAGGGCGCCTTTGATTCAGTTTCCATAGGAATATTGTCAGAAAAACTGCACAATAGTGGACTTCCAGGAATTTTAAATAATTTCTTGTATAATTTGTTGTCAGAAAAACATATGAGTTTCAATCTCGGACAACTGACAACTTCCAGAATTAGTTACATGGGCCTACCCCAAGGCTCATGTTTAAGTCCCTTGCTTTATAATTTTTACGTGAAAGACATTGATAGTTGCTTGGAAGGACAATGCACGCTAAGACAACTTGCAGATGATGCTGTGGTTTCTCTAAAAGGCCCACATGCAGAAATGTTGCAAAGACCATTGCAAAATTCTCTAAATAATCTGTCAATCTGGGCAAGAGATTTAGGGATCGAGTTTGCTCCGCAAAAAACTCAATTGGTTGTGTTTTCTAGAAAGCGGAACCCAGCCCAACTGAAACTCAATCTTTTGGGAATAGAAATCGACCAGTCTTTGACTTCGAAATACCTTGGGGTCTGGTTTGATTCAAAAGGCACTTGGGGTACCCAAATCAAGTATTTGGTGCAAAAATGTCAACAAAGGATCAATTTTCTACGCACAATTACCGGAACCTGGTGGGGTGCTCACCCGGAAGACCTCATAAAACTTTACAAAACGACTATTCTCTCTGTTATTGAGTATGGCTCTTTCTGCTTCCACTCAGCAGCAAACTGCCACCTAATAAAGTTGGAACGAATTCAATACCGTTGTTTGCGTATTGCTCTCGGCTGTATGCACTCAACGCATAATGCGAGCCTTGAGGTCCTGGCAGGGGTGAAACCTCTCCAGAACCGATTCTGGGAGCTCTCGCTAAGGTTACTTATCAAGTGTGGAGTGAGCAACACACTTGTCATTGAAAACTTCGAAGAAATGCTCAGTCTGAACACTCAATCAAAATTCATGAGAATTTATCTGTTCTACATGTCATCTGACATAAGCCTACCAAGTTATAATCCTCCCCGTGTACACTTCACTAATGACAGTACCTCTGTTAAATACGATCTGTCCATGAAACAAGCTATTCATGGAATACCAGATCAACTTCGATGTATATCTATTCCTCGCATTTTTAACGAAAAGTACCAAAATGTCAATTCCTGTAAGAGATTCTTCACTGATGGGTCTCGCATAAATGGATCCACTGGTTTCGGTGTCTTCAATGAAAATTTCACCGCCTTCCGCAAACTTCAGGAACCTTGTTCGGTTTATGTTGCTGAGCTGGCAGCAATCAATTTCGCTTTGGGGATGATTTCAAACATGCCCGTAGACCATTTCTTCATCTTCTCGGATAGCCTTAGTTCGATTGAGGCACTCCGGTCGATGAAACCTGTAAAACATTCATCTTACTTTCTTACAAAAATAAGGGAGCAGATGGGTGCACTGGTCGAAAGATCATACAAGATTACCTTTGTATGGGTCCCCTCACATTGCTCAATTTATGGCAATGAGAAGGCGGACTCTCTCGCAAAGGTGGGCGCACAGGAAGGTGAGATCTATGATAGAAGAATTTCACATGATGAATTTTTCCATTTTGTTCGCCAGAGTTCTCTTCAAAGTTGGCAAAATGATTGGCGAGATGGCCAGCTGGGACGGTGGTTACATTCCATTATTCCTAATGTTTCTTTGCGAGTGTGGTGGTATGGTCTGGATGTAAGTCGCAATTTCATTCGCGTGATGTCAAGACTTATGTCCAACCATTACTCGCTAGACGCGCATTTACACAGGATTAACCTCGCGTTGAGCAATGTTTGTACTAAGTGCGGTTCCGGTTATGATGACATCGACCACGTAGTTTGGCAATGCCCGGATAATGACGCCTCCAGAGCGCTACTATTGGATACCCTTGAGGCCCGAGGTAGACAACCCTTTGTTCTTGTGAGAGATGTGTTGGGGACCCGCGATGTCACATATATGGGATGTATTTTCGACTTTCTTCGCTCTGCTGGTATAAAAGTTTAATTCGCTTGTGTTTTTTTCTCTAGTTTTTTTCTCTGTTTTGTCCTCTTTGTGTTACCAAGCTACTCCTGGCCATCCGGAAGACCAAGTCCCATAACAAGTTGGTACTAACACCACAAGGCACCGAATACGCTAGCAAGACGCGATTCACCCCCGGATGAGCAGCAGTGAAACCTTTGGCCCAATCCTTACCCTGTCCATCCCTCAAAATGTGACCTTCTAACCTCGAGCTGCCACGAGTACCCTGGCTTCCACCCATTACTAACAGATATCATTAAAAAGTTATTACTCTGTATAATGTATACTATTAAGTACAAAGAAAGATCCTCGGCTCCGTAAAGCGTTATACGCGATTGAGCCCCAAATAAATGAACTAGATAAAAAAAAAAAAAAATCATCGTAGTACGCAATTATGCGAATTCATTTGACACTTTGCGAGTTCACTCGCACGTTTTTGCGAATTAGCAAAGTTCGTCGCAACAAAACATCGGAATATCGTCTACTACGATGTTGTCATGCATTATGAAAATTAATTTGCACTTTTATATCACTTTATCAGATACATCGCAGTAAGTTCAAAAAATAACATCATATGCGATGAAAATTGTCCCTCAGCCGTACATATATGCGATAGTGACTTAAAATAGTACTTTATACGGTGTACAGCGTACATCCTTATGCGATGCCTGGTTGTCTGGGGTGCTATAATTTCTCTGAGAAGCTATTTTCTTACATGTATGGAAGCTTAAAAATAAAACAGTAAAATGCGTAGGTTATTTTTCTTACATGTACAATGGCGCCTACAGCGGGAGTAAAGTTTTTGTTTATCTCGAGTAGTTCCTCTGTTATTGGCTGTTTCCGGTCAAAGTTTTTTTTAGGTAGAATAACTCTATTTCTGGAGGATATTTTTTAATTGAAGAGAAGTGGTAAAAACAACAATTTAAAAAATCGCCCTCGAAATCTAACCAGGGTAGGTAATCAAAATTTGAACCAAATTGTGGCTTTCTGAAGCAGTGCAAATTTTAAGTGATTTTTTCTCCCACATGGAAATAATTTACTACGGCAAAATCGTATGTACATGAAAGCCACGGGTATAAGCTTTTTGTTCAATGGTAAAAAAATGGTATTTGCACCGAATTTCATTGAAATATTTGATTTTTCATCAACAATGATTTTTATCTTAATTTGAACCATCGTAATCATAATTTGAACCAATTTTAATCTTAATTTGAACTACTGGCGGCAGCAGCTCGAGCAACTCACAAAACAGCCAATTCCATGCTAAACAATGAAAAATCACATTAATTTGCTAATTCTCATACCTCTTTTTCATTAGGCAGTGGAATCTCAACTCAGAATGTTCGAAATTCTTTAGGAATTTGGAAACTAAATTTGGATTTTTTCATCCCCCAAGAGTAAACAAAGCAACCACTAGCGCAATCTACAGGCCAACACTAGAAGCTCACCCCCGTTTACTAGTTCAAATTTAGATTACAAATGGTTCAACTTAAGATAACATTCTCCAAGTATGAATCACTTAAATTTGATAATTTTATGACAAATAATGCGGAATATTATTCGGTTGGTCGATTCTACGTTAAATAGGCTTTCATTTGACGTGTTCACATATTGCGTGTGATACAATGCATGAGCTGTACGAGTGCACCGAAAATGTGCTTTCTCTTGGGGGAAATGGGTGAAATCACAGGGATTTTTCAATTGCCTGTTTTCCATGACAAAAACGCTTTTTTTCAATGCTTTTAAAGTCCATGTTATCAGGTTATATTACGGAAAGTTGTTTAACATCTTTTTCGGGATAATATTTGCCTGAAAAGTACGTCGCTTTAATGAATTTCGAAATGGTTCAAATTAAGATTACAATTTGACTACCCCACCACCATTCAAAATCAGATGAACTCCTAACAAACCACACGAATGAACCATAACACGTAAAAGATAAGAGATACAATAACTTGCAGACAAACCACCAAACTTATTCTTACAGTCTCTAGCACAGTAAAGGGCAATGCCTTCTTCTTATTCTTCTTCTTTTTCTTCGTCTTCTTCTCCTTAATGACGTTCGCATTGGAACTTAGCCTGCCTCTCTTCAACTTAGTGTTCTTTTGAGCACTTCCAAAGTTATTAATTGAAGGGCTTTCTTTGCCTGACATTGCATGAATTTGTACAGTGTGTGGCAAGTACAATGATACGCTATGCCCAGGGAGACGAGAAAATTTTCCCGACCGAAACGGGAATCGAACCCGCCGTCTCCGGATTGGCGATCCATAGCCTTAACCACTAGGCTAACTGGAGACCCAACGCCTATAGTGAGTATTTTTTTTTTTGTAAAAACAAACACAAACCATAATCCCAACATAACAAATAAACCCAATTTTAGAACACCCTGAGGAAGGCCCAAGCCAAGGGCTGAAACGTTAGAAGATATAAAGAAATTCCGTCTAAAAGTCAATTTTGCACCGGAAATAGTCAATGGAGGGACTCAAAACCCTGGTCGTATTACCAAAAGCTTCGATCTTAAAAGCTGGGTCTTCAGTAAGAAACTTGGAGTGACTTCGATGGCACCACTACTGAGTCCTCACTACGTCTATGTGCGTGGATACATTGTAAAAATAAGAAAAGTGATGACTCTTCCACGGCAGCAGTCTGTCACCAACCTTTCCCGTACATGTGAATCGTTTCATAGATAATTAGCCGTGACACACTTTGTGTGACGAACCGCGAGAAGTGGGTCTTTTCACGCAAATTGTAAGATATGAATCACCTTTCGAAAAAAGTTCCCCCATCACTCAAGTACCGCAAGGTCACCACGGAAATTTCCCCAAATTTTTCTGTTACATTCTGACCACCTGTTGGCTCTTGAGTAGACCAACCGCAAATTATCTCATTACAGCTCTAACAAGAGGGCCGGCCGCTGATGGACTGCAATTTACTCGATCCGGTCCGGCCCAAATAAATATTACGTCCAACCAGAACCTACCATTATGGGTCGGAGAATTGCTGCTATGCTCCCGGCCGGACTGAAACCGGTGTGGCTTAGTGTCCATCACCGCACCAGAAGAGACCTAGCGCATAGAATAAATCGATCTCCCGCCGCCGCCGTCGGTCAGTCAGCTCTTCTGCGGAATACCGTTAGTGAAAATAACCGTTTTTCCAGTTGCTTGCTGCTGCTTATGCCGCGCCACTCACTCGGCTCTGGTTCTATGGTTTAGCAGTTTTGTTTTTAATATTCGTAACTCTCCGGGCGTTTGCCATAACTGGCTGGCTAGCACGAGCTGGCCGTATGTAATTATAAATTTCAGCGCAGCCATCCCGCGTGCTCACGCATGGAAGATGTAGTGGTCTATCGTGACTAGGGGAAAGTAACAATATGAGAACTTTTTTTTAACTATTCCTATATTCCACTTACCAAACTAAAACTATTCCTTCCCTACAACTCTCCTTATAATGCAGGAGATACCTTGCCATTGGGCAACCTGTCCCTAACCAATATTCTTCCCCTTGTTTATAACCAGTGAAATGTGTCAAGTATCTTTATGAATTCATAAGACCATGATAGCTATTGTTTTGAATATCAGTTCAATCAGAATATATTTGGTAGGAACTCTCAGTTTAAAACTGTAGAACGACTAATAAAACACTCAACAGAAAAAACGGGCCCTGTCCTAGGGGTGTTATGCCAAACCGACAATTGTGTATAAAGGGTGAGTCGATAATTATTGTGCCATTTTCAAACTAACGTAACTTTTTTCCTACTTCACCAAAATCAACCAAATTTTGTACAGTTTCTCCTTAGAGTCTATTGTTTACATAAAATGAATTGAGCAGTTATCAGTGAGATTCCGCTCGATATAGAATAAATTTAGTTCACAGTTCTAAAAAAGATGTTGTACAATCACATGCTAAAATCTGAAATCATGGTATAGCGCTTTGGAACAACTAATGATTACACATTATCGGATCATCTTAATGTTCGTCAATAGGTTTCAGGAACGGTTGACAGTGAAACATAAGCTTGGATCTGGGTTAAAATCAGGAACGATGCGTATAAACAAACCAGAGAGCTTTAATAATTTGTTTCAAGTGGAGCTTGAACATGTCCACATGGAGGGCATTAATTGAAAATGTCGTGAATTTCACTAAAACGCATCCTAAATTTGAACCTATGCCAAAAAGTTGAAATACATTCATATACTAAACTACTGTAAAAACTTGGTTTCATTTCGTTAATTGTAGACAATTTGCGAATCAGTTGAAGGTAGGGTGGCACAATAATTAACGACTCGCCCTTTACATTAGTTATATTTTTATTTTATCTGTATTTACGACATTTTTAGCCCTAGGCTAGGCATCTCGGGACCCACGCTTTACTTCCCTTCCGAAGGAAGAACCCACATTTTGTGAGTTTGTCGGGAGTGGGATTCGATCCCAGGTCCTCGGCGTGATAGTCACGTGCTTTAACCATCACACCAGATCCGCTCCATTGTTATACATTAGGCTTAAACTTTCGAAACTACCAAGAACGCTGTCGCCCACGACGTTATCCACTTCTGCTCGGGTTTCCAGCAGAAGCTCTTCTGCTCCGGCTTGCTGCAATACCTCCGCAGTAAACATTTGCTATCAGAAATGAAACATGAGTCGAACGGTGTGGCGGCGGTGGTGGGCGTGCTGCAGAAGTTCTACTCAGAAAAAAAATCTACCGCCCGGCGCGGGAAAGGGAGAAAGGTAATGAATGGCTTAAATGTTCACGTGAGAAGTTTGCCTAATTGTGGAGTGTGGAGTACCGCCGCCGCTGCCGCGCCGGACGGAGAGCATACCGACGGGAACATCTGGAACATCGGGGAAGAATTTGCGATTGTATGTTATTGTTAAAGGGAAACAGGTGGTTACTACGAGCGGGTCCGAAGCGCAATGAAAGAATAACACGCATGTGGTGTGTAATGCTGGTGCAAAATTGGGGTCAAAGTTGTTTGGGAAGTGCTTCCATTAATTGACCGGTTCGTTGGGTATGATATAATGGTGCGGTTGTAGGTAAGTTCAAGAACGGATATTTACCTTTAGATGAAACACCGCCAAATTTTATCTCATGTAATAATTAAAAGAAAATGGAGCAAAGAAACGCGATGCTTGTCTAAGCTTAAAACTTACAGGTATTTTTTATCAAGAATTCAGTTTACTCTTCAACGTTAACATTTTATACATTTCATTAGATTCGATTGGGAATCCAAAACCCACGCAGTACATCAACTAATTACACCCACGGTGATGCAGAGGGCCGAATTGAAAGATTTCCATCCTGGGCGATTGCCAGCCATCGCCTTGACCTGTGACCAGGTCAAATTTCTGTCGACTTGCTCGATTTCGTTATTGAAGCTGCGCCGCCATGAGCCTCTGGGTCTGCCTCTGCTGCGATGTCCTGCTGGGTTCCAGCCTAACGCTTGTTTGCAGATTTCGTTTCCACCCTGCGTAGAGTGTGGCCGACCGACCTCCACTTTCGCTCCAGAATTTTTGTCGCTATCGGTTTTTGATCATACCGACGATAGAGCTCCACATTGGGGATCCAATTGTAATTCCACCATACACGAATTATATACCGCAGGCATCTATTGATGAAGACCTGCAGCTGTTGAGTGTTCTCCACTGATACACACCAAGTTTCTTCTTTCTGATCCGTGCAGCTGTGTCGATCTTGGTACCATCATCGGCCACCATTTGGCTACCAATATATTGGAAGCTTTCAACATTCTCTACTGATTGCCCATCTACCCTGAAGCTGGAAGGGTTGACCGTATTTACATCTAACGATTTGGTGTTGTTGACGTTGCTGGTAAGACCTGCCGCCGAGTAGTGATAGATAAGATTATCGAGCTTACTCGACATATCAGAGCGCCGTTTAGCTATCAGAAGGCTGGCTCCAGAGGCACGTTATCCTCCATTTGGGACATTTGTGCCATTGTTTAGCTAGGAGAGCAACGTCATAAGCCAATTCGAAGTCATTTAGGTCTCCATGGTAATGGGCTGCCACAGCAACCCACGATTTGATTCAGGATCATTCGCACCAACCAGGATCTCGTCGATTACGATGAGGAACAGTAGCGGTGATACTATATATCCTTGCCTCACTCCAGCAACGACCCGGATGGGATCGGACAAAAATGCCATGTACTGTGCTTCAATGAGGCCGATGATTTTCTCAGGGACGCCCTTGCGCCTGAGGGCTTCCCACATGTTTCCGTGATTGAGACGGTCGAACGCTTTTTCGCAATCAATGAACACCAGTTTGAGAGTTTCTTGGAATTCATTGATATGCTCGAAGATGATACGGAGCGTGACAACTTGGTCCACACAGGATCGTCTGGCACGGAACCCTGCTTGCTGCCGTCAGAGAGTTGCATCAATCATCTCCTGTATCCGGTTAAGGATCACTTTGCAGAGGATTTTGAGAACGATACTTAGTAACATGATGCCCCGCCAATTATCGCTTACAGTTAGGTCACTTTTTTTGGGTACCTTTACTAAGACGCCTTGAACCCAGTCGGCCGGAAATGTCGCGGTTTCCCAAATGTTGCGGAAGAATTGATGCAGGAGTTGTGCGAATATTACGGGGTCAGCTTTGAGTATCTCAGCTGACATGCGATCGACCCCTGGGACCCTTAATGGATCATGCTGAGGTGTTGATGACGTGGGCGACACTTGAAAAAGGTTTCCAAAGTGCTCGAACCAGCGTTTCAACTGGTCAGCCGGGTCGGTTAGTAATTATCCAGTCCAGACGTGTCTTTCACGGGCATCGTAGCATTGATCTTGGTCCCACTAAGGCCACGTGAAACATCGTAGAGAAGACGGATATCGGCGGTGTTTGCGGCTTTCTCGACTTCGTCGACTAGGGTGTTCCTGCTAGAGTTATTCTCTTGATCTTTCCAGGAATTTATGGCAGGTATTTTCTTAGGGATTCTTTCAGGAATTACTCATAGGATTCCTACAGGTATTCCTGCTGCGATTTTCTTGAAATTTTACCAGAGATTCTTCCAGGGATTTTTCAGCGAATCGCTCTATGGATTTTCTTAACCATCCTTTTGCATCACGTTGGGGGGAGCTCGCTGACGCAGTGGCTGACGGTTTGGGTCAAAGCTGCCTAATGGCAAAGGAGGGTTAAACCATATCTATTAATGCCGTTCGTTATTCCTCTAGACATTACTCAAGCAATTTATTCAAAAATACCTCTGCAGATTGCTCTAGGATTCTTCTATAGATTTCTCCATTGGTATTTCTCTATGGGTTTCTCTGGGGTTTCTCTTGGGATTTTTTCAAGATTTTCTCTAGGCATTTTTACAGAAATAACTCTTTGTATTGCTTCATGAATTTCTCTTGTGATTACTTCCGGAATTCCTGCAGAGGTTACTCTAAGAATTTATTACTGGAAATTCTACTAGAAGTCATGCTTAAATTTCATAAGCCGTTGCAGCTGGGATTTCTCTAGGCATGTTCATGGAGATTCCCCTAGGAATGCATCATGAGGAGGCCTCTAAACTTTTATGCGACATAACGTCCAAAAGCTTAAAAGCGTCATGAAATCTTAGTGCCTTCTTTTCTTGAATCTGGTGATGCAGTTGCATGTTTGGACGTTTCAGTGGTCATCGTGGTTATAGACTGTTTCAGAAATTATAAATACACTTTATTTATTATATTAAATGAACTGTTCTAATGGTTTTTACAAGAGTTTTTACCAACTTCTTTCAGAGTATAGCATATTGTACTCCATATTTTTAAATTTCATTTGAATTGTCTTGATATTTTAAAGAATAGTCGAGTTCTCTAACAAATAACTTAATTTTTCAAATTTGCATTTGTACAAAGGTGTTTTTTAATGATTTCAACATTATTTATCACTAAATACCAAAAACTATCTAAATTTTCATCACATTCGCTTTCTCAACAAGTTGTCTAAGGAATGCCTTGATCAAAATTTGGGAAAAATCGATAAAGGCATTTCCACAACATTTTTTCGGAGATCAAGTTTCTTATTTTTTAAGGTTTTCTACGGAACATAAGAACTACCACACAATTTCTTAGCTTTCCCGAACGCATTTCATCTAAACGAACTGTTTTTTTTTTGAGCTCATTCGATCCTTCAGATGGCATAGCTTGTCATACCATTAAAAAGAATTCAGTAAGCAGTAATTAAGACATTCGTTTGCTTAACGTTTGTTGTTACTGGTGTTGTCGAGAAATTTGAAACATAAAGTTTTGTATTGAGAAGACCCGTAATGGTGGTTCTTGATCCAATATTCCAGTAAAAATTACTCTTACCAATCGAGAAATATCTTTTATTATCAATACAGCAATTTTTATTGTGTTTGGAAATTAAATATTTTATCTGTGAGATTTTTTTTCTTTTCTACTATGCTACGTTTTTTTACAGAGCCCTATTTTTTAACTTTTACCAGAAACATCAACAAAATTGGTGTTATTTGCTTCGTTAGCATGTTTACTATAAGAGCTAGAAGAAACTTTTTTGGATATTGTGCTCAAATTGAAATGGCAGTTAATCATTAGTGTATGTATAATTTCTGAAACAGTCTATATTCCACGTTATTCACTGGGTAATCAGCTCTTGAGGGCAAACCATTTTTTTTTTCAACTCCATGTATGAGCGCCGTCTCAAACATAAGCAAACAACATTTGTTTTTCTTTTTTTAATTTGCAATTAGGAATTGCTTCCACCCTACTGTGGATAAGAAAATCACCTTGGTGATCTTTTTCGCCCTCCAGGACCGTGCACCGTGCAGAAACTTTTTTTTTTAAATCCTTCCCTGGATTCCTTTCGATATTGTTCCACGGATTCCTTTGGAAAATCCTTCCGGAATTCCTTTAGGAAAGTCTTCTAAGGATTTTTTTTTATTTTTTTTTAGAACATCTTACATACAGCGGTTCCAAAGTTCCTGTAAAAATTCCTTCGGAATTGTTGGACGATCCTGCAGCAATATCACCAAAATTTTCTATAAAAAAAACTTCAGTGGGTTTCCTTCAATATTTCCTCTATATATCTGAAATCCGTAAAAAAGTTCTCTAAGAAAATCATCGATGAATTTATTCAGAATTGCATTCAGCATTTATTCAACAAAATCAAGAGTTTCTACAGATTTTTTTCAAGGTTATCTTCAGAAAATCTTTCAGTAAAGCTTCAAAAATCAAAAAAATCTTATGAGTTTTCTCCATATCCTCCATAAATTTGTCCAAGGAATCCAAGTCCAAGGGAATCATCTAGGGATTTCTTTCATAATTAATGCATGGATTCCTTCAGAAAATACTCCAGGAATTCGGTCTTAAAATCTGCCAAGGTGCAGATGGCTCCGGTTATATTTTCTCAGACATTATTGAAGAGATTTCAGGTTCAGTTTTTTCCTCCAGGAATTTCAGATAGATTTCCCAAGCAGCATTTTGACGACCAATTTGCTATCAAGAGGTTTTAGCAAACGTCATAAAATCATGGTGATTTTATATTGGATTTTTTGGATAATCTTCTCAAAATAATCTGACTCAAAACTGTTACTTGGGCTCTACGTTTCCCTCCTGAAACTTCACCGGCAATTACTTAAGAACTTCTTTTAAGGATTCGTTTGAATAATTTATCGGAACTTTCTCCAAGGATTCCTTCAAAATGTTTATGTTTTTTTTTTAGAAATTCTTTCAAAGATTTTTTAATAAATTCTTGCAGTGGTTTAGAAAACTTTCCAGAATTCCCCGAAGAAGAGAGAATCTTCAGGTATTTCTTCGGGGATTCCTCCAGAAATAATTGCAGGTGTCCATATTTATAATGATTTCTTTAGTATTTCCCACAAATACCTAATCCTCCATGGATTCCCCTAAATATTTTTTCAATCATTTCTCCAAGGGTTCTCTAAGAAATCAATTCATAAATATTTCTTTATTTGTTCACTCTTTTTTTTTCAGTAAATCATCCAAGAAATAATTGAAGCATTTCTGTAAGAATTTTCCTGAAAATTCTTCAATATTTTTTTTTACAAATTTTAGAAAAGATTTCATGTGAAAATTCTCCACCAAGTTCATAAGAAATAGCTACTGGGTTTCCATCAAAAACTTTCCTGAAAGTGTTTTATATTTCTCCATAAATTCATTCTGAAGTATACTTCCCAAGATTTCTACGGGGATAACACTGAAGGTTTCTTTACTACCAAAAACATTGAAGCTGGATTGCACTCATAGACACGAATGAGAGGTTCAAGCAGACAATACAGAAGAGATTCTGAGCACGAAGCTCCTTAGGCTTTCTCTCATAAATTCCTGATGGGCTTCGTGGTCGTGCGGTTAGCGGCGGCAGTCGTCTAGGTGTATCGCAAGCCTTGGAATGTAGGTTCGATTCCCGCTCCAGTCGATGAAAACTTTTCGTCAAACGAAAAATTCATCACTGGGTGTTTTGTGTGTTGTCCGTTGTGTAAGTAATGCGTTCAGTCTGTGCAGCCTCTGGCTGAAGACGGTTTGAATTGTCTTTTAAAAGAGTTGTTTTTTAAACATCCTTTGAGGACATATTTGTGTCTACAGAGCCTTGTATATTTTTTTGGGATTTCTTCGAGAATTTTAGCAAGGGATTTCTTAAAAAGCACTTCCATGGAGTAGCTTCTTGAAAGTTCTTTATAAATCCTACAGGGATTGCATCGGAAAATCTTCCCAGGGCTTCTTTTAAAAAACTCCATCTATGAGTTCTGCAAAAATTCCCACAAGAATTGTTTTCAGAAATTACACTTACTGTGCTGCTGTTAGAAATATCTCCTAAGAATTCCCTGGAGAATTTGTTCAGATATTCCTCCAGGGGGTTTGAGAAGTTCTTCTAGAAACTATACTGTAATAATTGAAAATTATTTTAAGGAATCCCTGAAGGAATTTTCGAGAAATGCCCAGAGGATTGTCTCAAAAAATCTCGCAAAAACTCCAGGGATAGCTTTAGAAACTCCCAGAAGAAATTCTTGAAAAGTGTATTATTAGTATGTATACCTGGACAAAAACTAGTGAAGCAATTGTCCTAAAGTTATCTTGTGAGGAATTCCTGGATGAATGTTCAGAATAAAACCTGTCGAAACATACCCATTTTGGGCTGACACAAATTTTGATTTTCTCTTATGTCACCCCCCCCCCCCCCCCTCCCGGGAAATTGAATTAGAGTCACCGAGAAAATTTCTTAACAAATCCGTCGAGTTTGACGATTTTCCAAATTGTTTGGGTAATTTTGCATCAAATACATTTATTATTTATCATCCCCCCCTTGACGAGTCAACGAGTAAAGTGACAACAGAAGAGAATTCAAGGAAATTTCCTTTACAAAATGTTTCTGGACTGGCCTGGAATTGAACCTGTCACCCTCATAAAGGAATTTGTACACAAAAAAAACCTACCAGTAGAAACCGAAAAACAAAAAAAAAATCCTAGAGAAATTCCCAGAATATTCACTTGAGAATTTTTCTAGAACAAATTCCAAATGATAACTCCTGGAAATAGAATCTGACAATATTTCTGGAGGATTTACACGAAAAATACAATCATAAACTGTATGTAGCAAAGCAATCTTTGAAGAAATTTTCTATAGAATTCCTTGAGGAATCTCAGGAGGAATTTCCTCTGAAAATTTAAAAATGTTTCATCGAGGGAAACAATTTTTTTTGTGACTTGAAGATTTTAAGCCATTTCTATAGGATTTTCTTTTATATGTAAATATACACGCACGGTGTGCCTGATACCACTATTAGCAAATAAAAATGTACTCCAAACTAACATCCGGCATTCGAAAGATATAAGAAAACTCCATAGAAATGGCTCAAAATCTTCAAATTACAAAAAAATTAGTTTCCCTCGCTGAAACATTTTAAAATTTTCAGAGGAGATACTAGAATAGTATACCTTTCGAATGTCGGTTGCCATTTGGGTGGACATTTTTATTTGTTAATAACGGTTTTTGGCACACCGTGCCGTGGCAGCACTTTTTTTGTACCAGTAAAACCACAAAAACGATCCTTAAACAAATACGAAACGATCCATAACATATATTTGCATGTTCCACAGAATTGAACTAAAAATCCCTAAAAAAGCAGTAATGATCCATACAAAAGTGCAATACGATCCATAGTTTATGCGAAAAGAGCAATAAAATTGCTTACAAGACCCCATGAAATGATATTTTTTATGGATCGTTGCGCATTTGTTTATGGATCATTTGGTTTGTTTTATATGCAAAAGGATGTTTTCCCATTTCATTTAAAAACAATTGTTTATTTCAGTTTTTGCTAATAATTCAGTTGTACTCACTATAGGTACACGGTTCCTATTATGGAGATAAAAATCAACATTGGTTCCTATAGTGGCGCATACCATTGAATTCTTATGGGACCCACAACTATAGGAACACTACCGCCACTATAGGTGCAAAGGAGCAAAAAAAAATATGGAAATAATTGTTTAAAATATAGTTTTCGGCCAATCCTGAACACAAAACTTAATTAAAGTTATTAACTAGGTAAGATGCATCTATTAAAAATGTCATTTGCAAGCTTTTTGGTCGAAATAGTGCTAAATCATCACCACCACCACTATTGGTACTACCTAAGGGAGCTTTTACCCGAAGAGCAATCTACTTTTACATAAGTGGTTACTCTTTAACCGTTAGTCAGCTTTTTTTTGTTAGTTGGGTTTCCTCGCATGTTAGGACACTACGCCGTTTGCACCTATTCACTTAAAAAATATCAAGACTAAAGTTATTTCTACTAATTGATTCTCTCAAAATTTCGCCGAAATCCCACTTATATTAGCAATGCCTATCAATTTCCACCATAAATTCCTAATAAGCAATGCAAAAAATTGAATCAAAAGGTACCTCTTCTCAATTAATCTCAAAGCTTTTACAACAGTGGGTAATCAAATATCGATTCATCTTCTTGTGCTTCACAATCGGAAGCTAGTCGATTGAATAATTGCAAACATTTCATCTGCCTTAAATCGACTACCTCAACCGATCGCTGAATAGGTACTCCAAATACCCAATCGGATAGCATTAATTGTTGATTTTAGAGAGTGTCTGCTGCACATACAAGTGAGTGTCTGCGCCTCCGTTGTTCGCGATCGCGCGCGCACACCTCCACCCCCTTCACTCCCAACCATCATCATCATCATCATCATCATCGCCATCGCCATCATGCTGAAGATCCCCCTCTTCTAATTTCTCCTTCTTTTCCGTCTGTTTCTCGGTAGGTATTTGCATACCGCAATTTCGGAGCCCGCTGCTGCCCCCTGGATGGGACGGAACGCAACGAGTAGCTAGTGGAGGAGAGTGCATTGTGCGAGTTGAAGTTGTTTCGCGCAGCTGGTGCCAACCCAATCACACTATCAACGCCGCCACCGTGAAGAAGTCTTTGGCCGATCCTCGACGACACGACGACGGTCCGGTCCGCGCGTCCGTCCGGTTTTGTGAGTGGTCATCCGCGCGCGCGCTGTCCGGTCGATTGGGGTAGTAGTGAAATTGAGCGATCCGCGTCAACAGCAATTCGGGTTTTGCGTTCGGCTAGAATTGGTGAGCCAAGCCAAGTGCGATCGCGCGCGCACGCTTGAACGTCTCCTGTCTGTAGAGCTCTGCCTGGTGCGCGCAAAGTGGAGTGAGAGCAAAAAAGTGAAATTGAAGTCTTTCTTCGCCGATTGACGGTAGCAAAGTGTGGCAGCCAGGAGAAGAAGAAAAGATATGATAATGATAATGATGTTGGCCAAACAATAAGTGTCGTCGAGAGGAAACGAGAGAGAGTGTGTGCGGTTCGTGTCTCTGAAACCTGGGGAAGAGGAAGTGTGAGGTGTGAATATTTCTGATTCGACGGCGGAAAACTTTCGGTATCGCTTGGGACTAATTCGACGATCGTTCAGTAATTACGCGTGGCTGCACTTTTACTGTTGGTTTTCAAACGGACGGAACTTGTGTCCCAGGTGTGTATGTGATGAAGTTGAAGTTGTAGAAATCCGTGACCTCTTCAGGAAAAGCAAGTGCCTCCAGCGCGAGAGGAAAGTGTTACAACCGAAGAAGTGTTTGCGTAGATTCCGACGTAGTGTGTGACTCGAAGCCACGGATATTGCGAAGAACCTGTCCATAATGATACCGATTTGTGCTAACGGCAGTGCTAGTTATCGTCGTAGTCCCCACGTAGTTCAGCCTCTTCAATATCCCGTCGGTGCTGCTCTGCATCATTAGCGGCAACCCAGGTCCAAGGGGCTCCAATCCCGCCTTCCAACGGCCATCATCAACATCCGTGCTAGAAAAGAAAATCGATCGATTTCCTGTCGCCGCAATTTCTCCCGTATTCAACCACCACTGATCGCGTAAAGTGAAAGAAGCAGATAATAGTAATAATAATAAAAATAGGCCTCTCGCCTTTCAACTGATAGATCGGGATCGCCGCGCCGTCGCCGCCACCGCCATCTACCTGTTCGGTTCCCTCGTTTTCCATTCCCGCGATCAAAGAAAAAAAAAAAGTGGAACATTGCCGCAAACCCGCACTAGCGCTATCTATCTATCGCCTCCGGTCAGCTCCAGTTCAGCGCATCCGGTAGACGCGCAAGTCTAACGGATCAAGCCGAGCGCATCGAAGAACCCGAATTAACCCGCCAACAGATTACAAAAAAAAAATAAAATAAAAAAAAGTGCGCGACGATAAAAGTGTTTGCCTTATATCGCTCGAGTGTTGTTCGTTCATGCAAAGTCAAAGTCAAAGCCGTCGTCCGCTGTGACCAACCAGCCAAGTTCAAGTTCTGCTCTAGTGGAGATCATCGCCGCCGTCGTTGTACACGTCGTAAGATCGCAAATCTTTGCTGCCAAGTCGGGTTGAAGACGTGCCGCTGCCAAGGTAAGTGTTGACACTACCTACTGTGCATCTGTGCCAGAGGGTTTTTTGATTGATCGTTGTTTGTGTTGATAAGGACTGGTTGATGATTTGTAATGATTGATCACGAAGAAGGATGTGATGAATGCGATGTTTATCTGCATGAAGTAGAATTAATTGATAAGAGCTAGGATACTGCTTGGTCATAGTAACTTCATTACGCTCATGAGATCAATGTCTGAGTTGTTTTAGGGTAAATCGCTAATTATTACACACCTTAAAAACTCCCAAATTATTGCACACTCCATGCTTTTCTTTGAGGTGTGCAATAATTGGCGAATTACCCAATGAAGAATATGGTTTTTCTTCGGACACTTGTCATCAGTCAATTGTTTCCGAAAGCAGGTTAGCTCATTTTCGGTCATCGCAGCCCTCCTTTTAATCCCCTCTATGAGTGTTGTTAACACATTTCTAAAAGCATTTACACGAGTTTTAATTTGCTGGAATCTCTGGTCCTTGGCTGGAAATACATGCGTCCCAATTGTCAAGCTATATGAATTTAAATAGCAGAGTGGGTCAACGTAGTATGAGAAAAATTTAAATTTGATCGCATGAACCCGGAACAAAGCTTTTTCAATCAATATTAGCGCGTAGCCGAGCGGTTAGCGGCGTCAGTCGTTTAGGTGTCTCGTAAGCCTCGGAATGTTGGTTCGATTCCCGCTCCAGTCAGGGAAAACTTCTCGTCTAACGGAAAATTCTCCACTGGGCCACTGTGTGTCATATGTATTGTCCGTTGTCTAATGTTAGTAATGTTCAATCTGTGCGGCCTCTGGTCGAATACGGTGTTATTGTCTTTAAACATCAGTACCTACATGCTAGAAGCGCGTTCAGACATTTCTCCAGGTTTTTTTTAGGATATCACCCAGAGAAGACTCTTCCGGAATTCTCCCAGGGTTTCATATCGGATTTTTTTTTTCTAAAAATGCAACACTATTGAATTGCTTTTTAAATTCCTTCACACATTTTTGCCTTTCTCGTACACCAAGGTGTACCGAAAGGCTATATGTTCACTCCAAAAACGAAAATTTTATAGAGCCCTCGGAGGGGTCAAGTCTTATATACCAATCGACTCAGCTCGACGAGTTGAGATGATGTCTGTGTGTGTGTATGTGTGTGTGTGTGTATGTATGTGTGTGCGTATGTGCGTGTGTGTGTGTGTGTATGTGTACAAAAAGGTCACCTCATTTTTAGATAGTAAATATCAACCGATTTCAACGACCGATGGTTCATTCGACGCGGTATATAGTCCTATTGTTTCCTATTAAAAATGGTTCAGATCGGTCCAGCCATTCCGGAGTTATGGCCATTTAGGTGTTCCGGATCGGCACCCTAGGAAGGGGCCAGATATAAAAACGCTACAAACCCATGCATGCGACACATCAAACCACGGTATTTTAAATAATCTGGTGAACGGGAAGCAGGAAAATAGTCTCGGATCATATCTGAACCGGTAGTGTTCCGGAACCAGTTCCGGGTGTTCCGCCGGAAGTGGCCAAATATGAAAGTGAACCAAACCCATGCATGAGACACATCAAACAGTGGCTTTTTCGATAACCTGATGAACAGTAGGTAGGAAAACATTCTCAGACCATATTTGAACCGGTAGTGTTATAGAACCCGTTCCAGATGTCGTGTCGGAAGTAGCTTAGTACAAAAGTTAAACAAACCCTCACATGCGACGCATCAAATCGCGGCAACCTGATAAACCTTTAGCAAGAAAATAGTTTCAGACCTTATTTGGATCAACCGATAGTGTTCCAGAACCGGTTCCGGGTGCTCCGCCGGATGTAGTCAAATGTGGAAGAGAACCAACCCCATGCCTGCGGCACATTAAATAGCGGCTATTTGAATTACTTGATGAACGATTAGCAAGAAAATAAGCTCAGACCACATCTAAGATCTTTTTAAAGACTACCGATAGTGATCCGGAACCGATCTAGGGTGTCCCGCCGGAAGTGGCCAAATGCCAAACGGAACCAAACCCATGCATGCGATACATCAGATAGCGGCTTTTCAGATAACTTGATGAACGGTTAACAAGAAAATAGGCTCAGACCACATTAGACAATATCGGTAGTGTTCCAGAACCGTTTCAGTTGCTACGCCGGAAGTGGTCAAATACAAAAATGAACCAAACCCATCCGTTAGACGCATCAACTCATGGCTTTTTAGGAAACCTGATGGACAGTTATCAAGAAACTAGTTTCAAACCATATAAGGGATAATCGGTATTGTCCCGGAATCGGTCAAATGAAGTGGCCGGAAGTGGCCAAATGAAAAAGTGATCCTAACCCATACGTGCTATACATATCAAATCGTGACTTTTTAGATAACCCGAAAAACGGTTAGCAAGAAAATTGGCTCAGACCGCATTCAAAACTACCAGTAGTGTTCAGGATTGGGTTTCTCGGGTATCCTGCCGAATGTGGCCGAATACAAAAGCGAACCAAACCTATGCATGCGACACATCAAACCGCGTTTTTTTTTTTCAATAACCTGAGGAACGATTAGCAAGAAAATAGGCTCAGACCACATTGGAGGCTACCGATAGTGATGCAGAACCAGAATTGGGTGGAACAGGAACTACAAAAGTGAACAATGTCAATGCAAGCGATAAATATTAGTAAGAGAACAAAATCTTGACTGAACTAAGGCCACATATATACAGACGTCTCACTCTACTCACTACCCATCGTGCTTGTTTCAACGGTTGAATCAAATATAGATCTAGCCTAACTCTACCAAACACCGTATGTAACATAGAGTAATGCGGGGCAAAAGTTCACACCTAACAGTATATATCAAACAACTATTAAACAAAAAGAAAATAATATCGTTGTTTCTCGTTAAACGAATCCCTATCATGTTACCTTCGAAACGTATTACTAGACTTTTTCACGTTCCTGTTGTAGTTCTAGTAATAAAAATTTTAATACAAGTACTCAAATGCGAACTTTTGCCCCATAGTGGGGCACTCTATACACGAAATGTGTTTCTTTCAATTCATGGCATTACATGCCAATTGGAACACAGCCTGGTACTCAGCTTTAGTATACAGTGTATTTTATGAACACTTCCAAAACTTATAACAGAGAGCATTCTTTTCCAGCGTTACTGAAGTTGTCAAAATACATTGTGAAGTAATTACAGCTGTAAGTGTTACACAAAATATTTGAAAAAAAAACAAATATGCTGCAAAACTTTTGAACGGGACCGTAATTTTAATCTAACCTTCATCAGTACGGTGATGAATTATAAGTATGAATTTACAAACTAAACTATGAAAGACCCCAAAAAAAAAGTAGAACAACATAATATTCCCAAAAACTTTCAAAGGTTGACACGAATATGGCGAAAAAATGTTCCAAAATGTTTTTTCAGCCATTTTTCATTTTTAAAAGGCGAACACACTGATTGCCTTATAATCGATTTTCTTTCAAAAATAAGTTCAAATCCTCTTTCAGAACGATTTAAAGATGCATACTACACATATTATACGTAACTAGCTGACCCAGGCAAACTTTGTCTTGCCTACTGCGATTTTTTGACGTTTCAAGTACTTAGCCAAGCCCAAGTCCCCGTTCAAAATGTATGAAAAATTGATTTTCAATAACTCTCAATTGTTCGATGTTGTTTGCCTCATAAACCTTCCTTGGGTGAAAATTAATAGAACAAAACAAAGACGACCCAAATTGGACCTTCCGTTCGCAAGTTATGCGCGGTCCCACGTATGCCACTGCATTTTTATATATATAGATATTAGTTTCTATACGAAATCGTCAGTGCTTTTTTTGTAACTATATTGATGCTCTAGATTCAGAAATATAGTGTGAACTTTTGCCCTACAGCTATTGCGAGCTTTTGCCCCACTGTCGAAGTTTTAACAATGTTCCTTCCTACTAAAAGCTTTTTGCCTTTCTCGTACACCAAGGTGTACCGAAAGGCTATATGTTCACTCCAAAAACGAAAAGTTGATAGAGCCCCCGGAGGGGTCAGGTGTTATATACCAATCGACTCAGCTCGACGAGTTGAGATGATGTCTGTGTGTATGTATGTGTGTGTGTATGTATGTGTGTGTATGTGTATAAAAAGGTCACCTCATTTTTAGATGGTAAATATCAACCGGTTTCAACGACCGATGGTTCATTCGACGAGGTACATTATCCCATTGTTTCCTATTGAAAATGGTTCAGATCGGTCCAGCCGTTCCGGAGTTATGGCCATTTAAGTGTTCCGGACCGGTACCCCAGGAAGGGGCCAGATATGAAAATGCAACAAACCCATGCATGCGACCCATCAAACCACGGCATTTTAGATTATCTGATGAACGGGAAGTAGGAAAACAGTCTCACTATATCTGAACCGGTAGTGTTCCGGAAACGGTTCCAGGTGTCCCGCCGGAAGTGGCCAAATAAGAAAGTGAACATAACCACCCCCCCCCCCCCCCCCCCCAATTGACGAGTCAAAGAACACTGTGACAAAAGAAGAAAATGAGATTTATTCAGTTGGCGACGGAAAAATCTTGAGTACCTACATATTCGACGAGAAAGGCACTATCACCACTAGGTGGATTAATCTGGGTTTTTTCACATACATTCCTTATATTTGTCCAGGAATTTGCAGGATTTTTTCAAGAATTCTATCATTTGAGAGTTCTCCAAAAATACTCCACAAATAATTCTCCAGGGATTCGCTTCAGCAATGCTTACAAGGACACCTCGAGGGTTTGCTCCAGTTATACTTTCAAGGCTTTTACGAGAATACCTTCAAAAATTCTTCCAAGGATCATTCTGGGAATACGTCAATTGAGTGTTCTATAAGATTGAGTTTTACGGTATAGGAGTATATAAAACTGTTATTAGCCTTCCGTGATTTGCGCAGTCGGCCACCACCGCCAGCACCACGCTAATGCTGAGTACAAAAAGCGAGATTTTAGCAACGTGTTGTACAAAATACAACAGCGCGATCACTCGAGGGTTAAAAAAAATCCGTCAAGGATGTACTTGGAACAATACAACTGAAGGTTTATTCTTAGAGGAATAGAGGTCCAGGCTATTTTAAGATTGTTAGTAAGCTTAGGCAAATTGGATGATAAATTACTGTCAAAACTCCAGTAGTCATAAAAAGCGTAATGTAGGCATTTTCGAAAAAAAATTCGGACGGGTTTCCATTTTGTTCTGCTGGAGATAATTTTTAAGAAAATCATGGAGAAAATTCTGGATTAGTCCTGAAAAGAGTTCGTATTTTCCAAACGAGTTCAGCAGTAAGCAGCGAGTAAGCATCAGAAGAAACAATGCACGAGTAGAGAAGAGTCTTTAACTTATAATTAACTAATGCTGAGTACAAAAAGCGAGATTTTAGCAACGTGTTGTACAAAATACAACAGCGCGATCACTCGAGGGTTAAAAAAAAACCCGTCAAGGATGTACTTGGAACAATACAACTGAAGGTTTATTCTTAGAGGAATAGAGGTCCAGGCTATTTTAAGATTGTTAGTAAGCTTAGGCAAATTGGATGATAAATTACTGTCAAAACTCCAGTAGTCATAAAAAGCGTAATGTAGGCATTTTCGAAAAAAAATTCGGACGGGTTTCCATTTTGTTCTGCTGGAGATAATTTTTAAGAAAATCATGGAGAAAATTCTGGATTAGTCCTGAAAAGAGTTCGTATTTTCCAAACGAGTTCAGCAGTAAGCAGCGAGTAAGCATCAGAAGAAACAATGCACGAGTAGAGAAGAGTCTTTAACTTTCCAGAATTTGGCAACCGCTACCAACACCATGCCGATTTGCGAAGAAAGGCGAGGTTTTTTTTCCAATGCGCTCAAAATACAAAAGCGTGACTGCTGAAAAGTGAAGTAATGCTTTGAGATTATAATGTTATTATTTTGATTTTTTTGTATTATTTTAAGTTTAAAGTTGGTAAAAGTTTGCTAAGGCTGCTCGCACCTGAAAATAGTCCTGTTTTTCAGCTTTTTTGTTCTATGCGCGCTACCACATTTTAACTGAGAGCTTCCTCTGTCAACATCCATTTTGCATGTGTACATTGTGTAGCAATCACGAAAATTCCTTCAGCAATTTCTTAAATAATTCCTTTATCGGCTTTGTTAGGAATTTTCACTGGAGTTTCTTCTAGGGATCTTCCAACAGATCCTTCCAGGATTCTTGGATAGAATTCCGGAAGGAATCTGGAACAATTTCTTAAGAAATCTCGGACGGAATCCTTTGAAGTCCCGTTTTTTTTTTAGATCGGAACCTGGGTCGGAATGTAGTAGCAGTTCTCATTTAGGGGGCATCCATAAAGTACGTTACGCTTAGAGGGGGGAGGGGGGGTTCTGAAAAGTGTGACAATCAATGTGTTAAGTATAGTAAAAACCCGTACGAAGGGGGGAAGGGGGGGGGGGCTGAAAATTCCCATTTTTAGCGTGACGTACTAAATGGATGCCCCCTTATGTAAATATTTCCCACAAATAAATTAAGCGGTGAAATTTGGTGAATAATATTTCTATTGTAACACCTAAAAAAAACATTCTGGTGCCCTGAAAAAAGTATAAAATGAAGATCAAAAATCGATAGTAGTCTGATAGATATACGAAGTGAATAGGTTAGAAGCAAAGGGATATAAGTGACAATCCACCCAATGCAACATTAGTTTGTCTCAACTCGAACAGAAAAGATCGTTCATCACGAGTTCAGAGATTTTTTAAGCCTTACATTGCTATTTTCGACCGATAACTTCCAATCGGTAAGCACTATAACGCTGTTAGAGATCTACCATCAAACCGTTTTGATTTTGGGTTAGTAATAATCAATTATTCACGAGTTGAAAAGTACGCAACAAATTCAGCTTCCGTTTTGTCTTCAACAAAAACTGTAGAGATAATGTCATTATCTGTTACCAGTTGGAATAAAGAGTAAGCGCTACGCCTTCTTTGTTGCTTGTTTTGCGCCTCTCTTTGGCTGACAATTTTCTTCTTTGTCCAGTACCAATATACAGGTTGTCGGTATTGCGATTCCAATTCTCGCTTATCTGTATCCCTATTTCTGTACTTATCTATATATTCCAGCACAAACGATCTTGTTTTACTTTGATACTGAGCCCGTTGAGGACACTTTCTGAATTTCAACCGTTTATCTGCTTAAAATTTATGGTTTTTCATATTGCTCTCAAGTCTGTACGAAAATCTTTTTGAAACTCTGTATGAATGAGATTGTTAATTTCCAATCCTCAGATGAGTAGCAGCATCCACTTGAAAGCGTCTTCCACAACGGCTTCAATCTGCCTCTTCAAACGCATAGGTACACCCAAGTCGTTAACTAATTAACGATTCAATTACCAAGCAACAATTTCACACTTACTGCAAGCAAACGATTTGAATGTACCCTCATCAACTGACGTCCTCTGACGACGAGGGTTGAGCTGTATGCCAACTTGTTGCAAGAACAAATTATGGTCACTCCCTACGCTCAAGTTCCAGCAGCAGCAACAATGAATAGCCGCGTTCGATGCTAAATTAAATTCCATATGTTCCTACAGCTTCGACTTGGAGAGCATCTTCAATGTGGATGTGTTTCATGACTCGTGGAGATCTTGCGCGGTGATTAAGGAGTCAACCGATCAATCACACAGCTTGGACCTCACACACGGGTGGAGAGTCATTACTCATGACAGGAACATCGGTTGGATGGATTTCTCGAGGTGAGGAATGGACGACGATAAGTTCTTCCGTATCTTAGATTTGATCTGGAGAGGGTATGTATCGTATGACTGCAATTTGTTGGGTTCTGATTTGAAACTTCCTCTGGAAATTGCTTTTGCAGCTGTAAAAAGAGGATGTCTACAGATACGGGTGAAACAGATATATTCATAAGGGTTTATCAAAGCTTTGTTCGTCTTAGGCTGAAATACATTTTACCAAATTAGCAGTATCAAATTATCTACTCCTTATATATACTTTTCAGATGCACTATAATGCTTTTCTCAGTTCGTAATAAGTTTTATAATATTAAAGCAAAGTGTTGAAAATTGCTTTCAGCGGTAATTTCCTGGCGAACAAATCGTGATCGCCGCCTGCCTTGCACTTGAACTTTCCGCGAAGAAACCAATCTCGGCAGCATAATGCGAATTTCTCGCCAATTTTGTCTTGCGCAGCCGCATCCCTTGGCCGTCTGACGCGCCGAGGCGAGGTGGCGGCCATCAACCGCGCCAGCACTGCATTGGCACTGGCTGCAATTATGGCCACTTGTTGAAAAGCCTTTTAACACCTTTCGACTTACCTACTGGTTTCCCCCATTGCATCGCATCGCAGAGGAAGACCGGCAATTTTCCGACAATAGCATCTATTCCCCTCGCGGAGACTTCAACACCGATGCAGGCAACAAACCCCCTTCAACCGAGGACCGATGAACGTTAGTCCCTTTCAAATGGCAAAATACGATTATCGCCGTTCGGATCGGAAAATTACCGCAACCAATCGGATCGCTAAGTTATCTGACACCTTGTGGCATTGCGTCAGGGTCATGGTCCAGCAGATTGGAATCTTCTGCCCAGCTAAGAGATTGATTTATTTAAGGCAGTGGAACTGCCAAGCGGAAGGAAAGCTCAGCTATGATTGCAAAACTATATAAAAAATGGCGACTAAAGTGCGATCTTATCGCGCCATGATGTTTCGTTTCCCATCCATTAGTAACTGTTCCAATGTGTGTGCGAATTTGGAATCAAACCAGATGGCATTAAAATAACTTAATAACTGTGGCAAATTTGGAAAACGATGAGTCATAAATAAAACACCCAACACTGGAACGGCCACTGAACTCGTCAAGTTCGAAAATAGTACGGCAAACACCAGTTTGAGCTGCGAGTTTTATATTTTTCTATTTTTTATCTACTAAACGTTAGGCTCTTCATAGTGTCACTAGCTTAGACAGTCAATATAGTTTAGGAAATAAAAATTTGGATTGATGTGTAAAACTCCTCCTCGAAGTTATTCATTGATTCCTTTCGGAATTTCTCCAAGGATTCCTCACGAGATACCTTCACTGCTTTCTTCTGGAACCCTTTTAGGAATTTCTTCCGAGATTCTCCTGGCATTTCCACAAGTATGGCGCCGTCCACAAATTACGTAACGCTCTAGGGGGAGGGTGAGAGTATGGCCAAGCGTTACGGTCCATACAAAAAAAAATGGGTTTTCATACAAAAAAGCGTTACGAAGGGGGGAGGGGGGGGGGGTCTAAAAATCTCGATTTTAGCGTTGCGTAATAAATGGATGCTGCCTATTTGTTTGAGATACCTTCCAAGTTCCAAGATTCCGTCAGGGATTCCTCCACATATTCCTTCATCGATTCTTCCAGAGTTTATTTCTGAGATTTCATCTGGAATTCTTCTCGTGACTTCCACAAAGATCCCTCCATAAATTCTTAGATTCATCTAGGCACTTCTCCCAGAATCACTCCAGGGATTCATCAAGAATTACTCCCAATATTCCTTTGGAGATTTCTCTCGCTATCCGCGACTCGTTCATTCTTTCCTGACGGAATTTCTTTATGGAGCTCTCCCAGGGTTCTGGCCAAGACATAAGGTTTCCCTTTGGTGTTTTCGCTTTTGTAATCATTTAAAAATCCACTGGATTATAATTTCCCAGCTATATTTAACATGATCAAACTTATTTCGTTGACTTGTTGTGCAACAGATGATCCTACCATGAACTCAAACGAATTTGTGTACGTCAGCCACTGCGAAGCAGTATAAATTTCACAATATTTTCGAGGATTTCACTTTTTGCGGGATTCCTTTAAGAGTTTCTCCAGGTTTACTTCAATTAATTCTTTCGGAGTTTCCTGCATTGATTACTATCAGAATTTCTTAAAGTTATTCTTCGGCCAATCTTCATGAATACCTGTCTGGATTTCTTTCGGGATTTTTCTTGATAATCTTTTATTGATTTCTCCCAGAATCTCTACACAGGGATTCCTGCAGTTATTCCTTCACAAGTTGCTAATGTAATTTCTTTGAATATTGCTCCAGGACTTTTCCAGTAATTCCCATATTATTATTTCAAGGATTCTGTCCGAGATTCTATTGAAAATTCCTTCACGATTATTAAAGGAACGCCCTCAACAGTCCAGGTTTCCTGCCGGGATTATTTTCTAAATTTTTAAAGATTTTCAAAATTTCCTTCGGAGATTTCTTATGGTGTATTTTTACCAAACATTTTTCTATGATTTTTAAGGATGCACGCAAAACAAGAAAAGCTACAAAACTTGGGATATGCCTTCCCTACCAGTTTATGTATTTAAACTATACAAAAATGTGATAAATCATTGTATTAAGAAGCGCTACAGGGTTCCAAAGGTTACATACCACTAAACACAAACACTTCTATTCAAGCAGAGACAAACCCGAGAAATTGAACCGGGTTACGGAATTTTCCACTTGCAAGCCGCACACTGCCAGATTCAGGCTTTTCAGCGCACAATGGGTCTATTTACGAAGGCAAAAATGTTTCTGCCAAGTTCTGTTTTTTTTTTTTCATTATTGTGAAATGAGTACGGTCACTCTAGTGTGGCTTACCCATATTACGAAATTGTCTTTCTATTTATCTCAGGCTCCTGAACACTTACAGTGGTGGTATTTTCGGAAAAAATGTTAGGTTGGTCAGGAACCAACAGGTGATTCCACCACTAGGCGGCGCTAAAGGTCAAGCAAATTTTAAATTTCATATATTTCAGAACTCTGGTCACTTAGAAAGTTGCTGCAATGTTGTCAAGAACTTACAGTTAATGGAACACTTGTTTCTAAATTTCGCTACAAGGCGGCTCTAGTTACACATTTGCAAACATGTTAGAGTTTTTGATTTTCTATAAAGCATTCAACAAGCTATAATTTTGTTTCCTTTCCGAGTCAATGTATCACCTTCTGAAAAATCTTTTTTTTTTTGTAAATTTTTGTAGTTTTTCCGGGTTTTCTTTATGAACTTTCTCAACGGTGGAAAATTTTGTGGGAAACTTTTTCCACTTCATATGTTTTTTTTTAGATTCCAGAGAAAATTTGCTTTCATTTTCATTAAAAAAAACTTTGTTTCTACGATGCTTCGTACTTGAGTTATGATTTTTGAAAGAAAAGGCTTATATGGCATATTTGGACATTTTTCAACAAAATTGACCATAACTCAAAAACGAAAAAAAAAACTACATTCCAAAAAATTCAGAGATTATAGGGTGACAATAGTTATTTATGTAACAAGTTGCAAAATGATGATTTTTTCAGCACGAGTCGTACATTTATTCAACGAGGCTTGCCGAGTTGGATAAATACGACAAGTGCCGAAAAAATCGAGTTTTGCAACGCGTTGCATACAACATTTTTTGCAATTATGAAAAATATCCTCAAGTACGATCATTTCTGACTGCTCAGACAGGTCTCAGCTGAAACCACGTGCGAGCATCTATGCGCACTAGCCCATTTTTTCAATCAGGTAGTCTAAGTTAATAAGATGATTGGTTCAAGATTCTGGCAGCAGGCGGCGTTAATATTCTCACATTTTCCTGAAAGTTAGCTAGTTAGCTAAAAATGATACAAATTTGGGCTCGAATGGAAAACTTTTCATGAAGTTAGAGCAACTCTAGTAAAGTGATTTATATTTGAGTGTAATTCGTTAAATTTCGTTAATTGCTGGAAACTAATACATAGCTCTTTGAACTTCTGACTTGACGAAGATACGTTCAGCGTCCTGAAAAGGGCACTCCAAAAACACGTAAAGTGTAAAGCGAGCCTATAGCTCTTCACCACAGCGGGCCAAGAACAACAGAGCAGTGTTTACCGAGTACTTGGAAACGCTGTTGCACAAAACTGAACAATTACATATCAAATCATACGAAGTTCCATAATCAGATTCACAGCTATCACATACAAATGAATCGGCTTGCTAAACATTCGCCATGTGATAGCTGAGTCGGCAGTGGACATCAGTTAATGATTTGACCAGCATGCTGCAGTTCTACTTAGACAAATTTGACACTTAGACAAGTGTAACCAAGCACTTAGTCGCATCGTGTCCGTTGTCAAATGTCGTGCTTCCTTCAAAGAGCGAATAGCTCACTGAAAGCATTGAACGTGTCCGTGTCTTTTTGTTAGATACTTTGCCACCCGTGGAGATGGCTCAGTATAATGCCCAACACTTGGATACCAGAATAGCTGACTCAGGGTCAATGAAGTCATATCGTGATGCTCCAATGCGAGCTAACTCATCAGCCATTTCATTTCCAGCGACACAAGGTGAATAGCATTTGCTGAATTCAACTTCTCGATTTGAGTTCAACAAACGATAACTAACTTTAAGTTAAAATACACAAAAATAAAAATTAAAAAAAAAAGATAACTAACTTTGACATATAATTGGCCGAAGCAAGTGCTTTAATAGCAGTCTAGCTATCTGAACAGAAGTATATGACTTTGCCCATTATGTGTTGCTGAAGTGATGATTGCACCCCGCACATAAGAGCAAAGATTTCAGCCTGAAAAACGGTACAGTGTCTACCAAGTAAGTAAAACCGATGCAGCCTTACCTCACGAGAGTGGACACCAGCACCTGCTCGACCTTCAAAAAGAGAGCCATCAGTGTAACATACGATGCCGTCTGAAATACTTCTCTCCCGATAACCAGATGTCCACTCTTCCCGGAAAGGGAATTTCGCACTCTTAGAAAAAATCATGTAAATTTAAGTTCACTTGGATGCACATAAAAGGAGCGGCCCGTTTGACACAAATTTACGTCTACTATCACAAATAAAGTCGAGCTAGAAATCTCTAGAGCTGAAGCGAGAGATAAAACATATGTAAGTAAAATAATGAACTGGATTCGAACTGTGGTCCGCTGATTGAGAGGCACGTACTATACCTCTCGGCTGTATCACCGAGTTGTGAGACAAACGATAAATATAAAACTGTTTCCACCTATCTGGTCAGATAGGTTTGTTGACATCTTGTGCAACCAACTTGAACTTACATAATGGATGTAAAATTGAGTCAATTTTGCCATTCAGTCACGAAATGTTTACGTACGTTGATGGTTCACGTCCCGTGTAAATTCCTAATTTTTTAAGAGTGCGTGGAAAATGTCCTATATGGAAAATTACAAGCAATTGTAAGATCACTTGGAGCAAGGACAACTTTGTCTCAATTCACCAAAAGTGGAAACAACGAGGTGTGTGTTGTTGTGCGGTTCACAGGAGTTTCCTCTAGTAGACCGAGTACCCGTAGACGGTAAGTGCAAGAAAGTGCTTCTTATTTGAGATGAATGTGTAGTGGAGCAACATCAAAGAGAACTTCTAGCGCTGCCATGGGAGTTGAAGAGAACGCTCCAGACATCGTCATTAAACACATCCTTTGAAGATGGCCTAACTTTGATTGGATCGTTCTCATTTCGCCCTTTTGCTACCGCACAAGACATCCATAGGCCAATATTGGCCGAACAACAGTTTTGTAAATCCATTTGATATACTTGGGTTTTAGACCCCAAGTTGTACCAAAGGTTCGCCGGCATTGCCCGAAGGCCATACAAGCTTTCTTGATTCTGGACTCAATGTGAGGTGTCCAGGAAAGCTTGGAATCAAGAATGACTCCAACGTACTTTACCTGTTCAGTCACATCGATTTCAGAATCAAAGAGACGTAAAGGTCGAACGCCATTACGGTTTCGAAAGGCCATGTTGGCGACACCAACCCTCAACTACCTGAAGGGCGCTTTGCATCAGGTCGAAAAGGGTGATGATACACATACCAACTAACAATGCTAGGTTGCCTCAATAGCGTATCTGCTACGAGATTCCACGAAAGCGGCGACAAGACTCCCTCTTGGGGGCATCCACAAACACTCAATTTCCTAATCCCTACTAGACGCAATGTCGAGAAGAGATATCGGTTTTTGAGCAATTGATGAATGCAATTGGAAATCATTGGAGATATACCATGACTCCGTGCGGCCTCCAATATGGCATCGAAAGGCACATTGTCAAAGGCACTCTCGTTATCTAAGAATACACCCAAACAAGATTGCTTTTGAGCGAATGCTTTCTCGATATCGTAAACAACCTTGTGTAAAAGAGTCACAGTGGACTTACCAGATTGGTAGGCATGTTGGTTCACATGAAGAGGCACGTTGGCCAGATGAACATCACTGATATGATGATCCACAATGCGTTCTAAGCATTTCAGAAGAAAAGAGGTCAAACTGATAGATCTGAAACTCTTTGCTTCTTAATACGACGCACGACCCACTTTCGGAATTAGGGATTTGGGAATATACCCTGTAGCACAGGGGTTTTCAGATCTTTTGCTTCGCGGTGCACTTTAAAGAAATAAATCGTCGCGTGGTGCACTCTTTCAAAGTTTTAAAAGATTTGATTTGTTTGTCACAAAACTCTAGTGTATTTTTCGATGCCAGTTCGTGGTACACAAACAAGTCGTGTCGTTGAAAAGATTTTCTTTAACTGATCATGACTATGACTTGATTGTATTTCTGCATTGCTTGTGGACCATTACTTATTTGCTAGGGGTTTTTCTTCAAAATTTCAGTCAAGGTCTTTAACCCTTATGTGGCCGGCAGGGTACCCGGGTACCCAGCACCCATTTAAAATACACGGTGTAGAAAAAAGCAAAAAGTTTGCCGGCCACATAACGGTTAAGCATCCTTAGCGAGATTCTCAGCAGCTCCATGGGAAATTCTTTCCTAAACAATGAACATATTTTGGAGGACTCCTGGTGAAGGCCTCGGTGGTGGAGTACTGCTTCTATACATAAAAGATTTGTTACTTACTCCAAAGACTATTATTCATAATTTCATGATATATTTATAAGAACTGGTAAGATTTTTGGAAGATCTTCTTCGGTATTCATGACAAACTTATAAAAATATTTGATAAAATTTACATGGTAGCTTCTTCGAATAAATAGAGAACAATTACGGATGAAATTTCCTTTAAAAAAAATGAGCATATTTTCTGAGATTAACTTGGTAAACTTCTTGCGCATTGATACATAGATTACCAGCGTTTTTGAAGTTAGATTCCTTCCTTCAACCTTAAATACCATGATTGATTCCCGATGAGACCCATTGTAGGTTTCACTCGTTTTTTTTTGTTTTTTGGATTGCCAAAGATCTCTACAACTGTGACTTTTTCTATCAGAAACTTTCCAACAGTTCCAGTGTAAGACCTTCTACTTCTTCTGCTTTATGGCTCGACGTCCCCACTAGGACTTGGCCTGTCTCGCTTCAACTTAGTGTTCTTTGAGCACTTTCACGGTTATTAATTAAAGGGCTTTCTTTGCCTGCCATTGCATGAATTTGTAAATTGTGTGGCAAATACAATGATACACTATGCCCAGGGAGTCGAGAAAGTTTTCCCGACCGGAACGACAATCAAACCCACCGTCTCCTGATTGGCGATCCGTAGCCTTAACCACAAGGCTAACTGGAGATCCCTGTGTAAGACCTCCATGTTCTGAATTTATTTTAAGTTTTCAAAATTCATTAAAAAAGTGTTTAGTATTTTTCATTGATGGTCCAGTGAACAAGTAACAATTTCTAGTTAAAAAAGCTTTTGGGAGATACTTAGAACTACGATTGAACCTATATCGTTTTATTTTGGTTTTATGATGGTTAAACCAGGCTTCCTTTATTATGTGTGACTTAACAAAACAAAACAGACAATAATAATTACTGTGAAGGCAACATATTTGGAGGGCACGCGGTGCACTTAGCAAAGCTTCGCGGTGCACCATCTGAAAACCGCTGCTGTAGCAAAACTGCAAACAAGTATTTTTTTTTTCAAAACATGTTTGAAATGATCAAATCCCTTCTGAAGCAAAATAAGATAAATCCCATCTGCCCCAGGAGATTTGAAAGGAGCAAAGCTATTAAGTGCCCACTCAATCGATTCTATAGTTACAATACTCCGAGCCAAAGCCAGGGAACCGTAACTACAAGAAAAGACATCAGGTTCATCCGAAGATGTAATATCCACACATCCAGGAAAGTGTGTGCTGAATAAGCATTCCAGAACTTCCTCATCAGAGGAAGTCAGATCGCCATTTGGCAAACGAAGTTCGTTCACCCGGAAATCCTTAGATTTCGCAAGGATTTTGTTTAACCGACTGACTTCACTCAAGCTGGAAACATTTGTACAAAAGTTTTTCCAGCCGGATCGTTCAGCAGACCGGAAAGCTTTCCTATAGGCCTTGCGAGCCGACCTGAAAGCCTCCGAACAAGCCGAACATCGTCTGTTCCAACTCTTTCTACATTGTTTCCTGAGTTCCGCCAGATCAGAGTTCCACCAAGGGGTTCCTCTTGTGATCTTCACAGACCGTAGAAGGCATGCTTCTTCAAAAGCTTCCATGATGAAGGTCGTTGTAGTATCAACGGCATCATCTAAATCACTTGGAGTGTCAATGGATGGTGAGTATCCATGAAATTTGGCCGCAACCAAATCGGTAAAGAGATCCCAGATGGTTGACTGGGGGTTCCTGAAACGCAAAGTTTGCGAAGTAACATTTAAATGTTCAAGAAAGGTGTAGCGATGGTCTGATAGAGATTCTTTATCTGACTCATGCCCAGCTCGTGACTTATTCTACTAGAGCAAAGCGTTATATCTAACACTTCCTCTCTAGCAGATACCATGAAGGTTGGGCGGTTGCCTATGTTAAGTAATGCAAGATCTGTACTACTTAAGTACTCCATCAAACTGGAGCCTCTCAAGTTAATGTCTGAGCTGCCACAGATGATATGGTGAGCATTAGCATCACAGTCCATAACTATGTCGAAGTTTCCTGAGAGATTCGAACAAATTGAACAGATAGCTTTGTGTGATCAATACTGTCGTACGCTGCCTTGAAGTCGATGAACAGGTGGAACATTGGGAGCTGATATTCGCGAAATTTTTGAAGGATTTACCGCACGGTGAAGATCTGGTCCATTGTCGAGCGGCTATCGACGAAGCCTGGATAACATCTCACAAACTCATTTACTTTAGGTGAAAGAGGGCGGAAGATGATCTGGGATAGCTTTTTGTGGGCGCATTCAGAATTGTGATCGCTCGGAAGTTCTCATACTCCAACTTCCTGTGTATGGGGCATACAATGATCCCTTCCTTTTACTCCTTCGGTAGCTGTTCGGTCTCTCTGATCCGGACTATTATCCGGTGCAGGCAGGTGGTCAACTTTTCTGAGTTCCGCTCCGATACACCAGCCTTACCATCTAACTTATTGTTCCTGAGCTACTGGATAGCATTCTTAACTTCCCTCAACGTGGCAGTTGGCTCGTTGTTGTTCCCTGTTGCTCTGACGTAGTCATTTTTTCCGCTGCCTTGGTCCTACATACCTGTACTTCCCGCACTATTCAGGTGTTCGTCGTACGACGGTCGTAGTACTGCTTCCACCTTTCGATCACCTCACATTCATTCGTCCGTCAAGATGCTCCCGTCCTTATCCCTATACATTTCGGTTTGCGGAACTTAGCCTTTACGGAAGACGTTGAGCTTCTGGTGTGAACAGCACAGCAGTTCCATTTGTTCGCACTCCACTTCTTCCAGGCTCCGCTTTATCTCTCGGAAAAGGCGGGCCTGCAGCTTCCGCGTTCTTTTATATCGTTCCACGTTCTGCCGAGTTCCATGCTGCAGCATGACCGACCACCCTCGCTGCGTTCTTCTCTTCCAAAATCTCTCCAACGACGTACGGCTGTTTGTCTAAACATCTACTATTCATTACATATGTTTCCCAGCTTTCGATATCGAAACCACCATCCCATGACTAAACGATGTGCTTACGCATATCAACAACAACGGCTTGAATCATCCAGCCACTCCCCCAAACAACACCCCCCAAGCCGGTTCCGGTGCGCAGTGATCCATTTATCCTGCTTGAGTGGGTCCGAAATCGAATCTGTGCACCAGCCAATAACAACAGCATACTCACCCCCCTTGTCTGTCGATGATGATGGTGTTGATATGTGCAGCACGTTGCATAATGCATAAACCTAGCGGAAAAAATGCGTTTATGACTAACTCGCTTCGGCACGCCGGCTGTGTTTTGTAATAGCATTTCGTGTGCACACTACTGCACAGTCGGATGCTTATACAGATGACTAACGAAAAAACACTCACTGGAAGTCATTAAATCTCCCAGCTGTCGGAGCTGTTTTGGAGCAAAAACAGTGTATGGATGCTGATGCTGACATTTTCGGTTCCGCGTAGAGCTAGGGTTTACAGACACAGTGTCAGATAAAAAGCTGAAGAGCTTGTTTGTATCAATAAATGAATTGGCTAAAGGTTCGGGAAAACTGAAATAACCTCGCCCAAGACCGACAAAGATGGAACGTGTAAGCACTGGAGTAAAGTTACCATAAAGATGCCAAAAGATATCAAATCATTATGCGACTTTGAAGAAGAATAGCTTTGATTTCATCCGTACTAACAATGTATCGACTATGATGCACTTCATGTGATGAAAGAAACGCTCACAAAACTAAGCTGATACCCCCCTGACGAATATGACCCAATTCCGAAAGATGATAATTTATTGTTTCACTTCCCGGGTAGCTCTCCAAACCGGTTCCGTTACTCGTTCTGGGTGTCTCGTCCCAATCAACCAACAACACCTTTCTCCGATCGATTAAGGCGTCCGTCCGTCCGTCCAAAGTCGGTGGAATTCAACCATCATGCACAAAGAACAGGTTCACTGATCGCTCTGTGACTGTTTTCTTTTTGCCGCTTCCTCACCCCTCGCGATAATCTCTGTTGACTGCCACCGACGAACCCGATCCGGGAAAACTGCATTCCCACCCGGACAGAGTTCAAGTACTGACGATCAAAAAGTGATATTGGTTTGTTTGAGATAAGAGGTAAAAGTACTGGAAATAATAGCAAAAATTTGTTCTTGAACCATCTAACCAATAGCAAAATATGATATTTGAAGATCAATGAAATAGCTCACTGCTATTGGCTAGATCTTACCAAGAGCTAAATGTGCTATGATGATGATGTTCCAGGAGTAAAATTGAGATATTATTTTCAGTACTTTTACCTCTTATCTCAAACAAACAAATATCACATTTTGTTCTCCATATCAAAATATGCTATTATTGAGCTTTTTTCTTCTGCTCGGGCAGTCACCGCAATATCGATGGTCATCACTGCGTCGCACACACAGCGGATCACCCCATTCAAATGGGGAATAATCATCATCTCGGGATAATAAATCAACCATAATTGCCACCTGTTTGTCACTGTCTCTGGAGTGCAGTCCAAGTGCTATGTGCTGCTCCCATTGCATACCATTCGCCCATTAAGTGAGCCCTAAACGATTTTTCTAATTACGATAAGCAGTAAAATCCGGTCCTCAGTCTGGGTCCAATCGGAGTCAACTCTATCTAATCTGGCATGGCACTTATCGCAGCATGAAAGCATACATCTTCCGATAGGTGGTATGGAGTACCGAATCGGGTTTTACAGGTGCATCGCCGGTACACCGGGACAAACAACCGACCAGCAATTCAACCGATCGCTGATTGTTTGACTGATAGACTGTCTGTGTGTGGTGTTCCACGATGCCACCACGATGAGGAAAATCGACAGGAAGGGTGTAGCGTTTTTTTTCGTTCTTCAGAAGTGGAGTTTCAACGTGTTGCAGTCAAGCGTGGAATGTGGAGGTTAGATTTATGTGTTAGCAGGGCCAGAGATGCTAATTAGCGATTTGTCAGATGCGCGGAAGTCCGAGATGAATGGGACTAGATGAGTGAATCAATCAAATGGGGTTCGATGGGAGGGAAGATGTTGAGTGAGTTGAATGATGAAGTGTAGTAGACACATTAGATAAATACTTGTACATGAAAGACTATTTTACAACAAAATTCATGATGAACTTTTCCTATGAAAAATTTCATTTCTCAGGAATGTCTTCAAAAATTCGCGCAGTAGATTTCAAGATTAAGAAAAAGATAAGTTCTGTGGAAAACATACTTTTCTGAATTTTCCACCTGAGGTGTTTTAATTAAACTAGAATTGGTGTCCGGCTAAACGATCAGATGTGCGAGATGTGCGAGAGTTTGACAGTTGAATCTATGTACTAGGTTAGGGAATTCGGCTTATCAGTCCTTGATTCTCTAGAACGAAAACGGTTATGATTCGGTAACGGTCCTTCTTCTTTATGGCTCGACGTCCCCACTGGGACTTTGCCTGCCTCGCTTCAACTTAGTGTTCTTTGAGCACTTCCACAGTTATTAATTGAAGAGCTTTCTTTGCCTGCCATTGCATGAATTTGTTTATTCTTCATTACACCAACAAAGCTATAGCCGAGCAGGAATGAATAACTGACACATAACTGAAGCATACTGAAATCAGGTATCATACCAAGACAAGGTATTGGTCGGTTATCCTGATATTGAAACTAACTCATTTTGGTATTTTGTAGTTATTGACACAATACCTCAACGAGTTATTGGTTTGGTGTTGAGGTCTGCTTGAGTTATTATTCAATTATGGAAAAATCGCTATTTGTATGGAAAAATCACCGATTATTTTTTAGGTATTGCCATACCTGATGTCATTATTCGCGCGTTATCCACAGAATACACATCAGTTATTATTTTAGGTATTTTACCTCTTATGCAGGGCTACTTAATACCTCATTCAGGTTGCAGGTATTCGATTTTCCATACCTGAGCTAGTTATTCTTCAGCTATTTTCTCCTGCTCGGGTAGCCATGGAAATGTTTGACACTTCACAGGTCATTTTGACAGACCGCACACATGCACGAAAAAGACAGACTACTTGCCGTCTTTTTAAAGCTCATGTTACATCTGTCAAAATGACCTGAGATCTTTCACTCATTTTAAGGTTAGGTTCGTTGGTGTATTAAAGAATTGTGAGGCAAGCACAATGATAACACTATGCACAGGAAGTCGAAAAAAAAATCCCGACCAGAACGGGAATCGAACTCCCCATCTTCAGATTGGCGATCCATAGTCTTAACCACTAGGCTAACTGGAGACCCCCCGGTAACGGTAACGGTGTGTACAAATAAACACCTCTCTACCTAGTTCCTCTGAGGATGGTAGCAACCTTTACCAAAGATGTTCGGCCATTTGGCCGAATGCCATCTCGCCGAAAGGTTCATTTGGCCGGATGCCGTTTAACCGAATTATAATCAAAATAATTCAGAGGTAATTTTTGACATTCTAACTATTAATATGATCTTCAGTAATATATCCTTCTTTTAATAATAGCCTATTATTTCTAGTTTTGACTTTCTTCACGTTGAAACTATCAATATTTTATCAAAGATTTTTTTCCTTCTTAGAATCATAGGCTGTTCTTTCTAGTTATGCTGATGCGGGGAACAGTGGCATGGTCACTTAAGTTCATCATCTATTTTTCGGCAAAACGGCATTCGTCCAAATGGCGTTCGGTCAAATGACCCGGAACCTTTATCAAAACAAACGTTAAACCGAATGACATTAAATCCCTTTTATCAAGCAAGGTTGTACTTTCGAGTCAATCATACTGTTACACAATAAATTAGTCAAATTTCGGGTCCTATTTCTGGGTGTCAGGCCATTCGGCCGAATGCCATTTGGCCGAAAAATTATTAAAAGGATTTCGAGGAGCAGACAAACTCTGGGTAACATTCTAGCTGTCAATATGATCATCAGAAATATTTCCTTTTTTTAATCGTAGACCATACTGCCCCCACTCGCATAACAGTCTCATCTTTGCTGGGATTCCTATTCATATGGGACAGTTATGCGAGTGGGGGCAGTATACTTTCTATTTAAACTATATGAAACGTCTATTTATGGTAAAGGCATTGAAACTGTGTATATTTTTGTCAAATGTTTTTTCTTCTTTGAATCATAGACTGTTCTTTCGAATTGTACTGATATAAAAAACAATGCAGTGGCATGATCAGAGTCCATCACTCCCTTTTCGGCCAAACGGCATTCGAAGAAATGGCCCGGAACCACTTCGTGTTAGTTGTTCATGGACCAAACTGCTAACTCTACCATAGAAGTTTTTTTCTTACTTTTAAGAATGGGCTGTTCTTTCTTGTAATGTAGGGTATCGCGCCACTTGGGCGGTGGCTTCTATATTCGTCTGTTTTCCACTACAACTCAGTCAATTTTGGACCAATTGACTTGAAATGTTGTGCACGGGTAGATACCATACCTATCTCACCACATTCCAAAAGTTGTGTAAATTGATTCAAACTTGACTGAGTTATAGTGGAAAACAGACGAATATAGAAGCCACCGCCCAAGTGGCGCGATTCCCTATCTCAACTTTCAGAACACAGATTGATTTTAAATGTTTACACTATTAATCTTCCATTAAGAAAAAGTTACACATTATCTTTCACATTATGCATGAAATGACCAAACAGTGGCTATCCCAAGTAAAAATTCCATTGCTACTTGGCTTTGTTTGATTTTTATTAAGGTTTTATTACAGCAATAATTAAAACTCACAGTTTTATGAGTGCTTTTATGAAAACCATTGATAAAATGTTTTGTAGTATACTTGAAGATATTCATAAAGACAGATTTTAAGAGTAAACAAAACTTTCCGATATGTAAACCTTCTGGCAATCATTATTACCACAATAAAACTGTTAAACTCTCAACAGATGGCGATCCGTTCGATTAGTAATGACATCTGTTGGTGGAAAAGCAGAAACTACGACGCTGCTAGGTTTATTGCGGTCATCATAAAAGTAAACTTGCTTTCGTTTTATTTTCGCTGATTATTTTCGTCGCCATATTGAAGAATTAGCTAACGTGAATGGAAAATAGTTAATTTTGCTTAAATTAGCAATGAATTGATAGTTTGCCACCATTTTCATAACATGCTCACATAAATAAACTCTCTCTGCTGAGTTTTCTTGTGATTCGAGATAGTTTTACTAAAGTCACAAATTGATTTATTTCATTCGAAGATGATAACATTGACTATTTTCGAAGCGCATTAATTTTATGATTCTGCAACCCCAATATTCACGGTAAATTCTAAGGCGCTTAAGCCTATCAGCACAATAATTACTGAAATATTACTTTGAAATGATCGCTTTCTACTCCTGAACTTAACGTGCCATCGCAGAAGTTTCTCTGCATCTTGAGCTGTCATAGTTTTTGTTGAAAAAAAAACAACAACAAACGAGAATGGAACATTGTTCAAACTAAGTTTTAAAACGGGTTTATTGCTACTCTTAATGCGGTTTGCAAAACCTCTCCGAGAGTGGTCCACTTAGCCGGAAGATGCTCTAAAAGAGGTTATCAAGAGGTTTTGATGTATGATTCAGTTTTATTACAAGTTTTATAAAATTGGTCATGAAGATCTCTTGTAGAGCCGAACAAAACTTAAAATGTTACTTGGGTATAGTGTCTTGCGGGGTTTTAATAGTGATTGTTTCAGCGCTTGGTGTTACAAATACTTCAGAAATTTCTTCCACGATTCCGTCCGACATCTTTCCGTAGACTGCAAGATTGCGTCGAAGAATTTCTCAAGGAATTTAACTTTGGCTTCCTTAAGTGATTACATCCTGGATTCCCCCAGAGATTGCTTAAAGAATTCCTCTGGGGATTTCACCAGACATTCATCCAGGAATTTCTCTGGGGATGCCTTTAGAGGTTCCTTCAGTGCGTTCCTGTTTAGTGCGTTTTTCGAAGACTGCTTCAAGAATTTCTCCGGTGGTTTCTAAAGAAATTTCATCAGATATGCTATAGATATTCCCCCGAAGATTGCTACAGATTTTGCTAGAGAATCCTCCAATTCTTCCATCTGGAATTACTTAAATTATCTCTACAGGATTTTTTCCAGGTATTCTTTCAGAAATTATATCAAAGATTATTCTGTAGTTAATCCAGGCATTCCTTCAAAATTTTCTACCAAGGATGCTTTAGGATCTATCAAGGAATTCCTTCAACACTTCTTTAAGAAACTACTGTACACATGGTTTCATTCAGAATGTTTTATCAGGGATTCCTTCGGAAATTCTTTCAGGAGTTCGTTTACTAATCTATCCTGTTATTTCTTAGATATTATTATTTTTTGCTTCCTAAATTTTTTTAGGGGTTTCTTTAGTTATTTCTCCAGGAACTCCTCTAGGAATTCCTGCAGTGTTATTGCATAAATTCTTCTAGGGATTGACTAGGGTATTCCTTCTTCGATTCTTTCAGAAACAGCTCCAGGGATGCTTCCAGGAGTTCCTTCAGGGACTCCTGCAGCAAGGATTTTAAAAAATTTCTTCCAGGATTTCCACCAGGAATTCCTCTAGAGATTCCTCCTGGGATTCCTTCTGGAATCACTCCAGGGCTTACTTCTGAAATTCTTCCTTAGTTTCTCCAGCCACGCCTCCAGGTATTCCTCAAAAAATTTCTCCAACGGTTTTTCAGGAATTCCTCCAGGAATTCCTCCGGGGATTCCTCCGGGAATTTCTCCGGGAATTTCTCCGGGAAATTCTCCGGGAATTTCTCCAGGGATTCCTCTGGGAATGCCTCCAGAGATTCCCGTGGAAATTCCTCCACGAGGTATTTTTCAAGAAATTCCTCCAACGGAATTCCTTCAGGAATTCCTCCAACGGAATTCCTCCAGGAATTCCTCCAGGAATTCCTCCAGGAATTCCTCCAGGAATTCCTCCAGGAATTCCTCCAGGAATTCCTCCAGGAATTCCTCCAGGAATTCCTCCAGGAATTCCTCCAGGAATTCCTCCAGGAATTCCTCCTGGAATTCCTCCAGGAATTCCTCCTGGAATTCCTCCAGGAATTCCTCCTGGAATTCCTCCAGGAATTCCTCCTGGAATTCCTCCAGGAATTCCTCCTGGAATTCCTCCAGGAATTCCTCCTGGAATTCCTCCAGGAATTCCTCCAGGAATTCCTCCAGGAATTCCTCCAGGAATTCCTCCAGGAATTCCTCCTGGAATTGCTCCAGGAATTCTTCCAGGAATTCCTCCTGGAATGCCTCCTGGAATTCCTCCTGGAATGCCTCCAGGAATTCCTCCAGGAATTCCTCCTGGAATTCCTCCAGGAATTCCTCCTGGAATTCCTCCAGGAATTCCTCCTGGAATTCCTCCAGGAATTCCTTCTGGAATTCCTCCAGGAATTCCTCCTGGAATTCCTCCAGGAATTCCTCCAGGAATTCCTCCTGGAATTCCTCCAGGAATTCCTCCTGGAATTCCTCCAGGAATTCCTCCTGGAATTCCTCCAGGAATTCCTCCTGGAATTCCTCCAGGAGTTCCTCCAGGAATTCCTCCAGGAGTTCCTCCAGGAATTCCTCCTGGAATTCCTCCAGGAGTTCCTCCAGGAATTCTTCCAGGAATTCCTCCAGGAATTCCTCCAGGAATTCCTCCAGGAATTCCTCCAGGAATTCCTCCAGGAGTTCCTCCAGGAATTCCTCCAGGAATTCCTCCAGGAATTCCTCCAGGAATTCCTCCAGGAATTCCTCCAGGAATTCCTCCTGGAATTCCTCCAGGAATTCCTCCTGGAATTCCTCCAGGAATTCCTCCTGGAATTCCTCCAGGAATTCCTCCTGGAATTCCTCCAGGAATTCCTCCTGGAATTCCTCCAGGAATTCCTCCTGGAATTCCTCCAGGAATTCCTCCTGGAATTCCTCCAGGAATTCCTCCTGGAATTCCTCCAGGAATTCCTCCTGGAATTCCTCCAGGAATTCCTCCTGGAATTCCTCCAGGAATTCCTCCTGGAATTCCTCCAGGAATTCCTCCTGGAATTCCTCCAGGAATTCCTCCTGGAATTCCTCCAGGAATTCCTCCTGGAATTCCTCCAGGAATTCCTCCTGGAATTCCTCCAGGAATTCCTCCTGGAATTCCTCCAGGAATTCCTCCTGGAATTCCTCCAGGAATTCCTCCTGGAATTCCTCCAGGAATTCCTCCTGGAATTCCTCCAGGAATTCCTCCTGGAATTCCTCCAGGAATTCCTCCTGGAATTCCTCCAGGAATTCCTCCTGGAATTCCTCCAGGAATTCCTCCTGGAATTCCTCCAGGAATTCCTCCTGGAATTCCTCCAGGAATTCCTCCTGGAATTCCTCCAGGAATTCCTCCTGGAATTCCTCCAGGAATTCCTCCTGGAATTCCTTCAGGAATTCCTCCTGGAATTCCTCCAGGAATTCCTCCTGGAATTCTTCCAGGAATTCCTCCTGGAATTCCTCCAGGAATTCCTCCTGGAATTCCTCCAGGAATTCCTCCTGGAATTCCTCCAGGAATTCCTCCTGGAATTCCTCCAGGAATTCCTCCTGGAATTCCTCCAGGAATTCTTCCTGTTATTTCTCCAGGAAACCCTCTTTCAATTCCTCCACGAATTCCTCCTGGAATTCCTCCAGGGATTCCTCCTGGAATTCCTCCAGGGATTCCTCCTGGAATTCCTCCTGGGATTCCTCCAGAAATTTCTCTAGGAATTCCTCCTGGAATTGCTCCAGGAATTCCTCCTGGAATTGCTCCAGGAATTCCTCCTGGAATTCCTCCAGGAAACCCTCTTGCAATTCCTCCACGAATTCCTCCTGGAATTCCTCCAGGAATTCCTCCTGTATTCCTCCAGGGATTCCCACACGATTTTTTCCAGCCACTCCTGTAGAAATTCCTCCAAGAATTCCGGTGATTCTTTTAGGAACAGCACAAGGGATTATTCCAAGAATTCCTTCAATGATTCCTCCACGATTTTTTATTGGGTTTCCTCCAGAAGTTTCTCCTGGAATTTTTTCAGGGAAATTACAACTCAAATATCTTGCAAGAAATCAGACTATTTCATGCAAGATATAACAAAAAACATTACTTCTATTAACAAATTGTTTACATAAAATAGTTCGATTAGAAAATATTCAAAATTCATTTTTGCAATTTCTCGGTTCATATTTTTGGAAATTTTTTTGATTCCTTCACCTTTTCGGAAATGTCAATGAGTATTGAGTAGGTTACCGAGCTATTTGGGCAGTGGCTTCTATTTTTGGGCTCTTTCCCGCTATAACGAAGTCAATTTTGAACCAATTTAAATTTTGTACATGACTAGATACTACACCTATCTCACCGCGTTTCAAAAAGTGTGTTAATTGGTTCAAAATTGGCTGAGTTATAGTGGAAAGGGCCCATAAGTAGAAGCCACTGCCCAAGTGGCTCGTTTCCCTATCTATGTTGTATGGAATCATATTCTCCCGTCCAGAGGCGCATAACAAGATCGTAACAAAATTATAGCAACTGTTGTTATAATTTTAACAACAAAACACATTTCATTTATTCAAACAGATGTACAACAATATATGTTATATTATAATATACTATGGTGCATTGCACCATAATATAACTGCCTGTAACATAATTTCGTAACACGTTTATTGTAATCTTTGTTATATTTTTTTGTAGCAAAATATTTCAAAATTTATAAGGTTTTTTGTGTTGTCGCGAAAAAGATTGATATTTTTTGTAATTTTGGTCACTCGAGCCCAACAGAGTAACAAATTTGTTCTGAAATATATAACAGAACTTGTTATAATTTTGTTATGATTTTGTAAGTTTAGTCAGACAAAATTTGATATAATCTTGTTATAATTGTATCTCAATTTGTTATATTTTTGGTTTACTTGAAACGAGTTTTGTTAGATTTTTTGTTATTTTAACTACTAACGGTATATGTTTTATAGCAACCGTTGTTACAAAAATCATTGTAACAACATAACACAATCTGTAATAATTTTGTTTTCCTCATTTAGATGGGAGCTTGTATTGATCACCGCTTAACTTTATCAAAATTTCATCTCTTTGCGTTTAACAAAAAATTAATTGAAATCAATAGAGTTTAGGTATTTTGGAGATAAATAATAATGGATATGCTTCGAATCAGCGTGAGTACTAGACAAACCAAATACTGCTTGCTCCTGTACAACCCGACCGGAAGCACCTAACAAGATAATAACAAAATTATAACAACCGTTGTTAGAAATAACAGAATTTGGTATAATTTTGTTGTAAGGATTCTTATAAGTGAATGACCATATCAAAATTGTAACCAAATTTGTTATTATTTTAGAAACAAAACTATAACAAATCTTGTATTATTTATTCAAACAGGTAATAACAAAATTGGTTACATTATGCATATGAAAATAATTGCCTATAACATGATTTCGTAACAGATTTATTATAATATTTGCTATGATTTTTGCAACAAAATAATTTTAAAATTTGTTGGATTTTTGTATCGACGCGAAAAAGTTTGATCATTTTTGTAATATTGACCATTCAAGCCAAAAGATTAAAAACAAAACGTATAACATAGGTAGCATTCATTTATAACGCAACGCTACGCTAAAATCGTCATGTTTTAACTCCCCCTCCTCACCCGGTACACTTTAGAGTATGAAAGTCCTAAAGCTTTTTTTTGTATTGACCGTATCGCTCGATTGTACTTCACCCTCTCCCCTGAGCGATACGTAATTTGTGGACGGCGTCACATTCCTTATGAAAAAAGTAACAGAATTTGTTATCATTTAGTTTTAATCTACTAAAGTCACATAAAAGTAGTGTTTTGAAGCTATCGTTATGCGATATCATTACAGCTAGAAGCTGTAGTAAAAAAAAATCTTGGGATATCAACATGACTTTTTATCAAAATAAACTGTAAGCTGGAATATAGCTGCAAATCAAATGATTCACAGATATCTGTTTTCTAATTTTTTGGGATTCTTTTATTGAACTCTAATCCAAATCCGGAATAGTTGCTAGATGATATGCCAATCGAATAAGAATCCAACCAACAATACCGTTGCTATTATACAGTTTTTTTTTGTAATGTGGCAGCTTTTGTAGCGTTCTCTGGTAGAAATTGGAGGGCAGGTGGAGAAAAAGGCTAACAAGAAAGAAAAATCTTCTCTAATGAACTTCGCGTAACTTCGAAACTGTGGAAAAGCAGGGAAGAGAAAGTCGTGTAGAAGTGAACCCACTTTATAGCAAATCTGCGCAAAATCGGTAAACGACAAAACTTTAATACCTCGGTTTCAGGCAAAACATAGCTAACGTATTGAAACGTCTTATGACCCCGGGAGCACTCGTCGTCCCAGACGGGGACTAACCTAAGCCCCAAGCAGCTGGTCTGAGCCTCGGCCGCTTCCGGGGTGGGCACTCAAGGCCAGCTTTTGGTCTCCCGGGTCCCAGGGCGTTTAGTGGAGGGGGAGTTTCGGACGGTGTTGAACCTATAACAACTACAGGAAAATTTACCTTCAATCTTGTATTCGGCTGATCCAGGTGCTGATACATGGGGTGTTTCACAATTGTCAAGGCGTTCTGCGAGCGGTCGGGGTACTGGTGAAGGGTGTCTTCGGGACGACCAGGGAGCGACCTTCAGGAGCGTCACAGGCGTGCGGTCGTAGATAGCTTGTTGCGTCGCAGCTGAGCGACTAATGCGTTGTCGGTGTGGTCGCTTGAATGCGACCAGAAAGCCGCCAGAGCGTCAGTTGAGGGCCCACACTAAACACGCCCGGTAACAGCAGGGGCGTGGCCGTGGAATTCCGTGGGGGGGGGATTCGTCGTTGAGCAGAGGGGCTTTGCCGGACCCGAAAATGCCGGCAGTACCGGCAGCTGGCTCGTGAAGGACGACCGGCATACGAGTGGTAGCCTGACCACGGTGTTTGATTGTAGAGTTTGTGATGCCGCCGGATAGCGACACTGTATTTCTCGAGAGCGTCTCGGATACGGCCGGCAAGCAGCGCCGATGGAGGGTAAGCGGCACGCGACCGGTCGGAGCATGGGCGTCGAGTAGCTGCTGCGCGGCTGGAGAGCGGACACGAGGGTATACGAATCACGTAGCTGTCCACTACCGCTGTTGCGTTGGCGGTCGGCGACGTTTGGTCGTAGAATGTTATTCCCTTCCCCCCCAAGGGGGGGGATGTACCGATAATAGTGGCGTATTCGCTGTGCGCCCGAACTAACCGACGATCCCACTTTCGCGAGGTTGCCTCTTCGGTGGCTGTTATTCGACTCTGGTCTTTTCGTTTTCTTCACCCAGTCCTTCGTTATCGTTCATCATCTGGCGTTCCACATATCCGCTATAGCATCGCAGCCAACTTCAGTTATTGTGTTTTCCACCGCAGATATGCGTTTTCACCCAGTTATCAGAAACTTGCGTTTGTTTTAAATCAACCGTTTGAGTCTAACTCGTATAAACTGTTTCCCTAATTTCACACACCGTAAAGAACTAAACAAATTTGTTACCGTTCGGTAACAGTATTCAGAAATAACAGTACATATTGGGGATTACGAAGCAAATTACCACAGTTGATCATGTGCGTGAAGCGCCGATTTTTTAACATGGGGAAGCATAGGAAGTCAATTTAAGAATGCTTCTAAAATATTCATAACATTATTTAATTAAAAACGGATTGATGTACGGGTTAAGAATCTTCGTTTTCTACACAATCAGTACCTAATCTGGGGAAAAAAAATTAATCAAAATTATATGCTAAAAAGTTTGCTAATTGAATTTCTCATCACTTACACCAACCCGCTTTTAATTAAATATTGTTTTGATTTTTTTTAGAAGCATTTGAAAACCGACCTCCTATGCTTCCCCATGCTAAAAAATCGGTCCTTCACGCATACAGTAAACTTTTTCCAGGTGGCAGCAGCGTATCTTCGAACTCCCGAATAAGTGATTTTACGTGAGAAAAGATCGTTTGGTTTCGAGAGTTACTTTTGAGAAGAACGAATGTTTTTGACATTCTTGAAAATCTGTTATACGAAAACCGTTCGTATTAGAGAAAAAGTGTCTGAACAAATATGGTAAGGTACACCGGGGCAAGTTGAAACGGGTGGGGCAAGATGAAACGCAAAGTTTTGATATAGATTTCAAAAGAATTTTGAAATTTATCCTTCGCCAAAAGTTTGTTTGAATCAAAAACTATATTTTATGGCGATCAAACTGTTTATCATCATTAGAAAACATCATGTTAACCCGCTGTTTCATCTTGCCCCACCCGTTTCAACTTGCCCCGGTGTACCTCAAAGGAAACAAATGGACTTTGTGAAAAAATAAACACAGAAAAAACTTGTTTTACTTATAAAAAAAAACATATTTTAACACAAACACTCCAATTCACAAAATACGTATTTTTAACAGTGTATAATTTTGAAGGAAACTCGGGTATTTTATTGACAAAATGAAACATGAAGCAAACATTATTAAAACAGCTTTTCTTATAGCAATTTTTATGAGTTTTTTGAAAAATCTCTTTCGGTTAACTCTTAGTAAGATCAAAGAAATATAGCTAAAACGATGGATATTGTATGTGCTGTAATTTCCGATCAGATAAACAATTCTTCCGTTACATGGAACTTGCAATACGTATCTCTCTCTACACACGAAAACATGAGATCGATTACATAAAATACCGAAACAGCACAACTGCTCTCTGACGAAATTAATAAAGTATACTGAGTAGTGAATGTAATTGAACGTGGAGAGCATTAAAAAACGCCCTCTATGCTACTAATTCTGCTCAGTTAATCATGGAATTTTTTCAGCCTATTTTGTTTCGACCTTAGGGAGCATCCATTAATCTTTCTGGACGCGCGCCATGATCCTGAAGCTGCACCGAGCTCGCGCCGTATTCGACGAGCGAGCTTTTTTGGTGGTGTTATACTTTTTCCAACGGCGCGCCTCCTGAAGGGTTAAGTACGTCACGCTAAAATTGGAAATTTTCAACCCTCCCTGCCTCCTCTAAACGTGACGATATACTCTACGGATGACCACTTATGTAATGGATTTCATTTCATTACTTAAAACAAAATAAAGTTTTGAATATAACTAAATTATACCTAAAGTTGTTATCATATCTGCCTATGATATAATTGTGATCGATTAAAATAAGATCTCCATCGACAAATCAAGTCTATTATGTGTCAACGAGCTCTATGTGATGTTATACTACCCCTCTCGTGTACGTCTGACACACTGTGAATCCGTCATTACTCTTTAAGGAGTTAAAAGTACCCTTTTTTTGCTGCTGTATGAAGCTGTCAAAATAAAGGGTAATGTCAAATTTTTAAAAGAGGGTAATTTATGCCCATTTGCCGGTTCAAAGTGTTTACTCTTTTAAGGGTGAAAAATCACTTCATTTACTGATAGTTTAGGCATCAATTTGTTTTCTGTCGGAGCTCAAATTAAACTTCCAAGTGAAAATTCAAATAGAAGTTCATCATAATAATTAATTTCTTATTTATTATAATTCTTGTGATATGGTGAGTATTACAGTGAAGCATTAAAACAATCAGAAATTGACACATAAAACGTTACTTTTTTTCAGAACTCTGAATTTCCCCCCTGTGTGCTTGAATTCGGGCTTAAAAGAGCGGTGCTTCGACTCATAAAAGCTAAAAGTAGCCAGGTGATTACCTCGAAGTCCTGTTTCGTTCCGGAAGCTCCAATTCTTTCTCCAGAACCCGTAAAAAACGGTGTCATCATCCGGCAAAGGATTTTGAGGGCATCATTTAAGCCAACTTCAACGAACTCGAATGCATTCCCGATAAATGATTTATATATGTATGTGTTATATTTTATATTATATTTTTATAAAGAATCATAATAAAAGCAATATTTTTGTAAGTAGTCAGGAATATTTTGTGTTGTATTTATTTCTTTAAAAAAAGAAATTGCATATTGATTCATTATCCATACAAATGGTGGGTAAAATTCACCCTCTTTTTTGTTTCCTTAAAATTCAGAAAAAGGGTAAAAAATACACCTTGTTTTGACGTACAGTCGGTTTACTCTTTAAAGGGTACTAGAACTTTACTCTTTTTATGAGTTCACCTAGTTACTCTCAAAGAGAGTACTTTTTTACCCTTTAGAGAGTACTTTGGTTTCTCAGTGCAAACAAGGATTTGAATGACGGAGCTGGCAATACGTAGAACCAGTAAAGCTCTTATCACCGCTCTCCTCAAGAGCCGTGATGGCCTCATTGGCAGAGGCGCCAGATTTCTACCGATGGTAGGTGTCTTGGTTCAAATCCCGTTCAGACCCAAAAATTTTATAACGTTCTAGAAACTATTTTTTATGTTACTTACTTTTTTCTAAAAATAGAATGACACACTTAAAAATATTTACCCAAAAATGAGTATAAAAATTAGTTTTTACCCTAGTTGGTGTCAAAGGAATTATTACACAATTTGTTATAATTTTGTTATATTCTATCATATTTCATGGAACAAGTTTTGTAATATTTTTGTTATGATCATAACACAAGTTATTACATTTTTGTTCTTTTCAGTGGGAATTTCGATAGATTTTTTGTTATTTTAACTACTAACGGTACATGTTTTATAACAACCCTTGTTATAAAAATTTATTGTAACAAAATAACACAGCTTGTTATAATTTTGTAATGTCCATCTAGTCGGGAAGCCTGTTCCGGTTAACGATGAGTATTTCACTTCTTTAAGTGCCCGCTAGACAGACTGCCATAAATCTGAAAATCATTTTGCACGTCAAACGACGACAGCGATGAATTCAAGAATTCATAATTCACCGACTTCCACATCTCCCACAACGCAACGCGACGCAGAAGAGGAAGCTCACCCACGAAGCCAACGAACCGTTTTCAAGACAACAATGGGCGGGCGAGAAACTGCAACCTTCAACTTGAACCTACTTTAAAGTTGGCATGCGGTCATGCGCTGTTCCACCTCTTGAGACGGAATAGCTTGGTACGCGCAGATAAAATACTGGTGTGGAGTTTGGACGTCTAATCATTCACAGCATCATCCTCATCAGAATGGATGACGCTGATTTGGGGAACTTTTGTGATGACGAAAACAGAGATTCAATTAACAGCTCATCGAAACCCAATTTCAAAAATTGTGTCATCTTTAAGAAGATTTATTATTTTCCCAGTCAATCAAGAACAGGTATTAATTCTCAAACTTAAGAATCAATTAACGTCTCGGAAACAGTCCTGACCGTGGGCTGAGGCCACAAGGAATCATAACAAACCGAGAAACGAGGTCAGCGACTCCCTTCGTTTCTTCCCATTCGAATGGACAAAAATGGGGCCACACGTCTACAAAGGCTCATCACATTTCGGTCGGTTGAATTTTATTAGTGTAAATTAAGCGAATTAAGTAGGTGATCTGGAGTGAGCAGTTCGTGCGCCGATATGCGAATTATGGCGCAAAAATGCTAATTTCATATAATCAAACTGCAAATGCTCGTCTGCGAGGAAGTGAAATCTCCCACGATCGGCGTTCATTGTTTCGGCGAGCGGAACCATTTCTTCTCATGAGTCATTGCTGTGCCTTGATTCTTGTCCACCCCTGATGGTGCAGGGGGCCATCGTGAAATTCACGAAAACAGACAGTCATTTTGCAAATTATTATAATTTTTGTTTAAATCACTGAAATATCGCCAGACCCACGGAATACGCCTAATAGTATGCAATCACACTACACCTCCATGTAGTTCATCAGATTGTCAAAATATAGGGGGATTAGGGGCATAATGGACACCCGGGCGAAATGGACACCCCTGTTTTTGCCGAAACCGTCGACTTTTATGTAAAACTTCTAATGCATAAGTGTAAAGGAACAAGTCATTGTTCTACTTTTCAAAAGTACGATTAATATTCCTTCAAAATAACCAAAATATCATTGAAATTGAAGTATGTTTTTCATATGGTGGATTTCTTATAATTTCGAAGCAGCAGCAAATAAGGTATTACGAGTGTTTGAGTGTGTCCACCATACAAACAAGTGAATTGTTAGCTTATCTGCATGTATACGCAGATTTAGCAATGGATAAAGTGTTATATTTTTGATCAGAACTTACTGAAAATAGCAATTTCAATGTTGTAGTCGATTCGGGGCGAAATGAACACTAGCAATTATGAATGGTTGTACGCGCGTTGCATACTGTTAGGCGTTTTAGAGAGTTTGAAAAAAAACGATTATTTTAGCCTAAAATTTATTTAACTGGGTAACTTTGGAGTTATGTAAACTCGTCTAAGATGGAGTATTATATCTGTGGTATTGAGCTTCGTAGGCAAATTACTTAACTGGTCGATATTCTCAAAGATGCAGCGTAAAATATGCGGGGGGTGTCCATTATGCCCCGATGGGTGTCAATTTCGCCTCACCCCGTACCTTTCCAGCCAGCCCCAAAAAACACACGGTTTTCAATTCATTATTTCTTTTCAATAATGACATTCTACCAGCTGTAAATGATTGAAATACGTAGGAAACAAGTTGAAGTTGTAAGCCAACTGATAATATGTTAAGTTTTTGTCTGATATACAGGCCTAACATACTCATTTGCTTAGGGTGTCCATTAGGGGCTGTCCATAAACCACGTGGTCATGAGGGGGGGGGGGGGTTCGGCCAATGACCATTTTGAATGGACAAATAAAAAAAATTGTATGGACCACGCAGGGGGGGGGGGGGTTGAAAAGTCCCAAAAAATGACCACGTGGTTTATGGACAGCCCCTTATGCCCCAAATCTCTTTATGAACAGTGAAAAACTTGTAATATATTTTGGACACCTCTTTTTTCAGTTTTCTAGATACCGTCAATGCACCATTCACCGTGGATCTAAGAGGATTCGGGGCGAATAAGGGCTGTCATTTGATACCAGTCCTATAAACATTGTTGGTGCCGCTTTTAATTGCCTTCATTATAGGTTAAAATTAAAGCAATATCCACAAAAGTAGAATTTTTTTTACAAAATTTGGTGATATAGTACAATTAGTAAAGGGTAGTAGGGTCGCCTAATTCCGTGGTAGGTCACCATTCACCGTGGTAGTATAGGGACCCATTCACCGTGTATGAGAAATTTTATTCTACTTTGTTTAAAAATGATCAAAACCAGCCAAGGGAATTTTCTTCGTTTAAATTCATTTCAAGTAATAACTTGCAAGATTTTATTAGAAAAACGAATGTTCAAAATTTCGATTTTTTCTAGATATATGGGACAATATGGGGCACGGTGAATGGAGACCATTGATTTTTAGGGTACCCATTTACCGTGCCTTTTTGTTTCAATTAAAAAGTACGAGTAATCGTACTTTCTTGATAAACTTACTTCGGTAATGCAAAATACATACCTGATATGTGAATTTAATTGCTTCTTGGTGGAATAAAAACGTTACTACATTTAGTTTATCGCTTAAATCACCTTAACGCAGTTTTCGTTTTTTCACTATGAATGCAGTGAATGAGCAGAAACCCGCTTCATGTAAACACACTTTAGTGTCAAAATGATACTTTCAAATGTTTCTAATGAGCGTTTTGACATGGTAACAATACAGTTGTGTTGTATTGGTGAAATTGAAGGGAAATTGTCATATCATTCAATCATAATATGGATATAATGAAAAAATATTCGAAGGCACACGGTGAATGGCGCCTTGACGGTAATTCTTCAGATATTGACTGCTTCGTAACATTTCTTATTGCAATATGGCTGTCAAATTTGTTACAAATCAACGGTTTGGAGATGCATATTGTATATGATTTTGAGGGATTGATTCAATAATCGATAATTTGACGAATCTTTTCTGATCAGCTCATCAGAACAAGACATACAGCACATTGCATGTCCAAATTATAGTTTTACCCTATTTTTGCCCACCAGATCGCAATACGCTATTACAGTGTAACGAAGAAATCATTCTCTGTGGTTGTGAAATACCATGTTTCGCATGCAGGAAACTCACGCACACATTTGCTTGCATCTTCCCTGAGACGAAGACAACTGTTTGTTTACAATTTACCGACGAAGCAGCAACGAAGAAGCAATGTATTTCAATAATTGAGCTGCTTTTGATGCATTCTGCAGCAGTGAAACCCATTTATGATTGAAGTGCTACAGAGATTTTATGGGGTGTGAATTGTAGGTTTGTTTAAGGCCTTTTCTTGTGTCATCACAAAATGGCTTCTTCAGAATCATCATCCAAATTCAACTTTACACAGTATTGCACTAATACACCTACGTGAGAAAAACGACGCTTACCTTTTCTCTAAAAATCTCCACTTCACGCAAGATATTTTCAAAAGAAATATAGAACACACTATTCCAATTAAACTTCTCTTTCGAACTATCTATGCCACAAAGAAATATTTTCACTCAAACTTGAAAATCATATAAATTTGTCTCAGCCGCACCAAGAGTTCGATGGCAATGTTTACCACCCACCACAGTACAACGACGACGGCAGCAGCGCGTCGCGACGGTGCCTTCTGGCGCACAATCATCGATCATTGAACGCAGTGATGTCGATCTTGCGGGCCAATTCATCAATGAAATCAATCAAAATCATTGAAATGGTCAACTCAAATTTATCGATTATACGTCGTAAAATCGAAAACTATTCTTCGAATGATTATTGTTGTACTTTTAATCACACATGATAGTAATAAAAGCACATAATTTTTATTTGTGAAATCTCCTCCGCACTGTCCGCCAACACTGCTGCTGCTTGCAAACATCAACAGCGGAAGAGCATGCTAAGAGTATTCGATCATTTTTAGCTTAGGGTATCGGGATGCTTCGTTGGCATAGTCCCCTCGTTCGGCCTATCTTAACGTTAACTAAAAACCTGCCGAACTGGATATCGGAAAAGCTTTGCGCCAAACAACTGTAACATTTCGTTTCAATTTTAGCACTTTGAAGTATTGAAATTGTATGAAAATGTCACTTTGTTTAGCTTTTGTAGACGCCATGATTCTTCGGCTTAGTGGGTAGGCTATACATATGATCATAAATGGCATCATTCTGGAATATTTCGAATTGCCTTTTCAATAACTGAACATTTGATGCGACGGTCAAAGATGCTAGTTTGAATTTGTATGTTTGTTTTCAACGAATAATAACTATTTTACAAATTACATGTGGGCCGAATATTGAGGACATTTATTTCACTATGTACCCAAATCTTGGCCCATCAGTAAAGTGACGTCAAAAACACCGATAAAGTCACGCCAACAACATTGCTTGCGTAAGAACCAGAAAGAACGAACAGAAAAATATATTTTGTGTGCGGTGACTGTAAAAATATAACACAATAATCGGGTTGCATTGTTTTCGTTACTAAAAAAGAAAGAACTTTAGTTTAAGTGATTTATTTATAGTTTTTGAAAATTTGGCTCCGAAAATGTAATTTGAAAGTATGATTGGTGAACAAACAGAGATAATACCTCAGCAGAAATATTGAAAAAATGAGATAATAAGTGGTTCTAGTGCATGGAAAGCAATAGGCCAACGTTGTATCCACTAATAGGCCAATTTTTGTACCATAGACCAACGTTGCATACCATCACATCGAATCTTTTCAACTTAGTTAAGTAAATTCTTGAATATTTACGTTAGTTTACTTCCAATTGGTGAAACATGCATTGCCTAGAGGGCGTAATCGGGTCAACATATTATTTCTAGTGCTATTAATTCATGAGTTATGGTCAAAATTGTCAAGGCGGTTTGCAAATTAGGCCAAGGAATGATCCATATACCCTATTACACATAAAATTCAATGTTTTTCGTTACATTGAGATGTATTTGATTGTGATTTAGCAAAACAGAGTAGCCTACTGCTTGAGTTGCTTTTAAAGGATTCATAATCTTGTAATGTTTACATTGGCGGAAGCGAGACAAAGCGGTGCTATTTTTGTTTGTTTGTTTATGGAGCAAATATAAAAAGGCAACACCACTACTGTTGCGCTCGATGATTGTTAGAAATAAGAATCGAAAAAGAAGTGCTCAAACAGGAGTGATACGGGGAGTCACCTTAACAAGTGAATTAGGCGAAGAGAAAATTGAACAAATTTTCTATAATTTTTTTCTTTATGGTAAATGAATTCAAAAGTGAGCTTCTTTTCTTTTAGCAATATGAAAAACCTTAGGATAGAATATTTCAATGAAACTAAAAGTAGAGATTTTTGAAAAAGTGAATATTGAAAAATAGTGTAAACGATGAAAGTTTTCCACTCAAAATTCAAAATATTTTGAATTATCAAGTTAAAGCGAGGAGAACGCTACCGTAAACTTAATAGTCTGTATTGAAGAAGACATGCGAATGATGGGTAATCATTTGAAAACCGATGGGGTTCGCATGGAAAACTTCTACGGAGCCTTCAAAAACTGCCCTGAGCAATTCAAGTTTCTTCACGGAGAGAAAAGTGGCATGGGATGATTAAGTATTTTTTTTTTGACGAGAATGACGCGAAGAAATACCTGAAGTCATCGAGAAAAAAAAATTGGAAAAATTGATAACACGAAACACGAAAACAAAAACGCTGATAAAACATTCTTAAACAACATCCGGAAGCTCAATCAACAGGGCCGATCAGGTGGACTAATATGCTGCCGAGTAACTCTATCTTCTTATCAGATGATGATTATTAAACCACTCCATGAAAGACTACATATGTCAAAAGTGCAAAAAATAAACAATCATTTACCTGGCTACACGCTTTTGTGATGGGATCTAATTTTGAGACGGCGATAAATAAGCTTTTTAACAGCAAAATACTAAGTTTTCGCATTTTATTTTGAGTTTCCCAGTTGTTCTAAACTGTTCCGTCCAATACACAACGAAATTCATGTAAATTTCATCGATTATGAATAACGGTGGTGCAATAAATATTTTGCGTTGTGTGGGGGTAAGACGGACAGTGTTGGGGTTACTTTAATAGTGCCATGAGAAACACATTAAAACCCACATATTGTTCACAGATTGAAATCTATGGAGTACAAAAATGATTGTGGAAGCCGTGTAAAGCATTTCATATTGATATTTTGTTTAAATATTCATTATATTAGAATGCTCGTTGTTGGATCAGTTTGAACTTTGTAAAATTATAAGAGAATTGCATACTGTTAGGCGTTTATCAGTGTATGGAAGTTTCCAATTTACAAAATGGATTTTAATTTGCAAAAACACGCTTCGCTAAGAGATTCAAAGCCAAATTTAGATTCTACTATTATTGATCTACCGAATATAAACGGCCATACACATCATTAAATGATGTTAAATTTTAACACAATTAATGGCTTATTAGCTAATTTTCCAAACGTGTCCATCTTACCCACCCTACCGGTCCGTCTTACCCACACTGTAGAAATACATGCATTTAGAGATCACTTTTTAATTATCTCAAAAGCCATGGAAAAACAAATTTTATTGCAAAATCGGCTTGCAGACTGGAAAGTACCTTAGTTGAAGTAAATAGTATGGAGATGAAATTATAATTGTCGCATGGTTTACACTGTCAAAATAGAGTGTTTTCTAAACATGTCCGTCTTACCCCCACCCCCCCTACGGCTAAAGTTCTTCCATTGAAGAACAGAGACGAAAATCAGAACCTTTCAAGTGTGTATTAATTCTTTTTTATGGCAGCCAATAACGTCAAGTAAACGCCGTGATGCATGCAACACTCACCTCTCGTTATTACTTGGCGTGTTACATTTAACGGCGCCGATATTCCCCGTTCGGGCGGCGCAATTTTCCTCAAAAAAAAAAAATAAAACCTAAATTGTTTTTTTTTTTGTCTGTATTAACCTTCCAGTACTCGCGCCCATTTTTGTAACGCGAGCAGTCGAGCGTTGTACTTTGTACAACACCCATACATTCTTAAATATCTAAGGATCCTGATTGTTTAGAGGAGGACTGTCTTTGGCAAAGTTGTTGTAAATTTCATGGGCTACTTGATGCTGACAAAGTTAATTCGTAATACATCCACCAGGCGGCGCTAGTGAGCAATATCATGTTATATCTTATATCTCAGGATCCTGATGTCTTAGAAAGATGGTGTCTTCGGCAAAGTTGTTTGGTAAGTCAACGGCTTACAGATTATTGGCTGTTTAATTGGAAATTCCACCACTAGGCGGCGCTAGTGAGCAAATAAACTTTATATTCTATGTATCTCGGGAACCTGATAACTTAGAAAGATGGTGTCTTCGACAAAGTTGTTTGGTAGGTCAAGTACTTACGGATGATTCGCAGTTTATTTTGAAATTTCATCATTTGGCTGCGCTAGTGAGCACGTAAATATTATATATTATGTATCTCTTAACCCTTATTACTTAGATAGTGTCTTCGGCAAAGATGTTTTGTATATCAAGGGCTTATAGATGAGTGACAGTTTGATTTCAAATGCCACCACTAGGAGGCGCTAGTGAGCATGTAAATTTTTAATCTCATGTAGCTCAGGATCCCGATTAAAAAGGTACGGGACACCGTCTTCAGTCAGAGGCTGTACAGACTGAACAGAACTTGACACTAGACCATGGACACGACATACATTACATGCACCAGTGCACAATGGGAAAAAATATGTATAAAACGCGAATAAATTCTATATCTCTGCTCGGAGTGGATGGATTCGAATGATTTTTTAACACGAACTGCCAAAATCTCTACAGTTTGAGATAAGGAGGGTGTCATTCGCCGCACGATGCTGGAAATTAGTTTTTTTTAGCTCGTTTTACCCCACTCTCTCTCACACACACCATTTTGAGAAAATCCTCATATATTCCCGACTGACGTACAAAATAAATTATTTATTTAACTCGTATGTGTGTAAAAACTTGCATAGTATTGGCAATTTGACATAGGATTGGTCCTGCTCTAAAGGATTGCGTTCTACTTCGGGCGGAGATGAATGTGAAATTTCAAAGAAATAGGGGATATCGGGGTTATTTGAAGATATTTCAATTTTTAAGGCCGTGCAGGGAGTCAAATAAGCTCCATTCGATACTACGGAAGTTTTTACACAAACACGAATTAAATAAATAATTTATTTTGCACTCCAGGATTTTTCGAAAAAGATGAAAAAGAGAGATAGTGGGGTAAAACGGACCCGGTACACCGATTTCCAGCATCGTGCGGCGAATGACACCCTGCTTATCTGAAACTGTAAAGATTTTGGCAGTTCGTGTCAAAAATTCATTCGAATCCATCCACTCCGAGCAGAGATATAGAATTTTTTCGCGTTTTATACATATTTTTTCCCACTGTGCAGTGGATAGCATGGTGCGGTTACACGCTTGGTAACGCTAACCGAACGGCCACGAAGCTCCACTTTACTCAGAAAGATGGTGTCTTCGGCAAAGTTGTTTGGTAGATCAAAGACCAAATGGAGGAAAAGTTACCTCTCGTGCCGACCTTCTTAAAGATCGAAAACTTACAGATAGTTGTCCGTTTGAATCGTAATTTCACCACTAGATGACGCTAGTGATCATAAAAAAAATGTATATGCAATAGTTCTCAGGATCCTGGTTACTAGAAGAGAGATAGTGGTTTCGGCAAAGTTGTCAAATAGGTCAAGTGCATTTGGTTGATGGGTCGTTGTAATCAATATTTCGCCAGTAAGTGGTGCTAATGAGTATGCAAATTTTATATCTTATATATCTCCGAGTCTGATTACCTGGGAAGTTGATATCTTTGGCAAGGTTGGTTGGTAGATCAAGGGCTTTCAGTTGATTGACCATTTGATTCGTGCTTCTGCCATCATAAGACGCTAGTTGTAAATTTCCAAATGCATGAACGTGTTATTATTCATCTAGAAAAAACCAACGAGCTGTAAATTTTTATACTTCCGAAAGTTTTCAAAATTTGAAAATTACACAACTAGTTGATTATAATTTCTTTAAATTTGCATTTGATTGATTAATTTTACATGAAGTTAAAGCGCTTAGTAAAATATTCAATATCTGACCATCGTATTTTAATATACTCTATCTTAAGGTTGTCAATGTCACGGGATAAGTACATCCATCCTTTATCCATCAAACAACAATGTCGAAGACATCATCTTTCTAAGTAATTAGGATCTTGAGATATATGAGGTATAAAATGGGAATGCTCACCAGTGCCACCTGGATGTGAAATTGCACGTCATATTTGACTTCATCAGTTAGTGTTCAATCTACTAAACAACGTTTCAGAAGACACCATCTTTCTAAGTAATCAGGGTCCTGAGACATATAAGCAGTGCTGAAAAATTCATTTCATCATATCTAAATTCAACCACCAACAGCTCATTTTAGAAGCTGAACCTGAGAATATAGTACATTAAAAACTTGTGCGGCTAGACCAATTCTGTAAGAAAGTCACGGAAAAACTGCAATTTTTCGAATATTTAAGGTAAATGTCACGGACTACCTTCGAAAAATACCAAATGATATCCACCGTGAAGCTGCACAAGTTTTTTATATATCATATTCTCAGGATCAGCTTCTAAATGTAGGTGGTTGAATTTAGATATGACGAAATGAGTTTTTCAATACTGCATGAGTTATAAAATTTAAATACCCACTAGCGCCACCTAGATGTGGAGTTTCAAATCATACGGCTCTCCATCAGTTAGTGTTCGATCTACTAAACAACTTTGCTGAGGACATCATCTTTCTAAGTAATCAGGATCTTGAGATGTATGAGTTATAAAATTTCAATGCCCACTAGCGCCATCTAGATGTGGAGTTTCAAACCAAACGGCTCTCCATCAGTTAGTGTTTAACCAACCAAACAACTTTGCCGAAGACACCATCTTTCTAAGTACTCAGGATCCTGAGTTATATGGGATATAAAAATTACATGCTCACTAGCGCCGCCTATCAGTTGAAATCTGAATTTCTCAGATCACCTCGCGAAGGCTCTTGATATCCCAAGTAACTTTGCCGAAGACACCATATTTCTAGATCATTTAGATTTTGAAATACACTAATTCACATTCAATTGTCTATCTTATCTTAAATATAGTACGTTCTTCATATTGCGATTTTCAATTTTTCGCATTATAAGGAGTTATACTGTTTTCAAAAAAGGTCTTATAATATTCCAAATAAGATTCCTGTAGAATACATTTGGGGTTGACATCGATAGAAAAGATGGTTTCAAAGTAATAGTCGATAATTCTCATGTGTTGTACAAAGTACAACAGCGCGATTAACGGAAGGTTAACGAGATTTTTAACCCTAGGCTAGTTCATCTCGGGACCCACGATTTACTTCCCTTCCGAAGGAAGAACCCACATTTTTTGTGAGTATGTCGGGAGTGGGATTCCATCCTAGGTCCTTGGCGTGATAGTCAAGTGTTCTAACCATCACTCCAGGTCCGCTCCACACCTAAATTGTTACAAAAATTAAAAAAAATAAATTATCGCAAAGTATAAACATATCACTACACATAGATCCCTACAAATGCACAAAAAAGAAACATCAATTAACACAGCGCAACATAAAACATAAATGGGCCATGCTATCCAGATGAATAACACCTTCCGATCACAGGATGACGAATTTTCTTTTATTGATTTAGGTCCATGAGTCATCTTGGAATTATGTTTGATAAGGGGCCATCCATTAAGTACGTCACGGTCCTAGGGGGGAGGGGGGTTTGTGAAAGTGTGACCAGCAATGTATTAAGTATAGGAAAATCCTGTACGAAAGGGGGAGGGGGGGTCGAAAAATCCCAATTCTGGCGTGACGTACTTAATGGATGCTCCCTAAGGTATAGTTCGCCTTTTAGTTCGCAGCATCAGTTGCTGCATTCATGGCATGGCTATATCTAGGAAAGCTAGTCCTAATCGGAACTCTGAATCGGGCTTCATCACTGAAGCTCTATAATTTGGAGTTCGTGCCAAAGAAAGGTTTACTTCTCTAGTACTTACCCGCTACGCGAAATGGCCTGAAAGTTGACAATCAAAATATAAATTCATTTCATTAGCCTTTATTCTTCCAGAACCCTATAAATGTCCATTAAAACTTGGGGAATATTTACAAATTAAAATAAATCATATAACACAAACACATAGCTTTGCTTCCCTCTTGCAACGGTTACTGATATAATGTCGTTCCGGTCGATACAAGACTCACCCACGATCGAACATTCCATTGCCGGAATGAAGTTTTTTTTTAAGAAATAAGCAGAATTTCCTATTGTGTTGGCTTTTATGCATAAATATGAGACCGATCCCAACTTTTGCCTATGGTATGAAGCGACCATGCAAGCAGTTCCTGCAACGAACAAAGCTCAGGAAGCGCTTCGGAAGGGAAGCAGCACGCTTACCTACCGCGAAAGCAGAAGTAAGAGATGGCGTTACGCGATATGGAACAATTTCAAAACCATAACTATCGTAGACTGGATAATTACGCCGAAAACATCTTCGACTTACACCGGGTACACGCGTAACTTACCGAGAAATGGAAATGATGTGATTGTTCATGCGCCGTCTTCGAGCATGAGCATGAGCATGAGATGACCGTACAATTCGTAGTTGCTACTCCGTTACTGATCAGAACAGTCAACAGGGCACAGGGAACCAACAGGATGGGGCCTGGGTGTAGCTTTCAATCCTCAATTTGCAATTTTGAAGGTTCAAAACTTTACATTGTCAATACCGGCGCCGACCACATCCTTACGGTCATCGGTGAAGGGAAAGAATGTTAGTGTGACATCCGTTGCTACTAGAGACCGTGTGTACCTCCACATACCCACGGTTGTCACAGGAAGGAAGTTTGTTAGTGGTAAGGGATAGAAGGATGCATAGATCTGGATTCACACTGGTAAGTGATGTGAGCTATGCAACCATTGATATGATTTAGTCTTCCGCCAGTCGGCTGTCGGAAATTGACCTCCATCCCTCTGAAACAAACGGTATATTAGCAGTGGAAAGTAGAGTAACAAATGATTAAATAAATATTGTAACAAAGTACACCAAATCTTGATCCTGGAATGTTCCTGCATTTAAATAAACCAGGCTGGAAAATAGCAAGATCCAAAACTTGATGTGGTAGATCTTACAACGTAACGCACCATTCCAATGTGATCTATCCACGTTACGGGTTATTTGTTCAACTGTTTTTTTTTCCGGAATCCAAATACTACAACACTGCATGTCGAAAAACAATGACAAACAGTGCGAAATGATTATTCTCCAAGATCTGGCAAAAGACAATATCACGACACGATTGATAATATTAGCAATAAGTGTCTTATCCACTGTTACTTTTACGCCACCTAGCAAAATCTGAATTTTGTAGGTAGGTATTCAGCGAAATATAATCGAACTTGTTGAATTTGGAGCATTGAATTTTCATTCCAACGTCAACTGCTTCAGCAAACAACCATTCCTTTCCTAAGAACGATTTGAAATCAATACCCAATACATATTTGGGTATCCTTTGAAATGGGCGTTTGTACATTACATGCCTGAACGTCAAAAAGTTCAAAATCAGTTACATCCCGGTACTGATGTAAGAAACTGGTCAGTAACTAGTACCTATGAATATTACGATTTTTCACATAGTCCAACGCTGAATCTTTGATGTGTTGAGACATATTTTCTTTCAAACACGTTTCAATTTTATGGTTAGATCTCTCCGGAAGATTGTTCTTCCGAAATTCGCTCAATTACTCTGCTACCGCTCAACTTCCGATTTCCAACAGCCGTTACGGAAAAGTTGTAAGATTTTTGTATGAAATCCCAAAAAAAATTGTATGTCGCGTAAGATTTCTCAAACCCCTCCTCCCCCCATAAACCCTTACGTAATTAATGGATAGCCCCTATCGGAAAATTTCCATAAAATACAGATTAATCTGTATGTGTGGCAACCCTGCTAGTGGATAACAATTTCCGATGACAGGATGACGAGGTTTCATTATTGTTGTTGGTCCAACAGTCTATCCTGTAATAGTATTTTCTCTGGAAGGTTGCCTTTTGTTCGCAGCATTAGTTGCTTTCATAGCTTGAGTTTTGTCTGGGAATTTCTAATCCTAAGGGGCATTCTGAATCAGATTTCAATGTGAGACGTCTACACTTTGATGTCCCTGTTAGGGATGGGTCTACACATGCCTTCCAGTTATCATTGAATTAACTACATCGGCTGTTTTCCTACTCTCCGCATCGACCAATGTGGCGCTAGCTTCTATGCGCGAAAAATCGCTAAAAGTAAATCGCAAAAATATTGTATGGCGAATACCATCTAAAGGCAAATTCTTCAAAGTGGAACACATTATTCGAAAAAATATTTGGTAGTGGTTGTGCACAATGGTGACCACTATTAAGCCTACCAAATATTTTTTCGGGAAAAGCTTTGTATTTCAAGTAATTCAAGTTTAGATGCATTTCGCCATACAAAATTAAATTGATTTAGGGTAATTTGCCAATTGTTGCACGGCTAAAAACTCGCCTATTGTTGCACACTCCATGCTTTTCTTATGGGGTGTGCAATAATTGGCGAATTTTTAGCCGTGCAACAATTGGCAAATTACCCTACTCCTGCTGATCAACTGTGGCTGCGCGCAAAGCGTGTAGTCCATTGCCCGAAATTATCTAAATGTAGGCCATCAAAATGATATCCCTAGTGCCTATCACTTCAGAGCACTATAAATGTGCATTAAACTTGGGTAAAAGTTTACAAGTTAAAAACGTACGTATACAACAATAAATAAAACTTGAAATACCGTGTCCTGTTGCTGACTCGCATTATATCCCGTTGCTGTCCCTCCGTCGGCCTCCTCCATCGTTGCCATCCACCTTTCGTTCCGCTCATCCATCTCGTTGCGTAGAATGGACTCTTTCCGGTCATATTTTTAGATAATCGATGCTTCTGCATCGAGAGGCCAAGCTCTTTGAATGCAAGCTTATCCTTGTATAAAATTGCTTCAAACTGCTTCGTCATCCACTGGGATCCATACGTTGACTAGCAGTGCTGCACAAATCGCTCCTTCTGCTCCTGCTCGTGATCTTGAAAGTCTTCATGGTGATCTGAAAAGAGAAACTTCGATGTAATCCAGCGCATCCAAATCTTCCTCTCTTTTTTGGCACAAGGCCTGCGGATTGTTCATGCGCCTTCTTCGCTAAGAAAAACTTCTGCTAGGGTAGAAGCACCAGTCTTCGCCCCCTCCTTACAAATTTCATTTTTCATGTATGAAGTGCTGAAGATTAGTGCAGAATTTTAGGAGGGCGAAGTCTAGTGTTTTTACCCTACCAAAATGTCATCCTGGTTGAAAAATGTTACGTTTGTAATATAGTTGATACGTTGTAAAGTAGTTTTAAGAATTTTCCATGAATTGGAGAATGCAATTCATAGGAAATTCTTCGATTGTTGCATGGAGTGTGTTACATTTGTAAATAGTTTTGAACATTTTGTCAGTTAATTTTCTGTTTTATACTGTGATTTGTCCATTTGCCCCTGAATTTTAATGTGCATTTGTAGCGCTCCAAACATTTCAGGAGCGAACCAGTACAAAACACGCAAGTCGTCCCCTAACACGGACATCAAATTGTAGACGGTCTTGCGTTGTTGCCCAAATCAGGATGCCCCCTTAGGATTAGAAATTCCTAGACCAAAACAAGCTATGAATGCCGCAACAGATGCTGCGAACTAAAAGGCGAACTTCCAGAAAAAATACGATTACAGGATTGACTGATGGACCAAGAACAACAATGAAACCTCGTCATCCTGGGATTGGACTACGTTATCTATTTGATTAACTGGGCACAATTTATGTTATGTGTTGCATGTTTGTGTTTTGTGCATTTGTAATGTTCCATTATATTGTTCGTATCTAGTTCCCAAACGTGGGGCCCGATACGAAAAATAAAATTAGAATTTGTAAGGTTCCAATTTATTCGTTACATTGGCGCCAAACGTTGGGCGTTGCGCATTTATAAGGTTCCAATGTTATTTTTTGTTACATTGGCGCCCAACGTGGGGCAGTCGTCAACGGCATTCGCCCACGAGTTATATGAATAACCCGACTTGGCACCGTGCTTCACGTACTCCCGGTAGTGGCCACAACCGACTGAATCAGTTAGTGTGGTGGAGTCGATGAAGCTGTGCAGAGGGCGAAAAGTGTTGACGAATGTTTCATACGGCATGGGCGGCATTGGCGTGGACAAAATTTTTGGGAACCACCCGTGTAGTGAGTTCGGAAGGGACAGATTGTGAAGGGCGCGAGGAATTACCATCCCGAGTGCGTCGGGACAATAAAACACGCAGAGGTCGTGTGGCGCGGGGTAAGGTGGGTTCCTGGGTTTACAATTCGAGAGATGGCAATGACGGATCAAGCAGAAGGCGATCGTCAGGGAGAGAATAATACAGTTTCGAAAATTCATGTTGTGAGGAGACGACGAAATTGATGGAGTGAAATAGTCCTGAAAATTCGGTCACGTACGTGTTGTAGCGCTCGGAGATGGCTTGCGACAGGTGAGAATATATAAAGGCGTTAGTTAAAGGTTTCATATTGTCCTGACACGAGACTTGGTACTGCGCGACGTGGTCCCAATTACGGAGATCACGTCTACCGAGCTTCATGAGCAGCTTGATGGGATCAGGGACAACGGTGAAACCGTCAACAGACGCAAGGATGAATTTACCGCAAAAATAAGAAGTCTGAAAATGCGTTAAAGTCTTCGCCTCGAAATTGAAAATGTCGGAGTAAATGGGAGCGACGTTGTCGCGGAGAGAGCTTAAACCCACAGATGATTATCATCTCCGGCAAAAACACCACCGAGTAGTTCGTAGTCGGCGTAAATCGCCATGGCGACGGCATGATTGACGAGCGTGTTTCCAAAAAAGGTTGAAGCATCTCCGGAACGGCGTTGGTAAGCGACGGTAGTTGAAAAACCACTGACGGAATCGAGGTATCGGGACAAGACATGGCTTTGGTACCATATTAGCGCCAGATGATCAGGCAAACCCAGAGCCTTGTAAATGCGCGTCTCGAACAATAAAGTCCAAGCACGCATGGATTTGTCATACTTCGATATGTCATTCTCGATTCGAGTGGAGTTCAGATACTCGATTGACGAGAATCGTCGGTTCAGTAGTTCTTCAAATTCGTCGAGGGAGAGGTCGGTTAGATAGATATACTTGGACCGCATTACGGATAACCAACGCTTTTTCAACTTGATGAATATAGGACAATGCAAGGCGTTCACGGACTTTAACGCTGCGGCGATTGTTTGTACTGAGGCCACCTTGTTGTAGTCACTGTCTTGCATCGCTGGTTTTTTTTTTTTTTTTTTTTTACTAGTTTATTTATTTGGTAGGCTCAGGCGTGTGTTACACTTTACGGAGCCGATTCTTCTATTTTTTGTTATACAATAATATAAAAAAAAATAAAACGAAAAAAAAAACTAATTATGATAAAACACTATTTCATCCACCGGGGTATTGGTTACGATGGCGATCCTCTGCTTATCCTCTTCGATTGTCGATTGTCGTTCTTTTTCATCTGAGATCCATTCGTAGGTTGGAATCCGCACCCTACACTTGTTAGGAGAAGAATCGGGTACGATGATGAGGCTGTCGTCGCTGTCGCTCATCGACGGGTTAATCTTCTTCTTGTGGGTCTGGCTGTCCGCAACGTCCGAATCTCGATCCGTATCGGACGACCGTTGTCGCTTAGCATCGATCTTTTTTGTTTTCTGCTGTTTCTTCTCGTCTGTGTTTTTACTGGTGTGAGAATCCGTATTGACCGCTGCTGCTGCTGCTGCTGCTGCGAAAGATGCGCTTTTGTCTTCTTCTTCTTCTTTTCGGTCAGCAGTCTCAAGCACTGCCGTCGGCTGCTTCTGCGCTTTCGCGCACTGTCGTTCTCGAACTACTGGGCAACTTTTCTTTAAATGCGTATCTGACTTGCAGGCAAAACACTTCAGTGTTACTCCTTCGTAGTATATTCTACCTTTCCGATTGCGGAAATAGAGAATATCCGGAATCTCTTTCTCAATGTCCATGTAAAGACCACGAACACCAGTGAACATGTCCAGTTCACATTCTGCCGGGAATCGCTCACGTACGGTACGCTTCACTTTCCCATACCTCTGCATTACTGCTACAAGATCGGCATCGGACACTTCTGGAGGCAGATCGAACACGCGCACGTAGCGTGTATTCCCTGCTACCGACATACGGACATCCACTTTATTGCCATTGGAATAATGGAAAGGCAGTGTCTTGTCATTGTTAGCGAGCACAAAATTCATGGCTTCTTCGGTTTTGAAGCGGATGAAAACAGACTTTTCATCCGAAATCTTGTACGCTGTATTCATCAACGACGGGTCGCCGTTGAGCGTTTTGATAAAACGCACCATATCCATCACGGCTGGTTGCGCGGCGTCTCCAGGAAAAAGAAAAGCCAATGTATTTTTTACCGATAGACCCGACATTTCGATCGTACAATTCTATTGTTATACCACCAATTAACCGCGAGCACAAAAACGAACGAGCGAGTGAACAGAACGTCTGTCCGCTTCGAGATGTGGTCGTTGACTCACATCGCTGGTTTGACTGCGGTTTTTATCATGAAGTTGAAAAGGTTGGTCAACCGTTCGTTGATGGGGGTGTCGGATTGGGACAACTTCCGAACAACGTCTGGGTTGTCCTGAGTTCGCAACCACTCATCAAAGTCTTGGTTCGATATATCTATTGGGGTCTGATGGAATTGTTCAAAAACGCTCATATTACGTGGTTCGACAGCCGATCGGATGAAATGATCATAAGTTTGTTTCGCCAAGATCTCAGGATTTGATCCCGAGTGCAGTCGAGCGACGTTGCCATTACGTTTCTGAAATCCGAGGAGTGTTTCTAATTGGGTGTTCGGTTTCTTGGGCGGCATTTGAGTTTTCAAATTCGGGCGGAGGCAGTCGTACTGTGGAAAATTGAAAGCATTTTTACCTGGGACCAAAGTCGACCGGGGTAAAGATATGTCGAAGGTGGAAAGCTGAACAAGGTAAGCCTCGTGTTCATACAATGTGAGCGGCGTGGAAGGAAAAAGCATGTCGTAGTAAATTTGGAGGTTACCAACAGATCCGTGGACGGCGGCAGGTGAAAACGGAAGGGGTGGGGGCTCGGGTTCAATCTCCGGAACAGGCGTAGGATCAACGATGGCCTCGTCTACATGGTACACTGCGCAAAAATTTCGTTTGTGCTGTACACCGGTAGTTTAGGTGGTTTCGCTGGGGGTCGGTTGATCGGTTCAACAGGAGAATGAATATAAGCATTGAACGTCTACGCGGTGGGAAGAGTGTAGTCGCCCTTCTGGTGATAATCCTGCCGCCGTCCAATACGGAGTCAGGTGTGAGTCATTAATCGAGCATGTAGACTAGCGTAGTCAGGGAAGGTGACGGCTATTTTAGAACAGCGTTCGGTGAGGGCGCGGCAGGCGGCAAGATGGTCCGGTTCGTTGGTAACAACGGCAGCGGGCTCCAAGCAATAAGTGCCTAATACGCGCATCCCGAAAGCGTTGAAGAAAGGATTCAAGATGACCACCTTGGATGATTGCCCCAAATAAGCGTATAGCTTATTTTGGACGACCGTGGTGCGAGAATCCTCCGGTAGCGCGTCTAGTTCCTTTCCAGTTACTATAGTAGACAGGTCGAGAAACAGACCGGGATGTTGTGAAGAAATGGTAGTAAGACCGTGAGATGGCGGAAGTAAAATGCAAGAATACGTTGGTCGTCGCATAAACCAACGTCGGATTCGCCCTCCAATAGCTAGGCCAGTTGGAGTGTAGCGCAGCACATACGTTCCAACGGTGGCAGTGAGTCCGGTGGTGGTGACGGCTAGCGCGGACGGAGGAGGAATCCCAGCAGCTTCGCAGAATGTCATGGTCGTAAAACGCAGTGTTGAATAAAAGCTGTCGAAAATCTTGCAAACAAGACCGACAGTCGCGGGAATAGACAAAATAGTCATGACGTTAATTACAGGGAAGTGCGGCCAGCCATGCCTCTTAGCGTACCCACGAATGAATGGTGTGGAGACGTACGCGACAAGCAGGGTGGACACGGGGTTCTTAAACGTCACGCGAACAAATGCAAATACAGCGGATTTGAGTAGATAAAAAAGATATTTGACTGTAAAGAAAGGTGACGTACGTAGGTAATCGTCGACACTATGATAAGTATCGACCGCAGAACTTACGGTGCGTCGATACAATCCATGGCAAGAGCCACGAAGTGTATCAGAAAATGATGACAGTCCGGAACGGACCGATGAATAAACAGTCGAATTAGCAGATGGTAAATGGTCTCGAGAGATACCGTTGACAAAGCTCACGACAGGACGACTCAGACGACCAAATACTGACGTGGTGTACGCCAGAATGTTGAAATTGGTAGTGGGAATGAGCGTGTCCGGTTACGCAATGCCTGGAACGGTGGCCGAGACGGTGGAGGTGGTGACGGCAGAGAGTGGAATTGAAGCTGTGGTGGTATCGACCGGTAGAGACTCAGTAACGACCTTAGCTAAGGTTGACGGAACAATGGTCGACGGAACGGCTTCGACAGAAGCGAGCACGACGAGATCATCCAAAGCACGAGACTGAAGGATGTTAGATGCAGCTTCGTCGGCGGCCGTTGCGTTGTTGATCTGGGCGTCGTAAGCAGCACGAAATTCGGGCTGGGATCCGACTATCGCTCCGGTGACATAGCAGATTGTACCGATGATGGTACCTCGAATAAATGAAAACAAAGAAAACTTCCAACCTATGTAACCAACACCGGAGACCGGAACAAGGTTACGTTCCATATGGAGATGGGTGCCGTAGTCGGTCAGTTTTCCATGCATCAAAAAATTCTTGGTAACTTCGGTGTGTGGGAAGAAACCGAGTTTCTTGACCACGTCGATTGTTTGAAGGAGGTCAGTATTCAGGGAGGCAACGTAGCACAGACCGGGGACAGCGGAGAGTGCAGACTTTGCGAGGGTGACGAATTTCGGGTTTGGATCAGGTTTGAAGTCCAAGCAGAAGGCCTGGCAAAATGATTGAGATAGATAGTCCGGGGGTGAAAACAGCTCACGATGAAGCATGTCAAAGCGAGCGAGATGGTGTTGGTCGAGGACCAACTGTTGGTAGACTTCGAGGAAATCCAGATTTGAACTATGGAGTTCGTAGGGTTGCATTGTTGAAAATGCCGATGTTTTGCGGTTTAGTGCAGATGTAAAAATCTATGCGATAGCGCCTAGAGACGTTTGTGTATAGTTACTAGTACTACAGATGCGTTCGGGGTTTACAAAAATACGCTGCTAGATGTAAAACGGCAAGAAACAAGGTGGTTTGAATGTTGCATGCATCACGGCGTTTCATCGACGGTTTTAGCTGCCGCACATAGGAAAAGCACATTTAAAAGGTTCCTATTTTGTAAAGTTTGTGAAATAGTTTTAAGAATAATTCTTCTGCGATTCAAGGGAAATTCTACGATTGTTGCATGGAATGTGTTACGTTTGAAATTAATCATGAACGTTTCTTAATTTTGTGTTGTGTGTTTACCATCACTTAAAGGTATTTTCTTGTTCGTTAATTAACCCTCTAATACCCAACCCCGCCTGTAGACGGGGTATAGTTTGAACGTTTTTGTTATTTTTGTTTCGTGGAGAATCAAAATTTTTATATTTTTTGCTGATATTTAGGACTGTTTTGTACATCTCAAAATGGTTTTTGGTGTATATTAAAGTGTATTTACATTTTTTTTAAATCATTGAAAAAATGATGTTTTAGTCGCCTTTTAGAAGTCATTGTTTATTTTGTATGGAATCGCTACAATTATTGCATCTTGCTTTGCTCTGTAGTTACCGTGCAAATGTTCAAACGTTTGAAATATTTGTTCACACGTCAAACACCAAAGGAAGTAGCAAGTAAACAAACCGATTATTCCATGCACCACCCAAAAAGTGTAACCGACGCTGAAAAATTCTAGCAGCGAAACAAACCAATGTATGCTAAAACTGGTGGAAACATATTGTGGTGGGACAAAAAAATTTTGCAGGGGGTCGAATACGGTGCAAAAGATGCAATAACATATTTCAAATTTTTCCCAAATCATTCTACCCTAGTATAATAGTTTAAGAAAATGCACTCTAAAATTATTTTCCTTAAAATTACACGCAAAATAAAATTTTCTATGAAAAAAATTTAAAATATGTAAAAATATTTCAACAATAATCATAAAATCTCAAAATGTTTTCATTTAAAAAAATCCGTTCCCCCAATAGGCTTCCAGGAAAATATAATACTGTGGGGATGTTCAAAAATAAAAATTAGAAAAATTAAAAACTGAAATTCACGAAATCGAGAATTAAAAAGAATCATCTTCCAAAACATGTTTAAATCGATTTAAGATGACGGAAAATGATATTTAAATCAAAATAAAAAAAAAATTGGGTATTAGAGGGTTAAGAGGGTTTTAGCATTTGGGATTCGACTTCGTTATCCATTTGGGTAACAGGGCACAATTTATATTACTAGCAGACAAAACGTGGCTAGACACGTTCTTAAAAAAGTAGTTTTTTTATACAATGGAGAAAATCCTAGAATCTCCCAGAAGGAAATTTCTAGAAGCTTTCTTGTGCATATAGGGAATCGCGCTACTTGGGCGGTGGCTTCTATATTCGTCTGTTTTCCACTATAACTCAGTCAATCTTGAACCAATTGACACAACTCTTGGAATGCGGTGAGATAGGTATAGTATCTACCCGTGTACAAAATTTCAAGTCAATCGGTTCAAAATTGACCGAGTTACAGTGGAAAACAGACGAAAATAACAGACGAAGAAAACCACCGCCCAAGTAGCGCGATACCCTATGGGGATTCTAACATAAGGCTGAATTTCAAAAGGCTGAATGCACAAAAGGCTGAAATTGCAAAAATGCAGGAAATGAGTTATAGTACTTCTTCTTCTTTTTTTCTGGCGTAACGTCCCAACTGAGACAGAGCCTACTTTCAGCTTCTATACCCATTTCTGCAAATGACCACTTTGCATTTGTATATCGTGTGACAGGCAGAAAGATACTTTATACCCGCGGTTGTCAAGGAATTTTTGATTACAAAAAGTTTCTGGCCTGAGGGAGAATCGACGGGTTCCCTCAGCATGGCTACCCGTTCGCTAACCAGATCGGCTACATATATGAGTCCTAGTCATAGAATGTGCTTAGTGAAGAAGCTAATGATGCATACCAACTAACACACAAAATGACTGATGGTATTTCAATCAGAGATTTTTCCTTCTTTGAGCATGAGCTATTCTTTCAAGTCATGCTGTTATGGAGATTGGTTGCCATTACAGCTGTCAACAATGTGATCAGAGATTTTTCCTTCCTTCTGGCATCAAACTTCAAACGTCAAGTATTTAGCCGAGATTCAGCAAATGAACTTTAACCGAGATTTGCACAGCCGATCTCGGTATTCTGTTTAGGTGAATATTGAATACTGCATACAATGAACCATCAACCAATGAGCGGTAGTGTGCGTCAAACTCAAGCAAAGCCAATGCAAGTGTCAGGGCTGAGTGGTCGGCCAACTAGCAAATTTTCATGAAGATCATTATATCAGTGTACGATATGAATAATTAGAGTGTTATGTCTGTTTGTCTGTGATGTTAATGTTGCCTTTAGGCTCGCCGTTTGAAAACTAGTCGAATCATTATTTCAGCCTTATGTTATTTCAGCCTTTTGACATTTTCAGCCTTTTGTGATTCAGCCTTTCGTAATTCAGCCTTTTGTTATTTCAGCCTTTCGTGTTTCAGCCTTTTGTACGTAACCCCATATATGAAATATTTCACTCAGCATGGTGCATCTCTTTGGAAAGCGCCAGTAGGTATACTATTACATATCCAATATTGACTTGTATATTACTGTTGTAGGGTTCTAATTCATAGAATGAAAGAAACTTCTCGATCTTTCTACAGGATTGATGCAGCAATGCAAAGATGCACCAATGCAAAAATGCAGCGATGCATCAAGAAATTATGAAACAATGCAGCGACACACTAATACAGCGATGCAGCAATAAGATACACCAATTCAAAAGTACAACAATGCACCAATGTAAGCCAAAACAATGGAAAGATAATACTTGTATAACCATGTGAAACAGTTCAACGAAACATTTCAAACGTGACGGAGGAACGGACAACTCTGGGATTCCATATCTATGATTTTTATTCACAGAATCTTCTAGAAGGAAACTTTTTAAAAGATTCCACGAAAGCTATTACATCAATACATATGTGAAATATTTCACAGCATTGGGCATCTCACCGAGAAGCGCCAGAAGGTATACTTGCAAGCATCCACCTTTTGACTGTAAATGACTGTTGTAGGGTTCTGATCCATAGAATGGAAAAAAAAATTCCAGAAACTGCTGAATTGATTTATCAAAACAATGCTTTAAAAATCCTACGAGGCATTGATGTACGACCAATGCAACGATGCATCAATGTAGATGTACCTAATGATGCACCAATGCAACGATGCACCAATGCAACGATGTACTAATTCAAATATGCACTAATGCAACGATGCACGAATACAGTGATGCACCAATGCAATGATGCATCAATGCAATGTTGCACCAATCCAACGATGTACATATGCAACGATGCAGCTATGTAACGATGCACCTATGCAACGATGCACCTATGCAACGATGCACCAATGCAATGAGGCACCAATGCAAGGATGCACCAAATCAACATAGGTACAATGCTACAGTGCAATGAAACATTTCAAAGCGTGACGGAAGGATAGACAGACAACTTGGATTTTATATACCGTAAAACGGGGTATCATTGATCAGCGGGGTAACATTGATCAGCTTGACCGACCTCATGAAATGTTCAAACAAGCATTTTATGTTGAATCAGTTAACGCTATCGAATGGTATATCGCTATCTGCTATTATTTAGCTATTGAATGACATGTAATTTATGAAAATTGAATTTCATAAACATTGAAATAAATCGATTTTTTCATAACTGTGTTTCGCCACGCAATGCGATACATTGACAAACATTCATGCATTGCATGAATACTAGATACAATATGAGCTTCGAAATCACTGTATTACTTCAATATGATATCCTAGAGTTGGATTTAATAAAGAAAACTTTTATGAAAATGCTCTTTTTCAATAAAATATACGATTTATTAAAAGTAGACTATCAATTCCTTAAGTCATTGCCTACCTTAAGGCGTTATTCGCAATTTGGAGGATTTTAATCCTAAAGTATCTCAAAAAGTACCTACATAACTTGTAAGAATTTGGACAACATATTCGAAATCAGCGACCCAAAATTTAGTAAGAAAGGGTATTTTCAACACAAACGAACATTGATCACTGACATGATCAATGTTACCCCAAATCAACAAAATCAAAAATTAGATTAAAAAACCTATTTAAACATGTTTTAAAGTTTTGCAATGCTTTTTCGAGTAGCTTAACACTTACTCAGGGGACCAGTACTTGTTTTAAAAATATAAAACATGTAACGTTTGCTTAAACAAAAGAATTGTTCAAGAAAGATCGAAAATTCTGATCAATGTTACCCCGGATTACGGTATATGATGTGTTGCATGATGGCGTTTTTTGTGCATTTTTAATGTTCCATTTTGTTTCTCGTAGCTAAGTGCCCTATAAAATGAGCATTTGTAGGGGTCAAAAGTAATTGTTCTAAACATTGGCGCCAAACGTTGGGCCCAGAGCGAAACAATAATATAGCATTTGTTAGGATCTTATATTTTCTGTTACATTTGTGAGGTTCCAATGTATTTTGTTACATTGGCGCTCGACATGCGGCCGTGTTATACTATCTGTTACATCCGCGCCCAACTAAAAATGTATATTTTTTTTTGCATTTTATCACTAACCTACAGCTATATTTAAACTTTTATTACTTCTTGGACTCATATCTTATTTCAATGAATGCATATATTTCTCCCATTTCCTTCCGCTCATCCACATTGTTAATTTTTCGCCTTGTTTCCCTCTCCCAACTTCTTTTAGATGTCCAGTAAACCGCGTCGAGGGACAGTCAGATGGAGCCATCAACGACCTGCCAGCAGTAGTTCCTCCTCATCAGCCTCCTCCGCGACGCACGCCCTGCTACTCACCTCCCTGACAGTGTTCCTCAGCAATCTGCTCAGCACCGCCAGTGGGAACCCGCTGCATCCGTTCACCTCGTCATGTGAGTACAAACACGCTTTTCTTTCTTGTTGCGGCCAAAATTAAGAGCCCATTAGGGGAACTGGGAGTAAGACGCCCACGTTAAGGAAGAGTCCAATTTTAATCACGAAACACTTTATAATACACATTTTTTTGGCACTAACATGAAGCACCAACATGTTTCCTTCCAAATGGAAGAAACCATAAACCAGTTTTATGTTTTACTGCTGAAAAATTCATATTTGAAAAAAAGTTTGATATTCAGAATTTTAGTTTTGATGCGGGGTAAAACGCGCCACTAGCCACAGCTAACGCCAGGATGCCAAATTGTGTACTTATACTTGCGCGCCTGGTTTATTGTCAACTGTTATTGTTCGTGAAGGGTATACAGTCATTACATAATTATGGATCACCTGTAATTATGGGTCAATTCCATGTAAACGTCGTAGTGAGCTGTTTTATCAATAATTACTAAAAAATGACGCATGGCTGTGTGATAAGTGAACTTATTAATAGTAAAAATGTGCTGTTGCTTGGTTCCAACTTGTGGTCTACATAATTTGTGCCAGAATTTGGATCTAAATTGCTATTTTAATGTAAATAACTAGGGGTGGGCATTTTACCCCACATGTACCTCAGAAGTTTGGACCCTTGTAAAAAAGTTGTAAGGGTCAAATTTGATACTTTTTCCGCTTGGTACACAAACAATGGGAATGTGCAAAACAGTTTGTGGGGATAACGAGAAAAAAAATCTTTTAAATGATGTAAAAAGTACAAACATTTGACAGGCTAAAATTACATCAAAAGTAACCAAAATCTTTTTTCGAAGTTTTTGTACATTTTTTTTAGTAAAAATATGTAAATTCAAATGTAAAAAAGCATTTTTATTCTTATTTTAGCGATTGCAATTGAAAAAAGTACTGAAAATAACGTGGTTTGCCTAAAACAAGGGTGGCGCAACTTGCCCCCTATGGGCGTTATGGCCGCAGTTCCCCTACACGCTCCCTAGAGAACCGAACCGAGCGCATTCTCCGCCGAGTTTCCAGAATGTCATTAACCACTTAGGTACACCAACCCGAAAATTGGCGCATTGTCTACCTTTCGACTTCGAGTGCGCTCGCGCCCATTTGTGGACCTATGGTTGGAAACCCGAATGACCTGTTCCGAGAGGGGCAGTCACCCACGAAGTACCCGAAACGCCAAATTAAGTCAAGGTTCGCCAAATTCCTCCAATCCCGAAAAACCCTGCTGAATGCGGCGCGTTGACACTTTCGAGGTCTTAAACAAGTTAAAATTCGTTGATATCAACCAGCAAATTTGTACGCATTCGAGAAAACCCACAGCTCAGACTTGAAAGGGTCCAAACCTGATGGTGGTGATGGTGTGGTACTTTTATGTTGGAAGCGGATGAGTCGCTGTTAATTCTCCGGTCATAAATTGATGTGTCGGAGGGGTTGTTCCATGCGATAACATCTCACCGACGCCGCCGCCCGGTTTTGCCAGTCGGTACTTCATGATGTGAAGAGCTTTTTTTAGAGTCATTAACCAGAAAAGTGATGCTTTTTTTTGCGAATTTGAGCATTCAGCCAGAGGCAACAACACTTGATGGGTTGGAATTGCTGAAATTAACACTTGTGTGAAGTATATATTTTGAAACTGTCTGGAATGGCACCCGGGCTGGAAACAATAATGTTTGGGTATTTGATTTCATTGTGTCTATCATTACGAGTGGTAATTCGATGAATAAAATAATCAAGCGAGTATTAGGGAAGATGTTCTTTTCACATGCAACAATCTGCAATCCCTCTTGAGTTATTGGTGTATATAGGGTGTTTATGGAATAATCACTAGTTATTCAAAAACAATTATTTGCTTTATTATTTATTAACAACACACTCGTGCCATAAAATATTTTTTGTGAATTGTTTATACTTATGTTTGTTAATCTCTTCTCCATTTGCCTATTGTATTCATAATATCTCCTCTCCACTGATACGTTTCCGTCACGATGTTTAATTTGGATTTTCTACCAATTTCGACATTTTTACAGAATGTAGTTCTTTATGTTTATATTATACCTACAAAATTTCATGATACAGTATTGTTCCGATTTTATCACGGTCTTCGCGCGTCAGTCTTTGCTTTTTCATTCATTTTCTGTTACATTCGAGAGCAAAGGGTTCCCCTCTTCTTCAAAATGAATGTTAAAGGCGCGTTTTGCAACGATAAAAATATTGAAAATGCGTTTAGATTTTGTAGAATATTTTAAAACATTTTCGAAAAGGGGCGTGATAAAATCGGAACAATACTGTAATTGGAATATGTAGTACTTTCAACAGTACAATCGGAACAATGAGGCGCTGTCCAGCAACTACGTAGACTCAATGTTGGCTTTCTCACACCCCTCCCCCTCCGTAGACTTTCGTTCATACACAAATTTGAAAATGTGTATGGAGCGTACCCAAGTAACACACATCTATCTATCTATATATATCTGTATCTATCTATATATATATATATATATATATATATATATATATATATATATATATATATATATATATATATATATATATAAAAATGAGTTTGAAGTTCCTTTGAGGCAACAAAACTCACAAACGAATGAACCTATCAGCATGACCCTTGCATGGTTCGATTCGTATTCATGGTGGCTGTGTTTATAAGTAGAAAAAGTTATGAAAATCAAATTAGAAGAAGAGAAATTGTAAAATTACTGAAATTCTTATGAGCTGGGAAGAAATTCGAAGCGATTGCAATAAAACCAATCTAGAGTGCGGTGCCAAAATTAGCGCACAGCAGTTGTCAAACAATCACAACCAAAATGGCAGTACAACGTCTGCCGGGACAGCTAGTATATATATATAAATGAGTTTGAAGTTTCTTTGAGGCAACAAAACTCAAGAACGGATGAACCGATCCGCATGACTCTTGCACGGTTCGGTTCATATTCGTGGTGGCTGTGTTTATATGTACAAAAAGTAACGAAAATCAATTTGAAAAGTATCAAAATTGATAAAGTATTGATTTTTCATGAGCTGGGAAGGAAATCAACACGACCGAAGTGAAATCAATCTAGAGTGCGGTGCTATTTTGAGCATAACAGTTGTCAAACCACCACATTGCCGTCTTGTTGACAAAGTTTGCCGGGACAGCTAGTGTTATATAAAAGTTATGACAGCGCAAGTTTTGGTTACATAGAAGTTTATTTTACGTTATTTCAACACAATGTTAGAATTACGTAAAATAAACCTCTATACAACCAAAACTTGGGCTGTCGTAACTCTATTATAACATGTGTGTTGCTTGGGTAGATTTTGGTCAACCCCCCCTCTCTTCCCCCATCAGAGTCCACGTAGTTTTTGGGCAGGCCCCAAGGGGTGCTCACTGTTTGCTGTCTAAAGGGCTGAAATCAGTGTCAATACATGTATTGGCTATACCATTGTTGATAGTGCATCGATTGGTTTTAAATTTTGCCTATGCAAGACATGTATTACTAAGAGGTTTGAGTCTCAACTTTCAGAAGGTTCCTTTGGAAAATTCAAAAGTTGCAGTGCTGACAAGCTGAACTAGGTGTTGTACAAAATACATTCACGCACGGTGTACTATTTTATTCAAGGGTTTATTGCTACAACAAAAAGTACTGTACCGTTCAATATGAAATTTTGCTGTTTTTTATCTGTAAATTAACGAGATTTTTAGCCCTAAGCTAGTTCATTTCGGGACCCACGCTTTACTTCCCTTCCGAAGGAAGGACACACATTTTTGTGAGCATGTCGGGAGTGGGATTCGATCCCAGGTCCTCGGGCTCGTTGTGATAGTCACGTGCTTTAACCACCACACCAGGTACCCTCCACAATTTTTTGCTGGTATGATGAGCACATCTTAAGGTAATCCCAGCTCAAATTTGAGCAATTTTCATGTATCCATTGCAGAATTACAGCCGTATTTCTTTGCCCGATTAAAGTGAATATATGCATTATATTCCATGAAATCTTCTTCAGAAATTCCTGTAGAGAACTCCAGAAATTTCACCAAGAATTCTTCTAGAAAATCTTCCATGCTTAGGACATTCCTACATGGATTATTTCAAAAAATTCTCCGGGGTTTCTTTCAGAAAAAACATCTGGAACATTTATGGAGGAACCTATGGCATTCCCAAGAAATATTTCCGTAGGAGCATTCAAAAACGTTTTTGAAGAAATCCTTGGAAAATTTTTCGAAACAATTCTGGTCTCTTAATTTTCTGAAAATAAAGTCTGGAATCCGTATTTCTCCAAGGATTTCTTCAAAAAAGTTTTTGAATGTTTCTTCGAAAATATTTTTTGGGGATGCCATAAGTTCCAACATAAAATTTTCCAAAGAATTCCTCTGTGAAATTTCTTGAAATGGCTCTATTGATATCCTAGAAATTCCATAAATAAGATCACACATAATTATGTCCATTTTCAACACCCCTCCCCCTGGCACAGTTTCTGTATGAGGCATCCGGTAAAATTTGAATTTGAGTTATCACACTTCAGAACTCCTCCTTTCTTTAAGCGTGGCGTAATTCATGGACGTTCCTCTTTCAGAAATAACTCCAGCAATTCAATTTACAAAGTAATCCCACGATTATTTCAGTAAACCGCCATCAGTTGCTTTGAAAATTCTTTCAGGACATCTCTGTAAATCTGTAATTTCTGTAATTTCTTTTATGACTTTGTTTAGTGATACCAGTAGCTATTGTTTCGGCGATATCTGCAGAAATTCTTTCATGAGTTCCTCCGGGTATTCCTTCATGTATTTCACCAGAAATTCCTCCAGGACTTCTTAAAAGGATACCTTTAGGAATTTTTGTTCGAATTCATTTAAAAATTCAGACAATTCTTCAAAAACAATTCTTAGAAAGTGTTACGTTAATTCCTTTGTAAATTTCGCATGAGTTTTTTCTAGGAACCTTTACAGCAGTTTCAGTGTTTCTTTGGACATCCTTTCAGGGATTCCTTTAAAAGTACACTACACGTCATAAGTACGGACTCACAAAAAGTATTGCAACAATATTGCATCACATTGACTCGCCTCAATATCTCCAAAACTTTAGGACTTACAAATATGGTAAAGGAAAGAAATGTCAATAAATAAATGCTGTGCTTATTTCTATATTTCTGAAAGAATCCCTTAAACGATCCGACCCCTGGAGGAATATCCAGAAGAATCTCTTGAGAATTTTCAAGAGGACTTCCTGACAAACTTCCTCATCGATTATCTCTAAAATCTATAGCATTGTAAGGATAGCTTTTAATTGAAAGTTCTTTGGATACAGAAAACAAATAATTCTAAGATTAGAAGTATTATTATTATAAATTAATATGAACGCCACGGCCGATGAAATCTGCCACGGCGCACACGTCTACTCCAGATATTCTTTCAGTGATTACTTCAGGAATTCTTCTTAGCTGTTATTCAAGAATTTCTTCCTAGAGTACTTTGAATATTTCTTCTGAAACTATTTCAGAGGCCCTACTGGGATTCTTCAAGGGGCCTACTGGGATTCCTTATTTTGAGATTCTGAGAATTCCTCCAGGAGTTCTTTCTCGGGTTATTCACGGAGTTGCTTCTGGGATTCCACTTCTTCTAAGAATAATCAAGAATTTTTAGAAATTTCTTAAGGATCGCTTTCTTCGATTCCTCATTTTGAGGATTCCTTCTTTTAATTTTCCTACCGGAGCTCTTTTTAAGATTCCTCCAGAAGTTTATTCACCAATTTATCCTGTAATTCATTCTGGGATTTCATTTTCTTCTGAGATTCTGGATTGCGTCTAAGGTATCTCCTAGAATTATGTCTAAGACCCACCCAGAACTGGGGTCTCCAGCTAGCGTAGTGGTTGAGGCTATGGGTCGCCAATCCGGAGACGGCGGGTTCGATTCCCGTTCCGGTCGGAAAAAATTCTCGATTCCCTGGGCATGGTGTATCATTGTACTTGCCACACAATATACAATTTCATGTAACGGCATGCAAAGAAAGCCCTTCAATTAATAACTGTGGAAGGCTCAAAGAAGACTAAGTTGAAGCAAGGCAGGCCAAGTCCCAGTTGGGACGTAGAGCCATAAAGAAGAAGAAGAACCCACCCAGAAGGTGGGTTACTTCTGTGATTTATGGAAGATTTCCATTGAGATTTATCGTGGAGCTAGATTTCTGCTGGATTTCTCTAGGAAATATTTTCGGGGTTGTTCCTGTAGCTTCTTCCGGGATTTCTCCTGGACCTCTCTCTAGTATTTCTCAAGGAGTTCCTACATGGGTTTCTCTCATAGTTTCCATGGAATTCCAACAAAATTTTCTTCTAATACTATCCGGGATGTTTTCTGCGATTCCTATGGAAGTTCTTTCCTAGAGTGTTTCAGCAATTTATCTCTAAATTCATCCAGGATTTCCTTCTGGGATTTCTGCAGGAATTCGGTCTGGGGTTCATCCAAGAAATTCTTCCGGGGTTGCTTAAAAAATCTCCAAGAATTTTTTCTGTGATATCTCTAGAAATTCTATCTGTAATTTCTGCATACTATTCTGCCATTCTCCTGTAAGTTAATACTGAAATTTCTTCGGGTTCAGTGAAATCGCAATTAAATTCCCACCGAATTTTCCTCAAAGTCATACCAAAGCTCGTCCCAGTGAGTCTTTTGAAGTTTTCTAACAATCTCCAATTTTAAATATTTGTTATCCCTAACCTCGAAACAGCCGCAGCCGCAAGCACTTCGGCTTCTCAAACTAACATAGAATTAAGGCAGTAAAAACTCGAAAAATGTTATTAACGTAAAAACAAAAATGAATAAGGGGCCGTCCATATACCACGTGGACAGAAAATTCATAGTTTTTGACCCCCTCCCCCCTCCCCGTGGACAAGCGTGGACATATGATTGACCCCTACCCCTCTCCCCCAATGTCCACGTGGACATCCGAAAAAAAACTTTTTTTCATATTTCTAAAATAAATGGAAAAAGTGGTTTTGAAAAGTTTTTTTTAATATTGTTTAATTTTCTTCGTAAACAATGTCTTAAATATAATTGAAAACTTTATAAAATACAAATATTCTATAGCTTTACATAAAATACAAACAAGTAGCACAAGTTTTCAACATGCCGGGGCCCGTGGCGCAGTGGCTACACGTTCGCTTCATAAGCGGATGGTCATGGGTTTGATCCCAGCCCCGGCACTTCGTCAGTCGCTCTTCCCCCCGAGAGCGGCTGGCACTTGACCCTCTTCTGAGCTGTCGTAGCTCAAACGGACCCGGAAAATTTGATATCGGCGAACGGCAACCCATAATGGACGATCCCCAATCGGACTGGAAAAGATACAACAGCCACACATCACTTCATCATCGTGTTCATTATTCTACCAAGGATAGGGTAGAATAGTGAAAGCAGCACAAAGGCAAAAACCAGTTCGATATAGTAGAATAAGAATATAATAGAATACATTTAGGCGCTGTACAAAAGTGTAAGTGCAGCCGCCAATTGGAATCGCTCACGTAGTGCCCTAGTGGACAAAAGAGCTGTAAGAATAGGTTAAGTGGTTAAGAATAAAAAAAAAGTTTTCAACATTGTTTTTAATTCAGCTTAATATTTGTGAAAGTGTGAGTTCGATTCCCGCTCTAGTTGGTGAAAAAATTTCGTCAATCTGAAAAATCTTCGGGTGTGTTTCGTGTGATATCCATCGCGTTCAGTCTGTACAGACTCTGCGGTTGAAGACGGTGTTTTTTTAGAATGTTTATTGAATCTATGATTGTCTGATTGTTTTGTTGAGATAAGGTAATTTTAAATCTTAGATTTTTGTTGAAATAAGATTATATTTCTTAGATTCTTACAAATAAAACAAGATTTACAGCATCTAAATTGTATTGCTGAGGTTTATACTTTAATATCTATTAGAAACATCTTAAATTTAAAAAAACCTACCATAAAAACGTTTTTGAGATAAGCCTGCAAATCCCTACATGTATTTTGTAACTTAAAGTAGTTTAAAAATTTGATATGAAACTTCGAGAAATCCATACAGCACTTCAACGAAAATTTTCTGACTGAAACACCAACATTTGCATGGTCTACATTCCATTTCAAATCTCCAGAATAGAATTAGAAATTCTGATACCTTATTTAAAACAAATTAGTCTGTGAATCAATACCATGATTTTTTCCTTAAAGAAGTAACTTACAACTAAAATAATAAAATGAAATGTATGAAAGAACTGTTGAAGAAAATCTCATCAATAATGCGACATAATTTGTTTCGTTTGTAAATTATTGTTTCTTAATTTGTATGTCAGTGTTGTCCACGTGGACATTTAACGAACCCCCACCCCCCTCTCCGTGGACAAGCGTGGACTTTTCCCTAACCCCCTCCCCCCTCCAAGCTGTCCACGTGGTATATGGACGGCCCCTAAGTGATTTCTGCTCTGTTATACCCAGCCCATGTGTCGACCGAGCCTTTCAAATAAACGAATAAGTAAAAAAAAAGTTCTCTCTACAAATTTTCCGAGTTCCGAATGTCAGAAGCATTTGTTTAGGAATGCGTTTGTAGGGATTCCTCCAAGAGCTCCTTTTGGAATTCTTCATTATAATCGCACGATATTCATCCAAGGTATCTCTTAGAAATTTGGAATTCCTCCAGAAGTACTTTTAGAATTCGTAAAACGGTATTTTCTGTGCTTCCTCCAGGCAATCTTTACGATTTTACTTGGTTATCTCTTGCAAAACGTTGTGAAGTTTATTTTTATTTCCTAATGGAATTGAGCTTCAATTCTTTAAGGAGTTTCTTCTTGGTTTTTAGCTAAACTTCCTTTGAAAATCTTATCAGAAGATCATCCGAAAAGTGAATCAGGAGTTGCTTCGGAATTTGTATTACAATTTCCACCAGAAATTCCTTCACGGATTCTTCTAGGAATTTCTACCTGAATATATATGGAAAACCTCTTGAAATTTCCCCAGGAGCTATTTCGAAGTTTTCCCAAAGGGCTTTCTCTGGGATTCCTTTAGGTAAGCACGTGTGATCCTGCTTGGTTATCTCTCGGAATGCGATATGATTTTTTTTTTGTTTGAGTTCTTAAATAGTTCCTGACGACGCATGCGATTTCTCCAAAAAGCTCGTTCTGGAAGCTTTCAAAGAAATCCGTGTAGGATTCGTTCAATTAATTCCTCAGGAGTTCCTTCTGGGATTGCTCCTTTTAGAATTCATCCACGATTTCGTTCTCGTTCGTTGGAGGAGTCCATCCAATAGCTTCTGCTGGATTATCTTCAAAATCGGTTTCGGTGTTTTTCCAGGATTTCCTACTGTAATTCCTCCAAGCACAGATAACAGACGTTTATGCTTATATTGGCAATGTGTGTAAAAATGCTCAACTGCCATTTTGTATAAAACGAGCAGCTGAGATTCATTTGGCAATCATTTAGAGATGGCGCAGTGATCGATAGTCAGTGATCGCTTTCAAGATTGCATGCACCACGCAATTCTACACTCAAGATTGTATTCAGTCTTGAATGAAACTGGAACTTTGATCTATTCTTGCATTCAAGTTCGATGTAATGTCGCAATAAGTTGAGTAGATGGCGGTAATGAGCCAACGTATATTGTTATGAACATTTACACAGGATTCTGCGAAAAGTTTGTACTAGCATAAACATCTGTTATCTGTGCTCCAAGTATGCCTTCAGTGTGTTCCTGCAGGAGTGACTTCAGGGAATCATCTGTGAGTTTCTTCATAGGATCCTCCAAAAGCTCTTTTTGGGAATGCCTAATATTCAACAACTCTCTATTTCTGCTAGAAGTTAGATTATGTTTAATTGACCCGTCACTACCTGGGACGATACTTTCCGGCTTCAAAACAAACTCCGGGCATCTAATTACATTTAGTTTGAAGTATCATCAAGGGAAAGAGTTTTGGCGGGGATCCCCCACTCCCTATGACCATTCTCCCTATTTCTACAGGGTATTGTGTTGCATGATCCGTTACATTACTATACCATGTTATTGTCACTATTAGTGACAAATCATTTTTACATGTAATTTTGAATCCGATTAGGCCAACCGATCATCCAATGGCCACGTAACAGGTTCTGGTGACCTTGGAATCTCCGGTAGAAATGGCCATTTTTCGGTTCTAAACGGACCCCATCATGCGACACCTTATATTTTGCACAATTCCATGCGTAGTCCAGTAAAACCAAGAACAATTTGTCTGTTCCATTGAAAATCTATTGAAAGTTCAAATGACTCAACTGAGAAGCGACGAACCCGATTAAGTTATTCGAAGCATGCACACACAATGGCATAAATCTAACAAGTCAATGATCGATTTATTCAAACACTCATGTCCATACACCCGGTTTGAAGAATGATCAATAGCAAGAAAATTGACAAAAAGCAACAAATCACCTCAATCGACAACCCCTACAAAAGCTTCAATTATCGTCATTTTCTCATCCCCGCCCACCAATCAAACTACGACCAACTCATAAATCGCACCGAACGGATTCTACTCGGGACTGCACCTCGCTCGCCTAGAACCCGTTTATCATTCCGTTAGCGTCCGTCGTCGTCCGCTAGTGGCACACGAGTGCGTGTGCCTCGTCTGTCATATTCCCCAAGTCCTCGTGATTCCACCCTCCCTCCTCCTCCTTAGCCATCACGGACCCCAGAAGAAAGTGCCAATTTTGATTCATCTGGTGGTTGACGACGACCAGCACTATCGCGCGACCCGCTGGCGTTGCGTTGAGTTGAGTTCATCGACACAGAGCGCATGTATCTTTCCGGACAAAATCCCCCACTCAAGTTTCAAGCATAGCAGGTAAAATTTCACAATCCATTAACAGGAAAAATTGATTACCACCGCACCGCGATGTGGGTCAAATTGTCTGATTCCGGCGGCAGCGGACACACACAACTAGGAACACGCGCACACATACGGGCTGTGGTTGGAAATTCACTTTCATTTCGGAACTACCTACTCGTGGTGATGATGGTGGTCCGAGCGCTCGTGCTTCTGCAGCTGTTGTCTAGTTGGTATATTGTCGTCGTCCTCTCTCCAGCAGAAGTGAGGGTATATGATATTTCGTTTGGTTCCAAGTAGCACATGATTCGGAACTATAATGATAATTTGAAAAAAAAAAAACAGATTTTAGTGGCAATGGTAAGCATTAAGTTTTGTAATATTAGCTTTGCTTCTTTCAAGTCTCCTGGGGCAGTTGGGATTTATCCTATTTTGCTTCAGAAGGGATTTGATCATTCCAAACATGTTTTGAAAAAAAAAATACTTGTTTGCAGTTTTGCTACAGGGTATATTCCCAAATCCTGGCGGGATATTACTGTAAACATGCTTACCAATCTGGTAAGTCCGCTGTGACTCTTTTACACAAGGTTGTTTGCGATATCGAGAAAACATTCGCTAAAAACATTCTTGTTTGGGTGTTTTCTAATATATCGAAGGTGCCTTTGACAATGTGCCATTCGATGCCATATTGGAAGTCGCACGGAGTCATGGTATCTCCAATGATTTCCAATTGGATTCATCAAATGCTCAAAAACCGATATCTCTTCTCGACATTGCGTCTAGCAGGGATTAGGAAATTGAGTGGTTGTGGATGCCCCCAAGGGGGAGTCTTGTCACCGCTTTTGTGGAATCTCGTAGCAGATACGCTATTGAGGCAACTCAATAATAGCGGTTTTCCTGGTTATGGGTTTGCCGACGACTACCTAGCATTGTTAGTTGGTATGTGTATCACCACCCTTTTCGACCTGATGCAAAGCGCCCTTCAGGTAGTTGAGGGTTGGTGTCGCCAATATGGCCTTTCGGTTAATCCGAGTAAAACATCTATTGTTCTTTTTACGGAAAGGCGAAACCGTAATGGCGTTCGACCTTTGCGTCTCTTTGATTCTGAAATCGATGTGACTGAAAAAGTAAAGTACGTTGGAGTCATTCTGGAGCGTTCTCTCGCGACAGCGCTCGAAGTTCTCTTTGACGTTGCTCCACTACACATTCATCTCAACAAGAAGCACTTTCTTGCACTTACCGTCTACGAGTACTCGGTTTACTAGAGGAAACTCTTGTGAACCGCACATCAACACGCACCTCATTGTTTCCACTTTTGGTGAATTGGGACAAAATTGTCCTTGCTCCAAGTGATCTTACAATTGCTTGTAATTTCCCATATAGGACATTTTCCACGAAATTCCTTTCCCGGGAAGAGTGGACATCTGGTTATCTGGAGAGAAGTATTTCAGACGGTATTGTATGTTACACTGATGGCTCCCTTCTAGAAGGTCGAGCAGGTGCTGGTGTTTATTCTCGTGAGTCAAGGCTGCATCTGTCTTCCTCACTTGGTAGACACTGCACCGTTTTTCAGGTCGAAATCTTTGCTCTTATGTGCGGAGTGCAATCAGCACTTCAGCAGCACGTAATGGGCAAAGTAATATACATCGGTTCAAAAAGTCAGGCTGCTGTTAAAGCACTTGCTTCGGCCAACTCGAAGATAGTTATCGCTTGTCGAACTCAAATCGAGGAGCTGAATTCAGCAAACGCTGTACACCTTGTATGGGTACCTGACCATTCTTCCATCGCTGGAAATGAATTGGCTGATGAGTTAACTCGCACTGGAGCATCACATGACTTCACTGGCCCTGAGCCAGCTATTTCGGTACCCCAAGTGTTGGGTAAAGCTTCAGATTGACACCTGGGCTGCCACTCAACACAGACAATACTGGAATAGTTTGGATTCATGTCGTCAAACCAAATTGTATTGTACTGAGCCATCTCCAAGGGTGGCGAAGTATCTTACAAATCTGTCAAAGCAGAATTGCAGCATTCTGGTCAAAGCATTGACTGGCCACTGCCGACTCAGCTATCACATGGCGAATATTCAGCAAGCTGATTCATTTGCGTGTGATAGCTGTGAACAGGGCCCTACAATTTCAATTTCAATTGAAATTTTCAGACGAAGTTTGTAAACAATGGTTTCAATCGTCAATGGAAACAAGGCGCCGTCGTCGTCGCTCAGCCCGACTGTCATCGTCACCGATGAACCGACGGTGCTGCGTCGTCGCAGACGCCACTTTGTTTCGCACTCACAAGCTCACATACGCTCGTTCGACATCGAATGAATTTCTCTGTTATAACTCTATTAATGAGTGTAACAACCGGCAAATCTGTGTAATGTTAATGTATGCTATGCATATTTTACTGAAATAGTTCATTACCCATAAAAATATTAAGCAAACATACATTTTAGACAATTTGAAAATTTCAATTGAATCCCAGTCGGTGCGAAAATGAGCCGCCACCCGTCGTTGCGTCGAAGAAAGTGACAAGAAGGGCGGCTGAAGCGAAGCGCATGCATGTTGTTTTGAATGTTCCCGTCGTCGGCGTCCGTCCGATGCTGATGGGCGATCGCTTTCAGCGTCATGTTTTGGTTTCGACGATGTAGGCCCCTGGCTGTGAATTCGATTATGGAACTTCGTATCATTTGATATATAACTGTCCAGTTTTTGCGCAACTGCGTTTCCGAGTATTCGGTAAACACATATTAAGTGAAACTGACTTCAGAAACCTGAGTCTTCAGGAAGTTCTGTTGTTCTTAACTTGCTGTGGTAAAGAGCTAGGCTCTCTTTCGCTTTATGCGTTATTATAGTGCCCTTTCAGGGCGCTATTTGAACCCATTTTGGTACGCTTATGCGTTAGTATTCTCTTTCAGGGTACTTTTCCTATTTCCCTACCTGTCCTTATCCCCATCCCTATCCTTATTTCCTTCCTTTTCCCTCAGGTAGATGATGAAATAGGCTATTATTTTGGCGATGGCACAAATGTCCCAAATGGAGGATAACGTTCTCTCCAGCAGAAGTGAGGGTATCAGATATTTTGTTTGGTTGCAAGTAGCACATGATGCGGAACTAAAAGATAATTGAAAAAAAATAAACAGGATTTACTGTCAATGGTAAGCATTTAGTTTTGTTTCCGTAATGCATTGTGAGGAAAAGTAGCAAAAGTCAATAAACTCTTGAATAATCAGCTGACACTTATTTCACATTTTTTGATTAGTGTACGTAATATAATAAAAAAATATTAACATGTTTGCTGTCGTTTATTGTTTTATTATTTATCGAAGTATTGGCTAAGGTATGTACCCTCAAGATTGGTTGCCTATTCATGCAGCTATGAACTTCGTCACTCGCTTCATGGGCCACTATCGGAATGTCAGATTTCCAAGGGGATACGGCAACTCACCTGTTTCTCATTAGCATCGCATACCAAGTAGCCTTTCGATAACCCAAAAGTCTTGTAGAGGTTTTGAGAACCGTTATAAAACCTGAAACCTTTTATTTTCTTTTTGTGATGGTTCTGAAAACCTCTTCTAGTCTATTCTACTAAAAATGTTACTTGGATTTGTATTGTAATAATACCTCCCTGCAATAGGGTCCTATTCGTACAGAAGGACTAGTTAAATTGGCAGCTTCATCCACTCCGAGCCTCACCAGGACTCCTTCCAACTCTGCTGGATGTGATCCAATCTACTTGGCTGATGCAAGCGGTCACTGCACTATTTCGACAGAAGGACCGACCCCGCTGTAGCTCCTGGATGATTTGAGGCTTGAGTAATTGGCGAACTACCAGCATTGCAGCGAACAGCGTCTCGACGCATCATCTGGATAAGATTATCCCTATTGCGGGGAGACGAACAGTCTTGCGAACAGTACTTACTCAGCCGATTCTCACAATCCGGACGGGCGGGTGAACCGCGTGACCTAATATGTTGAGATACTTTCTGAAGCAGCTATATCCCGATAGAACCTGTGCCAGGTGGAAAGTTACTTCCCCATGACTCCTATTGACTCTTTGGTTCATCCTAGGGATCAACCTCCTGCTTCACCAATACACCTAGAAAAAAGTAATGTAATTTAAGGTGTCCTAAACCTGACATATACGAGCGTCTTAAAAGACACAAATATAGAGATCAAAACATGTAAATTTACGTCTTCGAAACACCCCAAAATACAACTTGTTTGTTCTTAGCGTCTATCAATCGCTAGAAGCGAATCGACAGATAAAACATCAAAGTAAAATATTCAACTGGATTCGACCACTGGTCCGCTGATTGAGAGGCTCGGACTATACCTCTCGGCCATATCACCGAGTTTAGAGTTTGACGATCAATATAAATGTGTTTCTACGTACCTGGTCAGACAGGTTTGTTTACACCTTGTGCAAGCAACTCGACTTACAGGATAGATGTAAAGTTGAGTCGTATTTGCCATTTAGTCATGAAATGTTTTGGTGCGTTGATAGTTTACGGCACGTGTAAATTCCTAATTTTTTAAAAAGGGTCTGAAACGAGGCAAAACACTCGGATTATGACGTGGGATGAGTTCTCCATGATCTTCCCCAGTATCGACGGGGGAGCTCTGAAGCAATCACACCTCGTGTCTTAAATATCCCAATCCTGTAGATGTCGATCCATAGCTCCGTATTGACATTTCGAGCAAGGCCCTCAATGCAGACCTTCTTACTTGCTTTAATCTCGACACGGAACGAATGGTTCGACGAAGAGTGCATAACAGTTTTGGAGGCGATGAACGCAGCGAGGGCAGTAATGCTGCAGCAAGGGACTCGACAGAACGTGCAACGTTATAAACAGAAGCGGAAACAGCAGACCCGCCTCATTCGGGAGAAAAAGTGCCGCCTGGAAGAAGCGGAGTGTGAAGAAATGGAACTGCTGTGCCGTTCCCAAGAAACACGAAAGTTCTATCGAAGCTCAACGCACCCGCAACGGCTTCGTGCTGCGAGCCGAAATATGCAGGGATAAAGACGGAGGCCTCTTGACGGACGGACGTGAGGTGACCGAAAGGTGGAAGCACCACTTCGATCAGCACCTGAACAGCGTGGATATAGTAAGCACGGGAGCCCACGGCAACGGAGGAAACGACGACGCCAGTGCAGCGGAGGACGGAAATGAGCCAACTCCCACGCTGAGGGAAGTTAATGATGCCATTCGCCAGCTCAAAACCAATCAAGCAGCTGGTAAGGATGGTATCGCAGCTAAACTCATCAAGATGGGCCCAGAAAAGTTGGCCACCTGTCTGCATCGGCTGATAGTCAGGATCTGGGAAACCGAACAGCTACCGGAGGAGTGGAAGGAAGGGGTAATCTGCCCCATTCACAAGAAAGGCGACCATTTGGAATGTGAGAACTTCAGGGCGATCACCATTTTGAATGCTGCCTACAAAGTGCTATCCCAGATCATCTTCCGTCATCTGTCACTTAAAACGAATGAGTTCGTGGGAAGTTATCAAGCCGGTTTCATCGACGGCCGGTGGACAACGGACCAGATCTTCACCGTACGGCAAATCCTCCATAAATACCGTGAATACCAGGTCCATCACCATCATCCGTTCATCGACTTCAAAGCGGCATACGACAGTATCGACCACGCAGAGCTATGGAGAATCATGGACGAAAACGGCTTTCCTGGGAAGCTGACTAGACTGATGAAAGCAACGATGGACGATGTGCAAAACTGCGTAAGGGTTTCGTATGAACTATCCAGTTCATTTGAATCTCGACGGGGACTACGACAAGGTGATGGACTTTCCTGTCTACTGTTCAACATCGCTCTGGAAGGTGTGATGCGACGAGCCGGGCTCAACAGCCGGGGAAGGATTTTCACAAAATCCGGTCAATTTGTGTGCTTTGCGGACGACATGGACATTATCGCTAGAACATTTGGAACGGTGGCAGAACTGTACACTCGCCTGAAACGCGAAGCAGCAAAGGTCGGACTGGTGGTAAATGCCTCAAAAACAAAGTACATGCTGGTAGGCGGAACCGAAAACGACCGGATCCGTCTGGGTAGTAATGTTACGATAGACGGGGATATTTTCGAGGTGGTGGAGGAATTAGTCTACCTCGGATCCTTACTGACGACTGACAACAACGTGAGCCGTGAAATTCGAATTCAGCGGAAGTCGGGCCTACTACGGGCTCTAGAAGAAACTGCGGTCGAAAAAGATTCACCCACGCACCAAATGCACCATGCACAAAACGCTAATAAGACCGGTGGTCCTCTACGGACACGAGACATGGGCCATGCTCGAGGAGAACCTGCAAGCACTCGAAGTTTTCGAGCGACGAGTGCTAAGGACGATCTTTGGCAGGAGAACGTGGTGGCGGAGAAGGGTGGACCACGAGCTCGCTGAACTTTACGGCGAACCCAGCATCCAGAAAATGACCAAAGCCGGAAGGATACGGTGGGCAGGGCATGTTGCAAGAATGCCGGAAAACAACCCTGATCCGGTAGGCACAAGAAGGCGTGGAGCGCAGAGAGCACGATGGGCGGACCAGGTGGAGTGTGACCTGGCGAGCATTGGGCGTGACCGAGGATGGAGAGCGACAGCCACAAACCGAGTATTGTGGCGTACTATTGTTGATTATGTTTTGTTCACAATGTGATGTTGAACAAATACATGTATGTATGTATGTAATCTCGATACTGACCGCGACATTGGCAACTCGAACGCCGCTCGACGTTCATCCCACTGCTCGTCCGTCCATACTTGCTACATCTCTTGACTTGCCTTGAAGGTTCGCAATTGCCAGTGCCCAGCAATATGCTGGTAGCTATTCACCCACGCATGGGCGCCTGTTTGAATACATCATTGTCGAAGCATGATGTCTTCCATCTACGATGACTTGGCTAGGTTGTCTACGTTGGGGTGGTCGTCGTGAGTGTAGTAGTTAACGTCTCTCTTCAGGTTCGAATACTTGTCAGCCAAGGGCTACAGATTTTTACGTCAATGATCGACTCCGCATCATTCCTGTAGAAAATAATGCTGGTACCAACATTAGCCAGATCGACAGGATTTATGCGTCAGCCTTGTCTAAGAGTCAGAGATTAGTCCCAAATCTTTGTGCTGTGGTTCGGACGGGAAGGAGGCAACCCTGATAACATCGGTCTAGGACGGTACCCCCTACGAATTTGTTCGACTCGCTTAATACAAATGCTAACATTAGCCAGATCGACAAGATTCAGTAAGGGTTGACTCGGCGGATTGGTGAAACGGTTTCGCCATTCCACCCAGGCAAAGCAGTAACTTACCCTTTCTATTGGCCTTAGCCTCGTCAAGTTGTTATATGGTTCACCGTTTCCGATAATTAAGCTCTGCCCAAGTAACAATTAAACTTTTGTGGCAATCCTGAAGTAATTTCTAAGATAGAATAATAAAATTTAGCAATAAAGCTCTTTGTTCTGCAAATCTGAGATAAAATAGGCATAAAACATCCATAAGACTAATCTGGCCCACTCTTCAGGAGATCTTCAAAGCTGCTTTTGAAGACTGCTTTGAAACTAGTTGCCCAAGTAACACAGCGAAACAAGTTGCTGCTAAAAATATGTTAAAATATGTTATACAAAAGTTTTTCAAAAACATCCCTAGTTAAAAAGTAGTTTTCACAGGTTTTTGGAGAACATGTGCATCCAAAGTAGTGTTTCGAATATGTTTTTTGAAAACAAACACGAAAAATGCGTGTCTCGCCACCAAGTAATGGTTTTGTCACTCAAATTTGTTAAACATGTTATAATTTAGTTTTATCAACAACACGAATAACATCATTCCTTCATAAAATGAAATACACACAAATGTTTGTTTACATTCTGTCGTGAACCCGTCAGTGAGTGCAGTTCTGTGAATCTGAGCAGTTCTGGCAACAAAAATAGATAGAACGGATTAAAATAATTACTTTCTTTAATCCAGCGAGGAGAGATTCCATTTGGCGAAAACGGATTTGTGTAGTTACTCCTCCAGCTTTGAGCTGCTAGTGATCATGCGTATTCCCCGAACCAGAAAAACCTTAACGAATCTCGCTCAGTCTCCTGCACTCACTATGGAAGGCATCACGCTGCCTCTTTTACTGTTGTTATGTGGCCGGTAATTGTTTGTTACTCCGTTTCGGCTGCGAAACCAAGCAAAACTTCCATGTCTTCCTCTTTCTACTTTCGAGCGCTGTTGATCTTTCTTCGTGGCGGACGACCGTCAAAGAGGGGATACATTTCTGTTTCCTTTCATCCCACTACTGCCACACAGCGACGAAGAATGATTCGAGATATTTACAACAAAATATTAAATCCACTACTGCAGGAATTAGAAATAGTTCCTCCAATTTGTTGAAATTTTGTCATTTTTCCGTATGTTTATGCGACGCATGTTGTGCAAATCAGCTGATTGTTGTTTGGATGAGAGGGCTACGAAATGAGAAGATTTTTGTCATGTTGTTTTGCAATACTTTTGGGTAACATATTTCAAAACATAATAGAGGCTTACATTACAAACATAACCGCACAAATTCTCATACATGCGCTGCTTGGGCGATATGTTTTCAGTTACAGTGCATGTCAAAAATATTTACAACAAAGAAATTGAGTTATGCAAGGAAAGTTAACCTCAATGTTTGCCGTGCGGGAGAAAAAAAAACGGCAACGAATGGGAATCAAAACAAACCACTGGGAGCTGTCAAAATTCGTGTGGGATGGAAAAGGAAGGCACTAATGAAAATGAACTAAACGTTCATTCGTGCCGTTATCTTGCAAAGCGTGATAAACAGAAATTATTTGAGAGCTGCATGCGAAAACTGGAAACACATCTTGAAACACATGAATATTCTTGGCAGCCACACAAGAGACAATCAAACGTACCATCTAGAAGTTTTGCCACAACATGTTTTTACTTTGTTCATCTACCACCAATGTTCTGTGAAGCATCATGTTGCTTCTATGAGTCCAAAATTATTTGATATTAATTAATATAAGAACATTATTGAAAAAATGGATGCATTTATAACAATGAAATATCTTAGTGTTTACCCCACCGATGAGTTGATAAGTTTGTTGAAAACAAATAACACTAAAAAATCACATGTGAAAATGTTTTTGGTTGGCACTGTTTATTCTTCGTGCTGGCCTTTGGTGCTACCGCCATATTGAGCTTTGTTGAACATCGACAAAAAATATTCAGAAATATTCAGTCGATCGAATAGCGCAATAATTTTGTGGAGGTAAAATGCCATAATCCACCGTAAATTTTAAAGCGCACACTTTTTCCGGCATTGGAATCACTCAATTTTGGATAAGTTTTGCTCAACTGTATTCAGGTTTACGTTTCTCCATTTTATTTGTGAGTCTGATTCATAGCAAGATTTAGTTTGAGTTTTTCTGACGAACTGCTGTCAAAAAAGTCAATAATACTTCTATGTGTTTGTGTTTGTGATAATTGTGCTCTCACTCTTGTTTGTCAGCTGATGTTAGAATTTTGTTTTTTAAAAGTAATAAACACCACAAAAATACTTCCGTCTTTGAGCTATGATATGTATATCATAACAACTTGCTAACATGTTTGTTTGTTTTCAGTCAGTTATGTCAAAACTTTTACACAACAAAACATGTTGCAGAAGTCATTTTTCGTGCGCTTTTTCGGTCACGCAAAAGTCATGGAACATGTTGCCGCATCTTTAGTCCATGAATGTAAGATGTTTTGGAGAAGCTCGAGAAACTTCTCCATAACAAAGTGTGTTGCTTGGGTGTATTTATGTACTTGCACTGATGCTTTATTATAAGAACTTCATGAAACTTTAACAAGAATAGCTTGAGGCATGTTGATCTTTTAGCTGTCTTTCTCAAAAGTGTCAACAGTGCATAATAAATTAAATCTTTTACCTAAGCATTATGCAGATGCAAAACGTTTTGTTTCATGGATGAAATGTTAATTGAACTGCAAATTAATTTTCATCAAATTGAAATGGCTAAAGCATTAAAATTGCCTGACAGATCATTGATGACAGGGAATCAAAATTTCCCGTGCCATACCCACTTCTTCGTTGATATGCCGCCCAAAACATACGAAAATAACAAAGCGCCCCAAAAATAATATCAATCATTAATATACGAAGACATAAATTTCCTATAAAAACAAAAGGCTACGCCACTTTTTCAATTCTATCTAAACATGGCTGCCGTTCCAAGCGAACGAAACTCATGCAGCCGCCATCAATTGTTATTACCTTTAATCCAAACCCCCTCAAATCAATGATGGAACCAAGTCACCTTGCATGAAAGCTACAGCCTTTATTGAAGATTGTTTTTACTAGTTATGATCTTAAGGCAGATTTGTTCGTCTTAAATGATATTTATTCGTTTTATTCAAGAGTATAATTTGATATACAATCTTCGCTCACTACAACAGCCTTTGACAATTGTTTGTTTACGTTTTCGATGCTAGAAAGTTTCCTCTGTACGTGGGAGTCGAGAAAATTTCCCCGACCAGAATGGGAATCGAACCCGCCGTCTCCGGATTGACGATCCGTAGCCTTAACCACTATAAGCTAACTGAAGACCCCTTTTGGTTCTTAAGTAGCCTAATTTCTGTTACACTTCACACAGGGATAGTCAACTTGCAAAGAAAATAACCTTAACATACTCAACCTCGGTTTATTTTTACTTTACAATGACAACAAAAACTTAATATCGCATACCCTTAGTCAACAGGCAAATATAGTTCCGGAGGTGAAAACCTCTGGCCTTTTGCTGAAGCCGATGGATGCCGTCAAAGTCGATACATAGAAAAATAAACAGTAACGGTGTTTTTTCACTTCCACTAGCCAAGCCAAAGTCACCGTCATCGTCGGCTTCATCGTCATTGTCTTCATTATTATTGTTGTTGTTGTTGTTGATCGTGACGAATAGATTTTTAACGTTGCTCGATACCCACTTCAATTTTTGATCGCTTCTGTTTGACGGATCAATTTTAGATGGAGATTGGGGAGAAGGTGCATACAATATTTTGGCTACCGGGTTTGGTGTCGTTGTGTGGTTTGTGTTGAACTCTGTGCGCACCAACATTGGGCGCTTAGAAAGCGTTCATAATAATTGAGGAGCTTTGTTGAGCGGAGTTTGTAGCTGATGTACATGGCTAGAGCGTTACGGTACGAAAAATGGGAGCCTCAGTTTGCTTTTTGTATTATAAGCTTGCATAACTTAATTGTTGAACAACGTCATTGCACTGCGAATTTTGCAATACATACTTGTTTGCTTCTCTTATGCTTTAGATATTTTAAAGTGAGTACCGTTGCAAAATAATAACGTTGAATTTCCTATGGGTCCTTATCATTCATCGCCTTGGCGTAATGTTCTCACTGGAGCAATACCTTCTTCTCAGATTAATGTTCTATGAGCACTTCCAAAGTTATTATCTGAGAGCTTCCTCTTCCAATGACCAATTTGCATGTGTATATCGTGTGGCAGCCACGAAGATACTCTGTCTGAACCCTAGCAAGTCAATGAATTTCCATTACGAAAAGACCCTTGGCCGAGCAGAAGTCGTGACTTAATTGATGGATGCTCCGTAACAGTACCGATCAGCAGACGTTCTTCTCCAAACCTTGTTGCAAACTACCCCATAGGACATATGAGGTTTTCTCTTCTAAAATCGTCAATATCCCCCACAGATATTCCGAAAGTGAAAGCAGTTTGTCAACAATTAAATAGAGACACGAACTCGTTCTATCAAATATGGAATTTCCCACCCTCGCTTCCCTCGCATCTCACCACCCACGTCGTCTTCGGCACGGTTGAACACCAACCAGCAACACCTTGAGCAAACTTTTTGTCACTTTCTTTTTGCTATACTCGAGATAGATCTGTTCCGCAATGTCTTCGTCTCTATGTATAGTCTATGATTACCTGAGACAGAGCACTTTGTCTCGTAGGAAGCCCACCTCACAAGTCTCACGCGAATTGATTCATATTTTTGGGTGCGGTCGGTGATTGCCCTCTTCTATCTCAGCCTCAGCAAGCAAGTGCGCCGCCGCGCCATTCATTGTGCGTCGATCGTTAAACCGCTCCGGATTAATTAAATACCACGACCACGACACGGGTTTGGTGGAAGCCTCAAGTTGGGTCTCGGCCGGAAAGAAAGATATGCATCTCTTTCTTTTTCTCCCAGAGCACTTACTGTACAATGATAATTTAAAGCGGAAAAGCGAGTATCAGTCGGAGTTAGTAGCGTGGGGATGGGGTGGGTAAGTGAGCGTGTAAGTTGCCATAATAGACTAAATTTCGGGATATTTTGAGCTATGTAATCAACCGTCACGGTTCGTTTCACTTCGACTTTGGTGGATTGCCACTCGGTGTGTTCATTGGTAGCAGTCAGATTGAAATCAGTTTTATAACCCTGGAAATGAAATTAACAACAACATAAACATGGCATAATTGATAGTAGGGTCATAATGCTATTATTGATCCTCTGCTCCATACTATTCCATTTTTAAAGCAATCGATTCAATTCTTTTGAATATCAAACGTGCTCACGAGTTCTAATAAAAAATACAAAAACCCAAACTAATCCACCTAGCGGTGATGGCGCCTTTCTCGTGCCTTCGAAAAACCCATTCCAACAAAACTCAAGCGGTATGTTGATGAAAATCCTACTTTCATACGTTTAACAAAAATCCATTTCATGCCCAAGCAACACACATGTTATAATAAAGTTACGACAGCGCAAGTTTTGGTTGTATAGAAGTTTATTTTACGTTATTTCAACACAATGTTAGAATTACGTAAAATAAACTTCCATATAACCAAAACTTGCGCTGTCGTAACTTTATTATAACATGTGTGTGTGTTGCTTGGGTGGCACCAGAAATCGTATCGTTTATCTGGTTTTTGAAGTTTGAGCTTTTATCTCTAAACCTAAAGCCGCAATCTTCATTTATTTATTTATTTATTTCGTCTTTGATTACATCGCACATACATTTTTCCATATAAACGATGACCCACTCTAATATGTACCCATATTGAATGGTTTTAGAGCCTGAAACTCCATTAAACAGTCGCCATCTTGAATATTGTACCGCCATCTTGGTTATTCTGGTTGCTTTATTTGGACTCCGGAAATCCTCATTTACCAAATACACCCTCATTGAATGATTTATTAGCCCAAAACACCATTGAATAGCCACCATACTGAGTTTTGGGACGCCATCTTAGAATTTAGATCGTTGTATTGAATATTCTACCCGCCGTTTTTGAATTAGGAGCCACCATCCTGGATTTTAGACCGCCATATTGTAAATTTGTTTTTTTTCTTAAGGTGAAGATATGATGAAGCCACACTTCAATTTTCCAAGAGCACAAATCTTAAGAACCGAAAGTCAGTTTGCGTTGAAAAGTTGATCGATTACACTGGTTTACAAAATTAAACGAAAGTCGTGAACTTCTGTCGACGACCAAAATTTTTGAAGCGCAATTTAGCGCTGATTTCGAAACCATGCTTCAAAATTTTTTAAGTAGAACAGTTTTTGAGCTTTAGCTCAATATCAAGTTTTACAACTTTTTTAAAATATGAAATATACTAAAATTCATATATATTACGTTTTGTTCAACCAATTTCATTTTTTTTCCGTAAATTAAAAGCTTAATATAATACCATTCGATCATCTGAATGCAGGTTTTGCGTCAGATTCATGAAATTCAAGATATTGGTAAGTTTTAGGGACGATCTCCTGAAATTTAAGCAAAATTTCGAAAAATATATGAAGAAATGTTTTTTTTTAATAAGAAAAAAACAATCCAAAAATTATTTCTCTACTTTTATCTGAAATATCATATGTAGGCGAGTTACAGTAAAAAATTCAGCTCTATCGGAGCATTGATTACGTCTGAAATGAGCGACATTGCTTAAAAATAGAACAAAAATCTATTTCAAATCATCAACCTTGTATGGAAAGTCAAAAAAAATTCCACTTTACTGCAATTTTTTTTCTTCGCGTTTTCGAACTCAGGACATGATTCTACACCAAAAATGATCATCAGCTTACCGAGTTCAAAAATGCTGTAAACTTTTCAGCGCAAATCGACTTCCAGTTTTTCATATTTGTGCCCTTGAAAATGCGAGGTGTGACTTCTTCATATCTTTACCTCAACCACTTATGCCTTACCTTATTACAAGCTTATTTACAGCTCTTTTGTCCACTTGGCCACTGCGTGAGCGATTCTGATTGACAGCCATTATATCGAACTGTTTGGTTTGCAAAACTCAGAACCCCCCTCCCCCTCGTAGACTTTCGTTCATACAAATATTTCGAAATTTGTGTACAGCGTAGACTTTGGCCAGACCCCCCCCCCCCCCCTTGTCGCCACGAAGAGTCTACGTACTTTTTGGTCGGACCCTTAGAGCGAAAGGTATGCTCAGAAGCGGGTCATGTGTCAACCGCTCTGAGGGGAAAAGCAACTTTCGAAAAATTGCAAGTGCCGGGGCTGGGACCGGACCCATGACCATCCACTTATGAAGTGAACGTGTGACCACTGCGCCACGGGCCCCGGAAACCCCATCTTGTACATTCTTGTCGCCATTTTTGGAATCCGGTCTGCCTTCCCATACCAAATATACCCACATTGCGTGTATTTAGAGCCTAAAACTCAATTAAACAACGAAAATCTTGAATGTTGAGCCGCCATATTAGATTTCAGTCCACCATATTATGTATTCTGGTCGCCATTTTTGAAGTCCGGCATTCTTTCCCATACCAAATAAAGACTGCCCCAGAAAGTATGGACGCACCTAGTCTTCAATTGTTTGGGTCTGATCGATGGTTCTTGTTTCGGGTTTCGTTTTGGCTGTTTCTGCTTACTATGGGATCGAAAATTTAAACGTTCTTTGCCACGATGAACATTGGAATTCGAAATGATAACTTTTTTGGTCATACCCCGCTCTGTATAAGTTAGAAGGTTTTTTCTTGTGCTCAAACATCTTCATTATTTGTTTATCCAAACGAGGATTAGCAGGATCTTCATTATTCATCCAATTTTTGCCTATGCTTAAACGTGGTATCCCCACTATGGTTGCTGATTGCTGCTTGCACGACTTTCTCACTTACTTCCACCATATTTTGCTCATTTCCTAATTGACCTTTCAAACTCTGAACATCGTTTGTGCACATTTTTTCGATGATGTTTCGCTGAAAGCTCATGTATTTTGAAACAAATTGAAGGAATCGCAAAAACCGATATACAAATGCTGAGAAAATAGGTTGACCAACAGGATGTAGCTTTCAAAAGTTTTGAAATGCCAGTATTTTCTTATTACGTCCATACTTTCTGGACCGGTCTTTACCTTAAATTATTACTTGGTTTTGGAGTCTAAAAAACATTAAACAGCTGCCATTTTGATTTTGTAGTCGTTATCTTGGATTTTAGACCGCCATCTTGGATACTCTTGTTACCATTTTTGGAGTCCAGACTTCTATCCCGTACCAAATATACCCATATTACATGGTTTTATAGCCTAAAACGCCATTAAACAGCCGCCATCTTGAATTTTGGGTTTAAGGGTGCCATCTTGGATATTCTGGTCGCCATTTTTAGACTTCGGACATCTTCCCCATATCAAATATACTCATATTGCATGGTTTTAGACCAAGCCCACTCATGGGCTCAATCAAGCGTTTTAACGTTAAGTAGAGCCCCGAACAAAGAAGCGAACCGCACCGGTCGCTGCTAAGTAGGGCTCGAAAGCGAAAAGTTTACGTACGGTTCGTAGCGGGGCTTAGAATATAGAGACACGCAAAGTACGGTCTCTATCCGTAGGCTCGTGCGCTCTCTCGCGTAAAGAGGAGACGAAAGAACATGAGCATGGATTTGTTGCCAGGTATGTACCTATATAGTTCTAGAGAATGATTTTCTTGTTTTGTATAGGTAGGAGTTTATTTTAGTTTGCATCAAATATTTAAAAATTTTATTTTTACTTGCTTTGAAATTTTCAACCAAAACATAGATCGTTACACGAATAACACAACAAATTGTCTGACATACAATTGTGATAGAGTGACAATACAAACGAAGAAAAATAATAGGTTCAAATTGACAAGCTTTGCTTATGTATGTTATGAATAGAGTTTTCCCTTCTTCGCCAATTTTAGGATCATGCATAACGAAAATGTATTGATTTTCTTATAAAAATAGATACGATTGTTCATAATCACACCTTTAGTTTTTGATTCGGCCAATCGTTTCGAAATTAATATTTGAAGAAATGTATAGTGATTCAGTGAGTTTTGCTATTTTAACACGTACATGTTTGAGCCGGGGTTTCTACGCAGCAAGTAAAGTTTGGTTTCGCACATTTAGAAAAATGTCCACATAAATAACTCGCGAAGTTCGTTCCGACAAGTTCCAAAATTATCGTCATCCGTCGCAGATTCCGGCGAGAAGATGTGCGTATTTTCTAACCCGAAAAGATATCATGTGACGGTAATAAGTGACCACAAGGTTTTCTTTCTTCACTTTCCGGGCTGAGATCCCCCGCTTTGAAAGAGCTGTGCCTCGCCTTTCGTTTTATCGTGAATATTTCGAAAAAGGCAAAGGTGTTTTGGTTTGATTGCTGTTTTTGAAAATGGTGGTCGTCAATGGGTGGTTTATTAAATATAAATTTAAAAATATAAATTAAATAAACGAGACATTAGGAAGAAAGTGTGCGAAATGGGTAACTTCACCCTTGTAGAAACAATAAGGCAAAGCAGAAAAAAAATCTGCGAAGACCCCATGCGAATAACACCGATCATACAGAATAGGAGGTTCGACATTAGATCTATAAAAACAACCCAACAATTGGGGAGATCTTTCCAATATTACACATTTATTCACAGCTCTTTTATCCACATTTTCATATATTTAAAACATATTCATCAACATGTTATCTGGATCGTGTGGTACAATATGTCCACGCATCCTTCCTCCCCTGTAAATGCGAGAAGTACCTTGCCGAAAGAAAATATTCTGTACTGCAAGTATTTCGAAGAATCATCTTTGCGCGTAAATACAATGCAGCAGACCTGGCCGCTTTGATGCATGTGTCATATCTATGATATGCTGCAAGCATCAATATTGACAAGAAAAGTAACACGATTGCTTTCCAGGGTGATTCCGTACTGGCTGCGTATGTATAAGATTAGATAAGAATAGTTACGATTTTTCGAAAATGCTTTGACTGTACCTAACTCAATTCAGATATCATAGAAACGCTTCAGTAATTTTTTTTGTAAAAACAAACTTTAATCATACCGATAATAATCTAAAAAAAATGTAGTCGAGCTGCCAAGTTTCATCAATTAAAATAGGCGGTGTGCAGGACTGCCATATTGTAGGTTCCTCGTTATAGCAAAAGCAAGGTGTTGGATGTTAAAATACAACAATTGTTGTATGAAGTGCCAAAAAGGAGAGTGGGCTCATTATGTACTTTGACAAATACGCAGTCTACTTCAAGCGCATATAATCTGCTTCCAACAAAATTTTCATATACCAGCATCCAAAGGATCGCAATATATATTAAGATTTCCGATTGATGCTTTGTAACTAAAAGGTTGTGACTGAGTATAGAATAAGCTGAAGTTAAAATACACGTTAATGAAAAAAGGTTGCGCAAACTTATCGCAGACTGTTAGAAGACTGCTTCTACTATGACCAGGATTCAAAAATCTTGACCTACGCGAAGTTGTGAAGGAGACAACTACGTTATAAATGTTTTGGAAATGTAAGGGATGTAATTATTCAATAAACCTAATTATTAAAAAAAGATGCTCATATTCTCAAATCCAGATAAATATCTTGCGAGAAAGGCAACATGGAAATTGATGAGATGGATATTATTTTAGATAAAAATTCAACCTACAAGTCATATAGTAAGCAACAAACATATAATTTAAAAAAAGATTGCTTGAATTCCGGGATTAAATACAATCATACATTATTTAGAAAATGATATCTTCAAACGCACCAAAACTGGTACAAATCTCCAAGGGAATTATTTATTTAAGTTCATTTTTAACTAACAGTTTTCAGTCTTATCCAAAACCCCTTCTTTCAAAATATGAGCACAGATTGTTATACTGAATAAGATTTGCAATAACACCATAGAAATACACAAAATATTGCGATGATTTACAGAAGTGCAAAAACCGATGGTACGGATAGAATAGAGACCACCGGTGCGCAAAGGCGACTGATCATTATTTTACTCAGATGGAAACGAACGACCGGTGCGAAAATGGGTGGGTAACGAAATTAAAAATCGTTAACGACGTGCTGTTGCGTGTGTAGTATTAAGCCCACGAGTGGGCTTGGTCTTAGAACATAAAACTCCATCAAACAGACGCCATCTGGAATTTCAAGCCTCCATCTAGAATTTTGAGCCTCCATCTTGAGTTTTAGGCCACCATCTTAAATTTTGAGTCGATATCGTGGAATTTTTGGTCTCTAGTGTTGATTTCCATACAAAATTTGTCAAGCATGATAAAGGTTACAGAAATCGCCGTAGTTTGATGTGTCGCATGATAGCGCTTGCTCCAGTTTTATATACGACTAGTTCTACTGGTGCTGATTCGGATCACTGAAATGGCCATTACTTCGGAACGCCTCAACCGACCATTTTTAATAGCAAACAATGTGGTAAAATTCTGGTTCGATTCGTGCTATAATCCGTAAAATCGCCCAATGGGAAGTGCCTTAAAAATTAGTGAACTTATTTTGCGCACAGACATACATACATACACACATACATACACACAAACAGACATCATCTGAATTCGTCGAACTGAGTTGATTGGTATATGCGGCTTGATCCTCCAAGCCTTTTTTCGAAAAATCATTTTTTTGAGTGAACAAATAGCCTTTCCAGTACACTTAGTGTACGAGAAAGGCAAACAATATAACCAAAACAAAAAGAGTATCGTTGAGTAGGATGAAAACAGTAGTACCTTGCTGATCTGCTGCTGATTCAACTCAATCAAGGTTTATGAGATAAAACTATAGGAAAAATAAGTGTAACACGTGTTCGATGAACGAATTGAGATTACAATTGGGAAAAGTAATCCATGAGCTCCGGTGGGAATCGAACCCACGGCTTCCAATTTGCTAGACGGGCGCATCTTTCCTCTCAGCTATGATCATCTCCGTTCCCTGAAGGCACACAACTGAACTCTATTATACCAATGCACATGGTTTGTTTCTTTTCACAATCCAGATTTCCTTCGAATGGATTAAGATAAACATCTACACTTTTCTGTTGTTGTTGTTATTGTTGTTGTTGCATGAATGATAGAGCGGGTGAAGAATTCTTTTTGATTATCATAAGTTATTCCTTTGACAATTCCTTATTCCTTATTCCTTTAAGAAATTCCTATCAATAAAACTTTCAAGAGTTGATTCGGAAACTATCTCCAAAATGATTTATAGATACTTTAAGAAATTCTCCCGGGAGTTTTTCAGAAATCTTCAGAAGATTCCTTTGGAATTTTCTCCAAGAAATGCTCCATAAATTTCTCCAGGAATTCCTTCAGGGATTCTTTCGAAAAATCGTCCAAAAATGCATTCAATTTTCTTCAGGAATTGCTCTGGGAATTCATTCTGTAATTATAAAATTACACTAAGGAATGCAACAGAAATTTCCAAAGAATTCTTCAGAAATTCATTGTGATATTTATTCGGAAATTTTCTGGAAAACTTTTCTGCTATTCTTGCTTTGGTTTATCAGTAAAACTTCGAAAAAAAAACATCCGTCAAAAATACTTACGGGAATTCTTCGGAAGTATTTCTACACGAATTATTCCAATAAAATTTCTCAAGTATTCATTCGGAAATTGTCTTCATGGATTACTTTAGAGATTTCCTCAGAGATTCCTACACAAATTTCAGAAAATTTTATTTTTCAATCCTACAACTTCAATAATTTCTCCATAAAATACTTCGAGAACTCCTTTACCTGGAAGATTCCTTCAGAAATTCCTCTTAAGTTTCCTCTAAAAAAATCTCCAAAGATTCCTTTTGAAAAATATTCGTCGATTTTATCAGACATTTTTTAATAAATTCATTTAAAAAATCTTTCCATGATATTTTCAATATTAGAATTTCTCCAGTTATGTTCCAGAAAGTTCGCTAGGACTTATTTTAGAAATTGTCTAACGATTCTTAATGAAATTTCATCAAGAATTTCATTGAACAATCTTCTTCGGGATGCTTAGTTATTCCTCCGAAAATATGTTCAGGAATGCTATCATAAAACTTTCAAGAGTTCATTCGTAAACTATCTCCAAAATCATTCAAAGGTTCTTTCAGAAATTCTTCCGGGAATTTTTCAGGAATCTTCCAAAAATTCCATCGGAATTTTGTCCAAAGAGTGTTTCAGAAATTTCTCCAAGAATTCCTTCAAGGATGCCATCGAAAAATCGTCAAAAAAATCATTCTTTTGATCGCTTTAGGAATTCATCCACATTTTGTTCATAAAATTTCACTAAGGAATCCTCCAAACATTTCTCAAAGTAATCTTTTAGAAAAGATATCATGAAATTCTCCAGAAATCCTCCAAAAAAATTATCCAGAGACTACTTTATTCTTACATATATTTCACAAAATGTTGTTGTTTAATCTTCCATAATCTTTACAACTTCATACATTTATCCATAAATTTCTTAAGTCTTAAGAAATTACTTCACCTGGAAGATTCCTTCAGAAACATTTCTGAAATTTTCTCTAAAAAAATCTCAAATAATTACTATGCAAAACTATTCATGAATTTCTTCACAAATTCCTCAAATAATCCCTTTAGAAAACTTTCAGGAATTTTCGCAGATTTCTCCAGACTGATTTTGAGAAAATTCTCAAGTACTTTTTCGGAAGTTAGTCTAAAAATTCCTCAAGAAATTTCTTCAAAAATTTCATTAAATAATCTTCCAAGGATTCCTTACGATATTCCTTCAGAAAATATTTTAAAAATTCCTTCAGGAATGCTTTCCAAAAACCTTCATTCGGAAACTATCACCAGAGAATTCTTACAAGAAATATGTAGGAATTGCTTTACAAACTTCACGAGGATTTCTTTTACAAAATCTTTCGGAAATTGCTTTCGAAGAAAACCAATAATCTGGGAATAGTTTCGGGTGTTTCTTCAGGGATTCTTCCATGGACTACATGTAATTGTGTTATTAAGAAAAGTCTCTGTGAGTTCTTTCGAATGATCTTCCACAGACTGTTTCTAAATTTCCTCCAGTGATTCCTTCAGAAATTCACAAATTCAAAAATGCTTCAAAAATGGCTTCCAGAGTTTCCTTCAGAAACTCTTCCAGGGATCAAGATAATTCTTTAGGGACTAAAAAAGCAAACCAAAGCAAAGATAACCGTACACATCGTAGTGCTTATCCGTGATTGACCAGAACAACCGAAGTTGCACATAGATCCAATGAATGGTGCTTGGGACTTGCTAGACACTCTCAATGTGCACAATTCGAGAGTTCAATTTTTAAAGTCAATAACGGCGCTGGCCACACCCATACGGTCATCGGGAAAGGAGAAGGAATGCTAGTTCGACAACCGTTGTTACTAGAAACCGTGGAATCCTCAGCATCCCCACAATTGTCTCGGGAAGGAGTAAATATTTGTTAGTAGGGTAGGGTAAAGTGTGGATCTTGGAGCCACCTTTGGTAGGCGATATGATCGACTAGTTATATGGTAGTACACGCCGCGGTTTTCATCCCGATTATGATTTATTTGGTCGCGATAGTAAGGGTAATGCACATACGTCAACGATCGTTCTATATTAGACGCATCACCGCATTGATCGTTTACACTACCGTGAAAAACGACTTTCCCACGAAAGTTGTCACGCGTTTCTGATTTCACATTCAATATTCGCGTCCCCATCTCCCTACCAAGAAAGCCAACCGACTCACGGAAATAGTCGCGCGTTTTCCACAGTATTGAACTTAGAGTATACGGAGAACTTTCAAGCTTAGATAGTTATTTTCGAATCATGTATTTTATTAAGAGTAGTCCCATGTGTTACCTGTGATCGACAGTCCTAGAGGTAATTAAGCCAATTATTTTAAATTTGCTCAATGATAGTTTAGAACTGCAATCACTTTCTTCTAACATTTTTATCGCTTCAATATTAGCCCTGTACCAGAGCTACAAGATTGATTTGCAGATATTACAGCCAACAGTAGTCCTCATGAAAACGCATTGGCGAAATTACCCCAACTTCTTCTAGTATGTGAAGAAAAGAAAACTCGGAATAATCTCACCCAGTTCCTTGTTGTCGAATGACCGCAACCCCTCCTTAACTCCTTAAAATATTCTGCAATACTGTTTGCTACCAAGTGTACATCAATTTTTGTCACTTTACGAGGAAGGACAATGTGCACCAGCCCCAAACACGCGTCATTTTCACTTTTTCCTTTGAACAATGCAACGCGACCGAGATCCCCATCGCAACTCGATAATTCTTTAGGGACTAGAAAATCGGCAAGACTAGTGAATTCGCCGATACAAAGGAACAAGTGCTCGACAGCTCTGTCAATACATAACTACAGAACGTGAAACGTGGTTAGAGGACGATTGATTTGATGTTTTTGAGATCCTGCAAATGATTATACAATTTGTAATTAGGTGAAAGTAATCTGTTTAAAGTAAGTTCCGTGTGTAATACAACTATTGGGAAATCAATTTAATATATTAAGAAAAAAATTCTGCAGTTTTTTTTTTTTCATTGAAACTTTTACGTTGAATCTATCTTTGATATACAAAATCCCATGAACTGGTTCCTGTTCATGATTTTAGAATTGATGAAAAATAAAAATTCGTGAAAAAATAGGTTGAGGCATTTGACCATCTTGGATTACTTGGCAAATTTTGAGGCTATAAGTCAGCTTTCTACAGAAAAAAAATTAAAAAAAAACCGGAGGCTGAGTTTTCTGGAAAATTGAAATTATGACATCTTACATAGATTCGCGATGAATATTTTGAAATAGACGTAAAAACTTGAAGTATTTTTAGGCAAAGTACGTTTAATTGACAAATTAGAGATTTTGCCGAAAGAAGATAAAGTTGGCCGAAAGAGAGATAAAGTTGTGAAAGACGGACCCGGTTTAGGGTGGTGCTTCGAATCCAGTTTGACTTTCTATTCTGCAGAGTTGTAACTTGTTCTGTAGCTTAGTTGGTTAAAGCGCCGGACTAGCGATAACGGAGTCGTGGGTTCGAATCCCACCAAAACAAGTGGTATTTTTTTCACAAATTTATCTCTCAATTTGCCAATTAAACGTACTTTGCCTGAAAATACTTAAACTTTTTACGAATATTTTGAAACTATGCTGATATGTTCCTGGACTAGAACTAAAACATCTTAATTTTTCTTCAGAAGGAAACACTAACCCCTTAGGGGCTGTTCATAAACCACGTAGACCAAAATTTGGTCATCTCAGACCCCCCCCCCTCCCCCCTCGTAGACTTTTGTCCATACAAAAATTTTGAAATTTGTATGGAGCGTATACTTTGGCTAGACCCCCCCTCCCCCTCAAAAAGTCTACGTGGTTTATGAACGGCCCCTTATCACTACATGACAAAGCACAAGAGGAACAATCATTGTCACTCGTGCTTATGCTTAAAGGAGCATATGAGTTTTCACTTTCTTTTAAGGTCACTGGGTAATTGTTACCGTCGGGCGAAACCAATTTCTCCCTCTTATGTCGAATGGTGAAGCTGTTGCCGACTGATTGGTTGTTGTAAACGAGATGCATGGAATTATGTTTTCGAAATTTGCTTCTGAATCACTGTTTAAGGCGAAACTGGAAGCATTTCCTCACTTTTTGGTTTTGATTTTTTATTAAATAACGAAGCAATATTTTCAAAATCGGTTTTCGTGCACATGTAGAGTATGGATCAGAGTATCTTCTGAATTTTTTACGCGGTAGAAAATGTTTTTCGTTTTTGCAGAAACCATTTTTGAACAAAATTTCACTAAAAAATGGTTTCTACAAAAACGAAAAACATTTTCTACCGCGTAAAAAATTCAGAAGATACCCTGATCCATACTCTACATGTTCACGAAAACCGATTTGAAAAATATTGCTTCGTTATTTAATAAAAAATCATAAACCAAAAAAAAATGAGGAAATGCTTCCAGTTTCGCCTTAAAGACATCTCTTCAATCAGCTGCTGGATCCCACGAACATCCTCGTGACTCAGTTTAGAGATGTTATGACCTTAAGACACCCTGTCGCTCGATGGTAGTCCGTTACCAACGATCATAATACCTATGAATATGCGGTCGAAGTCGTCGTCAATCGCGAATGTTGAAAACCGGATTCCGACTTTACATTTGCAAGCCAAAATCAGCTGTCGAAGCAGCAGCAGCCCATATCCGACCGAACGACCGTATGAAAGGTGAAAGTGAATTCAATCGCCATAAATGACACATCAGCTGTTGAGCTGTTGTTGCGGCAGCAGCGGTCGTCGGTCGAGTGTTGATGGAATTGTGGTGTGGGCGAGCAGGCTTTGTTTGGGTTGGTCCGGTTATGTGGGATACAACGCGGTGGATGATTCATTCCGTGGTATGCGGGTTTGCCAAATTTTGCAACACTAGGTTGAACAATGATTTGAACTTCAAGTGTGAGTAAACTGAAATCAGAAAACAGTCATGATTAAATGCGATTTTGTAAACTGCGAAATGAGTAACATACTTATGTTTTTAAATTTTGAAAAATGTGTTGATTTTTTTATTTTATACGAAAAAGCATTATTTCTAAGCCACTATGATTTTTTTTAATCAAATTTTTAGAACTTTGTTTCGGTACCTAAAATCTATTTTGGGTAGATTTTTCAAAATCACCTTTTGACAGATGGGTAACTGCTTGACAGCTCCGCCCATTATAAAATGCGTCGAGGGGTGATTCACAAATCGCTGCCACACAACATTCAAATTGCTTTTAAAATAGGTTCCCGGGCACCAACATTCATGAAAATTTGGATTTTTGCTCAGTTTGGAGTGCAGATTCAGAATATATGATTATCTCAACACCGCTAAAAAGCCAATTTTATTAACGTATATCAATAACTACATACATACATACATTTATTTGTTCAATATCACATTTAAGACAAGGCATAATCAACAACAGTACGCCACAATATTCCGTTTGTGGCTGCCACTCTCCATCCTCGGTCGCGCCCAATGCTCTCCAGGTCACGCTCAATCTGGTCCGCCCATCGTGCTCTCTGCGCTCCACGCCTTCTTGTGCCAACCGGATCAGTCGCAAACACCAGCTTTGCAGGGATGTTGTCCGGCATTCTTGCAACATGCCCTGCCCACCGTATCCTTCCGGCTTTGGCCACCTTCTGGATGCTGGGTTCGCCGTAATGTGCAGCGAGCTCGTGGTTCATCCTTCTCCGCCATACACCGTTCTCCTGCACACCGCCAAAGATCGTCCTTAGCACGCGTCGCTCGAAAACTCCGAGTACTTGTAGGTCCTCTTCGAGCATGTCTCGTAAATCTTTTTCGACCGCAGTTTCTTTTGGAGCCCGTGGTAGGCCCGACTTCCGCTGATGATGCGCCTCCGAATTTCACGGCTTACGTTGTTGTCAGGCGTCAGTAAGGATCCGAGGAAGACGAATTCCTCCACCACCTCGAAAATATCCCCGTCTATCGTAACATTACTACCCAGACGGATCCGGTCGTGTTTGGTTCCACCTACCAGCATGTACTTTGTTTTTGAGGCATTCACCGCCAGTCCGACCTTTGCTGCTTCGCGTTTCAGGCGGATGTACAGCTCTGCCACCGTCCCAAATATTCTGGCAATAATGTCCATGTCGTCCGCAAAGCACATAAATTGACCGGATTTTGTGAAAATCGTTCCCCGGCTGTTGAGTCCGGCTCGTCGCATCACACCTTCCAGAGCGATGAGTATGCATGAGAGTCCATCACCTTGTCGCAGTCCCCGGCGAAATTCGAATCAACTGGATAGTTCACCCGAAACCCTTACGCTGTTTTGCACACCGACCATCGTTGCTTTAATCAGTCTAGTCAGCTTCCCAGGAAAGCCGTTTTCGTCCATGATCCTCCATAGCTCTGCGCAGTCGATACTGTCGTATGTCGCTTTGAAGTCGATGAACAGGTGATGCGTTGGGACCTGGTACTCACGGCATTTCTGGAGGATTTGCCGTACAATAAAGATCTGGTCCGTTGTCGACCGGCCGTCGATGAAGCCGGCTTGATAACTTCCCACGAACTCATTCGTTTTAGGTAACAGACGACGGCAGATGACCTGGGATAGCACTTTGTAGGCAGCATTCAAAATAGTGATCGCCCTGAAGTTCTCACATTCCAAATGGTCGCCTTTCTTGCGAATGGGGCAGATTACCCCTTCCTTCCACTTCTCCGGTAGCTGTTCGGTTTCCCAGATCCTGACTATCAGCCGATGCAGACATGTGGCCAACTTTTCTGGACCCATTTTGATGAGTTCAGCTGCGATTCCATCCTTACCAGCTGCTTTGTTGGTTTTGAGCTGGTGAATGACATCCTTAACTTCCCTCAGCGTGGGAGTTGGCTCATTTCCGTCCTCCGCTGCACTGGTGTCGTCGTTTCCTCCGTTGCCGTGGGCTCCCGTGCCTACGTTCTCCACGTCGTTCAGGTGCAGATCGAAGTGCTGCTTCCAACTTTCGATCACCTCACGTCCGTCCGTCAAGAGGTCTCCGTCTTTATCCCTGCATATTTCGGCTCGCGGCAAGAAGCCTTTGCGGGATGCGTTGAGCTTCTGATAGAACTTCCGTGTTTCTTGGGAACGGCACATCAGTTTCATTTCTTCACACTCCGCTTCTTTCAGGCGGCGCTTTTTCTCCCGAAAGAGGCGGGTCTGCTGTTTCCGCTTCTGTTTGTAACGTTCCACGTTCTGTCGAGTCCCTTGCTGCAGCATTACCGCACTCGCGGCGTACTTCTCCTGCAAAAACGTTCTGCCCTCTTCGTCGAACCATTCGTTCCGTCGATTCCGTTCCACGTACCGGATGGTGCTCTCGGCTGCGTCGTTGATGGCTGCTTTCACTGTACTCCAGCAGTCCTCTAGAGGGGCCTCATCGAGCTCGCCCTTGTCTGGCAACGCGGCCTCAAGATTCTGCGCGTATGCTGAGGTGACTTCCGGTTGTTTCATCAATAACTAACTATCCGTTTCGTTGGAGTAGTTGCTCAGTGAGGAGTTCGTGTTAATCGACGACATGAACGTAGCCCTTCAAATAAATCAAAGCGTACGCATAGGTATGGAGGTCATGAAGTAGTTTAAACTATGCAATGTGAAATCCCTTCCAGTATTTCCCTGTCATGCCCTTTTTCATAATCTGTACATGTTCACAAATGAAGAGCAATCATGTCAAAAGAAGTCTTGCACGTCCCGAGACTCGAAAGCGGAGCTATAAATATGCTTCAAATGTTAATTATAACGGGGTTTTATTATGGCGATGGCACAAATATCCCAAATGGAGGATAACGTGCCTCTGGAGCCGGCTATCTGATATCTGATACCAACATATGGGTAAAAGCAGCATGCAGCTACTTTGAGCAAGTTCAAATTGATTATGATTGTTAAAGTTTTATTAATAAATTTATTTATTATTATTATTATTAGCTTTATTGGGGAGATTTTCAGCCCGAGGCTGGTTCATCTCCAATAAATTTATTTACTTCAATCTGATGAAGCTATATTCCACATTACACCAATAAGCAGACAACTCCCCACAGCCAGGCATAAAACCCTGATACGCCATCCGATGATGTTCTTTGAACTTGGCTCCGGCGGGAGGTGATTAAATTGCCGGTAATGACCGTGACAAAGGAAGAAGGCAAAACTAAGGAAGGAACGAAACATCCCAACTGTGTGAAGCAGAGCGCGCGCGATTAGCGACTTCGCCACCAACAACGTGAGTAGGTAGCGGTAGGTACCTACCAAATCGCAACCACATTACCAAACGGTTGGTGGAACGCGGACGGAGGGACGGAAGATGTCTTGGAAGATGTCGTTCCTCCCCGAAGCCGGCGAAGATGATGATGTGGATGACGACGACGACGACGGTAGGAAACAAGTTTGGTACGAAAACATAAATTTGCTGGTGGCGGTAGTGTGTTGGGCTACACGGTTGCTCATGGGGTCAGCGGGGTGATATCGCGCAAGTTCACACGAATCGCCAGCTTAGCGCCCATCCGTCGTCGTCGGTTGCAGAACCACCGAAGAATGTTTGCAGACACGAAAGAACAAAAGAAGTTGCGGTTCGGGTAGGGAACTTGAAGATTTAGTTTCTCACGTCAGGTAATGTAGCTACCAATAACAGCAGCGACAACAACAACTATTGGATCAGGAAGCTGACCTTTGTGGTTGGGCACGGGTCATGCAAAACTTGCTCGAGGTGAGGCGAGAAGAAGAATGTCAGCTGATTTGCATGCCTACCGAGCTGTGTGAACATTGATATTGAACTTCAAAATTACCGTCTATATTTAAATCAGTAGGTATGTAAATAATGGATCATTATCCTTATCAAAGTGACTCAAAGTAAGTTAAGGACAGACTTGTTAGAATCCCAAAATGGCCGCCACAATGGCCGACTTTGGCACCTACTCACGATTTCAAGGGCACAAATCTCTTCGTAAACAAAACCAGCGCACCTGATCTTCTTATTTTAAGCTTCTTACAAGTGAGCAAGAACAGAATAATAAAATGCACTTTTGCATGAAGCTTACTTCTCGAGATTTGTGCGTTTAAAATTTTGATACGCTGTTGAAACGGGGATTTCACGACGTTTGTCCTTAAATCTGCAACTCAAAACTTAATGAAATGCAATTTCATTGAAAAATATATGTAGTTTTAAAATTAAAGATTATTTGCTGTGAGACAACCACCAAATGTGTAGTAAGTTTTACATATCTAAGTGCACAGTACTTAACAAATTCATATCGTTTGTCACATGACACATATCAATATGAATGTAGATCATCTTTCAAGTAATCTTTACTATATTTCATAATGTCCCACTTCATCTCAATAATGAGCTATTGCTTCTTTTTCTAAAACAGCTGAATTCCTAGAGCAGTCAGGTTCCGTTAGTCATCAGCGAAATCGTTAAACAATCATAATTTTGCGCTCACCTTGCGAAGAAATTCAACTTCATGCGAACAAAAATTCCCTTTTCTTAAACTTGTTGAACGAGTTAAGAATCTAGATGACCGGAGCAAAAGACACCACCCATGGCGTGTGCGAGCTTCCATGTGAACAATTCTGTGCCCCGTTCAATGCTCGAGCAAGAACCGACCAGCGCATTGCGTTATTGGCAAAAGAACTGTGGTAGCAAGTTGCTATTATGCAACTTTATTACCGGTTCGCTTGGATTGCTCAATGATAGTACCTTACGTTCTGCTTCATGAGGAATACGGTTCACTCGAGTGTTACCGATGGAACATGATTTATTGGTTGGATGTCAAGATTTTCAGCGTGGATAACGATTGTTCAGCCGAGATAGTGGATCTCAGAATAATGATGCTACTTGATGGATTTGTTGTACATCCAAAAATATTCTATTTGTATATTCAACTTCGTGGTTAGGGTAGTCTAAAAAAGTGATCAAAAAATAAAAAAATATAATTTCTAATGAATTTTAGAATTACTTGAAATAGGGTATATGTACCATACTTTGGCCTAATATGCAAGCGGCTTTGACCATTTTGACCGTAATTTGTGAATTATTAGCACTAGAAATGATATGTTGACCATATTTTCATCACTTGGAAGAAAAATAACTTAACTTCCACTTGCTTAATTACGTTGAAAAGGTTCGATGCAATGGTATGCAATGTTGATCTATGGTACAAAAATTGGCCTTTTAAAGGCTGTATTCGATGAAATTTGGACACAGAAAATATTGTGTAACATTTGATTGCGTTCGCGAAAATAGCTTAATTTTTGATCATGAATAGTATATTATGTGTAGCTAATACCATACAATTTTCATTAAAATCTGTTTATTATTGTCGCAGATATTTTCGATATCATAAAATGAGATATTAGAACATTCGGGCACTCTTTTAAAAAAATGCTCAGGCTATAACTTTTTTGTTACCTCGTCAAAACGTTTGAAAACTTACAAGGGAAGGTTACGATGGTGTCCCCCAGGGATTTCAACCGGACTATTTTTGTTGCATTCTACATGTGGAAATATGAATAACTCCAAAGCCTTTCGGGTGATGGACCAATGGTGTAGTCAGGAGGAGCCGTCAAAGGGGCAAACTAGGCAAAATATAACATTATTGAAAATGCTCAAACGTCAATTTTTAAAATTTATTGTAGTAGAAACAGGCATAATATGCAATGCATGAATACATAATTTCGTATCCAATTTAGTTTACCATAGGCGATGCCAGGGTAAGAACCAGTTGAAGTTATTTTGAACGTAGCACCTTGTTTATCATCCATCTCAACCTGGCAATGCTTATGGTAAACTAAATTTGATACGAAATCATGTATTCATGCATATTCTGCCTGTTTCTACTACAATACATTTTAAAATTTAAATTTTGATGACGTTTGAGCATTTTCAATAATGTTATAATTTGCCTAATTTGCCCCTTTGAGGGCCCCTCCTGACTACACCACTGGCCCATCACTCGAAAAGATTTGGATTTATTCATATTTTCACATGTAGAATGCAACAATAATAGTCCGGTTGAAATCCCCGGGGGACATTATCGTAACCCTCCCTTGTTAGCTCCATATTCTTAACAATATAAATTTGATCGAAATCGATTCATTACTTTTTCTTGTAAATATCCAAAGCTCAAATCGCTTCAAGGTAAATTTTAGGTAGGGGAACTTACGTATTCTCGGCAGTTTTGTTCTCTTCGTCATGTTTTTTTTTTTAAACCTGCAGGTCTCAGAGTTTTCCTCAAATCCTTCCCAACCAAGCTGAGTTATACACTGAAGTTTTTTTACGCGGTTTTTTTTACGCGGTCCGTCCTAAAAAAAAACGCGTTTTTGAAATAACGCGGTTTTTTTTACGACGGGTCTTGAAATAACGCGGTTTTTTTTACGCGGGACCATTACCGTCGTAAAAAAAAACTTCAGTGTATGCCCAAATTTCAGACAATTCGGCCCACAAAAACCCCCCATGACGAAGAGAACAAACCTGCCGATAATACCCATCGTCACCCTACTTTTTAACCATTTTTAGTTCCACGTGCACTATTTTGACTGTCCCGATTTTTATGAAACTTTGACAAAGTAAAATTGTTGTGTTAAACTGTTTTCCGTGAAAATTTAAGCCATTTTCGTTGAGTACTTTTGGAGTCAGAGCAGTTTGAATTTCACTGTACTAAAAACCACATCTGCTTATTGTGACATAGTGCGACATATATGGCTATACCTTTTTAACGGTTGGATCAAATTGAATGAAATTTTAACAAAATACTTCTACATACATACGTCACGTACATAAAAAAAATTCATTGAAATCGGTTCAGTATTTTTGGCTCCAGAGTTGAAACGGCAAAAAAGTGATATTTTCCTAAATGTTTGTTTGCCAAAGATTCTCAAATGGCAAGTTCCTTGTTTCAACGATATATCCGCCAATATTCAACCGATTTTGATAAAAAAAATTATGGTATTAGCTAGGCATAATATACTATTCGTGATAAAAAAATTAGTCATTTTTGTAAACGCTAACAAAAGTTATATATTATTTTCTATGTTCATCCCAAATTTCATCGAATACAGTATTTAGTGGATACGACGTTGGCCTATTGCTTTCAGAGCGCTAGAATCACTATTCTCTCATTTTTTCAATATTTCTGCTGGAGTATTATCACTGTTTGTTCACCAATCTTATTTTCAAATTACATTATCGGAGCCAAATTTTCCCAAAACTATAAATCAATCACTTAAAATACAGTTATTTCTTAATTTAGAACGAAAACAGTCAACGTTACACAAAATCATACACAGTTACAGTCACCATGCTTGCAAGCAATGTTTTTGACGTCACTTTACTAATGAGCCAAAACTTGGGTACATACTCTCTGGGGCAGTCTAGACTGAAAAAAATGTCCTCGATATTCGGCCCACATTTAATTTGTAAAATAGTTATTGTTTGTTGAAAACAAATATACAAATTCAAAAAAGTGTCTTTGACCGTTGCATCAAATTTTCAGTTATCGAAAAGTAAAGTCGAAATGTTACAGAATCATACCATTTATGATCATGTGAATTGACTACCCACTAAGCCGAAGAATCATGGCGTGTACAAAAGCTAAACAAAGTGACATTTTCATTCCATGCTAATGCTCTAAAATACTAGCATTGAAACGAAATATTACAGTTGTTTATCGCATAGCTTCCCCGATCTTTTTGGTTTACGTTATGATAGGAAGAACGAGGGGACTATGACAATGAAGCATCCCAATACCCTATATTTGCACAAATGAAAATATGATGAATTCTAGTGCTGTTTGAGTATGGCACTGGGTTGCTGAAATTCAATTATTTCAAGAGAATTTCCAAATCCCTTTCAGGACGGAGCGCAAAAAATTGAAATTTCCATTCAAACCGATCAACTTTGGCTTTCCAGAACTTTAAGATTTTCCAACAAAACATTTATTATTGTTCTTCATTTGAAAGAACTACTCTTTATCCTCCGATTTCTAGCTTTGAGTACCTAGATAACTCGTAAATAAAAAATATGAGACAGATAAACCTTTTTCATGTTTAACGGTTTTTGTGCACTTTTTATTAAACTTGTTTTGGTAAACCTCAGTGGCAACGCAAAAGTTTGTTTTCACACATACAGGTATAAGTAATGGATGAATTATTGAAACATTTTACATTACATGAAACAAAGACTAAACATATGAAAAAATAAGCAATAAACTGTTATCGCTCAACAGCACAATTGTGCATGGAAAATAATTTTAAAAGTATTGCAGCGGTATTTGATAACAAATCAAAGGAGGAAATGCATCCTGTCCGGGAAAGCACGCTTATTACCACAATTTCTAAAAAATACTTGAATTGATTTACAAATTATTCTCTGGAAAGTCTTTGGAAATATCTCTGTGGAAGAATACCAAGAGATATCACTGGAGACATCCATGCCATGGTGAAAATCTTTTTTATAGAGAAAATTATCGGGACAGCCAAACTTTTCACTTTTCAAAAAACCCTAAAAACCCTAGCGGTGATGACGCCTTTCTCAAGTCTTCGAAAACCCATTTCAACAACAAATGAGACGAGCTTGGTGGTCCAGTGGCTACCGCTTCTGATTCAGATGCAGAAGGTCCTGGGTTCAAACCCTAGCTCATCCCTTTCCTCCTACTTTGTATATTTCTATCTACTTTCTCTCTCTCTCCTACATGTACATGCTCTTTCTCTTCTACATATACAGTTGTGTTTATAATAATAGCAGTGAAAGCCGATTTTCATACAAAATGGCCAACTTTGACATATTGTAACTTTGTTCTCCTATGAGCTATTGAGCTGAAAATTTGACAGCGAACTACAAATATGATCAATTTTGTTCTAACAAAATTTGCGAATATTCGAAGCTCGTGAAAAAAAGTTAAACATTTTGTGAAATTGTTCAAAATAATAGCAGTGTAAATAAATTGAAATGTAGCTTTATCTTGAAGAAGCTAGGCAAATTTTCGCACGCTATTTAAACAGTTTTCTCCTTGATTACAAGTTAATGCATGAGGTTAACACATTTGAAAATGTTGGCTGAAAAAGAATTAATCAAAACAAACACTGCTATTATTTTGTTCAATTTCACATAGTGTTTAACTTTTTTCCACGTGCTTAAAAAATTCTCAGATTTTGCTAAAACGATATTCACAATATTTTTAGTTCGCTGTCAAAGTTTAAGCTCAATCGCTCAAAGCAGAACAAAGTTACAGCATGTCAAATTTGGCCATTTTGTATGGAAAACGGCTTTCATTGCTATTTTTATAAACACAGCTGTGCATCTCCTATATAATCGTATGTTCGTAGCAATCACTAGAACCAGAAACGGATTTAAAAAAAAAAGCCGTTTCCCTTCCTTCCAACTTTCATCACAGCACAGTGTCCATCTATCATATAACGCCTACAAGTTATACAACCAAGCGAACTGTGCCGCGCTTCACAGTAATCTCCACACAATCTATTACTTTACGCCTGTCATCTATGGACCAATGCATGAGCCCTGTGCCAAAAAATAAAAACATTTCCCACCAATACACCGACATCCGCATGATCTTGTGCAGGTGCAGAGGATTCAACGGCTTGTTGGCAACAAGCGATTGCAATCATATGTAACTTCCCGCCCCTTCCCCACATTAACCTGCAACCTGAAACTGACGCAGCAGGCGCCATTGTCGCCCAAAATTCAAGACCACCAACGCTCACACTGAAAATGCCTGTTAGTCCCAAGTAGCCAGATTATTGGTTCCTTGTGTGAGTGTAGCTGATCTGGCGATACTGGAGTTGCAACTGCGGGCGGTCAATCAAGTTTCGAGTTTTTTTTTCATCGAAACTCAAGTGATATGTTGATGAATATCGCACTTTCATACGTATAATAAAAATCCATTTCATGGCAACATAATCAGATCCTTTATCTGGTTTTTAATGTTTGAAAAAAAAAAGCCGCAATCTCAAATTTTGGGTCATAATTTTGGATTTAAGTAAGCCAACTTGGAAACTCTGGTCGTCATTTTTGGACTCAAGACTTCTTCCCCATACCAGATATACCCAAATTAAATAGTGTTATACCATTAAACTCTATTTAACAGCCGCCATCTTGATTATTCTGGTTGCTATTTTTAAACTCCGGACATATTCTCCATACTATATATACCCAAATTGCATGGTTTTAGAGCCTAAATTTCCATTAAATAGCCACCATTTTGAATCTAAGGTCGCCATCTTGGGTTTTAGACTTCCATTATTAATATTCTGGTCGTCATTTTTGGACTCCAGACATCTTCCCCATATCAAATATACCCATATTGCATGGGTTTTGAGCCTAAACCACCAGCCGCCATCTTGAATTTTGAGCCGCCATATTAGATTTTAAACGGCCATCTTGGATATTCTGGTCGTTGGTCTCGACTTCTTCCCCATACCAAATATACCCATATTGCATGGTTTTAGAGCCTAAAATACCATTAAACTGCCGCCATCTTGAATTTTGAGCTGCCATCTTGGATATTCTGGTAGTCATTTTTGGACCCCAGACATATTTCCCATACAAAATACAGGTACTCTTCGATATAACGTACAAAAACATTTTCTCTCTGTACGTTATATCGAAGTGTACGTTATATCGAAGCATAGAAACAATTCATATGTGTTATGCTAATGTTGATGTATTCGACGTGAATCTAATCTAATCTAATAATTTCGTGGAATTCACAAAACCAATAATGAAGAAACTTATTTCGTTTTTTTGTGTTTCGATATAACGTACATTTTGCTTCGATATAACATGCACTAATTTTTTCCCCAAATTGCGCTAATTTTGGGTAACAAGGCTAATGCTGCAACACAGCAATGATTTGAGTGATTTCGTAGAGTATCTGAGGGTTAGACGCGACGCGACACGGACAAAACACTTATCGTTCTTACAAAACATGAAAGGAAATAAACATTTACCTTTTCGTCGACCGGTTTCGGGCTAGATGTTGCCCATCTACAGGACGTAGATGGGCAGCATCTAGCCCGAAACCGGTCGACGAAAAGGTAAATGTTTATTTCCTTTTATGTTTTGTAAGAACGATAAGTGTTTTGTCCGTGTCGCGTCGCGTCTTGTGTGTGTTCTTACGTTAGCACGAAACCAAAATAATGAGTGATCTGAGGGTTATTCCAGGAAAAAATAAAAAAAAAATCAATGTTGTACGTTATATCGAATTTGCTATATCGAGGGTACGCTATATAGAGGGTACGTTATATCGAAGAATACCTGTACATCAATATTTCATGGTTTTAGAGCCTTAAACTCCATAAAACAGATGCCATCTTGAATTTGGAGCCACCATTTTAAGTTTTGGGCCGCCGTTTTGAATTTTGGGCCGACATCGTGGATTTTCTGGTCTGCAGTGTTGATTTAATCACAAAATTCGTCAACCACGCTAAAAGTTGCAAAAATCGTCGCAGTTTGATGTGCCGCATGATTTGGCTTGGTTCAGTTTTATATACGGTCATTTCTACCGGAGCTGGTCCGGATCACTGAAATGGTCATAACTTCCGAACGCCTCGTCCGATCCGGACTATTTTTAATGGCGCACAATGCGGTAAAATTCCGGTTCGATTCGAGCTATAATCCAAAAAATGGCGAATGGGAAGTGCCTTAAAAGTGAGAAGTGAGTGAACTGTTTTTGCGCACAGACATACATACATACATACATACATACATACATACATACATACATACACACACACATACATCATCTCAATTAGTTGAACTGAGTTGACCTCGAAGAAAGTCTTGGATGGTTCTCCAGTATACCGGTATTTTTTTAAGGAATCCTAAGAGGAAATTACAAAGTAATTCCTAGATTAATTTCTGAGCAAACCCACGGAGTAATTCTAGGAGAAATTATTTGAGATTTCCCTCCAGAAATGTCTGGTTACATTCTGAGATAAATTCCTGTAGAAAATCCTGGGAAACGTCCTGCAAGAATTTCTGAAGTATTCCTAACAGAAGTTCCTGAAGGAATCCCAAGAAGGTATTCTTATAAAAAATCCTAGAAAAATTCCTCTAGGAATACCAGCCGAAATGTTTGGGTATTTTGTGGCACTTCAGTCTTTTCGGGGATCAAAAACAACTATATGCCTTCTGTTTCCAACGTTTCGATCCTTATTGGATCTTCTTTAAAGAAACGAATAAAAAAATGTTTCTTCGTCAATTAATTCGATTTCCTGAAAAGATCCAATATGGATCGAAACGTTTGAAACAGAAAACATAAGCTGTATGTGATCTCCGAAAAGTCGAAAACGTTACAAAAATACCCAAAAAGTCTACTAAACAGTCGTCGCCAAAGCTGTGAACACCAGCAGAAATTCCTGGAGGAATCTCAGCAAGAATTTCTACTGCCCTGGAAAAATCCCGGCAGTAATTCCAGAAGCAATTCAAGCAGTTAATCTACCACATAAATCTCTGCATACATTTCTATAAAAAAATCCAACAATAATTGTTTAAAAGTTTGGACGGGGTTAGGCCACGTAAGGTGCTAAAGGAATAGAAATTTGTTAGTTACAACCATATTTGGCCGTTTTCAAAAGTATCGCGATACTTGTTAAACGGATTTTTCGTAGTGCCATTCCATAAACATCTGCTTGAAGTAGTCGATTCCATGCATCCTCAGAATAACCTTGCCAAATACCCGTGTATTTCCCTGCATAGCTATGTGGGTGTCTCCTTTCTACACTATACCATCTGACGATTGAATTGAGGGGTTACTGTATTCGACGTAGATCTGATTTAGTGATTACACAACATGCAGTCAAAATACTCTGAACATACGCTCTACAGTGTAACAGGTTTTCAACTTCTGGCGCGTGCCAGTGGTAACGGAAGATAATAATAGAATGAACTCGATTCTCGTAGCTTACGGATATAATGATTATCTACCTTAATCCGACGAACAGTACTCAACAACACGTGCCATACTAATTATAATTGAGTTATCTAGATAACATGAACAATATGATGTGTTTCGGATTTGTTCGAGCTGGTCGATCACCTCTTCTTCTAGTTTATGGAAGACCCCATAGGTAATCGAATGCCTTAAGCAACTGTTGGTTTGTAAAATCGAGCCGTTAAATCGAAACTCTTTACAATAAATGTGTCACCCACACAGGGCCCTACACCACAGCAGTCCCCAATAATAAATTGATGAAATAGCCCTCACGATCGCAAATGCATTTCTGGTCTTTTATCCTTGGCCTGAAAACAGGGGAAGGCATGCGCAAAATATTAGCTCTCTTTATTCAACCCACACTCGAAAGTCGCAATTAACCGTGTACCCACCGAAATGGGTCAACAACCATTTTGCGCGTGTTATGTACCGCGTGCACTGTGTGTCTCCCTCGGGAGGTACTCGATTGAACACGATTTGCATTTCTCCGAATACCACTATTTACAAGGTCCACGATAAACTGCAACGAATGGTACGGGACCATTTTCTTCTTTTTCTTCTTGGCGTAACGTTACCTCCAGGACAGAGCCTGCTTTTCAGCTTATTGTGTATGAACATTTCGACAGTTATCAACTGAGAGCTTCCTCTCTGCTCTGTATAAGTACCGGAAATCGAACCACCCTCATCATCCTCATGCTGAATACCGGCACCTTTACTGCTGTGGCTATAGGTATGGGCCCTCACGAAAGATGGTACGGGACCATCTTCGCCGAACAATCAACACTGTAGAAGGCGCACGGTACTACATACTGGGAAGTCTTAAAGTTTAGCCCTCGACGATGGACGACCTCGTCAATAGCTACTGCGAAGTTGGTCACGTGTTGATCTTGCGTAACCCCCATGAATCTCTTCAAAGTAAATGCAAATTTAATACAAACAAGATCGTAGTTCATTTCCAAAAAAATGTCATTTAATCCTATTCTCCAGTGTGTTGGATGATCAGCGAGAAGAAGAAAACCGAAACCGAACTCAGCCAGGAAACAACGCGGTGCAAACGAGCAGCAGCTGAACGCTCGCGATCGCGATGTTGTGTATCTTGGAGAAAGCGAAGGTAAAAGTAAAATGGCTAAGTGGGTCATTTACTTTCCTTCCTTCGGGGATTGTTCTTGTATAATCGTGGGCCGCCACCGTCGCCCGTCGCGCCGCCGCACGGACACGCTCTCGCGAGGGATCCAGAGGGACTGGATTGGAGAAGCCCATGAGCAAACGGGTTGGAAGAGTGCGATGATGAGAAGGGTATGTGCGATCGAGAGGCTGCTTGTGGATGACGACGACGTGCGGTCGATCGTGTTCTCGGGGAAATTTATTGTTGTATTGCGGCAGTGAAAGTTGTCGAGACATGTGCTCGTGGTGATTTCTTGAGATGTTGTTTTGGTTTGTTTATGAGTTTCTGCAGAGGAATTCACAGCTGTTTGGCATTCATGTTAATGGTATTTGTATTTTTTTTTTTTTTGCGTTTAGCCTAATTTAATACTCTTTTGTGCACAAGGACATTACGTGAGACATTATATTTGGCAGCTGTACTTAGGGGCTGTCCATAAACCACGTGGTCATGAGGGGGTTGGGGGGGGTGGGGGTTTTGGTTAATGACCATTTTGTATGGACGAATAAAAACTTTTGTATGGACTAATGACCACGCGGGGGGGGGGGGGGGGGGGGGTTTGAAAAGTCCCAAAAAATGACCACGTGGTTTATGGAGAGCCCCTTACAGTTTTTTGTGCAGCGCTTTCCAAGCCATCCATGTATCAGGGTTAGCTAGAACCTTGAAGCGATCGTGTGACCAACTGCGACAAGGGAACTAGCATTAATTCGAAAATCTAGCGTTCATTTAAGTGATCTCTTTGAAATTAATTAAGTATCGATTACCAATATAACATATAACCTATCACGTTTTTTTTTTTCTCCATTCGATTTCTTTCCAGTAGTCAGTCGAAACCTGCGGCATCTACCATGCGTGGTGCGGAGTTCCGGTGCCGAGGGCATCTGCATGTTTGCCATCGATTGCTTCAAAGCCAACGGCACCCACCTAGGGGTCTGCATAGACAAGATATTCTTCGGATCCTGCTGTCAGGTGCACGTAAGTAGTCCTCTTCAACAGAACTGAAGGCTCTGTGGGAAAAATTACACAATAATTTCATTGTCTCGGCTTAGAGTGGATGGAATCCATATTTCGACTCAAGTTGTAAAAAAAAATCAATGGAACGGATAAAAAGAGGTGTCATGTAGTACTCAAAACTAGCAGCGTGAACCCCATGCTTGTTTGATCCCAGTGTCTCTTCCAATTATAGGATTTAATTTCATAAAACAAATTCTTTAAAAAAATAACAATTATATGCGATTTGAGCTGTTTTATGCCGTTTGAGCCAAACTGTGGGTCACTGTATTGTTGTATTCTCCACTTCTTGTCTTTTAAACAATTCAGTGACAAAGCTCTGCTTGAACAGCATTAAATTGATAAATAGGGTATTGGTTCCCTTATTAAACATGCGGCTCTCATTTTCATCCTACTAAAATCAAAGAATTGAAGAATTGTTTCTTATTTTTGTATTTTTGTTAGAAGTGAGCTCACATGAAACCAAGAAAAACGGCATCAATCGGTGCCGAAATCGCTTGTTTTCGAATAGGATTAAAATGGGAGCGTGAGATTACTGATGCACTCATGCCTTATCATCTTTCTTTAAAATGCGTCAATGCGGACTCCCTGGGAGGCTGGAAGAAGATTGCGCAACGGGGTATCGGTTAATCAGGATCCAGAAAGCTCGCCCAATTTATTTTCGACATCACAAAGCAAATCTGTTCGGATTCGGTCCAAGTACTGGCGAATACTCGAAAGGAGTGCGATAGATTATCCCTTCTCGATGCTAAAATTCTCACTCGTGCTTCTGTTATGTAACAATTCTGCCCTAGGAATGGATAGAATAAAGTTCAACCTGCTCAAAAGTGTTCCAGATATTGCGAAGAGGTGCTTGTTGAATATATTCAACAAGAATAGGAAGAGCAACTCTGTTCCGGATGACTGGAGACGAGTGAGTGTTATAGCCATCCAAAAGCCCGGGAAGCCCGCGTCGGATCACAACTCGTACCGTCCTGTTGCGATCATGTCGTGCTTACTGAAGCTGCTAGAGAAGATGATTCTAAATCGGCTCGACAAATGGGTTGAATCGAACGGCCTTTCTTCAGATACTCAATTTGGTTTTAGTAGAGACAAGAGAATGAGCGATTGTCGAATGTTTCGTGGAAAATTGTTCGCTACGACAGCTTTCGGATGACGCAATGGTCTCTGTCATCGGACCAGAGGCGGAAGATCTGCAAAGAACACTGCTAGATAAGGTAATGGTTCCTTTATTAATTGTTATGTGTCCGACAATGCTTTTTCCACATCGTGTATTTACCCATTTATGTTAGGGACCCGGGTACACTGTCGGCCACATAAGGGTTAAGCATGTGGCTCCCATTTTCATCTTTCGTAAAACAAAGGATTGAGCACACAGGAAAACAAAAAGAAAGGAATCAATCGGTGCCATAATAGCTTGTTTTCGAGTAGGATGAATTTGGGATCGTGAGATTACTTTAAGCACTTAGACAATTTGTCTTGGGCTGTAACGCTATAGGTATCCAATTATCCCCGGAGAAAACTGCGTAAGTTGTATTCTCCAGGAAGCTTGATTCAGCAGATCTAGAGCATCAATTTTAGGGTTAGGAACTCTCTCAAGCTCTTTCGCATTTGTATTTTGGGGTCTGGTTCGACTCTAAAGGCACCTGGGGATACAGTACATTAAATATCTGTAGGTAGAAGAAGTACCAACAACAAATCAACTTCACGCGCACACTTACCGGGAAATGGTGTGGATCGCACCCGGATGATCTGATAAGGCTATATTGGACAACGATACGGTCAGTTCTCGAATACGTAGCTTTTGGATTCAGTCCGCCGCGAAAAAAACATATCCTGAAGCTAGTGAGCAAGTGAGTGTTCCCATCCTTGCTAAACACCAGTGAAACGGTTGGTCAAATCTGGCCGCACGGTCGAACAACTCGCTCAGATTTGAGCTATGTTTGATTGTTTGTAACAAACATTGCGCCAATCGGAGCGAACTGTTTTTTTGGCCACACGGTGTTTGACCAACCGTTTGACTGGTGTGTAGGCCTCCTTAGACTGCATGAACTCGACTCTCACAATGAGTTTGGAGGTACTAGCAGGAGTATTGCCTTTATCAGTGCGTTTCGTGTAGTTGTCGTTAACCCTCCAGCAGTCACGTCTTTGAATACCTGCAGCGGACGCTGCACTCACGATGTGTGCCACATGCGTGCATTTTTCATGGTGCGTGTACTCAGTACACGACGCGATCGCTCCCGGGTCAAGGTTCCTCATCCACTGTAAGGTACTAAATTCAGTAGTACTAGTAGTGGTAATTGAAAATTTGGAAAATCTTGTCGAACGAATTTATCAAACGAAATGTACTACTCGTACATGACTCTGGAGGTTAATCCTTCTTCGAATATTCTCAACCGTGATTGCTTCTCAGTCTGACCATGAATTCCAGATCCGCTCCGATCTGAACACGTTACAAAAATGTTTGCTAGCAAGTTTGGGCATGTCAGTTGTTTGAAAACAGGTTTTTCACTGATGGATCATGTATCCAAGATGAACCAGCCCTGAAAATCTCGTTAATAAAGATAATAATAATAATAATAATAATAATAAACTGACGGATCTAAAACAAATGATTCCACTGGATATGCAGAATTGACGTATATACAGTCAGGTTATTTTTACGCGGGGATACGTACCGCGTAAAAAAACTCAGTTCAAAATCCAAAAAAAAAACCGCGTAAAAAAAGTCTCACCATTTCTCGACGAATCATGCAAAAATAAGACGATGATTTTTTTTTGTATGGAGTTTTCATATACGCGGCCGCGTAAATGAAAACCGCGTTAAAAAAACCTGACTGTAGTCGATATTTTCCTCGAATTTGATAAATTATCTGACACACTAGTAGTATCTAGGGGCAAGACACTGTGGAAACGAGAGTAACTCTGAGAAATTCTGAGTAACTCTTTTCACCAATGATCGACGAAATTTGTTGAAAAACACCCCTAAAACTGCAAGAAAACCGAGATATCGGGCAATATTGTTTTGATTTTGCGATAAATCAGGCAATACCCAAGTAAAAACAGGAGCAATCCGGAGAAATTCCGAGCAACTCCGTGAAGGAAAATGTACTCTCCAGCACAGTGTCTTGCCCCAAGGCCCGGATATCATTTCTGGAGGAATCGTTGGAGAAACTCCTGAAGAAATCCCACCTCTTGAAGAATGAATCCCGCATGGATCCCAAAATTCAGCATAAAATCCTGATGAAATCTCAGCAGAAATACTTGAGAGAATGTCTGAAGCTATCCATGGATGAATCTCTGGAAAGAAGACGGTTAGAAAGCTTAGGGCGAAGCTGCATTTTACAGTGCTTGCTTTTATGTTAGTTCAATATTTCCCATGATTTTAAATTCACTACTCGAGGCCTATGTCCTACGGGGATCTATGTTCTCAAATATTCAACTCGAAATGTCTGATTTTGTTGAGAATTTCATTTCAAGTTAATTTTCTAGCCTACCGATTTTTATTCATTAAGTCTACCGATATCGAAGAAAACCATCTGGCCACCCTGACTATATATTACACATTAGAGCGAATTGCCTCTCTTCCCTCGCTCTCTCCCTATTTCATGTTTACGGATAGCCTCAGTTGTAAGAACCCATATAGCCGAGGCGGTAAACGCACGGGTATTCAGCATGACCATGCTGAGGGTGACGGGTTCGATTCCCGGTCGGTCCAGGATCTTTTCGTAAAGGAAATTTCCTTGACTTCCTTGGGCATAGAGTATCTTCGTGCCTGCCACACGATATACACATGCAAAATGGTCATTGGCAGAGGAAGCTCTCAGTTAATAACTGTGGAAGTGCTCATAGAACACTAAGCTGAGAAGCAGGCTTTGTCCCAGTGAGGACGTTACGCCAAGAAGAGAGAGAGAGGATAGCCTCAGTTCAATAGAGGCTATTCGTTCAATGAGGCCGGTAAAGCATTCCCCTTGTTTTGTTCGAAATATTTTGAGTGCTTTATCGAATCAGTCATACACAATAACCTTGGTTTAAGTCCCTTTGCATTGCTCGATTCCGGCAATAAGAAGGCGATCTCCCTCGCCAAGGTGAGCGCTGTGGAAAGCGATATATATTTATAACCGACAAATTGCCTATCACGATTTTGTTTTTCAATTGCTCGTTAGCAGATCTTGATCGATTGGCATCGAAAATGGATGGGTAGAATGTAACCACACTTTTTCGCAGGTGTTGAATAAACCGTAGGGATTTTATCAAAATAATGAGTCAAAATTTGTCCAATCACTACTCTCTTGGCTCGCATTTATTGAGAATACAGTCAATTCTCTTACTAAACGAATTCTTAATAAACGGACTTTTACTAGACAGGGGTGAGCGTTATAGGAGACTAGGAGCGCTATGGGATTTCGGCTTTTTGGGGGTGTGGCCTATTATCTTGGGTGTGCTAAGACATAGCGCAATACTTTCTTCGGCAAAGTTTAAGGGCTTGAAAAGATCTACCATTTAGAACTTTTGTTCATATGATTAGTTGGCAAATTGGCCGCTAGAAGTACCATCAACAGTTTGATGTTACATTGCACTACAGGAACCATATCAGGTTGTTAAGCAAACGTTACGATATGCGACAGGTCCAGACCCTGATAATTTGGAAGGATAGTGTCTACTGGAAAGTTGTTGGGTACGCCAATAACAGATGATGAGTTGCGAAGTTCGAAATTCCTCCATGGGTGGCGCTAATGAGCATGTAAATTTTCATAACCTGGTGTCTTCGGCAAAGTTGATCAGTATGATATATAGGCTTACATAAAATAGAATACTTGTTTCGTAATTCTGCCACTGGGCGGCGAACATGAAAATTTTAGAAATCTCATAGCTCAGAATCCTGATAACATAAAAGGTTGGTGTCTTCGCCATAGTTGATCAGTATGATATAGACTTACATAAAACGGGACACTTGGTTCGGAATTGTGCCATTAGGCGGTGCTAGTAAACATACAAATTTTAGAAATCTCATAGCTCAAAATTGTGATAACTTAGAAAGTTGGTGTCTTCGGCAAAGTTATTTAGTATGACATAGACTTACATAAAAGCGAACACTTGTTTAGGAATTCTGCCACTAGTCGGCGCTAGTGAACATGCACATTTTGGAAATCTCATAGCTCAGAATCCTGGTAACTTTGATAGTTGGTGTCTTCGGTAAAATTGATCAGTATGACAGAGACTTACATAAAATGGAACCATTGTTCTGGAGTTCAGCCACTAGGTGGGGCAAGTGTACTTGCAAATTTTAGAAATCTTATAGCTCAGAATCCTAATAACTTAGAAAGATGGTGTCTTTGACAAAATTTAGCAGTATGACATAGACTTACAAAAACTGGACTTAATAAATACTGACTGAGTGGGAGATGGACAAATTGGAGTCGAATATGAGAAAAAGTTACTCGTCCTCTCAGTAAGACTCGAACTCAAGACATCTACTCTCTGGACAAGAGCGTTACCACTACACCACGAGAAGACTGGAAGATAGTAGTAGAAGTTGTGTGTTCGAGTCAAACCGAGAGGACAAGTAGGGATAGGCGGGGCATAATGAGCAGGTGGGGCACAATGAGCACTTTGTATTTTCACTGTAAATCTTCTAATTAACAAATCAAATTGCTTTATTGTAGCTTAATTAACTTAAATCCAATGAGTCGATGACAAAACATTAGTCAAAAAATCCGTTCACCTTGAAAAAATAATCAAAATGTGTAAAGTGGTCATGTACTGGGAAAATATCATAAGAATCAGGTGACCTAAACTAAGGTTTTGGGAATCGAAATCACAACTTAGTGGGCATCTATCGATTTTCTTCATATTCCCTACACTGAGGATACTGCAACTCCGAAAATCATACGAATCAACTATGATTTTTAGCCACAAGAATTTCTTGCGAAAATCATAGTTACGAACTATGATTTTGGATTCAAAGCGCCAACTATTATTGTCATACTGTTACTGTATAAATTTCATAATACTCACGTATGAAAATCATACCGACAACGTATAAAAATTGAAACTATGACTTATGACTATCATACATATGTTTATGAAATATTTTGCACAAATAAAAAAAATCGCTCCCTGGATTCGAACCAGGAACGTTAAGGTTGGCGAGTGCGTGCTTGACTCATCCGCCCATCGACGCTGTGGAAGTTGAAGTGGTTAGAAGCCAATAAAAGGTTTTGTTGTTTTTTTAGCAATGGTGTTTCACAACACATCCTATGATTTTCATACGAAGCTTCTTATGAGATTTTTCATACAATAAGTCTATTGGATTTCGCTTTTCGATGTATGAAAAGCACACGAGAACTATGAAATGATGAAAAAATAAAAATACCTTAAAAAATACCACATCTTATGAGAACTATGAAAAACATACGAACAGTATCCTCAGTGTAGGCCAATGAAATGTATTTGTAACACTTTTCAACTATTTGTATAATTATTTTGTTGAAAAAATATGCTTCAAAGAGTTGGTAGTAGGGTGGGGCAAAATGAGCTACTGTCTGGTGCTCCAGTCAGATGTTTTTTTTTTGAATTTCTACCGGGTGTTCTTCTAGGGATTTCTTTTAAAAGTTTTCCTAGATTTCTCTAGGATTTCCTCTTGAATTTCTTTCAGAGGTTTTCTATGTTCCTTCATGGGTTTCCCTAATATTTCCGTCCGGGATTATTCTCAGATTTTTTTCGCTTGATGTTCCTCTCGAGATAAATAGGGTCAAGTGCCCAACCGCTATAACTAAGTCAATTTCAAACCGATTGATTTGAAATTTTGTGTAGAGTTAGGCACGTACAGTATCTAACTCTGTACGAAAATTCAAATCAATCGGTTCAATCGGTTTGAAATTGACTTGGTTATAGCGGCAAGTGCCCAAAATAGGTACACCTGCCCAAATGGTACAATACCCTATATCCAATAAGTACTTGCAGAGTTTTTTTTTTCACATGATTTTACCTGTTTTTACTGATATTTTTTTTGGGAATTTCTGAAAAGTAATTTTGTAGATTATCCCAGCAGGAGTCCCGAGAATAACTTCTGAGAAAAACCTTCTGGAACTTCTTGAAGAAGCCTGAAAAGGAACACCAAGTATCTCGGGAAAAATTTTGGTGGGGATTCCAGAAAGAACTCTGGTAGTAATCCCGAGAAAATTTCTCAAAAATAATTTTGGAAGGACCACTGCACAAAATTTTGTGAGCAACAACGAGGAAAGGCTTGAAAAAAAAAACCGCAGAAAGAACTCCATGATAAATATCTGTAGTTGCTCCTGAGACCAGCCCACTATTTACACCTTCCCTTTAAAAATGCTTAAGGTGGCGATTTTTTGAAAGTCTTCGCCAAAATAGTAAGGAAAACGAAACGTTGTTGAAAAGAGGGAACAAAGAGCAACTATTTATAGTTACTAAAAGTTGGGTCAGCCATATTGATTTTGGCCGCAAACTTGAATTTTTATACTAAAACTTTTTTCCCATGATGTTGGCAACCATCTATTATCAAAAATTTTACATCAATTGAAAGCCGAAACATTTATACACAACACATAAAAAAGAGATGTCTTTTTTCCTATCAAAAGATATCTGTAGTTCCTGTAGGTACAGAAATAAAAAAAAAACTCTGGATGGAATTAAGATTGGAGACATCCTAGGATCAACTTCGGAAGGTATCTTCTAAAAGAAGTCTTGGAGGTTATTTCCGAGAAAAATGTATGTGAGAAAAAAATTAAAAGAAATTCCGCTAGAACTTTTAACAAAACATCCTGCGGAAAATTCCTGTAGAAATCCCGGAAGAAACTCTTCCAAGAGAACTCTCACGTATATTTCTTGATGATATTAAAGGTGAAGGTTCGGAAGAAATCCCGGGTAAAACTCCTGCAGACAATTCTTGAAAAACTCCTGAAGGAAATCCTCAGAGGGCTCTAGTAGAAATCTCTAGTAGAAATCTCTGGAATAAACTTTCAACAGTTTATTAGAAATCAGAGCAGATCTTCTAGGGAAATCCTGTGGCAAGGAATCGCAGCAAATCATTAGAGGAGTCTCGCGAGCAATTCTAGGAAAAATACCACAACAACATCGGAGAAATATCCCGAGAGAAACACCTGTGGAGATACCGGGTTAAATCCTGAAAGAAATCCCACGATTTTTTTCCTAGGTAAAACGCAGTAGGAATAACGGGGGAAATCTTGCGAGGGACTCTGGGAGTAATGAATCAATGGAAAAAAAATGAAAAGAAAAATATTGATAAGATTCGCGTGAATAACTCCAGGGGAAATCCGGAGAATCCCAGAAGAATTTATTGAAGAAATGCCATGAAAATGCCGTGAACATATTGAAGAAATCTTGTGAGCAATACTGGAAGGCTTTCCAAGAGATGTTTCTTGTAAAGGAACTACTAGATGGACTAAGCCTCCAGATTCGTCTGCGTTCACTTGGAATTTGCAGCATATTAGCGGAATTGTCATCTTGCTACGACTTGCTAACCCTCACCTTTTTCGTTTAGCACGGTTATCCAGATCTTTTTTTATATAACTTGCTTATGAATCACCCGATATCACCCGTTTGAATCTCCATCTATTTTTGAAAAGATACTACAAGTAGTAAAGTTCACCACTTTTTTATTCATACGACCCAGTATTTAGAGTACTTTATCATTTGAGCAGGTGTATATATCTGGGCACTTGCCGCTATAACCGAGGCCAATTTGGACCTATTTAATAACGTAATTTTTAGCACACGGTGAGATACGCGCAGTATCTAACCCTAATAAAATTAATTGGTATGAAGTTGACTTAGTTATAGCGGCAAGTGCCCAAAATAGGTATACCTGCCCGATACAAGACCCTGCTTTACTATCGTCAAAAGTGTAGTCACTGCAATTATTTTTTTAACTACTCGCATACACAATATATTCCCTATACATAATCCAACGTTCACCCCGAGCTGAGATAATACATATAATATAACGCTACCTATACCCTACTTTTCCATTGTGCAATGCTGCAGAAACTCTAATTTATGTTCTGTACACCTTGTCTTCCAGGATGACAGCCTGTTGTTCAAATACGAAATTACGGACAACAGTATAGACAACAACCACTCAGGTACCCACTACCAGCACCATCCAACTGTGATCGATATGAGTAAGAAACCTCCACTAACGGAAACGATATTGCCCACGTCGGCTAAACCAAACAGCACTACCAAATATGAGTTAGTTAGCACTTCATCAACAACAACCCGCCGAACAACTACAAAATTCAGCCGAAGAAACTCCACAGCGACAGCGACCACTGTGAAACTGGAACAGAAGGACGAAACACCTTCCACGACGACCGAGTATCAAGAATTTTCCACTTTTCAGTATGTTCAAAGCAGTAAGAACCCCGGATCAGGAGAAGCCGAGACAACCAAACGAACGACGACTACTCGGAGAACACCTCCAAGAAACACAACCAAACCGTACAAGACTAGGAGACCAACGCCCAGTCGGAATACAACAAAAAGACCAACAACTCAGACAACAACGCCCAAATCTACAATGACGACCTTCCAAGAAGTTAGACGAAATGTGACGACATGGTCAACGGTTACACGGATACCGACGACATCTGCTGAGGTAACCACCAGTTCACCCAATCAACCGACTACTACCAGTTCGACAACCGTTAGACGCACGACAACTCAAACACGAAAACCAACTACCACTTTATCCACGTCTTCCGAGGAGTCCACCTATTTCATACCATCTCGAAGACCTCCAACGATTCAACCGCTTACACGACCACCAGTCCGACGAAGACCAACGACAACTGCTACTACCGTGACGGAACCGGAAACCACCAAAGCACCTCGACCACGACCTAGGCCAACAGCTGAAATTGTCACCGTACCAGCAACTTCACTAGAACACCTTATTGAAGACCTCCTTACATCTGCTGGTCAGGAACTTTCTTCGATAGAAACCACCGTTGGTACAACAGTGAAAGAAACACGTGAAAAGCCAACCACCACTCCTCAAACTACAATGGCTCATCGAAGAACTACTACGGTCAGTAGTACCGTGCCTTCGACCTCCACGACTACTCCTTCGACAACTACCAGGACCACAACACCTTCAACGACTACGAAAACCACTACCTCAGCTCCAACAACGACAACGAAAACTACAACAACCTCTACCACGACAGAACCTCCGACAACCACGACTGTTAGAACGACAAAGACTACTCCCGCAGGACGCATCACGCCTCCTGCCGACGCTGACTATCAACCGGAGACTTCACAGACCGAAAACTCCCTGGATGAGACCACCGCTGGCGCCGGTTTAGTTACCTGGTCCAGCATTGTGGACGAACCCTCCAGTAGCGAGAAGCTCCCCTCCGACCCAGGTAAGATTCATCCATCCAGATCAGTGTCATCTTCTGACCATTTCACATGTTGTTAGCAATCATCCAACCGTAACTAATGCCATTCGCCCATCAGCGCCTACAGGTCCCACTACGTCCAACAGTTGGATACTGATTCATACACTAACCCCGGAGGAGGTGCTCAGCGCCAATCAGACTAACAATCACAGCTCACCCACTCAAACCTCATCGTCATCCTCCGCATCGCTGATCGACCTCGAGGACCCAGAACCCTCGCCGGACATCATTCTACCGCCACTTGATCCGCTGCTTCCGGAAGCGGCCTACATCTACACCATTCATGACGAAACTAACCAGACCATATCCGGCGACCTCATCTCTCATTCGCAACTTGCATCCTCGCCTTCCACAGAGGAGAGTCCTGTTACATCTCCGCCTAGCATGTCCGAAGAAGTCACTACCACCAGTAGTACGTTTGCACCCATTACTACGAAAAAGACCACAACGGCTAGTGCCACTACCAGCACTGCTGATAGCCCAAGCACTCTGACCACAGAAGAGAAGATTGCAACGACCACTAGAGCGGAGCCGACAACGACTATGCTCACTACCACAACGCCCACAATAGTGTCCACTAGTGAACGAACGACTCCAAGCCCCAGTACGGCTGCTACTGAGACCACCAGTAGCAGCACGGTAACTGACACCACTCCACCGCATGTCACTAGTAGTACAAGTGTAGAATCATCCACCAGTTCATTAGCCCCAACAAGCATGGTGCTCACTACTACCACTACCACAGAACAGGAGACCTCACCGGGTAATATGTTGTGCATGAATTTGTCAGCTTGATCCACTACTGTATCGTAAACTGTGTTTTAATTTTTTAATCTTTCAAACTTCTACGAGTCTTCTCTTTTTAACGCTTGAATTCTTTCCCCAATCTAGCTACCACACCTACAACTTCCGCCCCGGAGATTCTCATAGAGATTTTCGGTCCAACGACGAGTTCACCGAAGCTCCCGTCGACTACTCAGTTCTTCTCCACCGTGGACCCATCCACCGTCGAATCCATCACGGATTCCACCACCGAAGAGTCCAGTTCCGAAGAAGGAAGCGGCAGCGAGGAAGAATCCGGCGAAGAGGAAAGTTCCAGCTACGAAAGTTACGAATCGACCGCAGAACCCACCACCACAACGGTAACCGAAGCCAACCGATATCCGAACACGACTTGGTCCACCAGTTCACCGAGCACCGCGGTCGATTCGACCACCATCACCAGCACAACAACCCTCAACATCACCAGTTCCCTCCAATCGATTGCATCGATGTTCAACATCAGCACCAGCACCGGTATGCCGGTACGGTTTCCAGCGGACAATGTCACCTCGACGACCGCCAGCAGCTCCACGTCGCCGGACGGAGGAGTCACGATGTCGCCCGACTTTACGACCTCCTCGTCGTCGTCCACCACAACCGTGCCACTGCTCGAGGGCATCGATTATCGTGCCGGTAAGTTCAAACCAAGTTCGCTCTCAGAGAGTGCATTTACTCTAATAACTACCAGATTCCTGCCGTTTTTTTGCTGTTCGACACGAGATGGAAAGTTGTAGGGGGGGATTGGTGAGAAAGGCGCTTTTGGGGTAAACGCGTAAATTTTAACATTGGAACACGTTTGTGAATGTCGTTAGGAGCTGTCCATAAGCTACGTGAACTCATTTTTGGTCATCTCTGAACCTCAACCTTTTTCGTAGACTATTGTCCATAAAACATTTTTGAAATTTGTATGAACCGTAGACTATGGTCAGATCCTCTCTCTTTTGTGACCTTTTATTTTGAACATACCTCTATGATATTGGGACTTCTTCCAGGGTCAGTAATTCCTCCAAATTATACGAAATAATTTACGGATTCTTTTGGAAATTGGTCCCGGCAATACTTCAAAAGTTTATTCAAGGATTATGTCTACAAATTCTCCTCTACTTCCATTAAAAAACTATCGAAGATTTTTTTTGAAATTTTCTCGAGGTATTTCTTTATTTTCTTACAGGGATTAATTGAGGTATTCCATTAGCTCTTACTTGCCTTACCGGTCAGGCTAAGGCCGGGGTGGCCTCTGCTGTACATAGTAGCCGCCTCCATTCCACTCGGTCCATGGCTGTTTGTCTCCAGTTCCGCACTCTGCGTAGGGTCCGCAGATCGTCCTCCACTTGGTCGACCCACCTAGCTCGCTGCGCTCCACGTCTTCTTGTACCGGTCGGATGACTCTCGAGAACCATTTTGGTCGGGTTGCTATCCGACATCCTGATGACGTGACCCGCCCACCGTAGCCTCCCGATTTTCGCGGTATGGACGATGGTTGGTTTTCTCAGCAGCTGATGCAGCTCGTGGTTCATTCGCCTTCTCCAAGTCCCGTCTTCCATCTGCACTCCGCCGTAGATGGTACGCAACACCTTCCGTTCGAAAACTCCAAGGACGCGTTGGTCCTCTGCACGTAGGGTCCATGTTTCGTGCCCATAGAGGACGACCGGTCTAATCAACGTTTTGTAGATGGTTAACTTCGTGTTACGGCGAACTTTATTCGATCGTAGAGTTCTGCGGAGTCCAAAGTAAGAACGATTTCCTGCCACAATGCGCCTCTGAATTTCTCTGCTGGTGTCGTTGTCGGCGGTCACCAGTGAGCCCAAGTACACGAATTCTTCAACCGCCTCGATTTCATCACCGTCGATATGAATTCGGGGTGGCGGGCGCGGTGATTCCTCCCTGGAGCCTTTTGCCATCATGTACTTTGTTTTCGACACATTGATGACTAATCCGATTCGCCTGGCTTCACTCTTTAGTCGGATGTACGTTTCCGCCATCGTCTCAAATTTACGAGCAATAATATCAATATCATCGGCGAAACCAAGCAGCTGAACGGACTTCGTGAAAATCGTCCCACTCGTGTATATCCCCGCTTTTCTTATTACACCCTCCAAAGCAATGTTGAACAGCAAGCACGAAAGACCATCACCTTGCCGTAACCATTAGCTTTTAGTCCCATTTAAAAAAAAAGATTGTTGTAGAAAACCTTGTATGGATTGCTTTAGGAAATCCTCCATATTTTTTTCTGATATCTGTCAGTGATTTCTTCGGAAACTCTTTTTATTCCTCAATAATTTTTTCAAATATATTGGAAAACCCTCCATGGATTCCTGTAAAAAAAATCTCTAAGTATTTCTTCAGAACTTCCTCCATCAATTCATTCAGAAAATCTTCCTGGGAAATTTCAAGCCATTCTTTCAGGAAGGCCTTCAAAAATTTCTCAGAAAATTTCTTTTAGGGACTCTTTCTGAAATTCCCTCAGAAAATTATCAGTTTTAAAATTTAGAATTTTCTCCAAAGTTTTCCAGAAATTATCCCGATTATTCTAAGAATTTATTTTCAAATCTTCCTTGAATTTCTTCTGAAACTGTCCTCTGGATTCCATTGGAAAATCCTCTAAGAATTTCATTCGGAAAACTTTCCACGGATTCCTTCTGAAAGTTCTACTAGAACATCTTTCATGGTTCGCTTGAGAAATTCCTCTAAAATTTACTCTACTCTACCCTGTAGAGGATTATCCTGAAACTACGCCAAGAATTCCTCTCTAGAAAATCTTCTATTTGGTTTCTTAGAAATTCCTTATTATAATTTTTTAGAAATTTGTAGGAATTCGGTTCCATCAGAAATGATTTCAGCGATTCCTTCAAAAAATCAAAAGTTCAGAATTCCTCCAAGTTCCAAGCTTCCTCCTAGACGCAATTTTTCTTTGCCTCCTTCAGAAATGCCAAGGTTATCTTCAAGAATTCTTCCGTAAAGATTCTTCTAGAAATTCATTATGAATTTCCTTCAAAAGTTTAACGTAAGATTTTTTTTGAGAAATCTTCTGTGGATTCCTTTCGAAATTGTTCCTTCAGGAATTCGGTCCTGAAGTCTAATGGCGGTTTCTCACGAAATTATTCCAGGAATTATTGCTCCACTGCTTCTTTCAGATATTCCCTCAGGAATTTCTACATAAATTTCTCTGAAAAATGTTTCAGGAAGATTACCATGGGTTCAATCAGGAATTACTTTCAAAATGTTCAACGAATATTCCTTCAGAAATTCTTACAAGAATTCTTTCTTGAACGCTGCTCTTGCCTTCTTCAGAAAGTTTTCAGATAGTCCTTCAAAAATTTGCACAGGTTTATCTTGTGGAAATCCAACATAGATTGGTTCAGGAATTAGTTTGGATATTTCATAGAAAATTATATTAGAAATATCTTCAGAAGTGTCTTCAGGGATTCATCCAAAAAAAATCTGATTCTTCCGAACAATAAGAATTTCTCCACGGATTTTGTAAAGAATTTAGGAGTTTTCTAGGAATTTCGGATGGCTACCCTATGTAAACATTTAAAGTGTTATTTAAGTGATCTTTCCTTTTTTAGTGATATTGCTCCAAGAATTTTTTCAAAAAATCCTCCAAGAAGTCTATTAAATGATTTCTGTAAGAATTTTCCATGAGTTTCCAGGTATTTTCCAGGAAAAACTTCGCAAATTTTTCCAGGGATGCCTTCCAGAATTTCCTTGGAGTTTCTAAATATTCCTCAGTCAAAAGAACTTTCTGAGATTTGTACAAGAATTCTACTGTTGTTTTCTTCAGAAATTCCTTCAGAGGTATCTTCAGAAACTCCATTCAGATTCCTCCCAAATTCCTCCAGGGATTCCGTCAAAATATCTCCATAGACTACTTCGGAATATTTCAGGGATTTTTTTTTTTCATTAGCATCAACAAGAAATTCTTTTAAATAAAATTTCATGGAGGATTCAGAAATTCCTTCAAAAAATATTTAAGATTTCAACAGGAATTCTCTCGGAAATTCTTCCAAGGGTTCCTCCAATAATCCCTTGAGAAACTCCTTCAGGGATCCCAGAAGCAGTTCCAACAAGATTTTTTTTTTAGAAATTGTGGTTCCGTCTGAAATAGCCCCTGCGATTCTTTCAGAGATTCCTACGAAAATTGTATCAGGTATTCTCTCAAAACTCGCTGCAATTACCTTTTGGAGACTCTCAGAAGAAATTATTGGAAATTTCCACAGAAACATCTCCAAAAGTTTCTTCAAGAATTCATCTAGAAAATCATACAGGAATTCTTCCAAAGATGTAGAATTTCTCCACAGATTCTTCAAATAATTTATTCAAAAGAATTTTCAATGGATTTTCACAGGACTTTTTTTTCCAAATATCTAAATTTTAAAGGATCTTTTCAGATGCTTATCTAAGAGTTTCCATTCGTATTCTGGCGGAATTGCTTCAGAAATGCGTACAAAGATGGTTCCAAGAATATTTTCAGAAAATATTCCAACAATTTTATGAAAAGATTTTTCTAAGAATTTTCATCAATAGTTTTCCGAGCACTTTCTCCAGGAAACCCTGCAGAAATTTCTACTGGGATTACTTCAACAATTTCCCTGGGATTTTTCGATATTCCTCTGGAGATTTATTCAAGAGTACTTCGTAAGATTTGTACACGGATCATACTGCAGATTTCTCTCAAATTCCATTCTGATTCCTTCTGAAAATCCTTCAGGGATTCCGTAAAAATATCTCCATAGACTTCTTCTGAATTTTCAGGGATTTATTCATCAGCAAAAAATTCTTTTAAAACATTACATAGAGTTTTTAAGAAATTCCTCCAAATAGTTATTTTAGAATTCTTCAGAGATTCATTCGGAAATTCACCCAAGGATTGCTTCTATTATCTCTTGAGAAAGTTATTCATGGATTCCTGCAGTAGTTCCTACAAACTTGTTTTTTTTAGGAAATGCTCCTGTGAGTCCATCAGAAATATCTTCTGCGATCCCATCGGAGATTATTGCGGGATTTTTTTCAAAAATTCCCTCAAAACCTCCTGACGGTACTTTTGGAAGTTCCGAGAAGAAATTCTATAAAAAATCCTAGAGGGATTCCGGAACAAAAATTTGTGAAACAATTTCAAAATTTATCTCTGGATCACGACCTGAGAGAATATCTCCTTAAGACTCTCCTCCTTCACTCCTAGAACGATAAACATGATATATCTCTAGAGGAATTCTGGAAACAATCCCAAGAAAAATTACTTCACAAATTTCTGGAGGGATTACTGGGGAAGTCCTGTAAAGGAATTTCCAAGAAAATTCTGTTGAAAATTGCCAACAGAAATCCCTGCAGAAATTACAGACAAAGGTACTGGTAGAATTCTAGAATAAATCCCTCCATACGCTTCTGAGAAATCCTGGGGGATTTTCTTAAGGAATTCTTGGAAGCGCTTCTAAAAACTAGCCTGGAGATATTGTCTAACCTTACCATATAGAATTGGTGCACAATTTCACCTGGGGTAATTTTTGTAGAAAAACCAGCAAAAACAGAAAATCCAGGGGGAATTCTTGAAAATTTCTGAATAAAATGAAAATTTTAAGAAATATTTGAAATAACCTGGACAAACGGGGTTTCCAGAAACCATCGTTTTTTTTTTTTTTTGAATCCTTTAGCCGTTCAGGACGCGCGCCGTTGTCAAAGGTACAACACTACCAAAAAACCTCGCTCGCCGTATACAGCGTGGGCGAGGTGCAGTTTCAGCTGCTTGATGGCGCGCGTCCTGAAAGGTTAAAATTGGCAAGGAATAGAGTTTGGAGTAATTTTGGCAGGTGTTGCTGAGAGAACCTTTGGAAAAAAGACTGAATACCCAACAAACATTTTTGCTGTACAAGCGTGGAACAAACCACTCTTAAGCAAACTTTAGCTGAAAAAACTGTTATTCAGCTTGTTCTGTTACTTGGGTATCCCTGGAGGAATATCAGAAAGAATTTTGAGACCTCCTTAGAGGATCTTCCAGAAAAATCTCTTAAGAATTTTCTAGAGGAATTATAAAATAAATATCTGAGAATTTTCCTCAAAATATGAAGTAATATTCGAACTTCTGGAGTAATTCAAACAATAATTTTTGGATGAGCTCCATCAAAACTTCCTAAATTTTCAGAAAAAAAACCCTAGAGGAATTTCTGAAAGAATACCTCAAAGACTTTTAAAACCCCTGACAAATATATCTCCTGGAAATGCATCTTTGGAAGAAATACTTGGAGCTATTCATAGAAAAGCCGTTTGAGGCATTCCTTGAAACATTTCTTACTAAATGACTCTTTGGACAATTTCCTACAGCAATTGGCTCTTTAGCGGTGTTGAGATAGTCCCACATTCTAAATTTGCATGAAAAACTGAGCCGAAGTCCAAATAGGTATAACTGAAAAAATGCGTGAACAAAATCTGAAGAAATTCTTGTAAGGACTTTTAGAAATATCGTTTAAGAAGGCATTGCAACACGAACGCTTGAAGAAACTTCTAAAAAATTCTTGAAGTGTTTTCCAAAGATTTTTTCAGGGAAGTTGCTAAAGGGATCGTTTTTAATCTTTAAGAAACTCTCTATGAGAATTTTGGGAATCCGAAGAAAATCCTTCAGAAACGCTTTTAGGAGATCCGGAAGCAATCGCTGGAGCAACTTTTGAAGGAAATCTTGGAAGAATCTATTAAAAAAGTCCTTGACGTATTTCCTGGATGATTCGTTAAAGATATCCAAGAAAGAGTTCTCCACTGGGAAACAGTGCTGGAAGGAAATCCGGACGAATCCTTTTTTGATTTTTTGAATTTTTTTGATGAAAAAATCTTAGCAGATCCTTTAGGTCCTGTGAAGGAACTCCAGTAAAGGTTTTGGAGGAACTCCTTTTTTTTTTATTTGAATTTCTGAACTATCCACTAGTGGAAGCTTATTGGAGAAATTTCTAAAGAATTTCTAACAAAAACACTCAAAGTATCCCCATGAGGAATTCCTAAAGAATTTTTTGAAGGAATTTAGGTTTACAAAAAATATCTGGCAGAGTAGGGTAAATTGCCATTGATTGCATAGCATAAAACTCGTCAATTGTTGCATACTCCATGCTTTTCTTATGAGGTGTGCATAAAATAGTTTCCGAAAAACTTTTTTTCACAAAATTATGGTGAAATTCCTGAGGAATCATGCATGAAATTTCTAATGGAATACTTGAAGAAATTCTAAGAGCAGGCTTGTCCGCACTGAGCGCATGAAAATTCTGCTCTTTGGATTTACACCATCAAGCACATCATAAATTATAAATCTTTTCATCTTATCAGATAGACGGATGTTGAAATATTGTAAATGTCATTTCGAACTGTCAAAAAACCGCACCACAGAGCCACACGGAGCGCGCAAAGAAATTTTCACCCGGGGGAAAAAAAACTCTAGTGAATTTCACTTTGAACGGCCCGTGCTGCGCTGCGGTGCGGTTTTTTTGACAGTTCGAAATGACATTTACAATATTTCAACATCCTTCTATCTGATAAGATAAAAAGATTTCTAATTTTTGATGTGCTTGATGGTGTAAATCCAAATAGCAGAATTTTCATGCGCTCAGTGCGGACAAGCCTGTCTAAGAGAATACTTGAATAAATTCGAAAGTAATCTTTGCAAGAGGATACATTGAATGAACTTCTAAAGAAATCATCGAAAACATTCATCCAGAAATTTTGGGAGGAATTTCTAAAGGCATCTTTGAAGGAATTGCTTTAGTATTTCGAGAAAAAAACAGAAACCCTGGCGAAAATCCTGAAAGTACTCCTCGGAAGAATCCTTGAAAAAATTATTGAATCAAATAAACAAGGAATTTTGGCAGGAGTTTCCCACAAGATCCTTGAAGAAATTCTGGAAGAATCTTTGGATAATTTTCAAAATTTTGTTGAAGAAATACTTAAGAAATTCTTGGATAAAATTCCATTGGAATTCTTGAAGCAATTCCTGATGAATTGAAGATGGATATCCTCTATGAAATCTTAGCATTGCATTAAACACTTGAAGAATACTTCTAGGCATTCTTAAATTTTTTTAAGGAATCTTTGGTTGGAAATACTATTGAGGAAATTAAATGTATTTTTTTCAAGATATTTAACTTAGCATTCTATCAGTGCCATAATCGCTTTGTTTTCGTATAGGATCGGGCACGCTTACCCTCCCGAGAATCATCTGAGAAAACGTTCAAACGATTTTTCTGAAATCCTAGAGAAATTCTTAGCTTAGATGCTTGATGGAAACTTCGAATGATTTTCCAAAGGTTTCTCGAAAGAATTTTGGGGGGTCCTATAAAAAATCACACTACATGCTTTAAGAAGAGCTACTCGATAGAGAAATGAACTTTATCTGCACCATTCATGATAGTGCAGCACTCCACAAATCGAGAGTGTAGCGGGTGCGCACCGTGTCCACCAATTAGCGTTTGCAAAGTCACCGAAAACCTTCGTTTTTTTTCAGTTAAAAGTGTAGCACGAAATGGTGTAGCACCGCCACAAAAACGAAAACGACATTAGGTAAAACTTAGGGAATTTCCTTGAAGAATCCTTGCACAAGTTTTTCGAAGGAATCGTTACACTAAATTATGAAGGAGTCCTAGGAGGATTGACAAAGGAATTCTTAGAAACATTTCTTCGAACGTCAAAATGAGTGAGTAACGTTTGAGGAAATGCCAAGATAATGTGAGATACTAATTGAGAAATCCTTGGAGAATCTTTTCAGAAATACTTGAGTTCCATGGAAAAACCATTAAGGGAATATATTTTGAAAATCTTCAGAAAGAATCCATGGAACAAACATTCAAGACGTAATTTCTTGGAAGAATATCTGGTTCCAAATGAATTATTTGAGAATATTTTTGTGGTGATTCTTTCTAGAATTACTTAGGAATTCTTTGGATGATCTTCTACATAGATTCTCAGAGCTCTCATTGATAGACTTCCTGTACTTGGTCTAATTCCTGGACAAATATTTCGAGAAATACCTGGTACAGCCTTTGCAAGAATCCTTTAAAGTACTCCGAAGAACTTTTGAACGCATATTCGGAGACACGACTATTAAAATTGCATTTACCACTTAAAAGATTCCCGAAGACAAATTATTCTTCAAGAAAGATTTTTTAAAGAAAAGGGTAAAACAATAATTGAAAGAATTCCAAAAGGATTACTTGCCAGAATTCCCAAATAAATGGTATGAGAATTTTCGACTCAATTTTTAGAAAGAAATCTTGCGCTCATTGATGGAGCTTCGAGACCAGCCCGTGCACAAGGGGGGGGGGGTCTTTGGTTGTTGCTGTCCGTCAATCAGAACGTGGTCTATTTCAGATTCCGCGGTAACGATAAGGGAGGCTGTTCTGGAAGTAGGTGCTACGTATGACCATGTTTTTAAAAGCGGCGATATCGATTAGTCGTGAGCCGTTTTCGTTCGTCAGTTGGTGGACGCTGAACTTTCCAATCGTCGGTCTGAATTCCTCGTCCTGGTCTATTGGATCGTTTAGATATCCTATGATGATCTTGACGCCGTGGCTTGGACAACGTTCGCACCATGGATCCTGTCCGCAACACCTCCTGGAGCGCTACGATGCCGAACCCGCGGTCCTTCAGTAGATCGGCGAGTATGCGGGTGCTCCCAATGAAGTTGAAAGATCGGCACTTCCACGCACCGTAAACTGGGGTGTAGTTGATCAGTGGGGTGAACCTAATCACTCAATTACCAACAAATATCGACTTTCAAGGAAGTTACCATTTCATTTTATTGTTACGTCATTAGATTGCGAATGGTTAAAATAGATTTGTTGCTTCTTTGAAAGTCGACATCCACGGATAATTGAGTGATCAGGTTCACCCCACTGATCAACTACACCCCAGTTTACGGTACCGTGTTTCCAATCGCAAGGCGTTTTTGTATGCTGGGGTCGTTGCCGTTGGTCTCGGTTCGTACTATTATGTTACTGATTTTCCGATACAATGGGTTTTCACGGACCGGACACCAACCCTCTGCATTCTAGAGGACCATAGTGCGCAGTTGAGTTTAACGTCCTCTCCAGGCACTCGGACGTCGATCTGCCACCCCTAACATGGGGATCAGACGCTGTTGTGAGCCGCTTTTGCTGGAGAACAGACGCTCAAGTTTTCAGAGGCAAACCCTTCTTCCCTATCAGCCTGCGACCAAAGTTCCCACCGGGATTGGTTACCTGATCTTCCGCAGTTTCCGACCAGTGTCGAGCGGATGTAGGAAAGGAGTTATTGCGCAGATGCTAATGAATCTCGAAGGGATCTGAATTGCGCTAAATACAAAGCCTTTACTGTGCTGCAATTTCATATCTTCATATCTTATACTGCATCCCTCGAAAAAGCAATTTTGATACACAAATCAAAATATGCTGTTTGTGGACTTTCTTCTCTTCTCGGACCTTTCTTAAAAGTGGTGCATTTTACCCCATTGTCGTGTACCTGAATCACTTTACCACCTCAACAACAACGACGAAGATATCTTTGCAAAAGAGAATTTTTATCATTCCTTGTGTAGTTGCTTTTTACTACTGCCTATCCCGCGAAAAGATCATCACCGATCCAGGTTCTCCCGGAGTCTTTGGTTTTAACGACGCTCTTGATGCACTTCTTCATATTTGCCGTTCCCGTAGGATAGAAGTTCTATTTCATAATATGCGCCACCATCTCAGGCAGTGCAAGATGATCTCCGATCGTTCGCCGCTGCACTGAAGCAATACAGTGCAACATAAATATAATTGATAATAGCGTGAAACAATCCTGACCTTGACGGTGGTGGTCGGAGAAGTTCAATGCTTCGCCAGCCAATGTGTATCATGAGTCACGATCTGATACACTGAGTGCTGTGGTTAATGGGAAGAAATTGCAAAGGAAGTGAACCCCATAATGGCGAAAGTTGCTCGTTGATTATGTGGTTGGTTTCAATTTCGATCGATTGCATAAAATGTAACGACTTTGGGTTAAACGAACGATTCATTGTCGGCTATAAACGTTAAAACGATTCTCTAATATCAGTAATTTATTCAATAGCTATTTATAATCCACGAGTAAAGGAATGCGACCTACACACTTAAATTCAGAAATAGATCTCGGTAAACGGTTTACCGAGAATCCAACAGCTGATATCTCGGTAAAATATTTACTGATTCTCGATAAAATTTTTACCGAGATTTCGGTAAACCATTACCGAGTCTCGGTGAATTTTGCCGAGATCTCGGTAAAAAGTTGGATTACCGATATCTCGGCAAAGTTTTAACGACATCTCGGTAAAACTTTTACCGAGGTTCAGTGAAAATTATTACCGGATTCTCGGCTGTTGGATTCTCGACAATCCGTTTGCTGAGGTCGGCAAATTAATTTAAGTGTGTAGAATTAAGCTTTAATTTCTGAATTTGACTTATTTATGCTTTAACGTTATATGTTGCATTAATAAGTTATACATATACCACATATACCTATTTCATTTTGCCTTTTCCGCACAGTAAATGTATTGAAGTTCACTTCGGAAATAGGTGTTTCACGGGTTCTATAACATTTACCCGAAAGCCATTTACCCGAATGACATTTACACGAACGTCATTTACCCGAATGCGACAAATACCCGAATGCGACATGTACCCGAATACGACATTTACCCGAAAAATAAAAAAATGTGTATTTGATCCCCATATAATTTGTCAATAATAAATATGTTATGACCCGGTATCATATAGCAGGCTTTGGTTAGACCTAATAATCATCAGACTGAGTGATCATCAAGCACTCTGGTACAGGACTAACTGGCTGTAACAATGCTATTTTAATCAAAGGATTTTTGTTGATATTCTGTTCTTTTACGGCTCCATCCAATTAGCCCGAACGCCAATCCGAATCAATCAGGAGGTCGCCCAAAAAATGTTAAATTAGCTACTTATATACACGGTCACAAACTGGCAGCCATACCGCAAGTATTATCCACTTCTTCTAAGATTTGCTTTCTTTTTAAAATTGGATGTTCTTTCGAATTTACATTGTCCACCCGTGAACTGTTGATGAGTTGGCCGGCTGGTACTGACTAAACTGTTAATTTCTCCAAAGAATGTATTCATTCTTTTCATAAGAGGCTACTTTTTCGAGTTGGAGTTGAAATGTTATTTAGTTTGTTGCGGACGAACTACTAACTCCATAGGAGACCCGTGAATCCATCTTTCTACCTATATCCTTTAGGGAACTATTACTTATCTATCGGGCTGATGACCCATTCGGGGAAATGGCTCTTGGAATAATGTCCTATTCGAGGTTATGATGGCATTCGGGGTAAGGAGGTCGAGTTTCTTTAACAGACATAGTATCACTGTGTTGTTTGGTGGCCAAACTATTACCTATCCTTCGGAGATTTTCCCTTCTACTCTTCAAAGGCTGTTCTTTCGAGTTGCACTGCTGCATATTTTGTTGGCGTTCGAACTACTAACTACACAACAAACATTGTTGCTGTACAATAGAAGAATTAGCCATTCATAAACCTAGTTTTTGAAATTTTGATTGAATAAGCTATTATTCAGCTACCATTGTTAGTTGGGATGCAAATAAGTTTTGTTCTTGTTTCGATTATATGATATTCTTTTAAATTACACTCTTACATGATTGAGTGATGGATTCCAAGTCTAAATCTAAGATTTTTTCCTTCTTTTAATAATGGGATGTTCTGTTTGGTAAACAATCTGCAAACTTTTCTGTCAAATATTATTTTCTAATGATATGTTGATTTTCCGAGGGCTGTTTTCTAATCGTTTCGAACTAATGACCATTTGGCCTACAAACGAAGATTTCACCTTCTTTAAATCATAAACTGAAGGGTAAATATCTAGAGTGAACGCTAACAGCGTTAACATAACAAATAAGGAGCCCAGAACCAAAGGGTTGTAAGTGACCATTTTGTCGATTTTTAGCTGAACATATCATAAAATTCTTCAGATTTCAAGCTTTCAGGAACTTTTTTAAGATTGTTTCTACGATGATTAGAAAAATTACAATGAATCATAGAAAATTGGGTTGATTTTGAAGCTCCATACATTTTGTATGGGATGAAAAATGGTCAAAAACATTAAACCTCATTTCCTCGAAAATGGGTTTTGTCCCTTACACCCTTTTGCTTCTAACCCCCTCAAATGTAAGCTGCAGTTATGAGTTTTATTCAAGCATATACCCTATGAATTTCTATCGCGGATCATTTTAGGGAAAATTTGATAAAATGGGTTCTTGAGGAACTTGATATTCAAAATGCTTTTCTGATCCACAATACAAAATAATACATGCACTTTTTAAATTGAACAACACTTATTTTGTTAACTTTATCCACAAAATCATAATTTGTGCATAGTAATAAACTATTCGGGCAAATGTCGCATTCGGGTAAGTGTCGCATTCGGGTAAGTGTCGCATTCGGGTAAATGTCGCGTTTGGGTAAATGTCGCATTCGGGTATTTGGCATTCGGGTATATGTTACATTCGGGTAAATGGTTTTCGGGTAAATGTTATAGAATCGTTTCACGATTATTTCAGACATACCGGTTGGCTGGACGTTAATACGCGAATTTGAAAATAATACCATTCGTTTTAGTGGAGTTTAAACCAACAAGTTTAAGGCAACAACTCCTTATCGCTAGTCTGGTGCTTTAACCAACTATGTGCCACGGAGCAAGTTAAGGTGCTGTGCAATAGAGAATCAAACTGGATTTGAAACGCCACCCTAAACGGGTCCATCTTTAACAATTTCAATATCCTTCGACTCTTAGATGTCAATCTCCCGCACTTACGCGACCATATCGTACCTAGTTTTGTGAGTTAGTTGGTTAAAGCGCTGGACTAGCGATACGGAGTCATGGGTTTGAATCCCACCACCTCAAGTAGTATTCTTTTTACAAATATATCTCTTGATTTGTCAATTAAAAGCACTTTGTCTCATCAGAGCGTTGTTAAGAAAAATAGCACCGTCGATAGTTGCAGTTTTTTACAAAATAAGAAATAACTGGGATGGATACAAACAAAAAAAAAATAAACAAACCATAAGGCATCTCAGCATTCAATTCAAGTTAATGTCAACATGCCAAAGAAGCCCACACAAAGCAAGCCCACGCACGCGTTGATGTATTATCCCGCGATAATCTCCGAACACAATCTCGCTCTGATTGCCATCTTATCACCGCAGCTCTCTGCATCCACGGTAGCAGCGGCTTGATCCTTGATGAGCCCGAACCACGCAAATCCTCGCCTTGCCGGCATGCGCATGTTGTGCGCAATCAAATCCCATTAACGTCTCTGTCAGCAGTAACAAACGATCATTCCCGCTGTGCGCATTAGTGCATATAATCCTTTCAACTACGCATAAATAATCCCTTCGCAGAAGAGATTCCTTCCACGGCTGGCGTCTTGATCACGCAAAATCAACCCAAGTAAAATAAGTTGTAATCGATCGAAACTGGTTTATCCGCAGTTTGTTCGCAATCCAACCAACATCGCCCAGTCGTACTTGTAGGTATCATCAGTTGTTGCCTTTTCATCGAAGAGGCACAACTTCAGAGACCACCTCGACGAAGAAATTCGCGCACGCGGATGACCCCCGCACAATATGATTCTGTGTAGAGCACAGATCGATGCTCCGACGTCGAGAACCAGAACCGTCGATCCGGTTCGCGGGCGGTCGTGTTACCACAATTAATTACATAATGTTTACAATTGTTACCAAATAAGAGCAACAACCAACGCAATGGAACGACCATTCATCGAAGACGAAGGCAACAACAATGCATGGCAGAGTCAGGGAGGAATGACACACGATCGGATCGCGCTTTTCTCTTCACTTGGTGTGTGAGCCTGAACACACCACACGAGAACTTGTTCTGAAGATCCTGCGATGATGCTGTAATACACTCGTTCGCTGTGGTTGGGATGCTCCAGGCTGTTGCGGATGCTGTTCATGGACCTTTAACACTTGTACGGTCGTAGTGGATTTTTCTCTGAGTTATATTTTTCTTTCATTTGGTATCGATTGCCTAAGGGAGCGTCCATAAATTATTTAGCTTTTTTTGAGCGTTTTTTTACACTCCCACGCGTAGCATTTCGTCACAAACTTGGGGTGTCCGGCCATTTGGCCGAATGTCGTTTGGCCGAACGCTGTTTGACCGAACGCCGTTTGGCCGAATGCCATCTGGCCGAAAGGGTCGTTTGGCCGAATCATTATCAAAAGAATTCAGAGGAAGTTTTTGAGATTCTTACTGTCAATATGATCATTTTTCCTTCTTTTAATCATAGGCTATTCTTTCTAGTTTTGATTTTTTGGGATTAGTTGGCGTTGAAACTACCAATATTTTATCAAAGATTTTTTTCGAGCTATACTGAGACGGGGAACAGTGGTATGGTCACTTAAGTTCATCATCATTTGTCAGACAAACGACCCTTTCGGCCAAATGGCGTTCGGCCAAACGGCATTCGGCCAAATGGCGTTCGGCAAAATGACCCGGAATCAAATTCGGATACTCCCCTTATAAATGACGTAGCTTGTAAAACAACCCTTCCCCTAAACAAAATTGAAACTTTATTTTGATTTCAATTTCAACTGATACCTATATTTAAAAAATGTTATGAAAACCAAAAATAGCAAAAAATAATATGAATGCCGTTTATTTCCACCGTTCACTTCCAATCACTTTCACCAGATCACACCATCTCCATTTTTTGCACAGCATGATAAATAACTTTGCCTACAACTTTGCAGAAGATTGGGTTCGTATATGACATCAACATAAAATGTTATATTTCAGATTCAATCTAAGACGTGGGCCACCCTAATCAAAAAATTTGGGAAAACATGCAACAGTTTCAAACAACTTCCTTTAGGATCCTTTCTATTTGATAATTACTCCTTCTTGTACTCCATCAGTACAAGAGAAAGATCTCTTGAAGAATTCCTTCCGGATTTTCTTCTGAGATTCCTCCAAAAGTTCTTTTTGAGATTTCTCCAGCAGTTTTTTTTTCTAACAATCTACTAGGAGTTAATCGATGGTTTCCCTTAAGAGTTCTTTGGAAGTTTTCTACTCCTTTTTCCATCAGGTGTTTCTTCGTACATTTCTCCAGGGATTTCAACCAGAATTTCTTCTAAGATCTCATAAGAACTTCCATAAGTTGCTTCTAGGTTAATTGATATATGTTGCCCCTTACTGGCATTTACCAGATTTTCTGATGTTTTATAAACATACAGAAAAAAATATGCAATTAGAATCATTAACTGTTCTGTGGCTTAGTTGGTTAAAGCACCGGTCTAGCGAAAACAAAGTCGTGAGTTCGAATCCCACCAGAACGCGATTTTTGTTTTCACAAATTCATTTTCAGTTCGTCATTAAGCAACATTCTGGTCCTTGTAACTACATTTTTTTTTCTATACCTTTTGGGTTTGCTTCAGGAATTTCACTCAGATATTCATTAAGAGATTCTTCCTGGAGATCTTTTTCGAATTCCGTTCTGGATTCTTCCTGGATTCTTCTAGGAGTTTCTTCTGAGATTTCACGAGCAGTTCCTTCTGGAATTAATCCAGGAACTTCTTCCGGCATCCCTCCATTCACACCTACAAGGATTTCTCCAGGATCTCTTAGAATTCCGCGAGGAATCCCTTCACGGCTTCCTCCCAAAGTTCTTTCGGAAATCCCTTAAATAGTTTCTTTCTTAGATTTTACCAGGAGTGCTATCTGAATATCTTCTGGAATTCTCCAAAAGTTATTTCTTGGATTCCTTCAAAAAGTTTGTCCGTTTTTCTTCAGAAATTCAACCAGGATTTCTCCAGGACTTCCTTTTAATACTCTACAAATAGCTTCTTCTAAGATTCTTCCAGGGATTGATTCCTGATTTCTCCAAAAGTTCCATCTGGAATTGTTCCGGAAACTGTTGATTGTTTTAGTTTGTATTAACTTAAGTTTTGTCATTGGGATGTTTTAAGCCTGTTGACTTTATTCTGTATAAATCATATGAATCAAATAAACTGCTCACGGAGTTTCTTTTGGGATTTCTCTATGATTTCCATTTATGGTTCCTCCAGGAGTTCTTTCTGGAATTCCTCTAGAAGTTCCTTTAGGGATTCCTTCTGAGAATGTGTGCAGAAGTTTTTTGTTGAGAAAAGAAATTCCTGTGGAAATGTTATTCTTCTCCTGTTAGGAATTGTTTAGAGAACACCATGAAATATTCCTCACGAAATTGCTGCAGGAACTCTATTGAGAAATTGTTGGAATCATTCTTCAGGGAAGCTCTGTAGAAAGAATTTCAGAAAGAGTTTCAGCAAAAGTTCGGCAGCAGGAATTCTTACCAAAACTTTCCGTGCCTCTGAAGCCGACCTACTGAAGTGTTCTATCATAAATTCCTACCACCTATCACCGCACTGAAAATGGGCACAGTGCATCTCATTTTCATATAAAAATCGCGCACACTTGCACTCACACTGAGGAGCATGCCATCCCTGATTCCAACAGATATTTATAAAGAAATTTATGTAGGAAATTCTTCAAGAATCTTTCAGAGATTACTTTAAAAAATTCTTTAGATTTCTTCGGAAATTTATCTCACAACAATACTTCAGGCACATATTTTTAAGTAATTTATTATATTTGCTTCAGGAATTGCTTTGACATTTCTCTAAAGATTCCTTAAGAAATTTATCGAAACTGCTCAAACATTTATTTATAGATTGCTTCTGAAATTCCTCCAAGTATTTCCTCATGAATTTACCCAGGAATGTCTTCCAAAATTCTTCTAGAAATTTCTCCACATATTTCTCACAGAATTCCTTTAGAAAAACATCCATGGATTCTTTTCCGGAAATCTTCCAGAGAGGCTTTCAGGAAGTTCTGAAAAATCTTTTAGTTTGAAAATGTTTCCGAAGGATTACTTCAAAAATTTCTCCAAAGTTTCCTTCAAATATTTCTTCAAAGGTTCCTTCATAAATTTCTCGAGGAATGCTTTTGAAAATATTGCTCTGGTGGCTTTAGAAATTCTTCTGCAAACTTTCTTCTTTCAGAAATTTTTCCAAAAATTTCTTCAAGAGTTTTTAAGAATACCTCCAACAGATTGCCCAAGTAATTCCCAAATTGATTCGTTTAGAAAACCCGCTGGGATGACTTCAGAAATCCATTCTCTAGCTCTTTTGGACAGCCTTCCACGATTTTTTGCAAAATATAATGTTAATTCTCTTGGTATTTCTCCAGAATTTCTATCAGAAATTCCCTCAAAAAATCTTCCATAGATTCGTTTACAGTTCCCTTCAGGAGTTCTCCCAGCAATCGTTAGTGTATTGGATTGTAGTTGGAAACTGTTTCTTGTGGACTGATAAACTACAAAATCAAAAATGTCTCAGGAAGCTTCTTTTCAAAATAAACCGTGGATAGTTTCCGAATTAGCTGCATGGATAACTTAAGGAAATTCTCAAGGGATTACTTTCAGAAAGTCCTCCAATTCCTTCAAAAATGTATCCAGAGAACCTTTGTGAAAATCTTGCAGAAATTTATTTAACGCTTCCTTCTGAAATTCCTCTAGAATTTCTCCAAGTAATTGTCTACAAAACTTTTCGTGGGCTTTCCTCTGGAAATACCTCCAACGTTTCCTTCAGTAAATCGGAAATTCAGAATTCCTTCATAAATTTCTTCCTTTTAATTTATTACCTTCACAAATTAAACTCTTTTGAAAAATCTCTAATATTTGCTTTTGAAAATTCTCCATGAATACCTTCAAAACTTTTTCCTTGAGAAACTTCTTCATGGATTCTCTCAGAAAATGTTCTAGTGATCACCTCAGAAATTCCTCCATGATTCATCCAGATAATCTTTTAAGAATCTCTTCAGAAATTTCTCCAAGGATACCATAAGAAAGTTTTCAATTGATTCTTTCGAAAATCCTATCAGGGGTTCGTTCAGAAGGTCTACCAAGGATTTTTCCAGGGATTCCTTCAGATTGTTTTCAGAGATTTTTCCAAGGACGCTTCCAGAAATTCCTCAAGTGGTTTCTTTAGAATTTTTCGAAGGATTTCTTAAGGAAATCCAAGAGCTATTCCTTAACGAATACCTTCTTCAGGGATTCCTTCTGGAATGGAATGCTTCTCTTTGTATCTTCTCAGAATCCTTCGTGAATTTCCTCGGCAGATACCCTCAGGAATTTCTTCTTGGATTCGTGCAGAAATTTCTCCAAAAATATCCTAATAGATATTTTAAGGACATTCCTAGATATTTATACATTTGTTTGTCCACATGTTCCCCCAGGGATTCCTTCAGAAATATGTCAACAAATACTTCCAGGAATTGCTTAAAAATTTTTAAAGGAATTACTTCTTAAATATCTACAGATATTTTTTAACAAATTTCATCAGGGGTTTCCCAACAGATTCTTTTCAAGTATTCTTCCATGGGATTTCTTTAAGAATTCCTCAAGTGATTTCTTAATTCGAACAGAGATTTTTTCCTATATTCCTTCACAAATTCACTAAAAGGTTTATTCAGACATCCATTAAAGAATCCTCCCTAGGGATTTCTTCTGGTGTTTTGTTTTCAGTAATTCTTTCAGAAACATCTCAAGAGAATCCTTGAATCATTGAGAAACTTGTACAGTAATGTTCCGATTATATCACGCCCTCCTCGCGTCAGTCCTTCATTTTTCATTAATTTGCTGTTACATTTAAGAGCAGGTGCTTCCCGTCTTCTTCAAGATGAATGCTGAAGGCTCGTTTTGAGACGTTAAAATATTGAAAATGCGTCTAGATGTTGTACAATACTCAAAAGCAGTTTTGAAAAGGACCGTGATAAAATCGGAACAATACTGTAATTGGAAACCACAAAGCGAAAAGTTCACTATTGTAACTTAGACAAAAATGTGTATTAGAGTCACATCAACGATTAAGGCTGCGATTATCATAGTAGGAGCCGAAGTTTGAATTTTTTTCGGAATTATAAATCAGTTTGAAGTCTAAAAGTCTTCGTTGGGATAATAAGTAGATAGTAGAAGGGCAATATTAATTATACACTAAAAATAGAAAAATAATGTTGACTTGCGCAGCCAAACAATCTAACACTTTATATAAGAAAATGTGATTTAAAGCAAACTTTTACCTAGAACAGCCTGGAACAAAAAAAAATACAAAGTCTAAAGTTTTTATTAAATAAATGTTCATTTTTTTCACTTTTTATGACTTCAACAAGGATTCTTCTACAGATTTCTTCAAGAATCCATTGAAATGTATATGTTAATGTATAGAATATTCTTTCCCATGTACTTACTCCGCGATAACCTCCACAGACACCGCCAGAAATGCCTTCAGGGATGCTTTCAGGATTTATTTTTTTCCGGATTTTTTTTTAGAAAAAAAGCATTTTGTAAGATTTCCTTCCTACAATAATTTCTGCAAAAATTCCTCCAAAGATCTCCTAGCTATCTCTTTAGAATATATCCCACGCATTTCTTTGAAAACCTATCTGGAGATTCCTCCAGTTTTTCTTTCAAAAGTTATTCCAGGAAATTCCTTGGTTCTTCTTCGGGAGTTATTCAAGATATTTTCTGAAAAGATTCATCTTGAAACTAGTCCATGGGTTTCTTCAGAAGTTCTTCCTGGAATTCCAGGGACTTTTAAGGAAACATCCCCAAAAATTGCTACAGAAATTCGGGCACGTAATTTTTCAAACATTTCAGATGAAATTCCTCTATTTCTTGACATTTTTAAGGAATCCAATTTATAATACAATTCTACGAATAACTGCAGAAGGTCCTCAAATTCTTCCAGATTCTTCGAAAAACTATATTTTTTTCAGAAATTCCTCCAGTGGTTCTCAAAGCAATTCCTCCAGGATTTCTTTTCTGCTAAATTTCCTTCAGCAATTACTTCGGAATAAATACTTTAAGGAATGTTGTGCAATCTCCCTATACCTAGAAACTGTATAAGAAATTTTTCTCCGAATTTCTTCGGAAGGTACTATTTCCAGGAGTGCTTTCAAGGATTCCGTCAGGAGCCATTTCTACAGGAATTTCTGCACGCATGTTTTCAGATATTTCTTTAGAAATCCTTCTACGAATTTTTCCAAGAGTTCCTTTAGAAATTTCTTAAGCAATTTTTTACAATTACTTCTATGTTATTCAGTTGTTGTCACAGCCATCTATCTAAGAGCTCTTTCAGAACTAACTTCAGCATTTTATCCAGGAATCGGTCCAGAAATTTTTTAAGTATTTCTTCTATTCATCCCTGAAAGAGTTTCTCATTATTTTGTTGGAGAAACTCTTGGAAGAATTTCTCTGTGGCATTTTTGAAGAAATTTTGAGAGGAATTTCTTAAAAAACTCAATGGAAGAACTTTTGAAGATACCCTTTGTTATGTTTCCTTAAGAAATCCCTAAAAAATCAGAGGAAGTTTCTGGGATTTTGGAATTAATTTGGAAACAAATCTCTAGAGGAATATTTAAAAAAAATCCCGTGGTAGTTCTTGGCGATAAAGGAGGGTAAGGAGATGTCAATTTATGAAATGGTCATTGGTAGAGGAGACTCTCAGCTAATAACTCTGAAACTGCTCATAGAACACTTGTTTAAAAGTAGGTTGTGTCCCAGTTGGGACGTTACAACAAGGAAATAAAAAGAAGAACGGCTTAAAGATTTCAAGATAACGTCAAGTGGGCTTCCCTGGGGACTTTCAAGGCGTTTCAGCGGATTTACAGGCATGTAGGTGAGCTTCATAGGCTTGTCATTTCTCGGATATTTCAAGGCATTAAGGGGCATTCATAGGGGTTTCCGATGGCTTGAGGGAGCTAAACAGATTTCCAGGATGATTTGAGGAGGTTTCAAAGGGGTTTCCGAGGTTTACATGGAGATTTCCCAAGTAACACAACATGTCTTATAGAAATTATTTCGACTCCAATGTGACCAGTTACAAAGTTTTGGTGTGAAGCAATAAAACCGATTTGCAGACTGCTATACGACTGAAAAAGCGCAGAAGGTGGAGCCTGCGCAACATCTTTGTGATGTCATACCCAAGTAACAATTTTAATTTTATCAAAGTTTTTTAGCGATTCAAAAATCTTAAACATAAAACCATTGATGCCGACTTGAAAATGCTCTCGAGTTCTTGTATGCCTCAATAAGCCCACGTTCTGGCTAGTTGGCCCAGTCTTATTAGGGTCTACAGGACTTCGTATGCAAACCGGCTTAGGATTTCGGGTTGTATCATAGTTTTATCAATCTTCTAAATAAAACCATCTTCTGACTTGTCAAATCATTGTTTTGATTATTTTTCACTCTCAATGTTCGATCGTCAGAATAAATTATGCTTGGTTGTTTATCCAGCCATCAATTGGAAAGATGCAGATATGGAATTCAGATTTGTTTTCCTATTTAGTACGTGTCAGGAGACATGCCACGGAAAATTTGTGGTGAATGTGACTGTGATAATGACAAAAACTAAGTGCGCCACACAAACTATGCATAATTTGGAAGTTAAATGCATTTAATTTACTCGGTGGAATTGGGTGCAAAAAAGGTTTTTTCAACACAGCGGAGTTTAAAAGACATTATGTAATTTTTCTGACAAAATAAAATGACGGAAACGTGTTGTATGGTTTAATTTGATCTTAAGCTGTACGTGAAATCATAAAATTGAGTAATATTTTTTTCTGTATTTACATGAATTATCTCGGCTAGGCGACATATTTTTCTGATAAAACTCTGTGTTCCTGATGATTCCTCCAATAGGGCTAACCCTCCTGAGGTAGTCATAACTGAGCTCATGATAGAACTAGCGGTTTTATCACAGCATTTTTTTTGGTTTATGTTACGGCCACGAAATCTTTTGATGGTTTTATGCATTGCCTCACAGTTTTGTGCATTTGTTTACAAAAAAAATCTCTCCGTCAACAAGCGCAAATGCAAGTTTTATTGAAATGGTATATTATAAGTGATAAAACCAATTCATGTCTACTTGCAAGTCTTTAACTGAAGATGTTTATAGCAGAAGTTCTATGATAGTTTTATGGAACGCCAAAGGTTCAAAGTAAAAAACTACCACATAAAACTAATTTAGAACAACTAGCTTTTTGACATGCTCGTATAAAACCAGGATAAAACATGAATAAACCTTCAAGGCATGCTGATTGTTACTTGGGTATTCATGTTCTATATGAATCTGAGCATACTTGATTATGTATCTTAGTATGTTTTCCATTATATATTTTCAACAAATTCTAGAAAACAGTGCCTTGACAATCAAGATGTTTTATTGCTGTAAATAATTAAGTTTTAAAATGTCAATGATAAAAATCGACAACTGCGAAAATCGGCATGCATCAATGATTCTACCAAGCCACTTTAACGCCTATTTGCCTTACTGTGGTCATAAATTTTAATGCCAATCATTTTTTACGGTGAAATAGACTATTGTATCTCGATAAAATTAATGCGCCTTATAAATCAGTATTTTTGAAGAATTTTGCATCAAAATAAATATATAGTATTCATCATATTTTTACACAAAAACTCAAACATGCTTTATTTTTCTCAAGAATTTGTCAAGTTTATACATACATATAACAAATTATTGAAACATAATAGAATATATGATAAATATTTAATAATTTAGAAATAAAATAAAATGGCACTCTGTGACATGGCATGATACATGTTTTGGGATATGATTCAAAATTGGTTTGATATTGTTTTTGTGGATAATTTTGTTGTGGTTGTTGTTGGTTCTCATGTTTGATTTGGGGAACGCCCATAAATTACGTCACGCTTTGAGGGTGGGGGGGGAGTTCAGCAAAGTGTGACGACCCATACAAAAATTTCCGAGGTCCAATACAAAAAGTGTGACATAGGGGGGAGGGGGGTTGAAAATGGTCGATTTTTGCGTGACGTAATTTATGGACGTTCCCTTGGTATTTGAACGGTTTGATATCTGTCACGATTTGGAAAGACAACAAATATCAAGTATCAAAAAATTATCACAGTTTATACACTGAAGCGGCTCAAAGAGCATTTTGCTCCGTAAAATCGGCCCTAATAGATAATCATATATTTTGTGGTAAAATATATTCCTGTCATTTTTTTATGAAGGTATTCATAACTAAGATTCTGTTAGGAGTATATTTTTTACGAAGGTAATAAAAATCGATTCTACATTTCTATGATCGGTAGTGTAGCATGTCCCTGTTCAAAAAAAATGAATGAGGTTTATGTTACACATGTTTTCTATCATACTGCAGAAAACCCAAATTTGACTAATTATAAACATACGAAACATACTATGTTTTGTCTAAACATGATTGAAAACAAGTCTTGAACAAGAAACTGCAAATGCTACTCTAATATGACATATAGAACATACTGAGCATGTATGGTAACCAACAAAGTGTACAAAATATATTCTTTAATAGGACTTCTAAATAGAATATCACTGTGCATAAGTTTCAGGTATCATGAAAACGACTTATCCATGACATAATATGTTTCGAGAAACTTCATAACAACTGCTGTAGGACAAAGTAAATATTTTGCTATTTCGGATTATGTTTTCGGTGTTACTTGGGTTTGGAAATGTATCTAGGAGTTTCAGGGGTTTCAGAGAAGTTTTTAGAGCGCTTCACAGGCATTCAGAAACACTCCGAAGCATTTCAAATCGTTTCGAAGCGTTTCATGGCGTTTCAGAGGGGTTTCAGAGAGGTTCCAGGAGGCTTCACAGGCTGTCCTGTGGGCTTGAGGGGGTATCAGGGAGCTTTACAAGACCATCAATACATTCAAAGTCTTTGTTTCAGGCGTGATTTCAGAGGCGTTTAAAAGCATTTGCTTGAGTGATGACGTTTCAAGATGTAATGACCTTTTCATCACTTGATGATCATAGCTACCTGAGGCTGTGTGGATATGATCCCCAATCATCAAATTCTTAAAGATAACTAATTACGTTTGTAGATTCGATTCATTTTGTTCAATGGGAATTTTCAGGGATCGTCAAACAGGTATTGAACCTACTGTTTAGTGGAAACTAGGTTCCAACTTACCTTTGCCAATGACTGTATATTTATTCTAAAAGTTCATCAAATATTTACAAACACCTTCGAAGACATAACTTCAGTCCAATAAAAGTGTGGTGTGGAAAATGGTTATGTGTTGATGCAAAAGTAAATTATTCACAAAATCCAATTCTGAACAGAATCTCATTGAAATTGAAAAATATCTAGTCAAAAATGGCATTTTTTATTTTTTTGGGCTGAAAATGTTCTGTACTGAAAATTGATTGAATAGATGTTGCCGATTTGTTGAAGCGCTCAATTCTTTTGGAATCCAAATTTATTGATAATGTTCGTGAATTTTATGCTACTGGAAGTTTAGTCAGCATTTGCCGTTGACGTTTTTGAATTCTAGCAACTGAACTGTTAAAAGAGTATCTACATCGAGAGAACCAAAGAACGACCCAAGACGCAAGAACAAACCAGACGGCAGGATAAGACCCCGTCCTTTTTTGTAGCACTGGTACTGGGTCTTTATGTAATAAATCAACTTTTGCTCTCCTGCCGCGGTGCTGCTACCACTACTGACTGCTGCTGCTGCTGTTGTTGCCCTGATAGTAATGAGACCATTAAGTAAATACAAATAATTTATATCGGCGAGAAGCGCAAAAAGATGGACTGGGACGAACCAGTATAAATCAGGTGGTTGCATTGTGCCACGACGATCATCGCGTGGCTTAGAGCGCGCGCGGTACGATGAGTAAGTGTTGAACTGGTTCGAATTGTTGCTGTCGGTGATGGGCTTGCGCAATGCTTTATCCAGATATTGTAGTGCAGTGCAATAATGCATGCAGAACTCGGGTCGGGATAAACTGGATCCGGAGCAGCAATCGTGTAATGCATGCCAAGGGCGATAATTCATGTTCTTGATTATGCATTCTGATCTGATTCTCTACTCTTAGGAGGAGTTCGTGAAGCAACATGGGTGTTTACCTAATGGGTAGAATGCAACGATAAGGCGATCTTTGCATAAACATGTTAAGGTCAAAGGACCATGCTCCTGCAGTGAAATCGAAGTTTATGCTGGCGTTGTTGAAACCCGACTTGGGTTTAAAGGGTTATCCTTTGCTATTCTTTGTCTTTTCCTTACTATTACAAACGAATTGATGCAAAAGTGCCTACTAACTTACCCTTTGTGCAATGTAAATGTTATGGCATGCATAAAGGCGCATCATGCAGTATGACTTAGCATTATGGTTGTGACGATTGTTTTGAAGAGTTGAAGTAGTTTCTCTATATGCAAGTAAAATACTTCAGCACCACTTGACCAAACCATACAATCAATCATTTTAAAATTTTAATTCCATTTCCCAAATCATCTTCAATCCTGAGCTCCCTACGCTTTTAAAGCTACCAACCGATAAACAATCAGCCATGATTAGCGAAACCAGCCTCCTACCGCGCGTCAGCAAGTAATCAGCAAGGTGTCATGACCATGGGTCATCCAGCAAAAACAAAAAATCATCTTCTGAGAAACTGCTCCGCCTCTTCTTCCTTCGCACGGCATTATCCCAGTGTCGATCACTCACGCAACATCCTCACGTCGCGTCGTCGCTTATTCCTCCGCGCTGTACCCGCCCAATCAGATGAAGATCACCTCCAACGATGTTCGTTCTATTGACCCCTAAAACCGATTTTCGCTTCCTCATCACTCCTATACGTTGTTTAGGGTATGTGTTCTTTGGTTGTTTTGCTAAGCAAAGCTCGCACCTCCTCTAATTCGTGCGTTGCTGATGCAAGATAAGCAAATGAAAGCGAAATCAATGAACCTAGTAGTCCAACAAAGCTTGCGCAAGGGTGCCTTGTTGAACACATCTAATTTATTTTTTGTTCTATCTGACTCGAGCTCATTTGTCAGCATGGGCCTGACTAATTATGTATACAGTAAAATTCTCTAGTGGCAGTGCTGAAAGATCTGCTAGGATGGAAGGGAAATTTGCTCAAATTATTCTCGATTGACTACGTTGCGGTTCTGTGATAGTTGATAGCTGGGAGAAGCGGGGGAAGTTAACTGCAAAAGCAGTAGTAATGCAAGCTCTTCGTAGAAAAGCAGAAAATTGAAGAATAAACAGCTTTTTACTATCATAATGGTGAACCTGTTTTTTTTTTTAATTCTTAATCACTTTACCTATTTTACAGCTCTTTTTTCTATCAGGATTTTTTCCAGGGATTTATCAGGAAATTCTTCCAGGAATTTCTTCTCTAGAAATTCCTTCAAGGATCCCTCTAGAGATTTCGTCAGGATTTTTTACAGATTCCTCCAGAAATTACACCAGGAATTCCTTTAAAGAGTCCTCTAAGGATTCTTCCGGAGATTCCTCCAGTATTTCCTCCAGAATTCCTTCTGGAATTTCTTCAGTAATTACTCTGGCAATTTTTCTAGGAATTTCCTCCGAAATTCCTCCTGGAATTCCTCAATTAATTTCCCCGGGAATTCCTCTAGGAAATTCTCTAGGAATTTCTGAAGAAGTTTCTCCAGGGATTCCTTCCAGAATTCCTTTAGAGATTCCACGAAATTTCCCCAAAAATTCCTCCAAGCATTTCTCCTGAAATTTCTCCTATGATTCCGTCAGGTATTTGTCCAGAAGTTCATCCAGGCATTCCTCCTGGGGTTTCTACAGAAATTGCTTCAAGAATTTCCGCAGGGATTCTTGCAAGAATTTCTCTAAAAAAATCTCTAAGGATCTCTGTAGGATTCCTCGAGAGGTTTCTTCAGAATTGCCCCAGGAATTGAATCCAGAAATTGATCCAGGCATTCCTCCAGGAATTCCTTCAGTTATTACTATCGCAATTTCTCCAGGAAATTCTCCAGGGGTTCCTTCAGATATTCCCCTAGAAATTCCTCCCGCAGTATATCCATGAACTATTCCAAAAATTCCTCCAGGGATTCCTGCATGAATTTCTTCTGACATTCCTCTAAGAATTCTTTCAAGGATTTCTTTAGGAATCCTCCAGGAAATCCCCCAGAAATTTCTACCGGAATTTATCAAAGAATTATTTTAGGTGTTCCTCCAGGATTTTATCCAGACATTTCTCCAAGGACTGCTCCAGGAATTCCACCAATTAATTCTTCAGGAATTACCCCAGGTATTTCTCCAGGAGTTCCTCCAGTAATTCCTCCAGAAATTTCACCAAGAATTCCTCCTGGAATTCCTCCAGAAATCCCTTTGGGAATTCCACTAGTGATTTCTCCAGGGATTCTTCCAGAATTCCTATAAAGATTTGTCCAGGAATTCATTCCAGAGTTCTTCCAGGAATTGTTTCACGGAACTTTCCCAAGAATTCCTCTAGGGATTTCTCCATGAATTCTTCCTGGGTTTCCGATAGGAATTTGTCCAAAAGTTCCTCCAGGAATTCCTCCAGAAATTACTGCAGGGATTCCTCCAGGGATTTTTCCAAGAATTCCCCTTGGGATTGTCCCAAGAATTTCTCTATAAATCTCTTAAGAATAGAATGAGGAAAGAGGAAAGTAATTTCTCCAGGAAATCCTCCAGGGGTTCCTTCAGAAATTCACCCAGAAATTTCTTCCGGAATCTATTCAGTAATTATTCCAAGTATTCCTCCTGGATTTCATCCCGGCATTTCTCTAGGGCCATATGCACCAGGACTGAAAGTAAAGTAAGTAAGTATTTCTCTAGGGACTCCTCCAGGAATTCTACCAAGAATTCCTCCGGGAATTAACCCAGGTATTTCTTCAAGGATTCCTCCAGGAATTGATCCATGAATTCCTTCAGAAATTACTTCCGTAACTTCTCAAGGAATTTAACCAGAAAATCCTCCAAGGGTTCCTCTAGCAATTCCTCCAGGAATCTCTCCAAGAATTCCTCTAGGGATTTATCCAGGAATTCCTCCTGAGTATCCGCTAAGAATCTGTCCAGAAGTTCTTCCAAGAATTCCTCAAAAGGTTTCTCCATAAAATTCTCCAGGGAGCCCTCCTAGAATTCCTTTAGGGAATCTTCCGGGAATTCATCCAGGGATTTTTCAGGATTTCTTCTTAAGCTTTGTTTGAATAATTTCTCCAGGAATTTCTCCAGGAATTTCTCCAGAAGTTTCTCCAGAAATTTCTCCAGAAATTTCTCCAGGAACTTCTCCAAGAAGTCCTCCACGAATTTCTCTTAGAATTCTTACGGGGATTCCTCAAGACATTTTTGCAGGAATTCCTCCAGGTCATTTCTCTAGGAGCTCATCTAGGGATTGCTCTAATTATTCATTCAGCAATTCCTCCAGAAATTTCTCCAGTGTTTCCGCCAGAAATTTGTCCAAAAGATTCTCCAGGATTTCCTTCAGAGATTCCTCTAGGAATTGCTTCAGGAATTTCCCCAGGAATTCCTCCTGTGGTTTCTCCAAGAATTCCGCTAAGGATTCGTCCAGAAATACCTCCAAGGATTCATCCAGAATTTTTTCTTAGAATTCCTATAACGATTCCTGATGCAGTTTCTCCAAAAAAAATCCAGGAATTTCTCCCATATTTGCTCTTAGGATTCCTCCAGGAATTCTTACAGAGTTTACTCCAGACATTCCTGCCATGCCTGCAGGAATGCCTGTAGAGATTTATCCAGGAATTCCGTTAGGGATTCCTTCAGAAATTCCTCTCGGGATCTTTTCAAAAATATATCCAGGGTTTCGTTAAGAAATTTTAGTAACCCGTCCATCAACTTTTCTAGGGATTAACTTAAGACTTTTTTCCAGGATTACCTGAGATTTTTTTTAAATACTTGAAGGATTTAAAAAAAACGTGGTTGAATCGCTCACTAGTGGAGCAGTTTTCACATCGAGGACTTTAAAACAATCGTCGCAGTCATTCATTTTCGGTCGAAAAACAGGCACTGAGACTGATAGTTGGCAGCTCTGATCAAAACACTTTTCAATTAGACCTCCGGTAACTGCACACAGTTCCAATTATAAATGGTTCAAACGTCATCTAGGAATCTAGGAAGGCCCTGAAAGTTTCTAAAGAATTTAAGGGTGTTCAGGGCAGTTTCATGGTGCTTGTAGGCTACTGGGGGCTTCGAAGAGGCTTCAAGGGAGGTATCAGAAAGTTTTCAGAGTGCATCAAAGCATTTTAGAGGCGTTTCACGTGGTTTTAGGATATTTTTTTTCCTCCCCTGTTGGGGAAATTAAGCCACTGCGTCCAATAGGCTGAACTTTTGTGGCATGTCCCGTTTTGATATTCGCATCTAGCCAGCTAATTACCATGTGTCAAGTAATCAACTACTGCCACGACGCGTCGTCTCCCAGTCAGGTGCAATGGAATTGATAAACTCCAAGACCTTCCCAGGTTTTGCAGACCAGATCTCACTGGGTTGCAAGCAACCACTATTTAGAAATCTTTGCCTGCGCGTGTATAAAGCACCACAACTGCAAAGCAGATGTTCCGAGGTTTCACGTTCCGTATTACAGAAACGACAGATATCACTCTGAATATGGCCAATATTTTTCAAGTGATACCTGCTCGGGCAGTGTCCAGTTACTAGGCCAGTGTATGTACATAGAGCTCTCTTGTTGAGCTCTAAGAGCTTTTTGGTTTTATAAGCATTTGGTGTTATAAATCGTTTTGACTGATTGCAATTTTTGACGTCCATCCAATTGGATATCACCCTCTGCTCAGCCCAGCGTTTCAGGTCCATTTTAATTGTACAGTTTGATATACCACAGAATGGTTCTGGGCCAGCAAACTGTAAATTGGAACCACTTTTAGCAAGCTCGTCTGCCATTTCATTTCCTTCAATGCCACAGTGACCTGGAACCCAGTATAAGTTTACTGAATTCTCTTGGCACAGCCTGCGCAGTGAAAGAATGCATTCCCAGACAAGCTTTGAAGTACATTTGTAAGCGCACAATGCTTTTAGTGCAGCTTGACTATCTGGTTTTAGGATATTCAGCGGTCTATCATGTGTGTTTGAAGGACTTATAGAAAAATTTATAAGGGTTTCAGAGCATTTTTGATAGGGCTTCCATGACTCATTCAACCCCGTTTCAAACCTTCTCAAACTCTATTGAAATGCTGCTAACACCCTCCTGGAACCTGAGATACAAGATACACAGATATTCCTGTAGTATACAGATTTTTAACCTTCTATACAAAAAAGTTCATCACAGATAAAAATAATGAGATTTACACGTCATGTAAACCTCATCTTAGTCATGTAAACTTGGTGTTATGATGGTTTACATGATATATCATGTAAATTTGTGTTATATGTCATGTAAATACTCAGAGTCGTGCTGAATTACATGACATATAATGGAAGTTTACATGATATTTCATGACTTTTAAATGATATGTCATGTAAACTTCTGTGATATCCCACGCTCCAATCATGTGCATCATATGTCACAGAATTTTACACTCTTTTTTCGAAAAAAAAAATACTATAGATTTTCAACTTCTCCAGATATGTAATTGAAAGTATTTTATAATTAAAGCGAAATTTGGTGTGTTGTAAAGAGAACTTCATAGACTGCTGCTTAAAAATTAGAGGAATTTTTATGAATGCACTCAGTTAGCATGTATATTTGATTATCGTATTTTCAGAGACCCCTCAGAGAAAATTAGTGAATCCTTTGACCAATTGGCGTAAAAGTTGTGCCAAAGAAAAAAGGATTGAAAAACATTCGGAACCATTAAGAGGTATCTAATACCATTTTAGTAATAGTTATTGAAGTCTAGTACTTTCGATATCTTCTATACCCTTAAATATGGCGATACAGAAAAAAAAACTATATTTGCAGTGCAGTGATCTGTTGGTGAAATAATCAGGTATCTTTGCTTGCAACCCTTTGAAGCCTTGCAATGAAAAATCCCTAAAACCCTATGAAGCCTTCCACTCTTCCAACCCCTTTGAAACCATTCGTTCGAATACATGAGTATCAATATGAAAATAAATCAAACAAATTATGGCAGCCAAGCTGATTGAAGTGAATAGTTTAGGTTATGGTTGTGTTCAATGAATCGATCGTGGATGCAGAATGAAAGTGTTACAAGAAATAATTTACTCAACAAACTGAAAATAAAAAAGTTACTCTCAACAATGCAAGAGTGCAAGAGGCAAATCACCCTCTTTGGCCTCCACTATGTGAATACATGTATTAAGTTGGAACCTAAAATGTCGTGCATAAACTTGCTAAGTTTTCAATCCAGATTTAGACTTCTCCCACCACAAGTAATCTTCCCACAGTGCTGCAACTCAAACAAACAATCAGAAACAATTTGAACCTCGAAGCTTTCAGCGCATCTTCGCAAAATTGCGATCACTCCTCCCGCAGCACCCGTACGGGGAACAGCTCATCCGCATTTTTAATGCATCATAATTGCCCCTCCCTCTCGTGTGAAGAACAGCTAAAACCAATCCCGATCGCAACCCATCAATAGTGGCGAATCGCGGATCATGATCAGCAGCAGTGCATTAAACTCTACCCTTCTTGTGTTGGCAGTGTGCGGCAAGCGTATGTTCCCGGAGCCTCGGATCGTCGGCGGCACCAAGGCAGCCTTTGGGCGGTGGCCGTGGCAAATTTCGCTGCGTCAGTGGCGAACCTCAACCTACCTGCACAAGTGCGGCGCTGCCCTGCTGAACGAGAACTGGGCCATTACGGCGGCTCACTGCGTGGATAAGTAAGACCTTCGCCAACCTACCTCAAAACGATTTTGATGTGAATCCATTTTTCTTGGCTTTTCTCTTAGTGTTCCACCATCTGATCTGCTGCTGCGGTTGGGCGAGTACGATTTGGCACTGGAGGAGGAACCCTACGGCTACCAGGAACGGCGGGTGCAGATTGTGGCGTCCCACCCGCAGTTCGACCCGAGGACGTTCGAGTACGACTTGGCCCTGCTGAGGTAATCTTCCGCTGTGTGTTCCAAAGGATCATCCATTATTGTTTAACCTTTGTTCTGGAAGTTAATCGAACATATAATGGGTGAAATTATTTTTAGGTTTTACGAACCAGTGGTATTCCAGCCGAACATCATTCCGGTTTGTGTGCCTGACGGTGACGAGAACTTCATCGGGCGGACGGCCTTCGTCACCGGATGGGGTCGACTCTATGAAGGTATGTGTTACTCATAATACTTTCTTTACATTTAGAATTTATTGGTTAATCAACAGAGCACCGTGCGAAAGCATTACCTATATTTATTTGGTCAACGTCACATTCGTGATAACACACTTTTAACATAAATATCAGTGAATCAAAATTCAACCATCGTGCAACAATAACAACAATGTCGCAGCCTGAATTTGTTGCGACATTCTACCCAATGCGACATAGGTTTGTCCCAACTTGAACAGAATAGGACAAAGATCGTGCACCACGAGTTTAAAGATTTTAAAGCCTTGCATTGTGATTTTCGAGTGATAACTTCGAGTCGGTAAACACTGCGACGCTGCTAAAGATGTATCATCAAAAAGTTTCGATTTTGGATTAGTAATAATTGATTAATCACGAGTTGAAAAGTATGCAACAAATTCAGCTTCCGTTTTGTCTGCAATAAAAAATTTCGAGATCATGTCATTATCTGTTACCAGTTGGGATAAAGAGTAATCGCCGCGTCTCCTTTGTCTCTTGTTTTGTGCCTCTTTTGTCTGACAATTCTCTTCACTGATAAATATTCAACTGCATCGTCGATTACTTGCCAGATCACGTGCTCCCTAGTCCATTGAACTTTCTTGATATGGCAACCAAATTAGTGGCGAACACAAACTTTGCAGGGTTGTTGTCCGGCATTCTTGCAACATGCCCTGCCCACCGTATCCTTCCGGCTTTGGTCATCTTCTGGGTGCTGGGTTCGCCGTAAAGTGGAGCGAGCTCGTGGTTCTCCGCCGCACAACATTCTCCTGCACACCGCCGAAGATTGTCCATTAGCCTGGTACACCGTTTATATGGGAAAATATAAAAAAATGGAAAAACTCCAACTCCTGTATACTTTTTGGGTTCCATTTTGGTCACATATCAACTGTGCAAAATTTTAGATCGATCGAAGAAACTATATTTTAGCGCCCGCCATTCTTAGTTCTTCATACGATTTACTATGGGGAAAATTTACTTCTTCAAAGAAAAATCGCTTAAGGTCACCCATTGATCCCTAAAAATAAGTCGTTGAATGATTTCTGTAGATAACTTCACGAGGAATCAGACCTCCGAAGACTGCAAAGCGATGCGACATTCGTGGAAAAAGTTATTAAGCCTCACCCGATCGATAAAATGACGAGATTTTATTATTCATTGTTATTCCTTACATGTTAAACAGCGTTTGCATGCCATTTGGTTTTAAGTCAATAACTTTTTCCACATGCCTTAGATCGCTTTGCGGTCTTCGGAGGGTTTATTTCTCGTAAAATTTCCATCAGAAATCATTCATCGATATATTTTTAGGGGTTAAGGGTCAGCCTGTGGCGATTTTTCTTTGAAAAAGTGATTTTCCCCATAGTAAATCGTATGAAAATTTGAAACGGCTGGCGCTAAAATATAGTTTCTCCGATCGAGCTGAAATTTTGCACAGTTGATATGAGGCCAAAATGGAACTCAAAAAGTGTACAGGAGTAAAATGTCTTTTTGTGTCCCACGCTATTGTCCATAGCACTCGTCACTGGTCCCCCTCAAGCATGGTCCATCTATCGTGTCCGTAGAGGACCACCGGTCTTATTAGAGTTTTGTACATAATGCACTTGGTGCGTGGGTAAATCTTTTTAGACTGCAGCTTCTTCTGGAGCCCGTAGTCGGCTCGACTTCCACTTACGATGCGCCTTCGAATTTAAGCCGTCAGTAAGGATCCAAGGTAGATGAATTCTTCCACCAACTCGAAGATATCCCCGTCTATCCTCACTACCTAGACGGACCCGGTCGTGTTCGGTTTCGCCTGCCAGCATGTACTTTGTTTTGGACGCATTCACCAACAGTCCGACCTTTGCTACTTCACGTTACAGTCCTGCCACCGTTCCAAATGTTCTGGCAATGACCGTCTGCACACAAATTGACCAGGTTTTGTGAAAATCGCACACCGGCTGTTGAGCCCGGCTCAACATCTCCCAGAGCGATTGTTGAAGACTAGGCATGAGGGTCCGTCACCTTGTCGCAGTCCCCGGCGAGAACCCGAAACCCTTACGCAGTGTTGGCAACCCGGACCAGCGCGTTCGGTACCTGCGGTTCAGTACCGCCCGCCCGCTACTATAATTGTCGGTGACAACGATAGGGGGCTACGATAGGGAGAAACGTTACTCTTAATTGTCATTAAAAGCAAACACGAAAAGTGCTAAATCACGAACAGCTAGTTAATTTGTTCCAAATAAATTTGTTGAATTCCTAAATTTGTTACTATCTACTTTGGGTGAATTAATTTGTAAGTATTCTAAATTATGATCTAAATTGTTTCCTAAATAAATTTGTTATTCTAACACCTTAAAACTATAGCACAAACAAATATTGGAATACACTATTGATACACAAAGAACGGATGTTGCGTACAGATGTAGTACGTATGGTGCTTAGTGAAACTGGCAACACTGAGAACTACAACAAGCGCCGGCGCTGCCTATGAACAATCGATTAGGCAGTGTTGTTCAATAAGTGAGCCCGGTAGGAACTGCACTGCTGTTGGGAAATCTGTCGGTTTCGTGAACGAATACTAGATTGTAAGTTTTGAATGAAATGTTAATTAATATAATCCAATAAAAACTCAATAAATTTGCAGTATTGAAGCTGCGTGAAATAATGCTGCTGTCGATATGGTGTTCTGGTTCCGAGCGCGACTGACTTCCTAACAAACTTCAATAAATCTATTCACCTACCAGAAGCATCCCGCCATGGAAAGTGCGTTCGATGAACTTTCCCTTCTGGAAGAGAAGAATAAGTTATGGCGGATGCAACATGAAGATAGAAGGAAGCGTATGGAACAATTCTACGAGCAAGAGTTTGCGAGAATTGAAGAGGAGTTCAAAAAAGCTGCACAGAAAATTGAAGCGGATTTCAATGCCCAAAAGGAAGCAGTACTACGGCAATACAGTGGGTGTAAAGTCAGCGAGGAAGCGGTGGTGGAGCCAGCTCCGGTAAATGACAAAACCCAGCCAAAAAATGACTGCACTAGAGCATCCAATCCGAATAAAGCAGACTCTCCCGAACAACCTTCGCAAACAAAACCTTTGTCGAAGAAATCTACTGTTCCACGAAGCATCATCAACGGTGAGTCAGAGTCTACGTCATATCAAAGGCGCGGAAAAATCACCAAAACAGTATCAGCTGATGCTCCTACAGCTGATTTGTTCGTGAGCTCCCTATCTCTGACATCATCAATCCACAGGAGCAATCAAATGTCTGCAAAAGTAGCAGAGAGTCCATCAGAGTGCGAAACTATTCCCGTACAAACAATGGGCTTTGTAAAGTGACGCTTACGAGGCCTGTGCGGAACAAATAGGTTCGGATCAGGTAGCCTGTCGAGTGCGGTATCAACCGATGATGAAAGTATATTTTCAACACCGCCACCGCCACCGCCGCCGAAGGAAGCAAGGCAATCGTCATCAGTTGAAAACGTTGCTGTTCGATCCCGGTGGGTATTGTGTTGTAGCAGTGGAACGAGGCAGCTCGGTTTGCATGTACCTACCAATTCGTATCGACTGTAGTACGGTGCTGCCATCTAGGTACTACTTGCAGTGTAGCGAACCGCTTCGCGAATTCAATGGAGCATCGAATGAAAATTGTGCTGCAGAGAAAAAGTCGGATGTTCACCTTGTTACCAGTTTCACGGGGGGGAATGTTGCGTACAGATGTAGTAGGGTCTGGGACCATTTGGGCAGGAGCACCTATTTTGGGCACTTGCTGCTATATCTCAGTCAATTTCGAACCGATTGACTTAATTTTTGAGACACGATCAGATACGCACAGTATCTAGCCATGTACAAAAATTCAAATCAATTGGTTTGAAATTGACTGAGTTATAGCAGCAAGTGCCCAAAATAGGTGCTCCTGCCCAAATGGTCCCAGACCCTACGTATGGTGCTTAGTGAAACTGGCAACACTGAGAACTACAACAAGCGCCGGCGCTGCCTATGAACAATCGATTAGGCAGTGTTGTTCAATAAGTGAGCCCGGTAGGAACTGCACTGCTGTTGGGAAATCTGTCGGTTTCGTGAACGAATACTAGATTGTAAGTTTTGAATGAAATGTTAATTAATATAATCCAATAAAAACTCAATAAATTTGCAGTATTGAAGCTGCGTGAAATAATGCTGCTGTCGATATGGTGTTCTGGTTCCGAGCGCGACTGACTTCCTAACAAATGAATTGTACATGCAGGACTATCAAATGTAAGTAACCTAATATTGTAAAACACATACAAAAATTAGCAAAATAAAACGATTTCAGCTTAAAGCTAACCCAGAAAAATAAGTACGGGTTTGACTAAAAGAGGTCCGAAAACTTCGTCCGCTCCGGGTATCAACACGCAGTTTTCACGCCGTCCATCGTTGCTTTCATCAGTCTAGTCGGCTTCCCAGGAAAACCGTTTTCGTCCATGATTTTCCATAACTCTGCGTGGTCGATACTGTCGTATGCCGCTTTGAAGTCGATGAGCAGGTGATGCGTTAGGACCTGATATTCACAGCATTTCTGGAGAATTTGCCGTGCGATGAAGATCTGATCTGTTGTCGATCAGAAGTCGATGAATCCGGCCACTGATCACTTCCCACAAACTCAATAATTTCAGGTGACAGACGACGGTTGATGATCTGGGATAGCACTTTGTAGGCAGCATTCAAATTGGTGATTGCTCTGAAGTTCTCACATTCCAAATGGTTGCCTTTCTTGTGAATAGGGCAGATTACCCCATCCTTCCAATCCTCCAGTAGCTTTTTGGTTTCCCAGATCCTGACTATCAACCGGTGCAGACATGTGGTCAACTTTTCTGGGGCCATATTGATGGGTTCAGCTGCGATACCATCCGTACCAGCAGGTTTGTTGGTTTTAAGCTGGTGAATGTCGTCCTTAACTTCCCTCAATGTGCGAATTGGCTCATTTCCGTCCACTGCTGCACTGGCGTAGTCGTTCCCTCCGTTGTCGTGGTCTCCCATGCTTACGTCCTCCACGCCATTCAGGTGCTCGTCGAAGTGCTGCTTCCACCTTTCGATCACCTAACGTTCCTCTTATGTTTGTAACGTTCCACGTTCTGCCGGGTTCTTTGCTGCAGCATTACCGCCTGTGCTGCGTTCCTCTCCTCCAAAATAGCTCTGCACTCCTCGTCGAACCATTCGTTTCATCCACTTCTTTCCACGTAACCGATTGTGCTCTTAGCTGCGTCGTTGAAGGCTGTTTTTACAGTCTTCCTGGAGTCCTTTAGAGGGGCCACATTGAGCTCGCTCTCGTCTGGTAACGCCGCTTCGAGATTTGTCGCATATGCTGAGGCGATATTCGGTTGCTTCAGTCACTTAAAGTTGTACCGTGACTGTCGCCGGTACCGTACACTATTGAGGACGAAAAGTTGTGAGCGCAGTTTGACCATCGTTAGATAATTGTCGGAGTCGATGTTAGTCCCACGATAGGTCCTAACATCGATAACGTCAGAGAAGTGCCGGCCGTCCATCAGAACGAGGTCGATTTGCGATTTCGGTGACTGTGGTGATCTCCAGATGTAACGATAAGGAAAGCTGTGTTGGAAAAAGGTGCTACGTATGGCCATGGTTTTGGAGGCAGCGAAATCGATGAGTCGTAGTTTGCTTTCGCGATGCTGATTGGCGGTGAACTTTCAAATCGACGGTCTGAATTCTTCTGCCTGGTCTACCTGAGCGTTTAGGTCTCATATAATGATCTTGATGTCGTGGCTTAGGCAGCGATTATATTCGCTTATTTGTTATCATCAGTGCTTCCGGAGTGAGGGCTGCTCACATTCATTATGCTGAAGTTGCTGAATCTGCTCTTGATCCTAAGCCTGCACATTCTTTCGTCGATCGGCCACTAACCGATTACGTGTCTCTGCGGCTCCACCCCATTACCCCGAACGCCATTACCCCGAACGCCACTACCCCGAATGCCATTACCCCGAATAGGCCACTACCCCGAAAGCCATTACCCCGAATGGGTCATTACCCCGAAAGCCATTTCCCCGAAAGCCATTACCCCGAAAGTCACTACCCCGAAAGGGCCATTACCCCGAATCGTTCAGGAGATCACCAAAAAAGGGGTGACCGATTAGAAGTTGATGAAGGTCGTTATAAGTTAGGAAAGGGTAATCAGTAACTAGTGTAGGTATGAATACTCTTCTCCATCCTATGCCCCTATGTTAATACTATTCTTAAACAGACGATTCAGGTGCCGATTTTTTCTGTTTTCTTTTTGTAACGAGTAAAAAAATATAAAATTAAAACACAAATCAACTAGCTCTTATTTACTTCGTTTTAGATAGCATGACAATGGAAGCACATTGTTTAAGATAGGTTCCGTTTCCCTTAGGTTTCCGTATGTTGTGCTTCATGCAAAAGTAAGGTTCGTGAAAACGAAAGCAGCAAACGCAATGAAATTAAGAAGACAAGTAAAGACAAATTTTCCTTATTTTAAACTAGCTGCTCTTTTGAACTTATAGCTATGGCTATACTGCCGAAATTCTGCAAAGTGACGTAAGCGCCATTCAAAATGTCGATATTTTTTGGTATATTATAAATAATATCTGGTGTAAAAATAACACTGTGGTATGCATGTTGTATTAGAATGCAAGATCTAGTCGTAATCTATCATCTATGAAAAGAAACTTAGAGGATGAGCAAGAGTTTTATGCAATATAACCAAAAAATGGGCAAAAACTATCAATGTCGCTTACGTCACTTTGCAGAATTACGGCAGTATAAAAACTACAAGTATTTCAAACTGACATTTTCCATTCTTTTAAAAGTTGGTTGGCCTCAAGCACGATTGTAAACTGGTGGCAAACGATTGTGCTGGTTATCAAATTACACTTCTTCAAATATTTGCCTTCTTTTAAAAATAGGCTGTTCTTTTGAGTTTGCAGTTTCCAACCGTGTACTATTGCAGAGTTGTTTGGTAGCCAAACTGTTAATTTCTTTATAGAAATGTTTCCTTCTTTTCATCAGAAGCTGTTCTTTCGAGTTTGAGTGTTACGTAGCTTATTTGCAGACGAATAACTAACTCCATAGCGGATTTGTTCTTCTTTGAATAATAGGCTGTACTTTCAAGTAAAATTTTTCAGAATTGACTTGCTGCCAAACTGGCAACTAGATTTCTTTTGATTTCTTTTGATTTTGATGGTTAGTTTTCAGAACATCAAGCCCTAAAATTGTTTTCTGGATATTTTTTTCAAGATTGTAGTACTGGACTGGATTTCAGATATTCAGTTCAGTTCACTAGCAAGGTAGATCCAGCATCGTTGAACCAAATTAACTATTTTTTTCTGGCGACTAAACTGTAGCTTTTCTTTTCATGAAAGGCTGTTCTTCTAGCTGCACTTATATAGTTTACTGGGAGTGAAAGCTGCTTACTGTATATGAGATTTGCCCTTCTTCAATTTATAGGCTGTTCTTTTTAGTTACGTCGTTACCGGGATGATAGGCGACATATCTCTATTAATTCCATCTGGTGTTTTCCCTTCTTTTAAAGTTGGGCTGTTCTTTCGACTTATATTGTTACAGAGTTGTTTGGTAGCCATGTTGCCCTTCGCAGATTTATGTATAGGGGCCGTGCATAAACTATGTAAGTAGGAGAGGGTCTATCCAAATTCTAAGCTCTATACAAATTTACACATTTTTGTATGAACAAATCGTGGACTTCGTGGCCGAGCGGTTAGCGGCGTTAGTATTTTAGGTATCTCGCATGCCTCGAAGTGTGGGTTCGATTCCCGCTCCGGTCGAGGAAAACTTTTCGTCAAAACAGAAAATACTCCACTGGGCCACTGAGTGTTATACGTGTTGTCCATTGTCTAATGTTAGTACAGTCTTTTGAAATTCTACGATGAGGAGGGGGAGAGGACCGAGGTGACCAAAATTCGGTCTACGTAGTTTATGAATGGTCCCATAGGAGATTTGCCCTTCTTTAATTTATATGCTGTTCTTTCTAGTTATATCCTTGCAGACCTTATTGGCGGCCAACCTATCAATCACATTTTTTCACATTTAAGGAATGTTTTTTTTTAAGTTACACTGTTATAGAGTTTTACATATTACCAAATCGTCTATTCCTCCTTAAAAGATTTTTTCTTTTTCTAACTATAAAATGTTCTTTCTGGGCCTATTTTGCAATTTGTATTATTTGATCTCGCCTAATGATCATTAGACTTATTAGTGATACTTTGGCCAAATGTCTTTTCGGCCTAATGGGCCAATGTCGATAGCCAGTATTTGAAGGACCTTTGCTTACAGCTCTATCTCATACAAGATCATCTCTTATACGTAATATTCCATTATTTTGTTTTAAGGTTATTCTTTACAATGATATTTTCTGGTATTAAAGCTGTCAGTAATGTTATTAAATTAACAAAAATATTAAATACCCATCACCAGAATAACTCATATAAAAATATACTTTCGGGGTAATGGCGTTCGGGGTAGTGGCCCATTCGGGTTAGTGGCCCATTCGGGGTAGTGGCGTTCGGGGTAATGGCCCATTCGGGGTAACGGCTTTCGGGGTAATGGCCTATTCGGGGTAATGGCTTTCGGGGTAGTGGCGTTCGGGGTAATGGCGTTCGGGGTAGTGGCATTCGGGGTAATGGGGTAGAACCGTCTCTGCATGTCGCCCATCACGATAAAAGCTGTTCCCAGCTCACGTGTGGTACTGCAACTCTGATACATGGTATGATTACCTCAAAACGTTCGCACCATGGATCCTGTTCAACACATCTTCTGCAGCGCTACAATGCCGAGCCCATGGTCCTTCGAAAGATAGGCGAGTATGCGGGTGCTCCCAATGAAGTTCCACGGCAATATCACGTTTCGAGTTTGCAATCGCAAGTCCTTTTAATTCGCTGGGGTCGTTGTCGTTGGTCTAGCTTTCTGCTGCCGATTTTTCGTTGCAATTCTTTTTCATGGGTAGCTCGCAGAATCGGACACCAACCCCCTCCTTTTTTCCGCAGAACTATAGTGCACAATAAAGCTTAGAGACCTTCCGTGGCATTCCGACGTCTATCAGTCGCCTCTAACATGGGGAACAGACGCTGTTGTGAGTTGCTCCTCCAGAAGAACAGATTATCAGGTTTGTCAACCCCCACCTCCTCCCTCTCTATCAACAAACGACCAAATTTTTAACCGGAGCTTGTTAACGGATCTTCCCTAATGGAATCATCCCTCAATGGGATCGAAATTATGCAAAGTACCCAATTCTTACCGTGCCTGAGGAGATTCACATCGCTGCTAAACGTAGGCAGATCGGTACGTTGGTAATAGCTGAGAGTGGTGTTGGGTGTTATTGGTGGAGCGTCTGTCAATAGTAAGGGTGACTCACGGTCCAGAGAAATGACCGTGTACTGCCGGTGCCCGGTGATAGTTTTTATGTTATCCATCCTTGGCCACCACCGAAAAGTGCTCCGAGATCCTACTGATTTTACATGTTCGTGAGAAACACGTCGAGCATAGAATGGGCTTAACTGGATGGTATGTATTTGATTTTGTATTCGCCTGGGATGGAAGAATTCTTCTATTCCGGTTGCTGTAGTGTTTCTTCACGCATTGTTCCTTTTGTTCAGAGATCTGACGAAGTGGGTTAGTGATAGCGATACATATGCTTTCAAGACATTGTTATTGGCGGTTGCATCATTTGGTGCTGGAAAAAGAAGCCAATAATATTCTCTCGTGAATGCATTATTCTCTTGGACTATAGAGAGACCGTAGATCAGTAGACTAATAAAACAGTAGGTCTTAACTGGTTGACGAACAGAACGATAATAACTATTTATTGAACTATCAAACATTGTCACTGTTTTTCAGTGCTTGCTTGGTTGCTAAGGATGTTCTCCGTCGCCTTCTTGATTTGCACCGCCATCACTCCTCCTCGACGGTAGTATCCGGGCAGCTTCCCGAAATCGTGTTTGCTTCACCCGGTGAAGTGGTTTTGTCATCATATCGGCGATCATATCATTTGTTGATAGATATTGCGGTTTGATAACTTCTTCTTGCTTCATCTGGCGAACAAAGTGATACCTCGTGTCAACGTGTTTTGAACGACGTCCACTTGAGTTTGCATCGAGTAGTTTGATAGCGCTTTGATTGTCTTCGTTGATGATTACAGGCAGATTCATTTGAACTCCCAAGTCTTCAAACAGTCGCAGTATCCATTTTAGCTCCTTGCAACTTTCGGCCAATGCAACATATTCGGCTTCCGAGCTGCTCAGCGTGACACAGTCCTGCTTTCTTGAGCACCACCCGACCATTCCACCGGCGTATCGAAACAAGTATCCAGTTGTAGACTTCCGATCGTGTGAATCTCCTGCCCAGTCAGCGTCGACAAATATTTCCAAAGGTGTTGTATCCACTCCAAGTATTAGTTCGTGGTCGATTGATCCTTTGAGGTAGCGAAGTACACGTTTTGCTTCTGTCCAGTCGGAATTGGTGGGACAGCTTACCTTCCTTCCAAGGATCGAAACAGCTGCAGCAATGTCCGGTCGAGTATTCGTGGCCACATACAGCAACCCTCCTATAAGGCTTGCGTATTGACGATTGTTGGGTAGCGCTTTGGCCGTAAGAACGTGGCTGGCGCCGTTATTGACTTTCGAATGTTGTACTCTCAAATTGTACATTATGATAATGCCAGTTAGCTAGTCCAGTCATTGATTCTCGATGCAACTTTGATTGTTCTCGTCAATCACGGAATAGCAACTACAATGTGTACGGTTATTTTTGATTTGATTGATTTGCTTGGCTTGCTTTATCAGGCCCCCCGATGACCCGTGTCGTGGTCGACTTGTTTGAGGCAGTATAGGCCCAGAGGAAATCAGCAAGTTCTTAGTTTTGTTCCGGATGGAAAAGGCATTACCATTTAGGATCATTATCGCTCTGAGTCGCTTTTCAGAGTATCCGATCATTTTTGACGTGACATCACGTTTCTTTGGCCGGTACTTATTCCTCTCCACGATTGCTCGAAGTCCCTAAGATCTTCTTCTTATCAGTTCGCAAGTACATCGTGAGAAAAGAACTTTTGTTGGTTCCACTTTAGATGTTATCCGAGGGTTGTAGGACAAAAGATCGAAGGTCAAAAGGTCGACGGTCAAAAGATCGAAGGGTCTAAAGGACGAAGGGTCAAAAGGTCGAAGATTAAAAAAATGGAAAGGTCGAAATAAAAAAAATACCTAGGACAAAAGGTTGAAGGGTCAAGGGTCGAAAGGTCGAATTCAAAAATGGATGAAGGGGAACAATGACGATTATACAGAAGATCAAAATAACCATAAATCATGTTTTCATGTTGTTTTTTTTTATTTATTTTTTTTTGTAGTGACATATTTACAGCTATTAGCGTGACTACCATTATTATTTCCTATATAATTTTACCTTCTTTTGAACATAGCATGTTCTTAATATTGATGCTTTTTGATAATTTTTGGCGTACTTACTAATAATATAATTGTGTATAATATTTTTCTTTCTTTTAAAAATTGGTCGTTCTTTCTAGTTATACTATCACAGCGATTATTTAAAATTTGATTTTAAATATGTTCAAAGAGATCTCCTACAAAGTTCAACTTAAATATCAAAAGATGTGGAGATCAACGTTACGTTTCATTTTTTTAATAACCTCTAGTTCAATGTACTTATTAGACATTGCATTTTTGATACTTATACATAATTTTTTTTATTCGTTTTTACCATTTCTTTTTGTTCCATCCAAAAACTCATATTGATTATGAGTGACGCAATGCGAAAATTATTTACGGCGTAAATCATCGCGCTGCAGGTACTTGAATAAATTTGAAATCCGCTTTTCGTACGTAACGAATCCGGGCCTTTCAGTTTTATTACTAACTACAGCCTTCGAGCCTTTGAGCTTCCAACCTTCTTTCTCTCGACATTTGGCCTTGTTATTGTTTTATTTTGACCTTTCGACCTTTCGACTTGTTGACCCTTCGACCTTTCAACCTTTTATCCTAGTTTTTTTTTGTTATTTCGACCTATTGACCGCTTGTCATTTTGACCTTTTTTCCTAGTTATTTTTTTTATTTCGGCATTTCGACCTTTTGACCCTTCGACCTTTTGACCCTTCGACCTTTTGTCATTTCGACCTTTTGACCTTCGACCTTTTGTCATAGATCCTATCCGAGTATCAGGGCTTCTGGAGCTCGGATTTATGGTTTGCCGCTTGCGGTGGAATAACGTTTTGCACAGGGCGTACGTGCGAAACTTGAATACGTAGGGGACCATTCAACCACGTAGACTTTTTGGGGGGAGGGGGGGACTGGCCAAAGTCTACGCCCCATACAAAATTCAATATTTTTGTATGGACGAAAGTCTACGAGGAGGGAAGGGGGGTCTGAGATGGCCAAAATTTGGTCTACGTGGTTTATGAATAGCCGCTAGGGAACAACAACAACGCATATAAGCGTTTGCGCACGCTATTGACAATCGAATGCTGCTGAAGAACATCTTTGGAGATCCATTTACACGCACTCCACTAGGTACTTCTCAATCGGCGTTGTTTCTTTCCAAAAGAGGCAGGCCTGCTACTGCCGCTTCTGCTTATAACATTCCATGTTCTGCCGGGTTCCATGCTGCAGAATTACCGCTGTTTTCTTCTTTTGCAAAACCTCTCTGCACTCCTCGTTGAACTAATCGTTCCATCGACTCAGTTCCACGTACCTGACGGTGCTCTCAATTGGGGACTACGAAGGTTGGTGAGCCGGGAAACACTCTTTCTTCCTACGGGGTTTCTTATGGGAGTATGAGTAAAAAAAAGCAAAAAATCTTCCCTCCTTCACTTTCTCACAGAAAACCGCAAACAAAATCATCACCTTCGTATTCCCCAATTGCTCTTGATCGTATCGAGTCGGTATCGTACATTGTTAAAATAGGTTAAGTACGGAGAGTTTTGAGCGTTGATTGACATCGATTAGTAAAATAAATGAATGGAAATAAAGTACAAATGCCTTAAACTGTTCTGCTTGGGATGACTCAAGCCCGTGAAGAAGAGGCGGGGGGGGGGTGTTGGGGGATAACACCCCCTCCCCCCCATTACCGTTGTTCCATACACTAGACGCCGCTCCGCCGTTTGCTGAAATTAGAAAAAAAAACCTCCAATGGTGCCATTTCTGCGCACGGGCCTGGGAAGATTACACAATAAGATGGTGTTTGTTACATTCATAATAACGATGTATGGGGATCGACTGTGATTGTGGTTATGTTACGGGGATTTTCGGCTTCCAGTCTTCGCATAATCATAAACGGATTTATGATCTACACCTGACGTATCGGCTACATGTATTGAGCCTTTTTCGATGGATAGATAATCAGTTAGAATGTGTTGAACAGGGCAGTCTTCAAAATTTCCTTTGCATTGCGTTGCTTTGATTCGAAAAACTAGGAGCAGGAGAATGCACGCTCCCAATTTTTCAAATCAACAATGCTTTGATTTGCGCCTATCATTTCGTGAAAATACTGCATCATTGATCTAAATCATTCCTACTGGGAGGGCTCGCCTCAAGAGCTAACAAACATATAGGGTAGGCCTAGCAACGGTTCATATTCCATAGCGAGCTCACAAAAGGTTGCAGCGACCGAAAATGTTTACCGTCTATTAATGACAGTCTGTCAGAAGTAACGGTCGTAGCTGAATTTTGAGTTCAATTCCTATGAATTGTTGTGTGTTGTAAAGATGCCTTAAATTTCTTGTCATTTTCAGAATTTGTACATTACAGCGAGTAGCTGAACATTGGAGCATGGCTTGGAAAGATATCGCGTGTGGTGTCAGATCAGAATCCGTGCATTTCTAGATCCCTTTCATCGACGGTGCTCAATTCCTGATTCGGCCTTTGTAGTAAAACCTTCACATTAACAGCATCAGTCTTTGAGGAGATCGCAGCAACCCACGAGCGCGCGCGGACGTGTGGAAAAATGTGTCTGTCAGTTTTTTTCGTGTCCGTGTAATTTAAATTCGGCTGATCGATTTGTGAATTGGTAGAAGATTGTGCTTAAGTTGATTAAAAATGTTCGGAAACCGAACATTGATTAAACGTGCGTGCTTGAGAATGGTCCGGCTGTTCGACTTATGTGTTTGTTAGGAGGTTCTACCGGACATCGGATAATATATATAATGCAACAGCAGTTCCTATTGCAGAGAGGAGAAAGAAACTACAGGAGGCTACCTAAAAATCCGGTGAGCATGTTCTAACTTGGTTGGGATTTGGGAAGATGTATTTTTAAGCGACATATGCTGGGGTACTGCTTTTTGAATTGACAGTGATTTTCGATTTGTATTTGATTTGGTAGAGGTTGGAATTTTCCAGCATGGTTGCTGGGACTAGATCGGCTTGGCTCTAACAAATCCGTGTGTTTAACCTTCAGCGGTGGGACGGGGGAGAGAGAGTTACCGAACTGTCTTACTAGCATCATCTAAGAGGTTTCCATATTACTACATACCGCGACTGGGATGGAACCTGAAGACAACGAGATGATACCCAGTAGGGACAACGATATGGGTATGTGTTAGGATGTGGTGAGGGCAAGGTGGTTTTGATTCTGTTGATGGACTTATGAACTTATCGGTGATGAACGGAATTCGCTCTGCCCGGGAGTTTTGATACTGGAGCGGGGTTATTTCCAAACACAATTGGACGATTTTAATTGGAGATGGCCCGCTCTAGTGTCGGAATTCTAGGACCGAGTAAGTTTGGTTCACCGGTGGATGAATCCATACAGCGCAGCGGTGAACTGAGTTCATTCGGTTTGCGGTTTTAGTGCAAAAGTGGGGCAGTTTCTAACCAGAATCTTGATTTTCTTATTGGGGGTGGCCCTGCTGAGATGTCGGAGTTTTCGTGCTGGGTGGATTTAGTTCGCCGGTGGAACCGTTCATTATAATAGGGTCCCGACAACTTTAACTTTTATGTGTGATGTGGAGCGCTAGGGTAGCGGGACCATCTGGGCGAAATTTATGTTGCGGACACTTTTTCGATGTAGCGCGATACGCGGTAAGATATGCCTTGTTCAGGGACTATTGTCGGTTGGTTTGGAGTTTCGGCCTAATATCTGAAAGAGGCCTGTCTGCTTTTGAGGCGCGTTTCTTTCTATGTGAGGCCTATCTGCGTCCGCCTACGCATGTTAGAACAACTATCAGAGAGAGTAAGTTATCTGTTAGGTGTGTTGACGTGTGTGGTGGGTGGATGCGGGTGAGCCCTGCAGAGGCGGAGACGTGTGTGTTTGCAAAAGGCAGTTAGGCCCTTTTCTTAATTACATGCATTGTTAAAATAATACTGTATTCCTGACCATTCCTGTACCAAAATCCTATTTCCTCTCTATTTTCGAGGGCGTCGGTGAGTCGCTGGCACTTCGATAAATAGCTATCCCTTCCCTACTATCCCTTCCCATCCACATAACGTGTTTCTTATCGTTTCAGAGAGCGATCAATGGCGCTTAAGCCTAGGCTTGTTAGCCAGGACACAGTGTAAAAGCCTGTGCCCCATCCCGGACTCAAAAAGGCCCATGGAGTGACAAAATTTCTTAGCTATGTCACTCCCAACGTTGGTGTTTAATATACTAAAACACTTTCACTCACTCCAACACAACTACATGATTAACTCAAATACACTTACAATACAATCTTGTCGCATCACTCGCTTATAGTGATTCCCAAATCATCCCATTCCAAATATCCAACTCCTTGACACCTATGGGAGTGTCGGTGAGTCGCTGACCTCTTGTAAAGTAGGTGTCATATCATCACATCCTTTCCTATCCTCGTAACGGAGAAGATGGGCGTGGCCGGCAATGGAAGTTCTCATGTCTTTTTTACTTCAACCTCTAGTTGGATAGCTGTTCCTTCCCAAATAACATTCCATAAGCAATTAGAAAAGGGGTATTAAAGTTTTAACATGACAACTTTCAGTATGAAATCTACGAATTACTCCGTTACCACGCAACGCAACGCAACGCAACGCACATTAACAGCATCAGTCTTTGACTCATTTTTACAATAAATCATGTTGATTGCCCTGCGACTCAGTATTTGAATGAAACATATTCATATTGATTCATCAAGTTGGGTGAAATCTTGAATCGATCTTTTGCAGGACATAGCCTAAGCTCAGGAAATCACTACAGTAGCACATTGCTTGCCTTTTCCAGTAATTTAATTATTAATTACTTTTTCACAATTGCTTGAAGAGCCCCACGCCGACGCATGCCAAAATGTTGACGCATACGTTGAGACGTACTGTCAGGGCCGGATCTAAGGGGGCCACCACATTTTTGGGGCCCCCACAAAAACCTTTTTTGCTTGCTAACATTAGCTTTATTTTTCATATTGCTCAAGTACTGTTCGAAATTAAGGAAAAATATTTTTGGTCATCTCTCAGAAGGACCTCCGCAATCCTTAATCCGGGCCTGCGTACTGTGTACTGTTGGACCCTGAGAAAAACTAAACGTTCTGCCCAAGCAGCTCGCCCAAGACACGGCCACTTCCGGGGTGGACACACAAACCCGCATTTTGTCTCCCGGGTACCCGAGCATAGCAGAGTAGCAGGGGGAGTTTTCAAATGGTGAGGAACCTAGACATTATGCTTAGCTTCTGCTTCTCCGGATCATGGTTTTCATGCGGTGGTTTTCGGTGGGCAAATGCTGTGAGGCCAGATCACCAATGGAGCTGCGATCCGCAGTTTATAAATGGGCTTCAATTTGGCCTGTAGTGACATTTTCCCAAGGGGGTAGGGTTGTTTTTATGGGAAGTGTGGACAACTACCTACGCGTTCAATTACTCAAATGATTTGAATCAATGATGCATTATTTTCAATCAAGTGAGCACAGGAGCAATAATATGCGAGGATTTGAATTAAAGGCAAAGAAATGATATTTTTGTAATTACGTTGCTTATTACCCTACTTTTCACTCGCGGTTGAAACGATAAAACGGCCTACTTTTCTCCACTAAAACAAAAGTGCCGAAAAGTACTACTTTTCGGCACTCATAAAAGTGCTGAAAAGTAGCACTTTTCGGCACTTTTGCCAGCACATACATTTTGCTCACTACCGCGTTTCCCGGAAATACAGTTACTGCTCCTACATCCAATTAGCAGCTCGAATCCAAATCAGGAATATTCACGTTCCGATTCGAGCCGCACATTGAGTGCAGAAGCAGCAACAGCAGAAGCTACTTTTGCTCCTTCTGATGTTACTGATTGACGTCGTGACGACGACGGGAGCCTGAAAATTTGTGACACCTTCAACACCATAGCCTACCTGATCTAACAAAAAACTGCGCCGGTGCGCATAAATGCTTCCACGTGGTTCCTCCTGATTTCATGTATGTGTACTAAACTCAGCCAAATAACCTTAAGATTTCCTTAAGACCCAACTTATGAAACGGCCTTTAAATAATTCATAATGATTCGGATGAATTTCATAAGGTCACTCTATGACGTAAAATCGTCTCACAGCTTGGCTTTTATTCATGTTTAGCAACATGATATTCTCAAGCGTCGGTAGCCGTGTTGATAAAACACAGGCTCGGTGATCCCGACGTTCATGGATCGAATCCAATCTGCATCATTTTAAGATTTTTTTGTTCTTTTCATAAGTCTATCTTATGAGATTTGTCATAGCAAGCACGATCAGTTTTCATAAGGTATTCTTATGACATCCATAAGAATTAGTTATAGCAAATTTTCATAAGGTATTTCGATGAATTTCGCTAGTTTTTTTCGCTGAGTGTACACATTGTGTAGCTAGATAGGTTATCCGGAACGGATATTTTTCGTAATTACAAAAAAAATTGTATGCAACTCGTTGCAAAACTCGATTTTTTCAGCACTCGTCGTATTTATCCAACTCGGCAAGCCTCGTTGGATAAATGTACAACTCGTGCTGAAAAAATAATCATTTTGCAACTTGTTGCATAAATAACTATTTTCAAAGCATGCTTTTTAAAACTCACGCTCGCAATGATGATCTTTGAAGACTGATAGTCGCACGTCATCCATTCAGTGGTTGAATTCGATCGTTGGTGCACTTTTCAAATCTACCGGTTCACTTATATTGGGTTTTATTTTACCTCCTACACCCGTGGTCACCACAGTGCGGCCCGCGGGCCACATGTGAAGTCTAGATCTCTATGTTATGGTAGAAATTTCTGTATTGTTTCTTCTGGAGGTTGTTCTACAGCCGGAATAATGAAGAATAACTGCTAGAATGTTTGGCAAATCATTATAAACGTTGCGATACAATCAGTTGAAAAAATAGGCCTGAGGATCACTGTCCTACACTCTTGCTCTTGTCGGTCACTTTCGCGCCAATTTCGGATTCTGTCTCCGAAACTGGCGCAAAAGTGACCAACAAGAGCAAGGGTGTAGGAGGTAAAACAAAAACCAATATAAGTAAACCGGTAGATTTGAAAAGTGCGCCAACGATCGAATTCAACCACTGAGTGGATGACGTGCGACTATGTTCAACACATTCTAACTCACGATTAAACAGAGTGATTATCTATCCTACGAAAAAGGCTAAATACATGTAGCCGAAACGTCAGGTGTAGATCATAAATTCGTTTATGATTCATGATAACTTCCTTCTGCCATATTTTTAAATTTTATATTCTACCTTTTTCAGACGGACCACTGCCGAGTGTCCTGCAAGAGGTAACGGTTCCTGTGATCGAGAACAAAATCTGCGAAACGATGTACCGAAGTGCCGGTTACATCGAGCACATCCCACACATCTTCATCTGTGCCGGGTGGAAAAAGGGCGGCTACGATTCCTGCGAAGGTAGGTATCGATTCGAAAGGTTTGATGAGTTCATGTTATACAAGTTTTAATATTCGTAGGTGACTCCGGTGGCCCAATGGTCATCCAGCGACCGGACAAGCGTTTCCTCCTGGCCGGTGTCATCTCGTGGGGTATCGGCTGTGCGGAACCAAACCAACCCGGTGTCTACACGAGGATATCGGAGTTCCGGGACTGGATCAATCAAATACTGCAATTCTAGACGACGACGACGGCTCGAAACAGGAACCTAGCACAAGCACAAGCGTACAAGGGAGAATCAGTTGCATTTCGTTCCCAGCTCGGTTTGTCGTGCTCAAACCATCCGAGTGCTGGGACCAAGGAAACGCAGTGTTCAGTATTCACGCGAGATACATTCGGAAGACGGTGAGAAATAGGAGATCGGAACAAAATCCAAGACTTTGTTCCTTTGATTGTTGATTTGTTTTAGTTGACTAATGAGGGTAGGCATTGAGCATTGATCTGTCGATGGAATCGATTCGATTGGAAGTAGCGTTGATGAGGCGTCGCTCCGACTAACTATTAGCTGGTGCCGAATTTCATCGATAGATCGATAACGAGCAAACCACAACTACGGAACTAGGGGGAAACATTTTAGCACAAAGCACAAAAAGAAAAAAAATCGCTCAAAGCAACAACCAGTGAACGAAAACACCTCAAAAGTATCAAGAAACTGTACTCGTTATATATTTTATTATCGAAAGACAAAAGAAGAAAACCCAAGCGGGTTGAAGTTTTAAACTACGGGAAAACCAATCGCGACTTGTGAAATGATTTTGATATTCGGATTTTGGCGAGCGTGTGAACACCCGTGAGTGAGTGAGTGAATTTGCGAGTGTACTGAATCGTACTTTTAGACAATTTTATCTAAGTTGTGATAATTGGTTGTGAATGTGTGCGATGAAAGGATGAGAGTTTTTATTTTTGTTTTAGGAAACACAATCGAAGCGTGCTTGAGTGTGTGCCGTTAGGTTTTAAAATAACAAAATTATTTATTTATTTATATCATTAACGAAACTAAATTTTACGCAAATCATGCAGCATTTTCATTGTAACGACAAAGCTACTTTCCAAACTAGGAGTTTTTACAATGACACAAAATGTGGATGCACTTCAGACAGGGAGGATATCTGCTCGTTGGCTGGGAACAGTCAACAGGCCTGAAGTGAGAGTGAACGTTACTGTGAGTGGCGAATATTGTTTGTACATAGGTATTTGTTAAGGATTGAACATGATGGAAAATATATTTAAATTTTGTACAATATTTATGAGAATAAAACTTATTTTTTATATCAGCAAAGGAATATTGATGACAAGAACATATCACGCCCTAAAATAGGAATACCTTAATGTGAAAAAAAGGAATACCTTAATGTGAGGATTTAACATAAAATTTTTATCTCCTAGAGCTAGAACAAATAAACTTAATCCACCTCCTGATTGAGGTACTCTCTTTGCCTGCTTTTGTATGAAAATCTACACCAGTAGTTGCTAGGAGGATTTCCCAGAAGTTTCATTAGAATTTTCATAAGAAGCAATAAGGAATGGCTGCATGAGTATCTTTTGAGATATCTTTAGAAATTTGTTCACGGATTCCTTCTGAAGTTTCTTCTGGTATAGCTTCAGGAAACCTCATGGAAATTGTCTAGGTAATCTGCTGGAATTCCTCCAGAACTTATTTTTAATTCTATCTAGAGATTCCTTTAGGGGTTTCTTCAACGATACATTTGGGGTTTCTCCAAGCAATCTTAAATGGTATGCTTATATGATATGTTTATCTTCTGGTATTCCATGAGAAGTTTTTATCTCTATACTTAATCGAATTACTGACTTTAATGTCATGGTAAAATCAGAGCTGGTTACTCAACATTTCCAAATTTCAGCATCCCCTTTACTAGCACGCCCCAAAAGAAATTACTTCTCCGTGGCGCCTATTTAAGAATTATTCCGGGAAAATCCTTCTTAGCATTATTATTTCACGAAATGTTCACATAACTATAGCGGAAGGGACATTCTTGCTGGAATTCCAAAACAAGAATTCTTCTAAAAATTTGTCCAGGGACACTGCCAGACATTCGTTTGGGGTTTCTTTGAGGATTTATTGACAAGTTTCTGGAATCTTGCAAATAATTTTAGCATGAATTCCTCTAAAGATTCCTCTTAGTATACCATCAAAATGCCCTTCAAAATCTATTTGAAAATCTCTCCAAGGATTTCTCCAGAGATTATTTCCGGAATTCAAGAATTTCAAGAATTTTCCGGAAATTTCAAGAAATTTCTCAAAAGATTCATCTTGAAACTGGTCCACGATTATCATCAAAAATTGCTTCAGAAATTCCTCCTGAGATTCCTTAAGGGATTTAATAAGAAATTTATTCAAGGATTGCTACACAAGTTCCCGCATGTATTTCTTTAAACATTTCTGAATAAATTCCTCAATATTGTCAAAAATTATCCAGGAAATTTTTTAAATTCATCCGAATACTCTTCCAGAAACTTCTCAAGGAATTCTTCTAGGTATTCCTCCAGGGGTTTCTGCACGTAGTCCTCCAAATGTGCCTTCAAAAGAAGCAACTCAGAAATTCTTCACGAGTTTCCCTTTATATATTCAGAAATTCATTCAGAAACTTGTTCAGAAATTATTGTTTGAATTTCTCCAAAGATCGATTCAGGTATTACTCCATTTATTCAGGAGTTTTCTCGGACATTTAGAAAGTCGGGTATTTTAAAACTCCTTTACAAATTCTCAAAAGATTCTTCTGCTACTTCCTTCAGTTATTCCTCAAGGCATTGCTTTGGATTTATTTGGACCTTCTTTCAGGGATTCTGTCAGATTTTTTTTTTCAGATTATCTCAACAATTCTTACAGCAATTACTCCAGAACCTATTCCTTAGCATTTTTCAAGGAATTGTTCAAGGAATTTTTCTATGAATACTTGCAGAGGGTTCTCCAGTTTTTTTGGGTATTATTTTTAAAACTTCTTGATTTTTTTTATTTTTCCAAGTTTTTTTATTGGTTTCGCAAGATTTCCTTCCGATTTTTTTTCAGATAAAGGTTTTGAAATTTTTGTGTACAAATCCCTCCAGATATTGTAAAAGTAATTTTCCTGAGAATTACTTCAAGTATCTCCAGGAGTTCTTCCAAGTTCTTCAGACAATTCTTCAGGGATCCCATAGAAATTTATTGAGAGAAGAAAAGAAAAAATATACTGCCGTAATTCTGCAAAATGACGTAAGCGACATTGAACATTTAGGCACATGTTTTGTTGATGCATAACTCTGTGTCATTCTCTAACTTTTCTTCCATAGATGCTAGATTACGCCTAGATCTTGCATCCTTTCATAGACGAATTTCGCCCCAAATCGTATTCGGAGTTGGCAGCACCCTCTCAGATTACAATGAAACTTTCTGGGTATGTACACCAAGACTAAATAAGCCACTTTGCATACTTAGTTTCTTCAAAATTTATCTGGACTGACTTTTGAAAAGGGCTAAACTTTTTTTATGGATTTTTTAAAAATGTTTTTAATCAAAAAATGACTACTCCTACAAAAAAGTGTTGTATGGGTGATTATCACAAAATAAGTCAAATTTTACGAAAAAAATACTGAAAAAAATCCAAAATGAGCCTCACACTGAAAAAAATCATTTCTAAAAATTCAAAGTTGATTTAAAAAAAAACACCATTTTTGATTTTGATGAAATTTTGTCTCAAGACAGGTAATTATTTTCCCTACCAACCGTCCATACATCACAAGATGGGCACTTTTAAGAAAAAAAAGTTTTTCTAACAAAAACTTTTTCATGTCCAAATTATTATTTTTTCAGTGTCTTTTTTTAAAAACAAACTAAACCAGTGAAGGTTATCTAGTAATCTCAAAATGCAATGAAACTTATTGTGTCATATGCGACAATGCAATGCACCCATATTCACGCAGCAGCACTCTAGAAGTACGAAACAATATACAATTAGAACACGCATTTCATACGTGCTGCTGTAATTCCTACCCAAACGTTTCTACCCCATGTTCTTACCTAATATTAGGTAAGGCTATTTATTAGATTCGAACTACCTAATAAAAAAAAATAAAAAAAAACAAATTAAGAGTTGTACCTAAAGCAAATATGAACAAAACAAGAAAATGAATCGGTATCAAAGGCAGTTCTGAAAAGTAATGGATCAATCGTATAAATCAAAATTCAACAAATTCAAGTGCAGTGCAAAAATAAACAATCCAAAGTGCAACCGTCATAATCTACGGGGCAAGTCATTAAGATTGATAGATAAAATTCATTCCATGGGATATACACATGAAATCGACGAATCGATGAGTATTTGTGAGTCATGTCGTGGATTGATAAGTCACAACAGAAGCCCGAATACGAAAAAACGCCGATCGGATGGAAACGACGAAACTATGCAACCATCATTTAGTGGGCAGCAACATCATGATGTTCCAGAACCAGAACCGTCAACGAGTGGTCAACAAATCGAACATGAGCTGGGTAAGTAAGCCTTCAACGTGTTAGCTTCTTTTATATAACTCATTTTGCAGCTCGTTGCAAAACTACATTTTTCAGTATTCTTCGTATTTATCCAACCCGGCAAGCCTCGTTGGATAAATGTACTACTTGTGCGAAAAAAAATCATTTTTGCAACTCGTTGCATAAATAACTATCATTAACTTTCCATTGCATTCATTATTATATTGTTAACCTTAACTTTTATCTTACAGATATGGTACCATCTGTTCCATCATTGGAGTCAATTCCGTCAACAGATCAACTACAGGGTCCCCATAATATTGAGAAGTTTAATACCATTGCTGAAACATTGAGTTTATCGCCAATCTCATCTAGAAACATGAGAAGTATGGAATATCGCATAAACAAATCATTGCAGATTACGAAAGCAGTTCGAAAAAATATCTTCGGAATAGATTCAACGGATGTTGGCAAAGTGGAGGCGTATGACGAGATAATTATGCAGTTAAAGGATAAGTTCAATCACCCTACAACTGACAGGAGCGAACAGATTAAAATACTATCTGTACTTCCTAAGTCTTGGTCGGTAAATAAAATCACAAGAGAGTTTAACGCACCAATGTATATGGCGAGGCAGGTGAAGGATCTTGTTTATGAACAGGGTATTCTTTGTACCACCGAAAAAAGAAGGGGGCATGGTATTGATGACGATACAAAACAAATAGTAAGAGAATGATATCAGCAGGCCAATGCCAGGAACAAATGATTTTGTTTCTGAGGTTCGAAATGGAAAAAAACAACAAGTTCAAAAACGACTTTTGATGATGTCGCTCAAAGAGGCTTATATGATTTTTGTAGATATGTACAAAACTGTGAATATTGGTTTCACAGTATTTACACAGTTGCTACCAAAGCATTGTATTTTACTTGATTCTACTGCTATACATAATGTATGCATATGTACTATTCATGAAAATGTAAATTTAATGTTCAACAGTATAAGAATTGTGTCACAAGATGAAATAATACAAAAAAATGCTTTGCGATATTTCCACCAGAACAGATAATTGCTTTTTCCGTGCTTGTGAAAAGTGTGCTTAGAAATGAACACATTGAAGAGGAACTTACATTGATATTAGAATCAAATGACAAAGAAGAGATTATATTTCAGCAGTGGTTGAATACTGATCGCTGTAATTTAGAAACGATTATTAAACCTGTTGATGAATTTGTTCCGTATCTTGTTGATAAAATTGACAAACTTATAACACACGACTTTATTCATAAACAACAATCATCATTTCTCAGAAATAAAAAAGATACATTAAAGGATGATGAAATTCTTGCGATTTGTGATTTCTCTGAAAACTATTCATTCATAATTCAAAACGCTGCTCAAGGATATCATTGAAACAACTCGCAAGCAACAATACACCCATTTGAAATTTACTATATGAAAGATAATAAACTTGTAAATGTTAGCTTCATTATCATATCGGAAGTAATGGCTCACGATACAGTTGCGGTCCAGTTGTTCATCTCAAAAATGATAGATTTTATGAAACAATTAACGAACTTTTCTAAAATTTATTTTATGTCTGATGGGGCAGCATCACAATACAAAAATAAGAAGAACTTTGCTAGTCTATGTAGATTCCAGTCAAAGCATGCATTAAGAGCAGAATGGCATTTTTTTTGCAACGTCCCACGGTAAAGGTCCATGTGATGCTATTGGTGGCACTCTCAAGCGAATGGCAAAGAGAGCAAGTCTTGCTCGAGATTATGGAAATACCATAACAACTCCACGAGAGTTATATAACTGGGCAGTTGTACAGACAGATAAAAATATAACTAAATTAAATTTCTGTTACGTATCCACTGAACAGTACATTAAAATGTCAGAAGATCTCGAAGAAATATATAATAACGCCAAAACAATACCAGGCACTCAGAAATTCCATAGTTTTTTGCCTATTCCTGGCGACAAAGTAAAGGCAAACAGGTATGCTAATTCAGAAGATGAACCAAAAACATTTAGTATGATCGGAAAAAAATAGAAAAGAACATGTTTGAAATTGGCTCTAAGGCACATATATATATATGTATATATATATATATATATATATATATATATATATATATATATATATATATATATATATATATATATATATATATATATATATATATATATATATATATATATATATATATATATATATATGTGCCTTAGAGCCAATTTCAAACATGTTCTTTTCTATTTTTTTCCGATCATACTAAATGTTTTTGGTTCATCTTCTGAATTAGCATACCTGTTTGCCTTTACTTTGTCGCCAGGAATAGGCAAAAAACTATGGAATTTCTGAGTGCCTGGTATTGTTTTGGCGTTATTATATATTTCTTCGAGATCTTCTGACATTTTAATGTACTGTTCAGTGGATACGTAACAGAAATTTAATTTAGTTATATTTTTATCTGTCTGTACAACTGCCCAGTTATATAACTCTCGTGGAGTTGTTATGGTATTTCCATAATCTCGAGCAAGACTTGCTCTCTTTGCCATTCGCTTGAGAGTGCCACCAATAGCATCACATGGACCTTTACCGTGGGACGTTGCAAAAAAAATGCCATTCTGCTCTTAATGCATGCTTTGACTGGAATCTACATAGACTAGCAAAGTTCTTCTTATTTTTGTATTGTGATGCTGCCCCATCAGACATAAAATAAATTTTAGAAAAGTTCGTTAATTGTTTCATAAAATCTATCATTTTTGAGATGAACAACTGGACCGCAACTGTATCGTGAGCCATTACTTCCGATATGATAATGAAGCTAACATTTACAAGTTTATTATCTTTCATATAGTAAATTTCAAATGGGTGTATTGTTGCTTGCGAGTTGTTTCAATGATATCCTTGAGCAGCGTTTTGAATTATGAATGAATAGTTTTCAGAGAAATCACAAATCGCAAGAATTTCATCATCCTTTAATGTATCTTTTTTATTTCTGAGAAATGATGATTGTTGTTTATGAATAAAGTCGTGTGTTATAAGTTTGTCAATTTTATCAACAAGATACGGAACAAATTCATCAACAGGTTTAATAATCGTTTCTAAATTACAGCGATCAGTATTCAACCACTGCTGAAATATAATCTCTTCTTTGTCATTTGATTCTAATATCAATGTAAGTTCCTCTTCAATGTGTTCATTTCTAAGCACACTTTTCACAAGCACGGAAAAAGCAATTATCTGTTCTGGTGGAAATATCGCAAAGCATTTTTTTGTATTATTTCATCTTGTGACACAATTCTTATACTGTTGAACATTAAATTTACATTTTCATGAATAGTACATATGCATACATTATGTATAGCAGTAGAATCAAGTAAAATACAATGCTTTGGTAGCAACTGTGTAAATACTGTGAAACCAATATTCACAGTTTTGTACATATCTACAAAAATCATATAAGCCTCTTTGAGCGACATCATCAAAAGTCGTTTTTGAACTTGTTGTTTTTTTCCATTTCGAACCTCAGAAACAAAATCATTTGTTCCTGGCATTGGCCTGCTGATATCATTCTCTTACTATTTGTTTTGTATCGTCATCAATACCATGCCCCCTTCTTTTTTCGGTGGTACAAAGAATACCCTGTTCATAAACAAGATCCTTCACCTGCCTCGCCATATACATTGGTGCGTTAAACTCTCTTGTGATTTTATTTACCGACCAAGACTTAGGAAGTACAGATAGTATTTTAATCTGTTCGCTCCTGTCAGTTGTAGGGTGATTGAACTTATCCTTTAACTGCATAATTATCTCGTCATACGCCTCCACTTTGCCAACATCCGTTGAATCTATTCCGAAGATATTTTTTCGAACTGCTTTCGTAATCTGCAATGATTTGTTTATGCGATATTCCATACTTCTCATGTTTCTAGATGAGATTGGCGATAAACTCAATGTTTCAGCAATGGTATTAAACTTCTCAATATTATGGGGACCCTGTAGTTGATCTGTTGACGGAATTGACTCCAATGATGGAACAGATGGTACCATATCTGTAAGATAAAAGTTAAGGTTAACAATATAATAATGAATGCAATGGAAAGTTAATGATAGTTATTTATGCAACGAGTTGCAAAAATGATTTTTTTTCGCACAAGTAGTACATTTATCCAACGAGGCTTGCCGGGTTGGATAAATACGAAGAATACTGAAAAATGTAGTTTTGCAACGAGCTGCAAAATGAGTTATATAAAAGAAGCTAACACGTTGAAGGCTTACTTACCCAGCTCATGTTCGATTTGTTGACCACTCGTTGACGGTTCTGGTTCTGGAACATCATGATGTTGCTGCCCACTAAATGATGGTTGCATAGTTTCGTCGTTTCCATCCGATCGGCGTTTTTTCGTATTCGGGCTTCTGTTGTGACTTATCAATCCACGACATGACTCACAAATACTCATCGATTCGTCGATTTCATGTGTATATCCCATGGAATGAATTTTATCTATCAATCTTAATGACTTGCCCCGTAGATTATGACGGTTGCACTTTGGATTGTTTATTTTTGCACTGCACTTGAATTTGTTGAATTTTGATTTATACGATTGATCCATTACTTTTCAGAACTGCCTTTGATACCGATTCATTTTCTTGTTTTGTTCATATTTGCTTTAGGTACAACTCTTAATTTGTTTTTTTTTTATTTTTTTTTATTAGGTAGTTCCAATCTAATAAATAGCCTTACCTAATATTAGGTAAGAACATGGGGTAGAAACGTTTGGGTAGGAATTACAGCAGCACGTATGAAATGCGTGTTCTAATTGTATATTGTTTCGTACTTCTAGAGTGCTGCTGCGTGAATATGGGTGCATTGCATTGTCGCATATGACACAATAAGTTTCATTGCATTTTGAGATTACTAGATAACCTTCACTGGTTTAGTTTGTTTTTAAAAAAAGACACTGAAAAAATAATAATTTGGACATGAAAAAGTTTTTGTTAGAAAAACTTTTTTTTCTTAAAAGTGCCCATCTTGTGATGTATGGACGGTTGGTAGGGAAAATAATTACCTGTCTTGAGACAAAATTTCATCAAAATCAAAAATGGTGTTTTTTTTTAAATCAACTTTGAATTTTTAGAAATGATTTTTTTCAGTGTGAGGCTCATTTTGGATTTTTTTCAGTATTTTTTTCGTAAAATTTGACTTGTTTTGTGATAATCACCCATACAACACTTTTTTGTAGGAGTAGTCATTTTTTGATTAAAAACATTTTTAAAAAATCCATAAAAAAAGTTTAGCCCTTTTCAAAAGTCAGTCCAGATAAATTTTGAAGAAACTAAGTATGCAAAGTGGCTTATTTAGTCTTGGTGTACATACCCAGAAAGTTTCATTGTAATCTGAGAGGGTGCTGCCAACTCCGAATACGATTTGGGGCGAAATTCGTCTATGAAAGGATGCAAGATCTAGGCGTAATCTAGCATCTATGGAAGAAAAGTTAGAGAATGACACAGAGTTATGCATCAACAAAACATGTGCCTAAATGTTCAATGTCGCTTACGTCATTTTGCAGAATTACGGCAGTATATTTTTTCTTTTCTTCTCTCAATAAATTTCTATGGGATCCCTGAAGAATTGTCTGAAGAACTTGGAAGAACTCCTGGAGATACTTGAAGTAATTCTCAGGAAAATTACTTTTACAATATCTGGAGGGATTTGTACACAAAAATTTCAAAACCTTTATCTGAAAAAAAATCGGAAGGAAATCTTGCGAAACCAATAAAAAAACTTGGAAAAATAAAAAAAATCAAGAAGTTTTAAAAATAATACCCAAAAAAACTGGAGAACCCTCTGCAAGTATTCATAGAAAAATTCCTTGAACAATTCCTTGAAAAATGCTAAGGAATAGGTTCTGGAGTAATTGCTGTAAGAATTGTTGAGATAATCTGAAAAAAAAAATCTGACAGAATCCCTGAAAGAAGGTCCAAATAAATCCAAAGCAATGCCTTGAGGAATAACTGAAGGAAGTAGCAGAAGAATCTTTTGAGAATTTGTAAAGGAGTTTTAAAATACCCGACTTTCTAAATGTCCGAGAAAACTCCTGAATAAATGGAGTAATACCTGAATCGATCTTTGGAGAAATTCAAACAATAATTTCTGAACAAGTTTCTGAATGAATTTCTGAATATATAAAGGGAAACTCGTGAAGAATTTCTGAGTTGCTTCTTTTGAAGGCACATTTGGAGGACTACGTGCAGAAACCCCTGGAGGAATACCTAGAAGAATTCCTTGAGAAGTTTCTGGAAGAGTATTCGGATGAATTTAAAAAATTTCCTGGATAATTTTTGACAATATTGAGGAATTTATTCAGAAATGTTTAAAGAAATACATGCGGGAACTTGTGTAGCAATCCTTGAATAAATTTCTTATTAAATCCCTTAAGGAATCTCAGGAGGAATTTCTGAAGCAATTTTTGATGATAATCGTGGACCAGTTTCAAGATGAATCTTTTGAGAAATTTCTTGAAATTTCCGGAAAATTCTTGAAATTCTTGAATTCCGGAAATAATCTCTGGAGAAATCCTTGGAGAGATTTTCAAATAGATTTTGAAGGGCATTTTGATGGTATACTAAGAGGAATCTTTAGAGGAATTCATGCTAAAATTATTTGCAAGATTCCAGAAACTTGTCAATAAATCCTCAAAGAAACCCCAAACGAATGTCTGGCAGTGTCCCTGGACAAATTTTTAGAAGAATTCTTGTTTTGGAATTCCAGCAAGAATGTCCCTTCCGCTATAGTTATGTGAACATTTCGTGAAATAATAATGCTAAGAAGGATTTTCCCGGAATAATTCTTATATATATATATATATATATATATTTGAAAAATTCATAATTATAAATAATTGTATATTTAAAAGTGCACTTCAATACATATTGCGATCAAACATTACATTTCCTAAGAAAATACATTTGTAATATTTTGAAGTTTTTTATGTATAGGAAAACCCTTCCAAATGATTGAATAAATAACACAAAATCTCCTAGAAAATTGAGTTTCATTGGATTCTGGGATTGTTATGGCCTTCACTGGTTTTATTGTTGATAACAAAATACACTGAAAAAAAAAATCATTCGAACAAGAAAAAGTTTTTGTTAGAAAAACTTTTTTTCCTTAAAAGTGCCCATCTTGTGATGTATGGACGGTTGGTAGGGAACATAATTACCTGTCATGAGACAAAATTTCATCAAAATCAAAAATGGTGTTTTTTTTAAATCAACTTTGAATTTTTAGAAATGATTTTTTTCAGTGTAGGGCTTATTTTGGATTTTTTTCAGTATTTTTTTCTTAAAATTTGACTTATTTTGTGATAACCACCCATACAACACTTTTTTGTAGAAGTAGTCATTTTTTGATTAAAAACATTTTTAAAAAATCCATAAAAAAAAGTTTAGCCCTTTTCAAAAGTCAGCCGAGAAAAAAAATTAGAAAAATGAGTATGCAAAGTGGCTTATCTGGGCAAGAAAGTTTCGTTGTAATCTGAGAGGGTGCTGCCAACATTTGTTCGAGTTGGCGCGAAATCCGTCCATAGCAAGAATACCACAAAGTTATTATTTCACCAGATATATACCAAAAGAAGTCGAAATTTGAAATAGCGCTTACGTCACTTTACAGAATTATGGCAGTGTACCAGTCCCTTCAATTGTGATTTCTGCAGAGTTCTTTTTTAAAGATTCCTTAAAGGTTTTCGATTCTTCTAGGAGTCACTATAGAAGTTACTGAAGTGTTTTGTCTTGGAATTTCTTGCAGATTACTTTTATAAGCCTCTAATATTTCTTTTTTTAAGCAAAAAAAAAGGAATATCTTAAGGTGTTTTCAAAAATTCTCCTAGGTATTATCCAAGGCATTCATCCAGGATTTGCACAAATGATAACTTCAGAAATTGCTTCAGGAATTCCTATATACAAAGTCAAGAATTTCTTCTAGGAGTTTCCGGAGATATTTCAAGGACTTCCTTGCAAGGTTTTTTCAGGGACTTCTTGAGACGATCCTCCAAGAATTTCTTAGAAACTCTTTTGAAAATTCTTAAGTAGTTTTTAGGCAATATCTGGAAGAGTTTCTGAAAACTGCCGGGAAGAATATCCCGGGAGCCAATTCTGCAGTGATCTCTGAAGACATCCGTGGAGATATTTCTGACTAAGCCGCAAGAGTAGATGGCACAACCAAGTAACAATGACAGCTGTATAACAGCTTATTAAGCCAAAAATCTTGAAATCAAGCGGTTTATTCAGCCATTGTACAGTAATAATATTTGTTGGACAAACTTCCGACAAGAGTGATGGCATAACTTTCCCAAATGGATGAGAAAGTGTCTCTGGAGCCAACCTACTGAAGCCGCAAGAGTAATCTATATAAATAAAAATGGAATGGTGTTTGTATGTCACGAATAGGCTCGGGAACGGGTCAACAGATCGACATGATTCTTTCAGTGTTGCATTCCGCCAGGGCTCCGACGTGTTCGTACGAAAAAATAATTAGGAAAAGTGACCGGGAAGGCAAGAAAAATGGGAAAATCAGAAATTCCATTTTGAGGGGCATTTCGTCATGGAACCGGATGTCAAAAAACAGAGTAGGCAGGCAGTACGACGTTTGCCGGGGCTAGGTACTAGTTTCTAATAAAAGCTTTTATGATTTTTGATAGAAATCATTAAAGGAATTTCACAAAGAATTATTGGTAAGAAGTTAGGAAAAATTGGCAAAGAAATCCCTTTAGGATTAGAAAAAAAAAATTATAAGAATATCTAAAACTCTATGGCAAAAATATCAAAGAAATCCCTTGCCAAACTTCCTGAAGAAATCCCTAAAAATTTGAGAAAGTCTTTGGAGACAAATATATTTTCTCAAAGGAATTTCAAAAGAAATCTACAGTAGAATCCATTTAGAAATCTTAAGAAGCACTTTTAAATGAATCTATGGAAGAATATTTGAAGAAATACCAGTGCAATTTGTAAAGAAATCTCAGGATAAATTTCTTAAGAACTTCGGGAAACAATACCTAGAGAAACTTTTCGGGAAATCCTTGGTGGAATTCCTGAAAAAAAATGATAGGGGAATTTACAGGAATTTCCATAGAAAATCTAAAGATTTTTTTTTCTAAACATCCCGTGGACATATTATTAGAAATCCTTAGAAGAAATGACGGATGAATTTCTGGGGTAACACATGGAGGAAGATCTGGAGGAAACCCTGAAGGAATCTCTGTAAGAACTCTTGCAGGAATCTCTGGAGGAATTCCAGCGGTATTTTCTGGATGAATAATTGAAGAAATTTTTGGACACACTCGTGTGGGAATTTCAAATATATTCCTAAGAGCAATTAGTGGAACAAATCTGAAAGAAAAAACATGGAAAATGTGATTGGAGAATCTTTTATATATTTTTTAAGAAATCAATATTTTTTCAGCCCAAATGAATGCCTAAATTTTCGCCATTTGTTTCCGTCTGTTCTTGGTGTATTTTTAGGATTTTTTGGCTTTTCAGTCCGATTGTAGGATTAAAAACAAGGAGTGAGAGAACATTAAGTTGTTTTTGATCTAACAATCGGACTGAAATGGCAAAAATCCTAAAAAAAAAACAAAAAAAAATCAATAGAAGAAATTGTGAAGTATTTCCTGGTGGAGTTTCAGAGGGAACCCAGTAAAATCAACCAATTATTCGAAAATATTTTGGACTAAATCATAACGGAATATACGAAATTCTGAAGGATTTCATGGGTCAATTTTGTAGAAACCCATAGAGGACTTCCTGGGACTTTAAATCGTTGGACAAATTTGGAGATATTTAATGAGGAATGTTTGAAGGGATTTCCAGGAAAATTTATATATGTATCCCTGGACGAATTACTGAAACAGTAAGAATTTCTGCAGGAGTCTACGGAAGATTTTCTTAAGAAATCCTTGAAAAATTCCGGAGGAACCTTTGATTTTCTCAAAGAATTGCTGCAAGCATTTCTGAAGTTATGATTTCCTGAAAGCATTCCCGTACGGATTCCTGATAAAATCTTTGGAAAGGAAACCTAAGGGAGCCATTTTCGGGGATTTTTTGAAGAAATTTTAGTAGGATCCTTTTACAAAAATTCCGAGGAAAATCTTAAGTAGTTTCTGAAGCAATCCATGGCATATGTTCTTGGGAACTTCCTAAATAAATCCGGGAAAGACTTTCTGAAGGAATCCAATGAAGTTTATATAACAAAGTTGCTGAAGATTTTCGACTGGAAATTCTATGTTTTGGAGGTTTTGGCTTTCTCAGTCTAGGGAATCCAATTGATTAAATTGGCATTGTCCGACGTTTCGGCCTAACTTATTTGGGCTTTTTCAAGGGTAAAGCTGTCAATCGTTTTTTTTATGTTCTATAATTAGTGCCAGAGTTTCTTTTGGAGCTTCTTGTAGCATTTCTATACATATAGATTTTAGGCAAATTTACATAGTACCAAGTGAATTGATGAATGTGCAAAGGCAGTGTCTACGTCCTTCCCAAAATAATTGTAAAAATTCGCCTAATATCTGTATGTATGTGTAGAAATGCTACAAGAAGCTCCAAAAGAAACTCTGGCACTAATTATAGAACATAAAAAAAACGATAGACAGCTTTACCCTTGAAAAAGCCCAAATAAGTTAGGCCGAAACGTCGGACAATGCCAATTTAATCAATTGGATTCCCTAGACTGGGAAAGCCAGAACCTCCAAAAAATAAAAAAGTTATATAGCAACTTCTAGGGTAAACTGTAGAAAAAAATTGGAGAAAATGAATGAGGAAACTAAGATTTTTCTAGAACAACCAATACAATTATTCCTGAAAGATTTCATAGAGAAATCTTTCCAGGCATTCATGGCAGAAATTCTCCAAAATTCCATGGAAGATTTTCTGAAGGAAACGCTGGAGAAATTTGCGAAGATATTCCTGGAGGATTCCAAAAGATATCCATGGAAACGGAGTACAAAATGGGCTATGGTCGAAGCCTACGGATCAAATACAAGACTGGATTAATACACACAAATAATTCTCGGAGGAATCCCAGAATATACTCATGTTGGAATTGCTAAAGAAACTTATAAATGAATTTCTGACGAAAACTCTAGGAAGAAATTCTTGGAAAAAAAAACCTGAGAAGGACTACTGGGAGAAATTGCCATGTGGAGCCCAGCTGGCTTCTTCTTTTTCTTCTTTATGGCATGACGGCATGCCTGTCTTCAACTTAGTGTTCTTTGAGCATTTGCACAGTTATTACTTGATGTTAAATCGGAGAACCCGCCGTGTTCGGATTGATGATCCCAAAGCAGGAATTTCTGGAGGAATTCCCAGGAGGCATTCCTGTAGTAAAGTTCCTGGAAGAATCCCCAGAAGGATATCTATAAAAGGAAACGGACACTGTCTTCAGCTAGAAGGCCGTACACTGTACAGACTGAACGAAACTTAACACTAGACAAGGGATACACGGTGCATGCACCATACGGACACGGAGAAGAAACTTTTCTCACGAAAAGTTTCATAACCCGGAGCGGGAATCGAATTCTCACCCTAAGCTTGGTGACGCTAACCGCACGGCTACGAAGATCCACAAGGAGGAGTCATGAAATGAATTTTATGGAGGAATCCCTAGAAGCAGTCGATGGCCCGTCATAATGTCAAAGAAATGGTAAACAATCTATCAGATTGTATGCAAGTTGTTCAGTTTATTCAGTTCGAATTTATTGAAACTTGCAATTTGCCGTTCGATTAGGTATTGATGATCTCTTCAATCCAATGGAGAAACTCCGAAACTCTCGTGTAAACTCCTGGTTCGTTTGGTGCACCACAGACACCACCCCATGAAGCAATTCCAGCCAACAGAAACCGCTTGTCACGCCGTTGTATGACCATTGGACCGCCGGAATCCCCTGTAATTTCATAAAAAATGGGTAAGTGTAGTCGTAATCGGAATTGATGAACATACCTTGGCATGCATCACGGCCACCGTTAGACAGACCTGCACAAATGAAAATGTTCGGAATACTTTGATCGTATCCTGAGCTTTTGTACATCATTTCACAGATTTTATTGTCCATCACTGGCAGCGAAACTTCCTGAAGAGTGGTCGCCAAAGGACCACCAGCTATAACACAATAAATCTTTAGACAGTGTCGAAAAAAATGTTCCAAAAGCTGACCTTCGCTTAGTGCACCCCATCCAGTAACGAAGGCTGTCCAACCGATGAATGTTTCATTGCTGTCAGGCAAACAAATTGGACTAACGTTTGGTTGGAACACTACTGGTGCGCTAAATCTACAATTGCAAATGTCAAAATATGATTGGAATTGCTTAGATATACATATTGAGCATAGGGTCTGGGACCATTTGGGCAGAAGCACCTATTTTGGGCACTTGCTGCTATAATTTCAAAGCGATTAACTTAAATTTTTGAACATGGTAAGATACTGTCTAAAAAATCCAGAGAATCGGTTCAAAATTGACAAGAATTATAGCAGCAGGTGTCAAAAATAGATGCTCCTGCCCAAATGGCCCAAGGCCCTACCTTAACAGAGCTAAATCATATTCCAGCGTTAGTCGATCGAAATTCGGATGCGTGATTACAGTCTCCACCAATCTCCTGGGACCTCGGCGACTAGTAATATCAAGTTCTCCCATTCGCAATTGAAATTCAAACTTTGGAATTCTGAAAATAAAGATGTATTCAATTTAAGTAACTCAATTGTTACGGAGTAGTAGAATCATTATTGACAACATATTACTCATGAACGCAATGTGCCGCCGTGATGGCCCAGTTTTCGTTCAATAGGGAAGCGCCACAATGATGAGTGTAGGCTGAGTTATCCTTCCGCCTATGTATAGAGATTTGCCATGGCCACCGGCCAAAGGTTGCGTTTGATCCACCAACTATCCGATGAAATGGAACCAACTGTCTGCCACATACTGTAATTCAAAATGTTATTGCGGAAATGATGGTTTATGCAATTTCTTAATGTTTTATCAATCAAAATCAACGCTCAAAGGCTTATCCCTATTAGAATAATTATTTAACACTGTAACATGTAACACACAATACTTTCGATTGTTACCTTGTTTATATGGACGTGGTGGATTGCCATGTATAGTTGTGCTATTAGTAGGGAATGCGGTACTGCTGTCATGAATATTTCCCTCATCTTCATCGGAAGTTTCATAGCTGTCATCGTAGTATTCTTTATCAAAATGGTAATCTGCTTCATAGTCTACATAAAAGAAAACGCTATCGAATAATTGCTACCAAAATGTTGCGAAATGAAAACTAGCTGTGTAGCTGTCACGTCTCATCTTCTACTTACCTTGGCTCAACCATTTTATAACATCCTCCACCGAGATAAAGTCAAAGAAACTTAAAGCATGTTTTACATAAAGCAGTACGATAACTGCTACAACTATCGTCGACTTCATTATAACCATTACCTGTTACATTTGATTCAAAATTATTGATTGAAACCCGTTACCTAATCAATATTTACAGGTTTTTAGTGATTAGCGGGTAGTAATTGTTTATTTATCAGTATAAAAATACATTTCAGAAATTGCGTATTTATGTATTGGGGGATACAGTTTAATTCCAGAAATCAACCCAAAAGGTGCACACACCTTGATTGGCAGACTGTAACTAATTGAATAACACCAACACATGGAGCCAATGTCAAACGTGGCTGAATCAAGCTCTGTGAACAAAGAATGTCCTGTTTAATGATCATGGGTTCGTTTTCCTTTCAAACAGCAGCTGTACTTTCACAGGGATGACTATCAGCTCTAAATCCTTCACTCCCGATCAAGTTTATTAGAGTCTGTCTACAATTGATTTCACCAATCGAAATGAGCATAAAAATAGTAGTAGTTTATTAGGACAATCGAAAAAGTATGGAGTTGCTTATCTGGAAGTACGGTAAGTTCCAGTATAAATGAAAAGCGGTAATGAAGAAGCAACGTGCATCAATCCCGCTTCGATAAAAAAAGTACCAACAGAAACAGTCATTGTGGTAGAAGTCAGTTGCGAATGAAAGTACAAAGCTTCGATTGTAGTAGATTTCAGAGGTGCGGAGAAACTCTGTAGCCAAAAGTGTGTACATAGGTGCTCAAACGAAGATTTTACCTTCTTTTATCTCTCCTTTTGGGTCATTATTGGCCCACACCGTACACTACGTCAGAGGGATTTTTCCAACATTATGTAATATGAAAGTTTCACATAAGCTGTTCTTTCTAGATTTATCCACTAGAAGCGATATTCATATTCTCGAGATTATCCATGTCCTCATGTGGTGTGTCTGTCAATTGAAAAAAGTTTCATACTGGATTTAAGGCTCATTCAATCATCAGCAATCATAAAATATTAAAAAGCAGTTTATTCGCTCATACTCACGAAGCCACTATTGAAAATTATTTCACAGTTATCTAGTTGGTGAATAGGATGCAGTGATAGATTTTTATTACCATTGGCTGAAATTTGAACAAAAAAACTGCTTTTTTATACGGATGATGGTTTGTTTCCTCTTAAAAATGTTTTATTTGAATAGGTTCGACTGTAGCGGACATAGCGGAAATGATTCATTCTGAATTCCACGCACCCATGGTCATCAAGATTGCTTGAAAACCAACGAATTTCCTGACCCACCGCCATGTGGTGGTGTATTTGAAAAGTTAACCACTGTTAAGCGCCTAGCACATATGCAACGCTGCATTGCACAAAGTCGTCAGGATTGAGTGCGATCATGATGAGGTCGAAAAAACTTTACACCGCAGAAAGAAAACATCTTTAAGGTGACTTGGTGCATCACAGAATTTTCATAGGAATCATTGACTTTTCAATTTTCAATGATTGTTTGCCTCACGTTTTTGAAGTGATAAAAAACGGGCAATTCTGCAGCCACGCAGCAGAAAAAGTATCATCACACTCACCACGAGTGAGCATATGGGATGATACATTTTCATACAAATATAAGCTTTGGTGACTGAGTTTTATCACTTTGAAATTTCGAGCGAGATTTCAATGATGCTGATGACGCACTACGCGTCGTTAAACCTTTATAAGGTAAACGCTTTTTTAGTGGTGGTAGTGGCCAGAGAAAATAGGTAGAGAAGCGAAGAGTGAACTGCCGCCAGAACGGCAACACTTTTTCTGTTTTGATTTCTTCACTCGGATGCTGGCAACTGCAGCAAAGCAGATTAATCCACCCATCGAAGGTAGTGCCTATCTCGCATACCGCATTTGAAAACTATTTATACTGTTGTTATATTAACTAGACATTATCAAATTGATGTTCCAAAATGGAACAATTTTCATTAGTTTAAGGAATCAATGTTGTTTGCACTGTTATCCATTATATTTGAAAACTTTGGTGAAAATATTTTTGAAACGAATGCAATACTTATCTTTACTTTTGCGGCAATCGTCAAGGTTTGTTGATTTTGTTCGATAGGATACCAGTTTGACGGTTCGATAAGGTATTTTTGGCTTCACACTATTCGCTTCTCTACCTATTTTCTCTGGTAGTGGCAATTTAGCACTATTTCAACCAAAACGCTCGCAAATAATGCATATACAGGGTGTTCAATAAGTTCGGATACACCATATAACTTGAATTAATTTCACATCTGTAATTCAGATTTTCAAAGTAAATGTATTTGTTGAAAGGTCATATAACACTGATCAAATATAGCATATGGTTTTGAATAAAGTCTTTATCTACTTTTTTTATAAGCCTTAGATGTATCTAATGTTTGTTAGTTCCAGCACGCTGGAATAATTTTCGATAAGTTGCTCAAGCTACAGAAGTCTAAAACGTTGACTTTTAAGTTTACATCTCACTTTATTAAGTTAGAATAACTAAATTAATAGACAAAAGCTTTACACTGCTATTTCAGTGATAATATGGTGATAAATTTGCAAGTTTAGTCAAAATGTGCTTAAATCTATGAAAAAGGCATAAATACATTATATAAAGCCAATTTTGGTTAAAATTTGCCACAATAGGGATATAATCAAGTTTTGGAAAAGATAATGATAGATTAAACTGAGATATAACGCAGCCTTGCTTTTTGACAAAACAAAAATCATTAAAACAGGTACAGCGGCAATTTTAGCAATTTTAAAGATCAAAATAAAATGAGTCCGTACTTCACCCAATCTGAATATTATAGATTGTTTCGTATGGCCATAGTTGCTACCACTAATGCTGAGGACAACAACCTAATTTGATTTAACTTAACACCATTACTCAATAAAAACTAGACGAAATACCAATGACAGACGTGCGTGCCGGCTGAAAGGATCTTGAGACACATTTGCAATTATTACAAAAGGATAAAGGACAGTTTGTTTCAAAACATATACTGTATTTGATCAGTATTATGTGAGCTTTCAATTAATACATTCACTTTGAAAATCTGAATTACAGATGGGAAATAAATTCAATTTTACTGTGTATCCGAACTTATTGAACACCGTGTATACTTAATTAACACTCCAAATACCGTGATCAGAAAAAAGTGGGAACTTTTACTTTGAGCAGCTCGTTCTCAGCCGCCTGTGAACCGATTTTCAATTTTCTTTCAGGGATCTTCGACCCAACATGTCTACTTCTATTTCATACAAAATTCATGTTTTTAGGGATGCTCAGTTTTTCTCCAGAATAGCGTGAGCCAGGAACGTTTTTAAAAAACCTCATGATTTTCGATTTGCATGCTAAATTTTAGCGGTGACCACGAAAAATGACTAGAAATCGGCATATATTTTGAAAAGGCATAATGTAGAGGTAGTATGAGATTTGCATAGCTATCTTGAACATCCCTAGCCACAAATGAACGCGGCTCTCGACCGGGAAATACTCCAGTGCCCTTGATAAGCATCCTAGAGAGTTGGAGTCTTCAGCAAAGTGTTATATATTGACTGGTACTACACTTTTACGTCTTCGGTTTTGATCTAGATCTGCTGTAAGTGAACTAGATAAGTTTTATTTTTCTATTTGACTCTCTAGAACTCTCGAAATGCATCCTAGATGGTTGAAGTCTTCGGCAAAGTGCTCTGGATTGGTTAGTACTACACTTGTACGTCTTTGTTTTTGATCTAGATCTGCTGTAATTGATCTAGACAAGTTTTTCTTTCTATATAACTCACTGGAATTCTCGATATGCATCCTAGATGGTTGAAGTCTTCGGCAAAGATCTCTGGATTGGTCAGTACTACACTTTTCCGTCTTCTGTTTTGATCTATATCTGCCGTAGTTGATCTAGATAAGTTTAGTTTTTCAATTTGACTCTCTAGAACTTTCAATACACTTCCTAGAGGGTTGCAATCTTTGGCAAAGTTCTTTGAGTTGGTTAGTACTACACTTTTACATCTTTGGTTTAGACCTAGATCTGCTGTAATTGATCTAGATAAGTTTTTTTTTTCTAAATGACTCTCTAGAATTCTCGTTATACATCCTACATGGTTGAAGTCTCCGGTAAAGTTTTCTGGATTGTTTGGTATTACACTTTTACGTCATCGGTTTTGATCTAGATCTGCTGTAGTTGATCTAGATCAGTTTTTTTGACTCTATAGAACTCTCAATATGCATCCTACAGGGTTCCAGTCTTCGGCAAAGTTCTCTGGATTGGTCGGCACTTCACTTTTACGTCTCCGGATAGTCTTGTTTTCTATATGACTCTCTAGAACTCTCGATATGCATCCGAGAGGGTTGCAGTCTTTGATAAAGTGCTCGGGATTGGTTGGTACTACATTTTTACGTTACAGTTTTTGTCTAGATCTACTGTAACTGATCTAGATCAGTTTTATCTTTCAAAATAGCTCTCTATTGCTCTGGATAAACACTCTGAAGGGTCGGAGCCTTTGACAAAGTGCTTTGGATGGGTTGGTACTACTTTTTTACGTCTTCGGTTTCGATCTAGATCTGATCCGGATTATTTTCGTTAGAAATTGGACTTCGACAAAGTGCTTTAGATCGATTCGCGAAACATTTCCGCATCTTCGGTTTTTATCTTAGATCAGTTATGGCAGATTATGCACGAATACGGATTCCCAGGTAAACTGACACGATTGATCAAGGCATGGATCGAGTGATGTGCGTAGTTCGAGTATCATGGACACTCTCGAGTAGTTTCGAATCTCGCAGAGAATTACGTCAAGGTGATGGTCTTTCGTGCTTGCTGTTTAACATTGCTTTGGAGGGTGTAATAAGGAGAGCGGGGATATACACGAGTGGTACGATTTTCACGAAGTCCGTTCAGCTGCTTGGTTTCGCCGACAATGTTGATAGGGTATTGAATTCCTTGTAGGCATGTGCCCCCCCTGGCCGACAGATTTTTTTTTATTTGAGCCGACACAAAGATTATCAAAAATTCAAGAGTTCCAGCAAAAATATTAAAAAAAAACTATTCTCTAGACTATTCTAATAATTGAGCTTTTTATCCAAAATTATCAAACCTTTTTTTCTTGAGAATCACAGGAAATTTCGCCAAGTATTTCTCCAAGAAATCTCTTGGATCTACTTCAATCTAATCACAGAATTTAACCAAATAACAAGCTTGGTTGAATGGTTAAATTTTGTGATGTTTATTCAAGAATACAAAAACAGCATGCCAAGTTTCCGGTAGGGAAAAAGAAGGACTTATATGCTGCTATAGAGTGCAGTTATGTGCTACAAGAATTTTCACTTGTGTTCAATTCAAACAAACGTCATGCTAAGATAATAATACCTGGGATTCTTTACAAATTCTTTCAAGGACATCTCCAAAAATTCCTTTAGGCATTTATTCAGGAACTTCTCCAAGGATTCTTTCGGAAATTCCTCAAGATACATGTCCAGCAGTTTCTCTTTCGTGAATTCTTTCATGAACATCTTGCAGGGTTCAGATAGTTTTTTTCAGGGTTTGTTCCAAGAAATGCTTCAAGAATTCCTCGCACGATTCCTTCAGTTTTTTTACAGATACTTCTGCAAGGATACATTGATGAACTCCTTTTGGAATTTTCCATAGCTTCCTTCAGTGATTCTAGCATGAATTGCTCCGGAAAGATTTACAAGAATTTCTGTATGGGTTTCACCAGATATTCCTCCGAAAATTTCTCCTGGGATATCTTTAGAAGTTCCTCCAGTGTTTCTTCCGATGATTCCTCCAGGAATTTCCAGGAGTTCCTTAAATCATTGTACAAAACATTCTTTTGGCAAAGATGAGCCAGCCTAGGGCTGCAAATCTCTTCAATAAAGATAATAATAAATAATAACATTCTTTTGGGAGTTCATCCAAAGATTCCAACAATAATTCGTCCAAAAACTATTGCAGGCGTGGATACCTTAATTTTTGTTCCTACAGAAATTTTATCAAGAATTTGTTAAAAAAAGCTTTCCTGGGATTTCCTAAGGAATTGATCATGGGATTGCTTACGGGATTCCTCTAGGTTTTCCTTCAAGCATTCCTCCAAGGTTTCACCCGGGAATATCTTCTGTGTTTCTTTCAAAAACAACTCCAAGAATTATTTAAAAGAATCCTCCAAGGCTTCCCCCAGGAACACTTTTTTGAATTCCTTCAGGAGTTCTTCTTGGAATTCTTTCAGAAACTCCTCCAAAAAATAATCCAATAACTTCCTCAAGGAACTGTTTAGAAATTCCCTTAGGAATGCTTCTAGGAATTGCTTCCAGGATTTCTCCTGGGATTTCTTCACGAACTGCTACAGGGATTCCCCAAGGAGTTCTTCCACGAACTCTTCTTAGAATTTTTTCAGGATTTCTCCAAGGATACCATCTACAATATCTTCAGAAATTTTTACTGGGATTTCTCCATGAATTTCTTCAGAGATTTCTCTACGAATTATTCCAGAAATTGTCTGGGAATTGTTGCAGTGATTCCCCTCAAAATTCATCCAAGGATTAATTCAGAAATGCGTATAGAGATTTCTCCAGAAATTCCTCCAGGAATTTTTCTAGAGATTCCTCCACGAGTATTTTTAGAGATTCCTTCGTTAATCTCTATGGATATTCTTCTAGGATATCCTCCAGGAATTCCTCCAAGAATTTCTTCAGGGCTTAACTCGGGACTTCCTTCTTTGATTCTTTCTTGAACAACTTATTTTAAACATCCTCCAAAGATTCTCCCTGTTCCTCCAGCAATTCCTCTTTGTATTTTTAAGGAACTTTTCTACGAATTGATTCAGTACTTCATCCAGGAACTGCTTAAGGATTCCCTTAGTAATTCCTCTGGAAATTTCTACCGAGTTTCCTTCTGGAGTTTCTTCAGAAACTCTGCTAAGCATTCCTCCCGAATTTGTTCAAGAACTCCATCTGCGATTTCTTAAGGAATTATTTCTGGTATTCCTATACGAATTCCCTAAGAGATTCATCCACGAATTTCTTCAGGAATTCCTCTAGGAATTACTCCAGGAAATCCTTCAGGGATTCCTTCAGAAATTATTCCAGGATTTTTTCTAGGAATATCTTCCGGAATTTTTCCAGAAATTCCGCCAAGAAATCTCCCAGTATTCCCTCCAGGAATTGCTACAGGCATTCCTCCAGGACTTGCACTAAAAAGTCCTCCAGGAACTTTTTTAGTGATTTTCCAGGGATTTCTTCAGAAATTCGTTCGAGGATTTCACCAGGAATTCCTCCAGAGATTTTTCTAGAAATCCCTGTGGGAATTTCTCAGGTGATTTTTTCAGAAATTTCTACCAGAGCTCCACTAGAGATTCCCCCAGAAATTCATCCAGAAATTGTTGAAGGAATTCCTACAGAGATTCCTCCTAGAATTCCTTCAAGGATTCCGCCAGCAATTCCCAAAGGATTACCTCCAGCAATTCCTCCAGGCATTCCTTCAGGATTTTATTCAGGAATTTCTCCAAGAACTATTCCAGGAAATTCTCCAGGAATTACCCCAAGAATTTCTTCAGGAATTCCTCCAGCAATTTCTCTAGGAATTGATCCAAGAATTGCTCTTTTACATCCTTCAGAAATTATGTCAACAATTTCTCCAGGATTTTTTCCAGAAATTCTTCTGGAGATTTTTTCAGAAATTCATCCAGGAAATTCTCCAGGAATACCCTCAGAAATTTTTCAGGGATTCCTCCGAGAAATCCTCCGAAGATTCCTCCAGGAAGTTCCTCTAAAGATTCTTCCTGGAAATTCTCTAGGGATTTCTTCATAAATTCTTCCAGGAACTTCCTGGAGGAATACCATCAATATTTTTTCTGGGATTCCTCCAGGGACATCTTTATAAACTACTTCTAGGATTCCTCCAAGGATTCAGAAATTCAGGAATTCCTTCGAAGATTTATTCAAGAATTCCTCCAGAAATTCCGCTAGAAATTCCTCCAGAATTTTCTCAAGGGGTTTTTTCATTAATAAAAAAAAACAAAAGATTAGAAATAGAAGTTGTCCAGAATTCCTCTAGAAATTCATCCAGTAATTCTTCCAAGAATTCTTCTAGAGATCCCTCCAGAAATTCCCAAAGGAATACCTCTAGGAATTTCTCCAGGTATTCCTCCAGGATTTTATCCAGGAATTTCTCCAGGAACTTGTCTAGGAATTACCCCAGGAATTTCTACATGAATTCTCCCAGGAATTTCTGCAGGAATTTCTCTAGGAATTGCTCCTGGACATCTTGCAGAAAATATGTCAGCAATTCCTTTAGGTATTTCTCCAGAAATTTCTCCCGAGATTCCATCAGGAATTGCTTAAGGGATTCCTCCAGAGATTTCTCCATGGAATCTCTTCAGGAAATTCTTTGAAGATTCCTCCATGAAATCCTCCAGAAGTTTCTCCAAGGATTCTTCCAGGAAATCCCCTAGGGATTTTTTTAGAAATTCTTCTAGAATATCCTCAGGAATTTTTCAGGGATTCCTCCAGGAATTACACCAGGAATTAATCAAGGAACTCCATCATAAATTATGTCAGCAATTCATCCAGGAGTTACTCCAAGAAATCCTTCAGGGATTGCTTCAGAAATTCTTCCAGGATTTTTTCTTGGAATACCTTCTGGAATTTTTCCAGAAATTCCACCAAGAAATCTTCCAGTTTTCCCTCCAGGAATCGCTACAGATATTTCTCTAGGAATTCCGCTAAAAACACGTCCAGGATTTTTTTTTCAGGGATTTTTCCAGGGATTTCTACAGGAATTCCTCCAGAGATTTCTCTTGAAATCCCTCCATGAATTTCTCAGGGGATTTTTTTTAGAAATTTCTCCCAGAGCTCCTCTATAAATTTCCCTCAGAAATCCATGCAGAAGTTGTTGAAGGAATTCCTCCAGAGATTGCTTCAATGATTTCGCCAGCAATTCCCAAAGGAGAACCTCCAGCAATTCCTCCAGGCATTCCTACAGGATTTTATCCAGGATTATCTCCAAGAACTATTCAACGAAATTCTTCAAGAATTACCCCAAGAATTTCTCCAGGAATTCCTCCAGCAATTTCTCTAGGAATTTATCCAGGAATAGCTCCTGGACATCCTTCAGAAATCATGTCAACAATTTCTCCAGGAATTTATCCAAAAATTTTTCTGGAGATTTTTTCAGAAATTCTTCTAGATAATTTTCCAGGAATACCCTCAGGAATTTTTGAGAGATTTCCCCAGGGACTTCTTAACAAACTTCTTCTAGGATTCCTCCAGAGATTCCTTCAGACATTCCTTCGAGGATTTATCCAAGAATTCCTCCTGAAATTCCGCTAGAAATTCCTCCAGGATTTTCTCCAGGGATTTTTGTCATAAATAGAAAAATAATAGAATAGAAATAAAAATCTCCCAGAATTTCTCTAGAAATTCATCCAGTGATTCTTCCGAGAATAATTCTTAGGGATTCCTCCAGAAATTCCCAAAGAAATACCTCTAGTAATTCTTCCAGGTATTCCTCCAGGATTTTATCCAGGAATTTCTCCATGAATAACCCCAGTAATTTCATCAGGAACTCCCCCAGGAATTTCTCTAGGAATTGCTCCTGGACATCTTTCAGAAATTATGTTAGCAATTCCGCTAGGTATTTCTCCAGGAATTTCTCCCGAGAATCCATCAGGAATTACTTAAGGGATTCCTCCAGAGATTTCTCCATGAATAATCTCTTCAGGAAATTCTTTGGAGATTCCTTCAGGAAATTTCTTCCAGGATTCTTCCAGGAAATCCTCTAGGGATTTCTTCAGAAATTCTTCAAGAATATTCTCCAGGAATTCCTTCAGGATTTTTCAGGGATTCCACCAGGGATTCATCCAGAGATTCCGCCAGGAATTTCTTCACAAATTTCAAGGATTCCTTCGAGAATTTCTCCAGGAACTCCACCAGCTAGTGCTGAAAAATTCATTTCGTCATATCTGTATTCAATTACCTATAGCTCATTTGAGAAACTGAACCTGAGAATATGTTGTATGAAAAACTTGTGCGGCTGGACCAGTTCTACAAAAAAGTCACGGAAAACCCGGGTTCTTTCAGGAAATCTTCCTGGAATTTCTCAAGGGATTTTATTCAGAAATTTCTCCAGCAATTCCTCCCAGAATTCCTCTGGAGATTTCTCTGAAATTCTCCTAGGGATTGCTCCAAGAATTCACCCAAAAAATTGCTCAAGGAAATTCTCCAGGAATTCCTGCTGGGTATAATCCAAGAATTCCTCCAGGAATTACTAGGAAATATATCTAGGTTTTCCTCATGAGGTCCCTTCAGAAATTTCACTAGGGGTTCCTCCCATAATTTATCCAGGAACTCGTACAGGTTTATTTTCTGAAATTCCTACAGAAATTCCTTCTGGAATTCAAAAATTGCAGCAAACAGTATTGGAAGATAAATGGACGCATACAGGAACCTGGAAATTCTAGGTTAATCCTCAAAAGAGTTCGTAATTTTGCAAAAGAGTTCAGCTATGATTTCTGATGAATGTTTTGTAGACATTAAAAAAAAATCAGAGCATAATAATGCACGAGTAAATAAACATCCTTAATCTTCCAGAAATTAGCCACCGCTACCAGCACTAAGTTGATTTGTGTAGATCAGGCGAGCTTTTTTTTAACGTATTGTACAAAATACAACAGGGTTAAGGATTAAATAAAGCTTTTAGAATATAATGTTATTATATTCAATTTCATCGTGTTGCGTTTAGTTATAAGAGCTAGTAGGTAAATATTTACTAAGGGTGCTTGCCCCCCCCTGACCAAAAAGCTGGCTACGCCCTTGCCGCGCTGCATATGACTAGCGAGGTTTTTTGGTAGTGTTGTACTTTTTACAACGGCGCGCGTCCTGAACGGTTAAATATGACAAGTAGGCACGTATGCGCCCTCATATATGGAAGAAAAAAATTGCTATAGTTTCAGCGCCCCCGTTGGTGTAAAAAAAGTTCTTTAATAGAATGGGGAATTCGGAATGTTTTCTTCCCCTTTTCTAGGTATAAGAATATCACCTCTATGATTTTTTTCGATATGGTAGCGCCCAGAAAATAAAAACTTCCTTTCTGATATTTAAGCTTATGTTAGCGCTCCCATTCCTTATCGAGTAAAAAAAGGAAATTTATTATTTTAGAAGGGCGGAAGAGTCTCTTATAGCTCCATACAAATTTCGAAAATTTTGTATGAACAAAAGTCTACGAGGGGAGGGGATTCTGAGATGGCCCAAAAATTGGCTACGTAGTTTATAGACAGCGCCATAATGATTGCTTATGTGATTTTTTAGCGGAATTATTTGCGGCATCATAAATATAAGAAAAGTTATCTGTGTCGTTTTTCAAAATATGGTGCTTCCCGAATTTGGGAGAAGAATCACCTTTTCCGTACAAGAGAATTCTTATTCCGCCCTCCTGAATATAATATATTAACCTATATCAGTTTACTAATATGTATATCTTTATCCTCCTTTATCCTATATTATAATTTTTCAGTCTCCAGAGGTTAAAGTAGATTATCCGTGTGAGTTTTACCTTTTTTTTTGCTGATACGAGCAATAACAAAGTTCTATGATATGGGGATTTCTTACATGGATTCCTTCAGAAATCTTTCCAAATACAATAAATGCTTCGGAGATTCTTTCAGAAATTCTTTCCGGGATTTTTTCAGAAATCTATTCACGAATTACCTCACAAACTCCTCAATAAACTCACTAAAAAATCTATCGAAAAGTCATTCGTTATTTTCATTTCAATTCTTACAGGGATTAATTTTGATATTTCACTCGTTATTCCTACGAAATGTATAAAAAATTATTTGAGAAAACTAGCATGGATTGCTTTAGAAATTATTCCATGAATTCCTTCGGAAATTCTTTAGTGATTCCTTCACAATTTCATTGAGAGGATTCGTCCAGAAAATTATCGAAGGATTAAATTTAAAACCATTTATGGATATTTTGAGAAATTCATTCAAAAATCATCCTCGTATTTCTATGAAATTCCTTCACTGATTTCTCCACAAAATCTTCAAGAGGATTTTCAAGTAATTCAGCAATTGAAATGAACCCATCTCCGGCTGAAAATCTCATGAATAATAAATAAAAAAAACAAATTCTGCCAGGAATGACTTTGGAGATGTTTTTAGAAATCATTCAGGAATCGATCAACCTACTCAGCATATCAAAAAAACATAGGTGCTATCAAGGGCGCCATCGTATACGGCCTTTAACATGGTGACAGCAGAGGAGTTATGTCAAACACACAACGCAACGGTGGCACTACCTGTTCAATTCATAGCGACCATTTTATTGTTTTTTGTTATCTATTATTCTTTTGATTCCTCATAATTTTTTTTCCAAAGCTAAAGATTTCCTTAGATATTGATTGGGAAGTTTTTTCGATATTGCTCCAGGTTTTTTTTTTTGGAGAGCTGAGATTTCTTTCAAAATTTTCGTTAGAGGAACCCTCAGAAATGTATTCAAAAATTACTGTAGAGAAGGTCTCCTTAACCTTCCTATTGCTTCACGTTGGGACAGCTCACTTGCATCGTGTACGTTTTGGGTCAAAATTGACTCTTATGTCGAAAATGGGTTGAACATTCCTAGCTTTTAGCAAAACTTTGTACGTGTTTTTTTTTCAGGAAATCGCCCATGGATCCCTTCTAAAATGTTTTCAGCGACTCTTAAAGAAAATCAAAAGTTCCTCCACAAATTTCTCCAAGGATAACTTTAGCAACTCTTCCATAGACGCCTTCAGAAATTGCTACAAATATTTCTTTAGAAAACTTCAAGAAATTCTTCTAGAAATTTTCGTGGAGATTCTTTAGAAAATTCCAATTTGTTACATAAATTTGTTCAAGGATTCCAAATCCAAGGTAAACTTTTATGGGTTTCTTCGAAAATTAATCCATGGATTCCTTTTAAAATTACTCGTGGAATTCGTTCTTAAAATCTACAAAGGCATTTTTCAGAATTTCTTCCAGGGTTTCCTTAATGAATTTCTCCAGCGCTTCCTTCAGATATTCCCACATGAATTCCATCAGATTTTTTTTCAAGATTTCATTTAGGTAGATTTCTTTCTAAAACTTACAGTAATTGTCTTCAATATTTTTAAAAGGATTCGTTTAAAAAAAATCATCGGAAAATTCTCCAGGGATAACTTCAGAATTTTCTAAGTGAATTCCTATAGATTTTTTTCAAAGATTCTTTCATGATTTCTTCCAATGGGTTCTTAAGAAAATTGTACAGGTATTCTTTAAGAAACTCGTTCAGGTATTTCTTCAGGAAGACCAGCAGAGATTTGTTCGGGAATTGCTCTAGGGATTTCATTGCAAATTCCCTCATTAAAATATCCAGAAATTTCTTCAGAGATTCATTCAGAAAATCCTGCAGGAATTCCTCCAGAAATTTCTGCAGGAGTTCATTCTAAGATTCCTTAAGAATTCCACCAGATATTCTTCCCTGTATTATCACAGGAATTTATCTGGAATTTCTTCTTGGGATAACTTAAAAAACTTCTTCGTGAATTCTTTAAGAAATTTATTCAGAAATAGTATCTAGAAATTTCTATGAAAAATCTATTAGAAATATTTCAAGAGTTTTTGTTATCTTTGCAGACGCATAAATATGGGTTTCACCAGATATTTTCACAGATTTTTTTCAAGAATTTGTTCACTGATTTCTCCAGGAATACCTCCATAAAATCTTCAATGAATTCTACTATTCATTTCCCTGGAAGTTTCTCCAGGTATTTCTTTACCAAATTGTTTTCATTAATTTCTTCAGGAAAAAAGGAAAGATTTCCTTGAAGAAATATTTTTATCTTCAGAAACTTGAATTTTAAGCATTTCTTCGGGAGCTTTGGCAAGGGATTTCTTCAATAGTTCTTCCATGGAGTTTTTGCTCAGATGTTCTTCTATCGTTTTTACGCAAGTTCTTCAAGAAATTACATAAAAATAACTGGAGGATTGTTTAAAGAATCCTGCTGAATGAATTTTCTTTAAAAAATTTCGGGGATACCTTTTGACAAATCCTAAACCAATTTTGTATTTTTTTTAGAGGGATTCCTAAAAAATCTTGAAGCAATTTATGATATTATTTCTGAAGCAACTCCTAGAGAACTCCAGTAATAATACACAGGAGAATACATGGGCACCTTATGATAGGCACTTAATTCATAGAAAAAAAAAGTCATGAGAAACGTCTAAAAAAACTCTACAAGTAATTACGAGGGAAAAATTCTTGAGAAATTTCTGGAGAAATTCCTGGAGAAATTCATAAAGGAATTTTTGAAGGAATCTTTTAAAACATGCCTGCAGAAATCACAATCAAAGGTGCTGGTGGAATCGTCGAAGAAATCCCTTGATAATTTTGTGAGGGATCACTGGAGGATTTTCTAAAGAAATCCTTGGAAAAACTCCTGAAGGAATTCTCAGAAAAATTTCTAATGCAATTTCTGAAGGGATTTAAGAAAGCGAAGCTAGGAAATAGATTTTAGAGAATTTTTTGCAGAAGTTGTTGAGAGTATCTTTGAAAAAAAATCTAAAAAAAATAACGAAAGGAAGTTCTGAATAAATCCAAATTAATACCTGAATACCTGAAAGAACTATCGGAGAAACCTGAGGAGAAACTCTTTTGAAATTCATAAATAGAAATAAATTAAAAAAAACTGTTAAAATTTACAGAAGAATCTTTGAGATTTTTCTAGTAGAGTTTCCAAATAAATGTCCAAGAAAATATTTAATCGAGCAATACCTCTCGAGAAATTCAAGTAAACATAACTGAAAATTTTCTTGATAAATTTCTGAATTCATAGAGAAATACCCTAGAGCAGCTTATGATAGAATTTCCGAATCTGTAAAAAATGCTCTGCATTTGCATATTTTTAAGAAATGTTTGTAGAAATTCCTGGAGAAATTTCTAGAAGAAGTTCTTGAGAAATTTGTATTTCCTAGAAAAATTCTGATAATATGTCTAAATAAATTCCTTCAGGAATGTTAAACATAAAAGAATAAAAACATGAATTCATGTAGTACTTCTTGAGAGAACATCCAATGTAATTTTTTGAAGAAACCTAGGTGGAGTTTCAGAAGGAATTTCTGAGGAAAAGTTTCAAGATGAGGCTTTAACCATTTATGAGAAACTCCTAAACAAGTCCCAAGGAAAGTTACTTGGGGAATCCCAACCTAACGAAGAAATACTAAAAGGAATCTTTAGAGGAATTCTTGCTTAAATGATTAAAAAAAAAATCGGCAATAATCTTCTTTTTGTAAACATTCCATAAATTTTTTAAAAATCCTGAAATAGTATTCAAAGAAATTACTGGTGAAGTCCTTGAAGGTAATACTGAATTATTTTTTCTAGAATTTTTAGGAAGAATTTTTGTTAAACTCCAGCAATAATGTTCCTTCCACGAAAATTACGGAAAAAAATAGTAAAATAATTTTACATGGAGTAGTTTTCCCAGAATAATTCTAAATTGGGCGCAATAGTGAAATCATTTTCTTGGGGGCGTACCAGTATAAGGGGCGTTGAAATTTGAAAACCTTGAGAAACTAGCTCTGATTTTAGCATGACAGCACTGTTAACCATCCTGAGATGTTAGGTTTTTCGCACCACGATGGCGTAGTGTACGTTTAGCGTGCCTATCTGGGTCATATTGACCCCAACATCCTACTAGGGTTGATTTTTGACTTTTTGTGTTGAGGATTTATCGAAACACCTATTTAAAACAATCCATTTTCTTAAATTGTTTTGCTCTTTTGTTCCTATAGTGTTGGGTCCCATAAGAATTCAATGGGATGCGCCACTATTGGTACGTTTACCCTTACAGGACGCCAGATGGGGATTGGGTGGGCCACTTGGACAGGTAATCCTACTTTGGGCACTTTCTACTGTAATTCTGTAAATTCATGCCAGTTGACTTAAACTGTTGCACACGGCTGAAATTATATTGGATCTTTCGGCTAATATGAACAGTTGGAAATCGAGAAAAATGCAACAAGGGCGAGAATGATGCAACACCGTACGAGGGCTAATGAGGCACAAGTGAGAAACATGCACAACTCAGCGCAAGCAGGAAGAACGAGATTGAGAAGTGATGGAAGAGCTATAAATTCTACGATAAACCAAACCGCTCGCGCAGAGGCTTTGGGCCAGACGCCGACATGCTTCGAGACAACCACGGGAATCTTTTCACTAGCAAGCGTGAGGTGGTCGAGAGATGACGACGGCAGCATTACGATGAGCACCTCAATGGCGACGTTGCAAGCACCGAAGGTGGCGTGATAACAGATCTAGGAGTACGTGCGCAGGACGAAAGATTTCCAGCCCCTAATCTCCAAGAGATTGAAGAGGAGGTTAGCCAGTTGAAAAACAACAAAACCGCTGGAACAGATCAACTTCCAAGCGAGTTACTAAAACACGGTGGAGAAGCACTGGTGAGAGCACTACACTGGGTCATTACCAAGATTTAGGAGGAGGAAGTACTACCGGAGGTGGGTATTGTGTGTCTCATCTACATAAAGGGCGACAGGTTGGATTGCGGGAACTATCGCGCGATCATCTTACTGAGCGATGCCTACAAGATACACTCTCAAATTTTATGCGGCCGTCCATCACTGATTGCAAAAGAGTTCGTGTAGCAATATCAAACTGGATTCATGGGTGAACGCGCTACAACGAAGCAGATGTTTGCCATCCGACAGGTGTTGCAGAAATGCCGTGAATACAACGTGCCCACACATCACTTGCTCATCGATTTCAAATCAGCATATGATGCAAGCTATCGAGACCAGTTATGGCAAATTATTCACAAATACGGATGTAGTACGAGTATCAGGGACACTCTCGAATCCCTTCGAATATCGCAGAGGGTTACGGCAAGGTGATGGTCTTTCGTGCTTGCTGTTTAGCATCGCTTAAGAAGGTGTAATAAGGAGAGCGGCGATAGACACGATTGGAACGATTTTCACGAAGTCCGTTCAGCTGCTCGGTTTCACTGATGATTATTATTATAGCTCCCAAATTTGAGACATTGGCGGATACGTACATCCGGCTAAAGAACCAAGCTAGGCGAATCGGATTAGTACTAATCCGAAGTCATTCATTGCCGTTATTCTGAAAATTGACGTAAGTACCACACGGTGTCAAAATTTCGATTATTATCGAACATTCATGTACCTCGGATTTTTCTTCGAAAATGATTAGTATTTGGGCTATATATTCATAATCGGAAAACCAGAAAATATTTCATCGGCGAAAATTTTTCCATACATTTTGTATGGGACGTTTTCTGGGCTAAAATAGTAATTATTGATTTTTAGTATGGAAAATAGTTAAAAACTCATCTAACTCAAATTTTCCCCGGTAGAATATTTTCAAATTTAGCATTTACAAATTATAGCCGAAATTCTAACATTCTATGAAGAAAAATCCGAGGTACATGAAAGTTCGATAATAATCAAAACTTTGACACCGTGTACCATTCCTAATTTCGACGTGTTTTCATAACTTATAACACTTTAGAATGCCTGCTATATTAAAATACAAGACCTCTTCGTAATCTAGCCTCAATGGAAGCAGAATTATGGAATTATCAAAAGTTTGATGACCAAAAATGTGCCGAAATTTTCAATATCGTTTACGTCACTTTGTAGAATTACGGCGTTTAAGTTGCCGAAGACAAAGTACATGATTGCAAAGGGCTCTAGAGAGGAATTACCGCGTCTGCCACCACAAATTTCTATCAATGGTGATGAAATCGAGACGGTTGAAGAATTCGTGTACTTGGGCTCACTGGTAAACGCTGACAACGACACCAGTAGAGAAATTCAGAGACGCATTGTGGCAGGAAATCGAGCTTACTTTGGACTCCGCAGAATTCTACGATCGAATAAAGTTCGCCGTCACACGAAGTTAGCTATCCACAAAACGCTGATTAGACCGGTAGTCCTCTATGGGCACGATACAGAGGCTCTACGTGAGGAGAATCAACGGCTGAGTGCAGATGGAAGGCGGGACTTGGTGAAGGCGAATGAACCCCGAGCTGCAGCATCTGTTGAGAGAACCAAAATCGAGAAGCTACGGTGGACGGGTCACGAAATCAGGATGTCAGATAACAACACGATTCAAATGGATCACAAGGTAATCCGAGCGGTACAAGAAGACACGGTGCGCAGGGAACTAGATGAAGGTGCGACGATCTGCGGGGACGGGATCATAACATCCGGGGCTATAATGTCCCGGTCGTTATTACGCGTTTTTTTTTTGCTAAATAATATCCATGTCCTAGGATATTATGGCCTCAGACGTTATGATACTGCGCCGATCTGCGGACTCTTCGCAGAGTACGGGACTGGAGACGTCATGGACCGAATGGAATGGAGACGACTTTCACGTACAGAAGAGGACACTCAGGCCTAAGTCTGACCGGATAACTTCATGTGTGACAACAGTTGCTGAATTCGGATTGTGTAGGGTGTTTAAAGTAGTTATGTGTCGCTTCTCAGAATCTACGACAATATAAGACCTGATCAGAACCTATGATTGACCAAAATTTTAGCCCTTTTAGTTGCACATACAAAACACTTGAATTCTCTTCCCATTTTTCGAATGAAGTTATCAAACGTGCACTTTAAACTTTCCTACATGAACGCCAGTTCCAGTCCCATATTCCTCACCATCGTCGTTTCCTGTCACTCTGCCGTGTGGCGGCCGTCAACTTTCCCTGGCAAAAATCGCCAAACATGTGCTAGATAGCCAACCGGATAATAACATTATTTTCAAACGATCATTGAAATGAAAACATGCTCAACAAACGAGCAAACGACGACGATGCGATGCGCTGCAGTAACGATGGCCTGGCTCCGTCGGCGCAGTGCTCCATTGGACGCGTGGCAGCGATTTCGCACAGCATCCTCCTCACAGCTGGAGTGGCTGGCTGGATGGATCAGTGGTAATCTAGTCTTTGCACTGTGGAATTGCAACTAAGCATCCGTCGGTGTGGAGACCACCACCAGTCGGGGACGGCACAATGATTTAGCACCCCGCACGCTACCCTACACAACAGCTCAATTATACCATATGGCTAACGCGGAAACACAGGGAAATGGACATCCACCATTGTGGCAAGGTTCGGAATGATAGCTGGTTTGGTTCATCTATAAAATATTTAAAATGCAGTGAAATAAACTGTTGGGCTCCAAATAAAATGGAAACCCTTCTTATGATTTAAAATGATCGAAAGTATAAAGTTTTCAAAAATATTGTTCATATTGTTCGTATTACTTCAGTTTTGAACATTTCCTCATACTCAATATAAACAGGAATGTTTCATAGGTAATCAAAAATAATGATTCCACTTGCAATGGGCCACAAGTGAACTTGCATCATCGCCTAAACTTTTTGTCTCATAAAATGAAGCAAGATCTCATCTCCTCCCACGACGTACGTAATCCAAGCGGATTTACCGCACCGAGGCGCCGAGGAAATTTCATTTTCACTTGTTGTCGGTTGTCTCCGGGTTGTCCGTTTGGCCAAGGTTTTCCGTTTTAGTACATACCCCGTTGCGATTTAATAGAACGTTACAATGGCAGCCTCGAGAGAGCGCGGTTGTATCTACTTTCAGTTTCAATGTGTATCTTGTTTATTGTGTCCATTTTCTCTGTTTTGCGTCGTTTAATTCGCACTTACATCCGCCCACAATCGCACGTTACTGGTTGTGTAGCTCGGAGAAATGAAGCAAACATATGATGAATCGTTACTGTAGATATGCAATGCGCAAACTTTTTCTCATCATTACCATTATATCCTCTTTACGAGGTTGCGATCAGGAATCCTACTCTAAAGTTCTAAAAAAACGTTACCGAATTATTTGTTTTCAACTAATTCATTTATTTGGGGCTCAATCGCAAATATTTAGCATATTTGTTGTTTATAAAATATTGTAACTCAATTATATCACTAAATCCTACCAGTCCTAAGCACTGTATACTGGGCCATATCAAATGTCTGGTCAAATTTCTGTTGACTTGCTTGATTTCGTTGTTGAGGCGGCGCCACCATGATCCTCTGGGTCTACCTCTGCTGCAATGTCCTGCGGGATTCCAATCTAACGCTTGTTTGCAGATATCGTTTCCACCCCTTCATAGAGTGTGGCTGACCCATCTCCACTTTCGCTCCCGAATTTCTGTCGCTTTCGGCTTTTGATGACATCGGCGATGGAGCTCCACGTAGGAGTTCCAATTGTGAGGCCACCATGCACGAATTATACATATACCGCAGGCATATATTGATGGAAAACCTGCAGCCGTTGAGCCGTTCTCCACTGATACTCACCAGGTTTCACTGGCGTACAGCAGCACAGATTTCACGTTCGAGTTGAAAGTTCGGATTTTGGTGCGTCGACTAATCGGATTATTTTTTCCATACATTTCTTAAACTTGCAAAAACAGCGCTCGCCCTCTTGATTCGTGAACCTATGTCAGCGGCCGCTATTTGGCTATCAAGTTATTCGAAGCTTTTAACATTCTTCATTGCTTGCCCAGCTACAATTTGGTCTTGTTGACGTTGATGGTAAGACAAGCCGCCGACGAGCGATGGACAAGATCATCGTGCTTGCTCTGCATATCAGAGCGTTGATGAGCTAGGAGAGCAACGTCATCAGTCAATTCGAAGTCATTTTGGTGCTCTATGGTAGTGGGCTGCCGCAGATACCCACGATTTGGTTCACGATCAATCGCACCTACAAGGATCTCGTCGATTACGATGAAGAACAGTAGCGGTGATAGGACTTGCCTCACTCCAGAAACGACCCGGATGGGATTGAACAAGACACCGTTGTGCAGTACTCTCCACGAAAATGCCCTGTACTGTGCTTCAATGAGGCCGATGATTTTCTCAGGGACATCTCCCCCTGAGGGGGCTAAGGCTAAGGCTCAGGGACATCTCCCCTGAGGGGGCTAAGGCTAAGGGGGGCTTCCCCCTTATTTTCGTGATTGAGACGGATGAAAGATTTTTCATAATCAATGAACATCAGGTAGAGAGACTCATGGAATTCATTGATTGGCTCCAGAACGATACGAAGCGTGACAATATGGTCCACACAGGATCGTCTGGAACGGAATCCTGCTTGCTACGGTCAGAGAGTTGCATCAATATTCTCCTGTATCCAGTTAAAGATAACTTTTCAAAGGACTTTGAGAACGATTCACAGCAACATGATACCCCGCCAATTATCACATACAGTCAGGTCACCCTTTTTGGGAACCTTAACTAAGACGCCTTATATCCAGTCGACCGGAAATGTCGCGGTTTCCCATTTATTGCTGAATAATTGATGAAGCAGTTGTGCTGATACTGTGCATCTCGGCTGATATGCGATCGACCCCCGGGGCTCTATTTGATTCCATGCTACGGATGGCTGTTTTTATCCCCTGTATTGATGGAGCTTCGGCGTTGACACGGATCGAACACTTGGCCAATCATGCTGAGGTGTTGATGGCGTTGGTCGATACTTGAAACAAGTGCTCGATCCCGCGTTTCAACTGGTCTGCTGGATCGGTCAGTAACTATCCAAGTGTGTCTTTAACGGGCATCGTAGCATCTTAATCTCACTAAGGCTACGCGGCACATCGCATCTACGATGCATCGTAGAGGAGGCGAATGTATTTGCAGATTTCTCGCCTTCGTCTGCTAGGAAGTCCGTCCACGATCTTTTGTCCCGTTTACATGAGCGTTTAACTTCCTTCTCGAGAGCCGAATAGCGGCTTTGGCTTCTCGTGTTTTCGCTCGCTGTACCGCGGCTTTAGCGTTTCTTCGCTCCTCTCTCTTTCTCCAGGTATCATCTGTGATCCACTGCTTTCTCCGGGTGCGTAGCTCACCCAAATTGTTCTCGCCAGTGACGATGAAGGCGTTCTAGATGGCACCAGAGATGTCTGTGCTATCACAATTAATGTATCTGTTGGAAACCTCAATAGGAAATACGTCTATTGTTCGGTTTATTTACCGCATGATGAACCATCCCCTACGGATGCTTTCAAACAAGTCATCGCATACTGTACTTCAAAAGGCCTTCTGCTAATTGTTGGCAGTGATGCTAATGCTCACCATATAATCTGGGGCAGCTCAGACATTAACTTGAGAGGCTCCAGTTTGATGGAGTACTTAAGTAGTACAGATCTTGCATTACTAAACATACGCAACCGCCCAACCTTCATGGTATCTGCTAGAGAGGAAGTGTTATACATAACGCTTTGCTCTAGTAGAATTAGTCACGAGCTGACCAATTGGCATGTGTCAGAGGAAAAATCTATATCTTTTTTGAACATTTAAATATTACTTCGCAAACATTGCGTTTCAGGAATCCCCGGTCAACAAACTGGGATCTCTTTACTGATTTGGACCTTCATCATGGAAGCTTTTGAAGAAGCATGCCTTCTACGGTCTGTGAAGATCACAAGAGGAACCCCTTGGTGGAACTCTGATCTGGCGAAACTCAAGAAACAATGTAGAAAGAGTTGGAACAGACGAAGTTCGGCTGGTTCGGAGGCGTTCAGGTAGGCTCGCAAGGCCTACCAGAAAGCTCTTCGGTCTGCTGAACGATCCGGCTGGAAAAACCTTTGTACAAATGTTTCCAGTTTCATTGAAGTCAGTCGGTTAAATAAAATCCTTGCGAAATCTAAGGATTTCCGAGTGAACGAACTTCGTTTGCCAAATGGCGATCTGTCTTCCTCTGATGAGGAAGTTCTGGAATGCTTATTCAGCACACACTTTCCTGCAAGGTTGCGACCATTCATTTGCAAAGATTTACATTCATTTGCTATTATCTCAATTCAGAAGCATGCTATCGAAAAACAATGTATGGATGAATTTAACCTTTTAGTTTTATCTGAAAGTTTGCCGAATAACATTGGGGTCGCACACGTATACCAAAGTTGTGAGTGAGCTGTGAAGGCAACATTCCACAGCGTGAATGTAATTTACATTCACCGCGTGGAGAGTTGTCTTCACAGCTCGCTCACGACTTTGGTATACGTTTGCGACCCCAGTGTTATTCGGCAAACTTTCAGATAAAATTGCGAGGTTAAATTCATCCATACATTATTTTTCGATAGCATGCTTCTAAACTGAGATAATAGCAAATGAATGTGAATCTTCGCAAATGAATGGTCGCAACCTTGCTTTCCTGGATGTGTGGATATTACATCTTCGGATGAACCTGATGTCTTCTCTTGTAGTTACGATTCCCTGGCTTCGGCTCAGAGTATTGTAACTATAGAATCGATTGAGTGGGCACTTAAGGTGGATATAGAACGAAGCCACACCTTGAATTTTCAAAAGCACAAATCTGAAGAATCAAATATCGCCAAGCGCTGAAAAGTTAATCGATTGATCAGCCGCTGTTGGTGACCAATCGATCAATTTTTCAGTGCAATCCGTCATTTGGTTCTTCAGATTTGTGCTCTTGTAAATTTGAGGTATGGCTTCGTCATATCTTCACCTTAAGGTCACCAGAACTTCCTCATCAGAGGAAGACAGATCGCCATTTGGCAAACGAAGTTCGTTCACTCGGAAATCCTTAGATTTCGCAAGGATTTTATTTAACCGACTGACTTCAATGAAACTGGAAACATTTGTACAAAGGTTTTTCCAGCCGGATCGTTCAGCAGACCGAAGAGCTTTCTGGTAGGCCTTGCGAGCCTACCTGAACGCCTCCGAACCAGCCGAACTTCGTCTGTTCCAACTCTTTCTACATTGTTTCTTGAGTTTCGCCAGATCAGAGTTCCACCAAGGGGTTCCTCTTGTGATCTTCACAGACCGTAGAAGGCATGCTTCTTCAAAAGCTTTGCTCCGTTCAAATCTCCTGGGGCAGATGGGATTTATCCTATCTTGCTTCAGAAGGGATTTGATCAATTCAAATATGTTTTGAAAAAAAAATACTTGTTTGCAGTTTTGCTACAGGGTATATTCCCAAATCCTACCGGGATATTACTGTGAAGTTTACTCCGAAAGTGGGTCGTGCGTCGTATGAGCAGAGTTTCGGACCTATCAGTTTGACCTCTTTTCTTCTGAAATGCTCAGAACACATTGTGGACCATCACATCTGTGGTGTTCACCTGGCCAATGTGCCTCTTTATGTGAACCAACATGCCTACCAATCTGGAAAGTCCACTGTGACTCTTTACTCAAGGTTGTTTACGATATCGAGAAAGCATACGCTCAAAAGCAATCTTGTTTGGGTGTTTTCTTACATATCGAGGGTGCTTTTGACAATGTGCCTTAAGATGCCATATTGGAAGCTGCACGGAGTCATGGTATATCTCCAATGATTTCCAATTGGATTCATCAAATGCTCAAAAACCGATATCTCTTCTCGACATTGCGTCAAGCAGGGATTTGGAAATTGAGTGTTTGTGGATGACCCCAAGGGGGAGTCACCGCTTTTATGGAATCTCGTAGCAGATATGCTATTGAGGCAACTCAATAATAGCGGTTTTCCTACTTATGGTTTTGCCGACGACTACCTAGCATTGTTAGTTGGTATGTGTATCACCACCCTTTTCGACCTGATCCAAAGCGCCCTTCAGGTAGTTGAGGGTTGGTGTCGCCAATACGGCCTTTCGGTAAATCCGAGTAAAACATCTATTGTTCTTTTTACGGAAAGGCGAAACCGAAATGGTGTTCAACCTTTGCGTCTCTTTAATTCTGAAATCGATGTGACTGAACAGGTAAAGTACGTTGGAGTCATTCTTGATTCCAAGCTTTCCTGGGCACCTCACATTGAGATCAGAATCAAGAAAGCTTGTATGGCCTTCGGGCAATGCCGGCGAACCTTTGGTACAACTTGGGGGTTAAAACCCAAGTATATCAAATGGATCTACACAACTGTTGTTCGTCCAATATTGACCTATGGATGTCTTGTGTGGTGGCAAAAGAGCGAAGTGAGAACGGAGGATGTGCTTAATGGCGATGCCTGGAACGTTCTCTTCAACTCCTACGGCAGCGCTCGAAGTTCTCTTTGACGTTGCCCCACTACACATTCATCTCAAACAAGAAGCACTTTCTTGCACTTACCGCCTATGGGTACTCGGTCTACTAGAGGAAACTCCTGTGAACCGCACATCAACACACACCTCGTTGTTTCCACTTTTGGAGAATTGGGACAAAATTTTCCTTGCTCCAAGTGATCTTACAATTGCTTGTAATTTTCCATATACATAGGACATTTTCCACGAAATCCCCTTCCCGGGATTCTGGTTATCTGGAAGGAATTATTTCAGACGGCATCGTATGTTACACTGATGGCTCCCTTCTCGAAGGTCGAGCAGGTGCTGGTGTTTATTATCGTGAACTAAGGCTGTATCTGTCTTACTCACTGCACCGTTTTTCAGGCCAAAATCTTTGCTTTTATGTGCGGAGTGCAATCAGCACTTCAGCAGCACGTAATGGGCAAAGTAATATACTTCTGTTCAGATAGCCAGGCTGCTATTAAAGCGCTTGCTTCGGCCAACTCCAGGTCGAAGATAGTTATCGCTTGTCGAACTCAAATCGAGGAGCTGAATTCAACAAACGCTGTTCACCTTGTATGGGTACCTGGCCATTCTTCCATCGCTGGAAATGAATTGGCTGATGAGTTAGCTCGCACTGGAGCATCACATGACCTCATTGGCCCTGAGCCAGCTATTCCGATATCGAAGTGTTGGGTAAAGCTTCAGATTCACACCTGGGCTGCTACTCAACACAGACAATACTGGAATAGTTTGGAGTCATGTCGTCAAACCAAATTGTATTGTACTGAGCTATCTCCAAGGGTGGCGAAGTATCTTACAAATCTGTCAAAGCAGAATTGCAGCATTCTGGTCAAAGCATTGACTGGCCACTGCCGACTCAGCTATCACATGGCGAATATTCAGTAAGCTGATTCATTTGCCTGTGATAGCTGTGAATCCGATTATGGAACTTCGTATCATTTGATATGTAACCGTCCAGTTTTTGCACAACTGCGTTTCCGAGTACTCGGAAAACACTTATTAAGTGAAAATGACTTCAGAAATCTGAATCTTCAGGACGTTCTGTTGTTCTTGACCCGCTGTGGTAAAGAGCTATAGGCTCTCTTTACGCTTTATGCGTTATAACGGTGCCCTTCCCAAGTAACAATTATTACAAGTTTTATTTTTGTGTTAAATGTGCTATTTTAACTTGTAATTATTTCACTAGAATTAATGCACATTTATAGGGCTCTGGCAGAATGAAGGCTCGCAATCCTATTTCGATTGCCAACATTCAGGCCATTTCGGGCCGGGATAAAGTACTAGAGATGTAAACCTTTCCCTGGCACAGACTTCAAGTTATAGAACTCTAGTGATAAAACCCAAATTGGGATGCCCCTTTAGGATTAGAAATTCCTAGACAAAACTCAAGCTATGATAGCGACTACTGCTGCGAACGAAAGGCGACCTGCCAGACAAAATACGATTACAGGATTGATTGATGGACCAACAACATTAATGAAACCTCGTCATCCTGTCATCGGAAATTGTTATCCAATAGGGTAACAGGGCAAAATTCATGTTCTGTGTTGTGTTTGTCCATTTTTGATGTCCTAATTTATTACGCATTTGTAAGGTTCCACTATAATATGTTATATTTTAATGTGCATTTGTAGTGCTTCATTATTTTTTCGTAATAATGGCGCCCAACGTCGGCACGGGTTTTGTAGGTGTCCATGTTATGGCGCCCAACCGCAAAACCCACGCGGGCATTGTAAATAGTGTACATATAGCAATAGTATTAGGTTAGGCTTGTGTTTAGATGTAGAAGATTTTTCGTCGCGATCGTGACGGAGTATGGAAATGGAAAGATTTGCTTGTTCTGCACAACTACGTTGTGAAGCAAGTTTCCATTTCTTTTCTGTTGAGTATATTTAGTTAATCCAAGATCGATAATCCAATGATGGAATTTTTCTGATCGATTTGGAATTTTTTGTTTTAGTTTGTACTAGTGCCGCCAAGATCGAAAATCCAATTATGGAATGTTCTGTTCGATTTGGAATTGAAGCCTACGTACAGTTTTGTTTTGTTCCTGGTGTATTGCAGTAGGTCTAGCCGAACCAACTTCAAGGTCTTCTACCAGGACAGAAGAGTCTCTGTTGAAGTTGGATGTAAATTATGTGTTAAGGGTACCTTTCATATAAGTTTTTATATAATTTGAGTACGTACGAAATTTTTGTGGATGGTTTCATCCACAAAAATTTCTTTTCCGTTGGGTGTGGTTGTATTACAAGTTTTATTTTTGTGTTAAATGTGCTATTTTAACTTGTAATTATTCCACTAGAATTAATGCACATTTATAGGGCTCTGGCAGAATGAAGGCTCGCAATCCTATTTCGATTGCCAACATTCAGGCCATTTCGGGCCGGGATAAAGTACTAGAGATGTAAACCTTTCCCTGGCACAGACTTCAAGTTATAGAACTCTAGTGATAAAACCCAAATTGGGATGCCCCTTTAGGATTAGAAATTCCTAGACAAAACTCAAGCTATGATAGCGACTACTGCTGCGAACGAAAGGCGACCTGCCAGACAAAATACGATTACAGGATTGATTGATGGACCAACAACATTAATGAAACCTCGTCATCCTGTCATCGGAAATTGTTATCCAATAGGGTAACAGGGCAAAATTCATGTTCTGTGTTGTGTTTGTCCATTTTTGATGTCCTAATTTATTACGCATTTGTAAGGTTCCACTATAATATGTTATATTTTAATGTGCATTTGTAGTGCTTCATTATTTTTTCGTAATACAATTTCATTGCTGATTTGTTTTGTTTGATTTTTATTGTGGCTTTATAACAGCAATAATTAAAACTCGCAGTTTTATGACTGCTTTTATGAAAACCATTGATAAAATGTTTTATAGTATATTTGAAGATATCCATAAAGACAGATTTTAAGAGTAAACAAAACTTTCCGATTTGTAAACCTTCTGGCAATCATTATTACCACAATAAAACTGTTAAAACTCTCAACAGATGGCAATCTGTTCGATTAGTAACGACATCTGTTGGTGGAAAAGCAGAACTACGACATTTCTTGGTTTATTGCGGTCATCATAAAAGTAAACTTGCTTTCGTTTTATTTTCGCTGATTTTGGTTGTCGCCATATTGAAGAATTAGCTAACGTGAATGGAAAATAGTTAATTTTGCTCAAATTAGCAATGAATTGATAGTTTGCCACCATCTCATCTCCATAACATGCTCACATAAATAAACTCTCACTGCTGAGTTTTCTTGTGATGCGAGATAGTTTTACCAAATAAACAAATTGATTTATTTCATTCCAAGATGATAATATTCACTATTTTTTAAGCGCATTAATTTTAAATTGAATGCGCATAAGCCTACCAACACAATAAAAACTAAAATATTACTTTGAAATGACCGCTTCTACTTACGAATGATGTTTCGTCCTGAACTTTGCGTGTCATCGAAGAAGCTCTCTGCATCTTGAGCTGTCATAGTTTTTGTTGAAAAAAAAACAACAATAATCGAGAATGGGAAATTTTTCTACTAGGTTTAAAAACGGTTTTATTGCTACTCTTAATGCGGTTTGCAAAACCTTTCCGAGAGTGGTCCAGTTAGCCGGAAGAGGTAATCAAGAGGTTTTGATGTATAAATCAGTTTTATTGCAAGTTTTATAAAATTGGTCATGAAAATCTCTTATAGAGCCGAACAAAACTTAAAATGTTACTTGGGTTCTCAGGGCGCTGTTTGAACCCATTGTGGAACGCTTTTGCGTGTATGACGATCCTATTCCTCTACCTGTCCTTTCCCCTGACCTATCCTTTTTCCTTCCCATCTCCGTCAGGTAAATGATGAATAGGCTCGTGTTTATGGCGATGGTACAAATTTCCCAAATGGAGGAGAACGTGCCTCTGAAGCCGACCTACTGATACCTGAACGTCCTCACTGGGACAAATCCTGCTTCTCAGCTTAGTGATTCACAGTTATTAGCTAAGAGCTTTATTCGCTAATAACCAGAAAGCACCGATGCTGACAATGACGCAAGAAAAAAAGCTTTCTAAAAGTGATCCCAATTTATAGTATTTGAATGTTTAGCCAATGGGTGGCTTCCAAAGATTTATAAAATTATTAGTTCACATAACTTTGCAAAAGACGATGCCTAAGGGTACCAACCTTTTCATAAACATCCTTTGTTTACCTGGCGACATCACACTAAATTAAACACCCCGTCCGTAGAATTAGCTAACGACAGTCACTTTCGCTAATTCCGTCCGTCGCACCGTCTAATTTCAATCCATTTCCAATGGTCCCCCACAACAACGGGCGCAAACCGGGGAGGTCATAGACTCGCAGCTGCAGTCGCCAGTTGCTGCGCCAAAACAATATCGTAATAATATCACACTTTCCATCATCATTATGACAATCAAGCGCAGTATTATTATGGCGCCATCACAGAGCGTTCGATATGAATTTCCTTTCGTTTTCATTTGACGCGGATCCGGACCACCATCAGTATCGGTACAGATTGGTGGAATTGGTGGTGGCTGGCGGCATTGGACGGACGGACGGACGGACGCGGGAAACGATTTGGTGACGGTTTTGTCGTCTGGTTAGTGCCAAATCCCATGGATTATCTGCGGGACGGGGAACCCTCGCGCTTTTCGATGAGATAGGTAGCTTTCGTCGGGGATCAGAGATGTAACTAGGATGGAGCTGTATTCACATTTTGTAGTAGCTCGAAAAATCAGTCAAGCGCTGTAATCAGTAATGAGCTGTATTTTTGCATTTAAATCGTGTTTATACCAAAAATGATTGAAATTGAGTTGCACCTTATTAGTGAACAGGCGCTCGGGACACACTTCCTTAAACAAACTGAAGTCATAAGGACAAAAGTGCCCAGGTTGCACTGAGGACCAGAGAAAAGTTGAAAGATGTTTGATATTTCTTCCTACTGTCGATTCAACATTTTGGGGCTCAGCGATAGATATTTGGTTTTATTCTTCATTCCCTTTTGTCCACTAGGGCACTGCGTGAGCGATTCCAATTAGAAGCTGTACTTACAATTTGTACAGCGCCTAAAAGTATTCTATTCTAATTCTACTACATCCAACTGGTGGCCGTTGCGCTGCTTTCACTTTCTACTTTATCATGGTAGAATGATGAGCACGAGGAAGCTAATGTGTGGCTGTTGGTTGTTCCTGTTTCCAGTCCGATTGGGGGTCCATTATGAGTTGCCGTTCGCCGATGTCCTTGTATCAGGGTCCGTTTGAGCTCAGAAGGTGTCAGCTGCTCTCAGAGCAACTGACGAAAGTGCCGGGGCTGGGATCGAACCCATGACCATCTGCTTATGAAGCAAACGTGTAGCCACTACGCCACGGGCCCCGACCAGCGATAGATATGTTCTAATTAAAACGGCAGCCCCTTAAAACCCTCGTACGTACGCCGACGGTCGAGCTGCGAACAGTTATACAATATTGAAATTTTCGTCTGCATGCTGATGAGCTGGATTAGTGAATGGCAGTTAGCAACACCCATAATTATGGTAGACGTTCAACGACAGAGGCGTTAGCAAATTATTGGTCCATGGTTTGATTACACCAAACGTCAACGTCCATTTCCTGATAATTTGAAAATAGATTGAAATCTATGGTCGTTGCTATTTCGCTATCACCAATGTTGTAATTATCACCGCCACAACGCATGCAGCAACGCACCGAAACCAGACCCCAGCACGAACGCGCTCCTCCATTTATCAGTTTGAGGATGATGATCCACGGCGCGCCGCGGCGTGGCGATGACGATATTACCGCTATAATGTGTACCACTGGCCCATATATGGCTCCGTGCTCATCGCTTCTTCGCAAACCGCGAACGAGCAATCACAGGGGCGCGCGCGCTCACGCTCGCACCCAAACCATGGGGACTGGTTTCACTACCTGCGCTGGGAGACATACGGAACCAGACGTCACGCAGCGAAGTGATAATGCCATTTGTGGGCACCAGGTTCGACGTTTAGGGCACTTTTTAGGACAGAGATGGTCGAGTGGGCCACGATTGATAAGTAAGGCTCGAGATTGCAGCTGGTGGTTCTTCAGAAGTTTCAGAATCGTGGAATTCAAGAGCCACAAGCATACATACAAACAATTTTGTGTACAACACCACATTTAATACAATACATAATTAACAATAGTAACGCCACAATACTCGGTATACCCATCGTTCTCTCTATGCTCAACGTCTTCTTGTGCCAGCCGGATCAGTACCAAACACCAGCTTTGCATGGTTGTTATCCGGTATTCTTGCAACATGCCTTGCCCACCGTATCCTGCCGGCTTTGGCTACCTTCTGGATGCTGGGTTCGTCGTAATTGAAGCGAGCTCGTGGTGCATCCTTCTCCGTCACACACCGTTCTCCTGCACACCGCTGAAGATCGTCCTTAGCACGCGTCGCTCGAAAACTCCGAGGTCCTCCTCGAACATGGTCCATGTCTCGTGGAGGACCACCGGTCTTATTAGCGTTTTGTATATGGTGCATTTGGTGCGAGGGTAAATCTTTTTAGACCACAGCTTCTTCTGGAGCCCGTAGTAGCCCGAAATCCGGTGATGATGCGCTTTCGAATTTTACAGCTCACGTTGTTCACAGCCGTCAGTAAGAATCCGAGGAAGACGAAGTCCTCCACCATTGCGAAAGTAACATTACTACCCTGACGGATCCGGTCGTCTTCGGTTCCGCCTACCAGCATGTACTTTGTTTTTGGGGCATTCACCACCAGTCCGACTTTTGCTGCTTCGCGTTTCAAGCGGGTGTACAGCTCTGCTACCGTTTCAAATGTTCTGGCGATAATGTCCATGTCATCCGCAATGCACACAAATTGACGATGTTGAAGAGTGAGCATGAGAGTCTGTCACCTTGTCGCAGTCCCCGTCGAGATTTGAATGATCTGGATAGTTCACCCGAAACCCGTACGCAGTTTTGCATACCGTGCATCGTTGCTTCAATCAGTCTAGTACCAGGAAAGCCGATTTCGTCCTTAATTTACATTAACTCAGCGCGGTCAATACTATCATATGCCGCTTTGAAGTAGGTGATCAGGTGATGCGTTGGGGCCTGGTATTCACGGCATTTCTGGAAGATATGCCGTACGGTAAAGATCTGGTCCGTTGTCGACCGGCCGTCGGTGAAGCCGGCTTGATAACTTCCCACGAACTCATTCGTTTTAGGTGACAGACGACGGAAGATGATCCGGGATAGCACTTTGTAGGCAGCATTCAAAGTAGTAGCCCTGAAGTTCTCGCATTCCAAATGGTCACCTTTCTTGTGAATGAGGCAGATTACCCCTTCTTTCCACTCCTCCGGTAGCTGTTCGGTTTCCCAGATCCTGACTATCAGCCGATGCAGACAGGTGGCCAACTTTTCTGGGCCCATCTTGATGAGTTCGGCTGCGATACCATCCTTACCAGCTGCTTTGTTGGTTTTGAGCTGATGAATGGCATCCTTAACTTCCCTCAGCGTGGGAGTTGGTTCATTTCTGTCCTCCGCTGCACTGGCGTCGTCGTTTCCTCCGTTGCCGTGGGCTCCCGTGCCTACGTTCTTCACGCCGTTCAGGTGCTGATCGAAGTGCTGCTTCCACCTTTCGATCACCTCACGTCCGTCCGTCAACAGGCCTCCGTCTTTATCCCTGCATATTTCGGCTCGCGGCACGAAGCCGTTGCGGGATGCGTTGAGCTTCTGATAGAACTTCCATGTTTCTTGGGAACGGCACAGCAGCTCCACTTCTTCCAGGCGGCGCTTTTTCTCCCGAAAGGGGTGGGTTTGCTGCTTCCGCTTTTGTTTGTAACGTTCCACGTTCTGTCAAGTCCCTTGCTGCAGCATTACCGCCCTCGCATTACGTCCCTTGCTGCAGCATTATTGCCCGCTCTGCGTTCTTCTTCTCCAAAACCGTTCTGCACTCTTCGTCGAACTATTCGTTCCGTCGGTTCCGTTCCACGTACCCAATGGTGCTCTCGGCTACGTCGTTGATGGCTGCTTTCACTGTACTCCAGCAGTCCTCTAGAGGGGCCTCATCGAGCTCGCCCTTGTCTGGTAACGCGGCTTCGAGATTTTACGCGTATGCTGAGGCGACATCCGATTGCTTCAGTCGCTCTAGGTTGTACTGTGGCGGTCGCCGGTACCGTACATTGTTGATGACGGAGAGTTTTGGGCGCAGTTTGACCATCATCAGATAGTGGTCGGAGTTGATGTTGGCGCCACGATAGGTCCTGACGTCGATAATGTCGGAGAAGTGCCGTCCGTCAATCAGAACGTGGTCGATTTGAGCTTCCGTCTGCTGTGGTGATCACCAGGTGTAACGATAAGGGAGGCTGTGTTGGAAAAAGGTGCTACGTATGGCCATATTTTTGGAGGCGGCGAAATCAATGAGTCGTAGGCCGTTTTCGTTCGTCTGCTGGTGGGCGCTGAACTTACCAATCGTCGGTCTGAATTCCTTCTCCTGGCCTACCTGAGCGTTCAAATCACCTATGATGATCTTGACGTCGTGGCTTGGGCAGCGATCGTACTCGCGTTCGAGCTGCGCGTAAAATGCGTCCTTGTCATCATCAGTACTTCCGGAGTGTGGGCTGTGCACGTTTATTATGCTGAAGTTGAAGAATCGGCCCTTGATCCTCAACCTGCACATTCTTTCTTCGATCGGCCACCAACCGATCACGCGCCTCTGCATATCACCCATCACGATGAAAACTGTTCCCAGCTCGCGTGTGTTGCCGCAGCTCTGGTAGATGGTATGATTACCTCTAAACGTTCGCACCATGGATCCTGTCCCGCGGAACCCGCGGTCCTTCAGTAGATCGGTGAGTATGCGGGTGCTCCCAATGAAGTTGAGAGATCGGCAGTTCCACGTACCGAGTTTTCAATCGCAAGTCCTTTTTGTTCGCTGGGGTCGTTGCCGTTGGTCTCGGTTCGTATTATTCTGTTGCTGATTTTCCGTTACAATGGTTTTTTACGGCTGGCTCGTAGGGCCTGACACCAACCCCCTACTTTCCGGAGGACCATAGTGCACAGTTGAGCTTAGAGTCCTTCCCTGGCACTCGGACGTAGATTAGTCGCCCCTAACATGGAGATTAGACGCTGTTGTGAGCCGCTCCTCCTGGAGAACAGACCCTCAGGTTTGCCGAAGCAAAGCATCCCCTACCTTGTCAGCCTATTACCAAAGTTCCCACCGGGGTTGGTTACCCGATCTTCCCTTAGGTTGCTCATAGTTTCCAGCCGGTACCACGTGGAGGTAGGGATAGGAGTTGCTGGGCGGAGGCTAGTGGATCACAATGGGATCAGAATTGCTCAGCATACCCAGTCTTTACCGTGTCCCGAAAAAGCACCTGCAATTGCAAATTAAGTGCAAAAATTTGTCGAATTGTTCTTTTCAAGGAGCAGTATCTTCAGCAATGAGCAGATGCATTACAATGATCAGTGGTTTCAAACCCATTGTCACGGGCCACACGAAATTCTCAAGGATCAACAATTTGAGGATGATTTTTTTCGATTCTGCGCCTCACAGAGCACTTTGCTAGCTGCATGGCGCTGCTTCAGAAGAAGTCAGCAAATCTTCCAGGAATTCCATTTAGGAATTTATTCAGGTATTCTTCCAGAAGTTCCGCCAGGAGATTTAACTGAAGTTTATTCAAGGATTTCTCTAGAAGTTCCTTCTGAGATTCCTCCTTAATTTTCTTTTCGGATTCCTCCAGGAATGTCATCAGGGATTCCCCTAGCAGTTTTCTCAGGGATTCACCCAAGAGTTATTCCAACAATCCCTAAAAATATTTAGCTGGAATTCTTTGAGGAATTTCTTTTGAATTCCGGAAATTCTTGTGAGATTTCATCAGGAATTCTTCAATGATTCCTGCAGGAATTTCATTAGGAACTTTTCCATGAATTGTTTGTGGGATTTTTGCCGAAATTCCTTGAGGAATTTGTTCATAAACTCCATCATGGATTCCTCCAGAAACTCTTTTCACGATTTTTCCCAAATTTCTTCGCGGATTCCTTTCACATTTTCTAATTGGGAAATTTCTCTTGGAATTGCTGGAAAAATTTCTTCAAAAGCTCCTTCATGGATTTATTCAAGGATTTCTCTAGATACTCTATGTAGGGTTTTCGTGGAATTTCTTGTGTGATTTCTATAAAAATTGCTTTAGGGATTTCCCCAGAAACACCTTCAGTGATTTCTCCATGGACAAATTTGATTGTCCTAGGATTTTTCCTGGAATTTCTTGAGGAATTTTTCCTTAGGAACTTCTTGAAGGATTTTCCAGGAATTCTTAGAAGTATTTCGCCTGGAATTCCTTGAGAGTTTTTGTTCCAAAATTGCTTGTGGGATTCTTCCAGGACAGAACCGAGCACAGAAAAGGCGACAAGGGAGGGGTTTTTTATTCCTAATTTTGGCAAAGGGCGGAAAAGTGTACGGACCATCGTCAATGGGAGGGGTTTAACCCCCAAAACTCCTTCCTTGTGCACGGCTTTGTTCCAGGAACTCCTTCAGGGATTTATCCATGAGTTTATTTAAGGATTTATCCATGAAGTGCAGCAGGAATTTCTTCTTGAAATCCTTCCGGGATTTTTCCTGGAATTCTTTGACAAGGATGTTGGGGTCAATATGACCCACACAGGCACGCTCAACGTGCATTACGTCATCTTAGGAGGGTTAAGATATTTCTCATAAAATTGCTGGAGAAATTTTTCCTGCTTCAGTGATTTCTCCAGGAACTCCTTAATGAATTTCTCCCGGATCTCTTTGAAAAAAATTCTTGGGTGATTTCGCTCCTGGAATTTCAATAGAGATTTCGCCTGAAATTGCTGGAAAGACTTCTCCTAAAGTTCCTTCAAAGAAACCTCCAAGAACTCTTATAGGGATTTTTCCTAGAATTCTTTCAGGGATTTCTTTAGAAACTTCTCCAGAGATTTGCCTAGGAATTTCTTCAAAGGCACTTCAAGGACTTTTTCATGAATTAGTCAAGAAACTTCTTCAGGGATTCATCCAAGATTTTTATAATGGTCCCTTTATGATTTTTTCCATAGATTATCAGGGGTTCCTACAGAATTCTATCAATGATTCTAAGAATTTCAATACCCTCCAGCAATTCCTTCAGGGATTCCTCCAACTGTGTTGGGAATTGTTTGAGGAATTTCTCTTAGTGTTCCTGAAGGATTTTTTTTTTTCAGGAATATATTGGGAGATTTCTCAAGGAACTCCTTCAAGGATTTCTCCTAGAATTTTTTTTGAGGATTTTCTTAGAATTACTTCATTACTCCTTCAGAGATAACTCCAGAAACTTCTTCAGTGTTTTCTGTCGGAACTCTTTCTAGAATTTTACAAAAAATACTCAAGCAATTTCGGCACGGATTTTTCCTAGAGTTCCTTGACGGACTTCTCCTGGAATTGTTGGAGATTTTTTTCCAGGAATTGCTTCAGGGACTTCCCCAGGAACTCCATTGTGATTTTTTTTTTCTGGAATTTCTTGAGAGACTCCTCTTGGAGATCCTTCAGGGATTAACTCAGGAACTCATGGAAGCCTTTAGGGGTTCCTCATGAAGTTCATCCGAATCGCTGGATAAACTTACTTTTGTGATTTCTCTAGGTGCTTCATTGGGGATTCCTACAGAAGGTCCTTGAGTTTCTTCAAAGATTGTCCCAGAAGTTCCTCGAAAAGCATTTTTAGGGATTCAAGGATTCCACCTCGAGTACAGTCAGTGATTCCTCTAGGAGACCCTTCAGGAACTCCTCTAGAAATTACTTCAGGAACTCTTTCAGCTTCTTCGGGGTTTACTTTGAGATTTACTTCGCGATTTCAATGGGTGAACCCAGCTTTCCTGTAGCGTTCAGTCTTTTAACGATCCATCTTCTTTGCATTGCATAGAAACAAACTCCGACGCATATGGAAATGTCTTTCGAATTTTCTGCTCAATGTTGTGGATTTAGTACTAAATTGGTGTCGGAAGTAATTTCATTGACTTCCGCTGCCTTTCCTATGCGCAAAATATAACGTTGGAAGTAGTGCGCTGTATAGTAAATCTGATGTTCTATTCAGTGAACTACTTTCGACGTTATTGAAGTGTAGTGAATACGAGGCGAATAGTAAATGTGTGAAATCGAATCGCCTATACGTATTTTACGTGTGTATTGATGACAGATGCTGGAATGAGGTGTCGAAAACTCGTGAAAATCTCTTACGTAATACATAAATGGGCAATTCTTGGGCATAGAATATCTCCGTGCCTGCCGCACGATATACACATACTGAATGGTCATTTGCAGAAGACGCTGTCAGTGAATAATAGCGAAAGTGCTCAGCTCATACAATGATTTCAACACCCATATTCATTGAATGCCGCTTTCCATGCCAAGCGTGAATATTTGATTGTGTATCTCATTGCAATACAAATTAAGTAAAATCAATTTAGTTTTAGAAATTGTATGGTGTGAATATAGTTTAGTGTTATTCCCCTTGCGTGTCACTGCCCTCAAGCATCAGTGATCACGTTGTCAGTGTGAAGCTGTCTCATTGAGGAGAGGAGCTTCGGCTGAGCAAGTCAAAGCCAAAGTAGTTCTACCGCAGTGGTAAGATTGCGGGAACGGAATTTTCACAGAAATCATAATCCAATACTCAATTGTTATGCACTCCATGTCTTTTCGTAGCCAGCTCTTAGTTTTACGAAACACAATTCGTAAGCAGAAACGGATTCATTGAAATATGCTTTTTTGAACATTTCATGATCTAATCTAATCTGCTAATTCCCTGTTTTACGGTATCTCAGAAAGTTTTTTTTTCTAATACCAGAAAACTTCCTGGAGAATGTTTGGCTCGCAAATAGCCTCATTACGGTTCGCGCCAGTCGTCTGCCTGTGTGATACATTTGCAGCAGACGAAAGGTTATTAAACCAAATCGGATCGATTATCACGTTCATCAACAGAGCAAAGCAACCACCACCTCCTGCCAAACGTGTGTCTCATCAGCTCGTAATGTGTCAATTCTCGCACATAATCGCAGATCATCTTGAACGACAGTTATTTTCTCACGCATGTGTGTCTACTGCGGCGCCCTCCTCACCAACTGGGCCACATCACAATTAACGACCTATGGAAACAATGACCCCTCGCATCCATCTCCCCACGTGGGGCTCCTTGGTGACATTAGGTATTGTGTGCAAAATGGATCCGATTTTCAATCAAACATTCAGCGATCGCTCGAGGGTACTCCGATTCGCATTGCATGTGGTCTTTAAATGGGCAACTAACGACGACTGGAACCACAACGCAGCGCTACTGATGACGATGTGGTGCGGGAAAGCGTGCCCCATTTAATCAGGCGAATCTTATTACGACTGCCAGCAACCAGCGTACGCGATTGGGCAGTGGGCACTGATGGTTTTCTTTCGGTGGGTTGGTGGATTGAGTAGCTTTGTGTTGGATGTGCACTCGTGATGTGGGATGGATGCGATATTTATGTGATTGAGAGAGATGAGATATCGGTTATCTCGGGTCACGTTTCTTGGGTCTAAATTGATTACTGATTAAAGCAAACATCGATTAATTTGGATCGAATGGATTTAGATTGGATTTGAATTAGATTTCGATTGAATCTGGATTGGCAGTAGACTTTATTCCCTGCGGTCCTAGATAGCCCAAGCAAACACAGCATTGAACTCATTATTTGACAAAACATGTATGCGTCTATGTGAGTATGCAACTTACTTATAAAACAGTGAAGGATTACTAGTTACGTGTGCAGATTCCACAAGTTTATTGCAGCTCTGGAAGACTCTTAGGGCCTGTCCATAAACTACGTAGACTCTAAAGGGGGAAGGCAGGGGGGTTCTCGGGCAAAGTCTACGCTCCATACAAATTTTGTAATTTTTGTAAGGACAAAAATCTACGGAGAGGGAGGGGGTCGAGATGGCCAAAATGAGTACGTAGTTTATGGACGGCGCCATAAATACGCCATAGTACATAATTCTAAAATTTCTAAGCGGTTTCCCGTGTACTGAAGCATGCTTCAAACGTCACTTAAATTTTCTCGCCACCCCTTTTCCGTATACACCCCCTAACCACGACATTAGTTCCCAGATCTGCTCAGAATACAATAAAATTTCATTAAGGACAAGATATTTGGAGTACACAGCTCAATTTTTTTCGAACACACATCTAGTATCTGGCTGAAAATGTTGCTTGATGCTTGCTTCTGCACAGTAAACATTGAATTACATTTTCAGCCAGATCCGTTTGACGGTTCTTCAGATTTTTTTTGAGATATTTGGAGCTTTTTCTTCTTCTTCTTTATGGCTCGACGTCCGCACTGGGACTTGGCTTGCCTCGCTTCAACTTAGTGTTCTTTGAGCACTTCCACAGTTATTAATTGAAGGGCTTTCTTTGTCTGCCATTGCATGAATTTGTATATTGTGAGGCAAGCACAATGATACACTATGCACAGGAAGTCGAGAAAAGTTTCCTGACTGGAAAAGGAATCGAACCCGCCGTTTCCGGATTGGCGATCCATAGCCTTAACCACTAGGCTTACTGGAGACCCCTAGATAATTGGAGCTATGTACTCCAAATTACCAAATACCTTGTCCTTAAGGTAATCTTACTTTGATGTTAGTTTATAATAGAATTTAATAACATTGATTCTCAGATAGTAACTGTGGAAGTGATGAAAAAACATTAAGCTGCAAAGCTTAGCATTGTACCACTTGGGTCGTTGCTCCAATAAGTAGACTAAGAGGATCACATGTGTTAAGAAAGCTTAGAAGAAAGTAGTACTGTACGCACAGTACTTAGGACTGATTTCCATTTCAATAGGCCGTTTGGCGCTAACTTTTCGTTAGCTGTAATTTTTTTTTTTTTGACTGCTGTTATCCTGACTGTGAGAAAGATACCCGAGACATCCAAGCACCATGCGTACTCTTTTTGGCTCTGTTTCAAAACCCATTCACAAGAAAGTGAAACTTCGTTTAACATCCCATCGGTGAACCGAAAAAAAATAGCATTTCTAATTTATGTCCAACCATCCAACTAACCAACCAACTTCACTTTCAGCAGACCCTTGAAACACAAACAACCATCGATATGACACTTGACTCAACCAGCAACAATAACTTTCACGGGACCATCTTCGGCGGCGGCGCGTAAGTGCGCTCATATAGGTACCCAATGCGCTGCTGGCTGGGGCCTTTGAAAACCGCGCTCTTTTACGATCTCTCAGCCAGGACTGCCGGCTGTGTGATTCACGTGTGCCAGTGCCAGGCCGTTTATCGTCGTTGTTGTGGATTGGCAAAGAATGTCAAAAATTCCGGCTCCCGCACTTCCCTAGACGACGCTAGGCTGCCGGACGGACGCCTCCACTCGGATGTTCACTTTCAATTAAACGCATGTCGCACGCCGATGGTTGTTGCGGTTGCTGTTTGTTCAAGTTCATTTCACCGAATATTTGCATTTTAAGACGTTGGAAACTTATCGTAAACGACGACGCCGCAGCACTAAGGGTTATTTGGATAACTTAATGGGTCAAAATAAAATGTATAAAATTCATACTAATAATAACACTAGTTTCTCAAGTAACACACATGTTATATTAAAGTTACGACAGCGCAAGTTTTGGTTGTATAGAAGTTTATTTTACGTTATTTCAACACAATGTTAGAATTACGTAAAATAAACTTCTATACAACCAAAACTTGCGCTGTCGTAACTCTATTATAACATGTGTGTTGCTTGGGTTTACAGCATTCTTGAACTCGGTAAGCTGATGATCATTTTTGGTGTAGAATCATGCCTTGAATTTTAAAACGCGGAAGAAAAAAAATGCAGGAGAGCGGATTTTTTTTTCGATTTTCCATACAAGGTTGATGATTTGAAATCGATTTTTGTTCTATTTTAGAGCCAAGTCGCTCAAATCTCTCATCTCTTTTTCCGTAATCAATGCTCCGATTGAGCTATTTTTGTTTACTGTAACTTGCCTACATATGATATGTCATATAAACGTTGAGAAAGAATTTTTAAATAGTTTTTTTTATTAAAAAAAAACTCACCAATATCTTGAATCTCATCAATCTGACGCAAAACCTGCATTGAGATGATCGAATGGTATTATATTCATCTCTTTTTTATGGAAAATGATTTAAAATTTGTTGAACAAAATGCAAGATATTTGAATTTCAGTAAATGCCATATTTTAAAAAGTTGTAAAACTCGATATTGAGCTAAAACTCAAAAACTGTTCTTGTGCCGACTTTTCGAACCCTCTAAGCAGAATACATTCTTCGAATGAGTGTAATCAGTTTTGTCATTTTCAAAAGGTACGAAACTGATTACACTCACTCAAAAACTGTTTTTCTTAATTTTTTTTGAAACCTGGTTTCGAAATCAGCGCTAAATTGTGCCTAAAAAATGTTGGTCGTTGACAGAAGTTCACGATTTTCGTTTTATTTTGTAAACTAGTGTAATCCTGCATAGCAGATCTAAAGGTCCTCAGCTCTAAAACAATGATATGTCTTGATAGCCTGACATAGTGGGCATTTAAAAAATTGTATGCATGCTTCGTTGCGTCGATCCAATCGACATGACGTGTATAAAATATTGTAAGGCAACCCCCAAAAATAGTATTTCAGTGCTTTATTATTTATTTATTAAAAAAATATTATAGGAAAATGTATTGTAGGGGTACCACATAATGGCTTAAGGCGAAACTGGAAGCATTTTCTCATTTTTTCGGTTTTTGATTTTTCATTAAATAACGAAGCAATATTTTCAAAATCGGTTTTCGTACACATGTAGAGTATGGATCAAGGTATCTCCTGAAATTTTTTGTGGTTGAAAATGTTTTCCATTTTTGCGGAAACCATTTTTTTGTGAAATTTTGTTCAAAAATGGTTTCCGCAAAAACGAAAAACATTTTCCACTAGAAAAAAAATCAGGAGACACCTTGATCCATATGCTACATGTGCACGAAAACCGATTTTAAAAATATTGCATCGTTTTTTAATAAAAAATCAAAATCCAAAAAGTGAGGAATTGCTTCCAGTTCCGCCTTAAATATAAACGACGCATTAGAAATTCATCACCTACCTTTAAGAAAAAAAAAACAGAATGTAGCAAAAAAATATACTACTAAAATATTATACTGTTCCATAACCAATCAAAATGCTCATAAAAATCAAAACTGTTTATGCAACCATTCCATAAAAAACCCAGATTAATCCACGTAGTGGTGATACTGCCTTTCTCGTCGAATATGTACTCATGATCTTTCAGTCGACGCAATAAATATTGCCTTAGTGTCAGTGATCGGCCCTTAATATCTGTGCTTTGGTAACGGACGGGAAGACGGAAATTCTCTTAACAGCGGTCTGGGACTGTACCACCTACGAATTTTTGAATCCTGTGAATACTTTATTTAGAAAAGCAAGAAATTTATCAAAGTCATCATCGTATTGGGAAACTTATTGATGGTACTTATTCCGACGTTACGTTCAACGTATAGTCCTCTCAGATGACTGCTTGACCACCTTCACTGGAGGCTGATCCATATCAAGATGACTATTACAAGCTAGGATAAAACTTTTTCCACAGATCACTTTGAGTTCTTCTGCACACTTTAGGCTAAATACGGCATTTACCGTTGCATTACCATTGGTTACAAGGCAACAAAAACTGTATGTATATGTACTAGTCTACGTTGTTTGACGAAACTGAATAAATAAATAAATAAATAAATTCGTGTAAAATATGTAATGTAGTAATTTAAATTGCCAATACTAAATCCCAACCAAATTTAATTTCAACCACATTACAGAGCTCGCCCTTCAGCCGCAACAAAATTTTGCGCAGTCATTTTAGACGCAAAATATAAAAAAACCCAGATTAATCCACCTAGTGGTGATAGTGCCTTTCTCGTTGAATATGTACTCATGATCTTTACGTCGACATAAGCCGATCCTGAGAACACTTATACGCTTAATACGATTCATGTAAAATTTGACCTCATGAACCAAAATGTGCACAGTAGTTTTAGACGCAAAAGAAGTTTTGAAAAACTTTATTCAGTGTACAGGGGATAGACAAAATGATCGGGGCAGGCAAAATTGTCACTTTTCAAAAAATGTTCAACTAGCTGTAACTTTTCAAAAAGTGCATCAAATATTCTAAAATTTTTACTGTAAACTAGTTGTGTATCAGTGGCTCAAATTTGGGAAAGATCGGACAATTTCCACGAAGTTATAAAGATTCTTGAAAAAAGATAAAATTATCCGATAGCCAACTTTGAGCTGTTATATCTCCGGATTTAATAAACCGATTGCAACGAAATTTTGACCATTCATGACTTATATAATAAACCCTGGAAAACAATTGACTTAACTTGAAAATTTTAACAAGCGAAAAAGTTATAGCGATTTTATTTTTTTCACGATTTTTGAGCAAATTGGTCTATTTTTAATTTGTGCTCCATTACTTTTTTAATTTATTGGCGGCTATGTTGTTACTTTCCTTTAAAACACATCTATATAAAAGTCAACTAGAGGGAAATTAAATGAACTATAGCTTGCATCTTGAATTTGGAAGCGATGTTGATGTTTTGGATAGTTTGGAGTTTTATTAGAAAATAATCTAATTGTTATAATTATCTTCCGTGTTAAGAATTTTAAGTTAAGTCAACGGTTTTTCATAGCTCATTATATAAGTCATTAATGGTCAAAATTTCATTGCATTCGGTTCATTGAATCCAGAAATATAACAGCTCAAAGTTGGCCATCGGATAATTATACCTTGTTCATGAATATTTATAATTTCGTGGAGAATAGCCCGATGTTTTCCAAATTTTGACCACTGATACACAACTAGTTGATGAACTTACAGTAAAAATTTGAGAATGTTTGATGCACTTTTCGGAAAGTTACAGCTAGTTAAACATTTTTTAAAAAGTGAAAATTTTGCCTGTCCCGATCATTTTGTCTATCCCCTGTAGATGCGATCAAATTATAATTTTCCCATCCTACTTTATATTAACACCACAGGAATTTGAAATGGTGTGGTTTGATGAGATTACTTTGGTTACGATTTAATTCTCTTTTACATACATATATGAAGACTTTGACTATTTCTTCAGTTTTAATCTTACCCAACGTTTACCAGGCTATCAAAAATGTCACGATTTGATTTATTGCTAACATAGGTTTTGTTTTCTTTCATAATTCCACTATTTGAAGTGCCGCATGCTTGAGTTTGGTTCAATTTTACGTTTGTCCATTTCCGGCGGACACCTGGAAACGATTCCATGGCACTAATGGTTGTCCCAAATATTGTATATAGCTATTTTCTTGTCAACTGGTTATCAGGCTGCCTAAAAAGCCGCGAATCGATGTGTTACATGGGGAGCATCCATTAAGTACGTCACGCTGAAATTGGGAATTTTCGAAGCTCCCCCTCCCTTCTTCGTACGGGGTTTTTCCTATACTTAACCCGGGAGCGGTCGCGTCGTGTACTGAGTATACACACCTTGAAAAAATCGCACTTGTAGTACAAAGCGTGTGCGTAGTGTCGCTGAGGGTGGCTGAGGGTGGCTGAAGACGCGACTGCTCGAGGGTAAAATAGCTTGTCACACTTTAACAACCCCCTCTCCCCGTAGGATCGTGACGTACTTAATGGATGGCCTCATGCATGATTTGGTTTACTTCTATATTTTACCATTTTCGGTGGGGCACTCGATACCTGTTCTTCAACACTACCGGTTCTCTCAAATGTGTCTCTGAGACTTTTAGCTGACAAACTGTCCAAAAAACCGCGATTTGGTGTGTCGCATGCATAGATTCGGTTCACTTTTATATTTTACCACTTATGACGAGACACCCAAAATCGGTTCCCGGACAGGACCTGTTGTCCCAAATTTGGTCTGCGACTACTTTTTTGCTAACCGTTCATCAGGTTACCGAAAAAGCTGCTGTTTGATGTGTCGCATGCGTGGGTTTGGTTCACTATTATATTTGGACACTTCCGGTGGGACATCAGCTTCTTGCTAACCTTTCAATAGGTTATCAAAAAAGCCGCGCTCTGATGTGTCGTATGCATGGGTTTGGTTCACCTTCATATAAGGCGATTTCCGACGAGACACCCGGAACTGGTTCCGCAATACAACTGGCAGTCTCCAATGTGGTCTGAGCCTACTTCCTTAATAACCGGCCATCAGGGTATTGGAAAAGCCGTGATTTGATATGTCGCATGCGTGGGTTTGGTTCACTTTTCTATCTGGCCACTTCCGGCGGGACCCCCGGAGCCGGTTCCGGAACACTACCGGCTCAGATATGGTCTGATACTGCTGTTGCGGCGGGTCATGTCCGGAATGGTTCGATACTGATATTGAAAGCAGCCTCTAGTTTGGTCAGCTTCAATGCTGTAAAGTAATTATATTTATTTTGAATTCGTATTACATCTATCTTAAAGTTAACTTACACTCTAGTATTCTGCTACCATTCGAGACCACACTTTCGCCTCAACTCATCTATTCGAGCTACTTTTTACATCCTCCTTTAGATTTATTCAGTGTTGCCAGTTTCACTGGAAATCACCACAACAACTGCTTTCCTGCTAACCTTTCATCAGGTTATCGAAAATGCCGCTGTTTGATGTGCCTTATGCATGGGTTTGGTTCTCTTTTATATTTGGACACTTCCGGCGGGACCCCCGGAACCGAGCCCGGAACACTACCGGTTCATATATGGTCTGATACTGTTTTCCTGCTAACCGTTCATAAGGTTATCGGAAATGCCGCTGTTTGATGTTTCGCATGCATGGGTTTGGTTCTCTTTTATATCTGGCCACTTCCGTCGGGACCCCCCGGAACCGGTTCCGGAACACTACCGGTTCAGATATGGTCTGATACTGTTTTCCTGCTAACCTTTCATTAGGTTATCGCAAATGCCGCTGTTTGATGTGTCGCATACATGGGTTTGGTTCTCTTTTATATTTGGCCACTTCCGTCGGGACCCCCCGGAACCGGTTCCGGAACACTACCGGTTCAGATATGGTCTGAAACTGTTTTCCTGCTAACCTTTCATTAGATCATCGGAAATGCCGCTATTTGATGTGCCGCATGCATGGGTTTGTTGCATTTTCATGTCTGGCTCCTCCCAAGGGTACCGGTCCGGAACACCTAAATGGCCATAACTCCGGAACGGCTGGATCGATCCAAACGATTTTCAATAGGAAACAATGCGGTAAAATTCCGGTTCGATTCGAGCTATAATCCGAAAAATCGCCCAATGGGAAGTACCTTAAAAGTGAGTGACCTTTTTTGTACACAGACATACATACATACATACATACAGGGGATAGACAAAATGATCGGGACAGGCAAAATTTTCACTTTCCAAAAAATGTTCAACTAGCTGTAACTTTTCTAAAAGTGCATCAAATATTTTAAATTTTTTACTGTAAGTTCTTCAACTAGTTGTGTATCAGTGGACAAAATTTGGAAAAGATCGGATAATTCTTCATGAAGTAATAAAGATTTTTGAAAAAGATAATATTATCCGATAGCCAACTTTGAGCTGTTATATCTCCGGATTCAATGAACCGATTGCAATGAAATTTTGGCAATTCAAGACTTATATAATGAACTCTTGAAAACATTTGACTTAACTTGAAATTATTGACAGGCGAAAAAGTTATAGCGATTTTTTTTTCGCGATTTTTTAGTAAATTGGTCTATTTTTAATATGCATCCCATTACTTTTTCAACTTATTGGCAGCTATGTTGTTACTTTCCTTCAAAACGCATTTATATATAAGTCAATTAGAGGGAAACTAAATGAACTATAATTTGCACATTGAATTTTGAAACGATGTTGATGTTTTGGATAATTTGGTGTTTTATTAGAAAAATAATCTACTCGTTATAATTTTCTTCCGTGTTAAGAATATTAAGTTAAGGTAATGGTTTTTCATAGCTCATTTATATAAGTCATTAATGGTCAAAATTTCATTGCATTCGCTTCATTGAATCCGGAGATATAATAGCTCAAAGTTGACTGTCGGATAATTTTACCTTTTTCAAAAATCTTTATAACTTCGTGAAGAATTGTTGAAGAACTCACAGTAAAAATTTGAGAATATTTGATGCACTTTTCGAAAAGTTACAGCTAATTGAACATTTTTAATAAGTGAAAATTTTGCCTGTCCCGATCATTTTGTCTATCCCCTGTACATGCACACACATCCACACATACAGACATCATCTCAATCCGTCGAGCTGAGTTGATAGGTATATGTGGCTTGACCCTCCGAGCCTTCTATCGAAAATTCGTTTTTTGAGTGAACATATAGCCTTTCAGTACACTTTGGTGTACGAGAAAGGCAAAACTTTGTTCGGGGGTGATGCGCTTCAATTTTATTTTTTTTCATACAATGCACAATGGTCCACGACCCAGATTTACGAGGAAAGATGCATTCAGCGCCTTCAAATGATTTCCTAGATTAATATGGTCTTCTACAAAGTTGTTCCTAAAAATAAGGCCCTCTTTTCAATATACATGAAAATTAGGGTGGTCCATATTTTCAAAGAAATTGGGAACCTAACTTTTTTATTTGCCAGAATAACTATATACATTCTTCGGAATAGTGTCTCATCATATCTCAAAAACAAAACAACATACATTTCTGATTTTTTGATATGTTACACCAAATTTCCTGAATTTTCTGATAAAAATATAAAACCAGGATACCTCTTTGGTCCCAAGACCATGAAAACGTGAAAAAAACTAATATCTTTGCATATTTTATAGTACTCTTCACATTTTAGCCCCTTTAGCGTATTTTTCCTGAAAACTACAATTCAATAGCTTTCAAATAAAAAAAGAAGTTTAAAATCGGTCTAATGGTTCAAAAGTTACGATTTTTTGAAAAATTTTAGTTTTGAAAAACCTTGATTTTTTGGACCACCCTATATGAAAATTGGTCACCCTAATGACGAAATAAAAAAATACGGGTCTAATTATTTCCGAAGAACTACAAGCCCACCAAGTTTCACGACAATCGGAGATGCACTATGTGTATCGTTTTTCTATGGAATGAGTGAAAATGTCAAACCAGTATAACTTTATTCGTCGTGAGAAAATATTACATTTTATAATTTCGCATCAAGTATCAATATAAGGACTGTTCATTAAAGAAAGTGGACACCTGTTTTTCAATAGAAAAAAAAAATATTTTCGAACAAATTCATTAGTTTATTTTTTATTTATGACAATCAACATACATGTGGCCGAATTCACGTGAGTTTGAACATTTACTTCGCATTTCTGAAGAACGCTCGGACTTTTCTCTTGATACCTCCCATTAGATTCTGCACAACTTTCTCCGTAGCCTTTCTTGAGCCGCAGACCAAATTTTCGTGAAGCAATCAACAGAGCTTGCTTCTCTTCCATCTTTCTTGAGATGCCGCTTGAATATTGTCCAGTATCTTTCCGCAGGACGCAGTTAGGGGAAGTTTGGTGGATTTTGCCATTTTTCGACGAAATCGACTTTTTTCGTCTTGAGCACCTCTGGTGTAGAAGAAACGTAATAAGCGGATGCCAGATTCGGCAAAAACAATGGAGGATCCGTATGTTTTCGGTAGATGGGTAGAAGTCGTTTTTTGATGCATTCCTTATTTTCACCGTCAATTGTTCCCGTTGTGAAATATAAAGAACTCCTGGAGCCGCATGAACAATTGGCTTGCCACACCAAAAACTTTTTCTCATTTTTTTCGGTTCTGATGTACCCTACATAATCCGCCACATCTGTCCCCTGCTCAGCGTTGAAAAATTGCGGTCCCAGAAGTGTACTAGTATACCAATTCTCGAAACGACAACTTTTTTTAACACCATTTGTGCAGAATTTATAGATAGTCGCAAAGCTAATCCGACCCGACGCCCGAAATTTCTCACTTTTTTCCGTTTTCTTTGAGTGCGTTGCCAAAGTGAACAATGTTTTTACACACTGAGCAAAAATTCATAATTTTTTGCTTAGTTTTAACTCTAAACTATTGGTGAACAGATGTCCACTTTCTTTAATGAACAGTCCTTATTGTTGATAATCGTTCAAAATTTCATTCGATTCGATTCACTGGTTTCGGAGATATGACATTTCAAAAATTGGTTGTCTAAAAAATAGTGATTCACAAGAACGGTTCTAGCTTCGCGAAAGATTACCCAATCGAGCCCAAATTTGTACCAATGATGCACATAAAATAGGTTGACAAACAGTCAAAATTTGAGAATTTTTGATGCACTCCATTAAAAGTAACAGCATGTTGAACTTTTTTTGTGAGAAAAAAAAAAGCTGCCTATCCCTAACATTTTGGCCACCCCCTGTGATTTAAACATTTAGCATTTCCTCAACGTCACATTTGTGTGTCCGATTACAATGTTTTTTTTTTTATTTTTATCCGTGTATGTATTGAAATGGTACACAACTTTAACACTGATTCATTGGATTTTTTTCTTTCAAAATTTCAAGTTAAAATAAACAATAACAAAAAACAATAACATTGGAATTTTTTGTTGCATGCTTGAAATGGCTACCTTATTTTTTGACAGTTCAACCAAGGAGTAGATGTATCACTTTTTTCATAACCATTTATGTTCAAAGGGATCACCGTCGTTGATAGAACATGTAGTAGATTGATAGCGACGATGAAAATGTTCTACATGGCATATTAACAGCGCTTCAATCCTTTGTTTTGAGTGGGAGCCACATGCTTAATAAGAGAACCAATACCCTATATCTAAATAGCATTTTCCAAAACGGAGACTCCAGTGTATAATTAGGATAAGGTCGACTATCCGTGAGCACAAGTAGGCTAAAACAGGTTCTTATAATTATCACAAAACCAAAATAAAAGCCATTAGGTTTTATGTAGGTTCTCAAAACCGCTGCAAGACTTATTGGTCATGAAAAAGTTACTTCTTCTTTTTCTCTCAATGGCTCGACTTTAATACTGAAACTTACCCTACCTCTCTTCAACTTATATGTTCCTTGAGCATTTCCACAGTTATTAATTGAAGGGCTTTTCTTTGCCTGCCATTACATGAATTTGTATATTGTGAGGCACATACAAGGATACACTATACCCAGGGAGTCGAAAAAAAAAATCCGGATTGGCGATCCATAGCCTTAACCACTAGGCCCTAAGGAGACCCGTGTTACTTGGAAAGCCTCTTACATTACGGCTGCTGGCAGTTGAAGGGAGACTGGAAGCGATCCAGGATAGGAAGAAGCCAAAGATTGTAAAAGACACAAAAGAATCGAAATTTGAATTTTGACCATGGACTTGGTCACTTTGGACTACTACTTACGCCATTGCTAGTGATAGAGCAATAAAATTGAAGTTTCTCGTCTTCGCGTTTTTAATCTGAAGGTGATAGGTACACAGTGTGGAAAGGAAAAAGCGGGAGGCCATACAAATTTGCATACTACATGCGTGTGCCCCACAGCAATTAATGGTTCTTGTGCGGCGTTATAGCTTTTTGCTTCGAAGATGTGAGACAAAACCGAATCCGGCATGCCTTTTAAAGTGAACCACTTGGATCTGCTATGCAAAACCGTTCCATAAGACGACATCAGCCTATTGAATAAACTAAATTGTTTAGAAATCTACTTTTTTCTTTATCCGAGCACCCTTGTCGCTTCCCGGACTGCTTTGTAACAATGCACAAGCACAACCTTTCATTGAGCTCGGCGGAAAAAATGATTTCATCATTCATCCATTCTGGCCGCCGCCGCCGTCGTGAATGGATGATGCGCCTCATTTTTCTCCGCTAGCGATATTTATGGGTTCCCCACTTATGTAGGCTACCCTTCATTCAATAATCCTAAAGTGCACTACTATAGGTACCTAGTTGCCATCAAACCCAGCCGAGTGAGAAGGAGGCCCTCCAATAACAATAGCCGCGGCCCATAGGTACCGGGCCCTGTTTTCAATTAACTGCGAACAATTTCCTGCGAAAACGTTTGACACGATTTTTCCCCATTTTATCGGAGGAAGATGGGTGGGGGAGAGTGGGGTCGAAAGCGCTACTCTGTAAGGAGAGATATAATTTTGTACTTTCCAGAACCAGCTTTCTGACGTCCCTCTGATCAAAAATTTAAACAACATACTATCTAACATCAAAGAGAATCGTTTCGCCCCATCGATTCAGTTTACACCAAATCCTCCTGCCTACATACCCAGTATAGGAAGACTGGCCAGCGTGCAAAAGTGCATCGACACATCATCGGGAGAAATCTCAGCTTGGCGCTTTGGTACTGCTGCAATGGACTTGTTACGATCATCGGAGCTCAAGAGCCACGGTCACGGTTGCATGGAAAAGGAAATGCAAATGCGGACGGAATGCCAATACACTTGGTACCGACACGACCGCAGAGATGTTGCAAAGGAATGAATGTTGTGACGGTTTGCAATGGGGAGAGCCGTGATTTCGCTTTCTTTGATCAGTTGAGAGGAAAAATGACAGATTTAATTTTCTCAGTAATTTCAATGTGTTCCATCTTTTCTCCTATTACCATCACAAATTGCAAGTAAAATATTAAGACTTGCTGGTCCAGTAAAAACGTCTTTATTTTAAGGAAGTCCTCAGTCCTGAGCACTCATGATGTTGCAGAGGGCCGAATTGGCAGGTGGGAGCCTAGGATTCTTTCCTAAGCGAACCATATCCACACATCAGTGTGGACTTACCACCTTTGGCACCGGGAGGTGACCGAGCACCGGCACATACGAACTGCTCAAGCGGAGTAAGCCTAGGCGTGGCGGGGGACCAGCAGTGGGCTCTGCTGGTCCTCTTCAGAAATTCCACACATCCGGAAGCAACTCTGTTCAAGCGATATGGCACCGCTTCCAAAGTGTCACAGCCCAGCTAGAAGTGCCTCGGGCACATCAGGAACGATGCCAGTAAGTTCCTGATTATGGTATACTGGTCATGCTTAGTAATTGGTAGATGAGATGGTACACGCTAAGGTAACTATGCACAAGTGAGCTGATGGCGACGGCATTCTATCCTCTTAGTAAGGTCGGGTGACACTGACTTGAAACGGCGGATAGGCTAATGTCGACGCTGTCTTCCGCCCCATAAAATCGTGGCATGGCCTTAAAGTACGTTCCTGATCTGTGCCCAGCTTAGGCAACTAACTGGGTGGAAGTAGGTTCAGATGAACACTCCTGATTAGCGCTGATCCGGCTCTGAGCTCAGTCCCCATAAGGGCCTGGGCCAACCCTCGGGTGGCCTCCCTGCTTGCATAGATAACCACCAGGATCCTTGGCGACTACTTCATTTACAGTGAGGGATAGCGGCTCTAAGGGGGGCCCAACAGACATGACTTCGAAATTCAACAACTGCAACAACGTGGTCGAGTGTGGAGTAACTGAGGGAGCGGCATTGAACCCGTTCGCGCGTGGAGGCTTGGCTAGATCGCCACTCACCAGCGAACCAGCGGCAGGAAGTTCAAGTGGGGCAAGTGGTGCACGAAGCGGTACAGCGCCGACGGAGGAAGCACAGATGACCGGTGCGGACCTCACGCGGGCGCTGAACCGCAACAGGAGCGGGCTACCAAAGAAGTTGGTAGTTGCCGAACAGCTGGATGAGCTGATCGGCTACACGAGCGGGCGGACAACCATCAGCAAGGACCTGAAACAGGGCCTGCTGAAGCTCCGCAAATCACTGGCTCTGGCCAAGAAGGAGTACGATCTCCTGGTGGAAGAGCAAACTGCTGCTGATGCGAGCAGGGAAGAGCGGTCCACCCAAACGGACAACTTCCTCCTTGCTGAGCCTTCTGAACCTGCTGAGGAGACGCGGCCCAAGAAGCGCCCGGCAGAGTCGGGTGCAAAGCCGAAGAAAGAAAAGGTGAAGACCAGCGTAGGTAACCAGGCTGCTAAGCCGGTTGCGAAGCGCGCAAGAGGCAGGGAAACCAAGCCCCAGCAAGCCAACAAGAGGAAGAACGGAGGCCAACCGGATCTAGGGAAGGAGAACCCTTGGATTACGGTAGGAAAAAAGAAGAAGGTGAGAACTACGAAACCAGCCCGCAAACGAGCGAGAAGTGACGCGCTGGTCTTCAAAACCGAGGCAGACACATACGCCGAGGTGCTGAAGGCCATGCGAGGCGAGAATCGTCTCTCACCGTTGGGCGCGGATGTAAAAAGCATCCGGCGCACCAGGACGGGAGAGATGATGCTAGTGCTGAAGAAGGAAGCAGCCAATAAAGGTACTTCCTACAAAGCACTAGCCCAAGAGGTACTTGGCGAAAAGGTGCAGGTAAGAGCCCTAACGGCGGAGGCAACTCTCCAGTGTAAAAACCTGGACGAGATTACCGACGCAGAGGAGCTCGCAGCCGCTCTCAAACAGCAGTGTGAGATAGATGTACCAAGTGCATCGATCCGCCTGCGTAAGGGTCCAGCTGGCACGCCGATTGCCGCGTTCAAACTCCCCGTAGGGGATGCGAATAAGGCGATTTCAGTCGGGAAGATCAAGGTAGCTTGGTCAGTGTGCCCGCTCAGCATATACGAGCCGCCTGTGGCGTGCTTCAAGTGCTTTGAGCAAGGGCATAAGTCCTGGGCATGCAAAGGCTCAGACAGGAGTAAGCTCTGCAGAAAGTGTGGAGTAGAAGGCCATATCGCCAGGGAGTGCAACTCTGCACTAAAATGCCTGATTTGCACGGCGAACAAGGGCCACACGACGGGCGGGCCTAAATGTCCAGGCACGCGAGGAGGTCGAAGTTCCAAACGATAATGCAGGTTACACAACTAAACCTGAACCACTGTGAAGCCGCACAAGAGTTGATATGGCAGTCAGTCTCGGAGTCAAGTACAGACATCGCACTACTATCGGACCCATACCGCATCCCTCCCGATAACGGAAACTGGGTAGCGGATAAGGCCAAGCTAGCGGCGATCTGTACAACCGGTCGTTTTCCGGTCCAGGAAATAGTTTCCACATCGCACGAGGGCTTCGTAATAGCAAAGATCAACGGGGTATACTACTGCAATTGTTATGCCCCTCCCAGGTGGACGATAGACCAGTTCTCGTCTATGCTGGAATCGTTAACAAGCGCAATGGTGGGATTGAGTCCCGTGGTCATCGGTGGAGACTTCAACGCCTGGGCGATTAAGTGAGGTAGCCGCTTGACTAACGCGAGAGGTTGGGCCTTACTCGAAGCTATGGCTAGACTAAACGTAGATGTCGCGAACGTAGGCGACAAAAAAACCTTCAGTAGGAATGGTGCAGAGTCCATCATTGATGTAACCTTCTGGAGCCCGGGTCTAAACCCTAGCTCGGACTGGAGGGTCGACGATGGATACACGCATAGTGACCATCTGGCGATTAAATACAGAGTGGAACACGGAGGAAGACGGCCACAGCCGAAGGTCATCGACCGTCATCGGGGATGGCTGACCTCGCGATTGGATAAGCCGGCATTTGTGGAGCGATTGTTTATGGAGAGTAACACCGACGATCTTTCCAGCGATGATCTAGTCGGAACCCTAAGCCGTGCATGTGACGCCGCTATGCCAAGGCGATCCCTACCCAGAAATGGACGCAAACCGGTGTACTGGTGGTGTCCAGAAATCGCAGAACTCCGCGCATCCTGTTTAAGAGCTAGAAGGAGGATGCAAAGGGCTCGTACCGATGAGGATAGAATTGAACGAAGCGAGGCCTACAGGGCGGATAAACTGGCACTGAATAAAGAGATTAAGACTCGTAAGCGGGCGTGCTTCGAAAATCTCTGCCAGGCAGCCAACACGACCCCATGGGGTGATGCCTACAGAGTAGTCATGGCCAAAACGAAGGGCGCGTCAGCACCCCCAGAACGCTTCCCAGAGATGCTGCAGAAGATCGTGGAAACGCTGTTCCCGCGCCACGATACAAGACCATGGGCCCCCGTTCCCTATAGCCGAACCGGCCATAGTGAGGTAGCCTCGGTGACGAACGACGAACTCATTGCAATAGCAAAGTCGCTTAAGTTGAACAAGGCTCCGGGTCCGGATGGTATCCCGACATTAGCCATCAAGACGGCCATCGAGGCTAAGCCTGACATGTTCAGAATGGCTATGCAGATGTGCCTAGACAGAGGCGAATTTCCGGAGAGGTGGAAAAGGCAAAGATTGGTTCTACTGCCCAAACCCGGGAAGCCACCTGGCGACCCATCGGCATACAGACCTATCTGCCTGCTGGACACCACCGGAAAACTGTTGGAACGGATCATTCTGTCGAGGCTGATGGTCTATACCGAGAAACCCGATGACTCTGGTCTCTCGGATAACCAGTTCGGCTTCCGGAAGGGTCGATCGACGGTGGACGCTATTAGGGCTGTAACCAAAACGGCCGAAATAGCGCTCCAAAAGAAGCAAACAGGAATCCGCTATTGCGCGTTCGTCACGCTGGACGTTAAGAATGCGTTCAACAGCGTCAGCTGGACCGCCATTGAGTGCGCAATACACCACCTAGGAGTCCCGGTTAGCCTATGCCGGATATTGGAGAGCTACTTCCAGAATAGAGTGCTAATTTATGACACCGAGGAAGGCGAGAGGAGCTACAAAATCACCGCAGGGGTCCATCTTGGGCCCGGTACTATGGAACGCGGCGTATGATGGCGTATTGAGGCTCAATCTTCCACCGGGCGTAAAGCTGGTCGGCTTCGCCGATGATATTACCCTCGTGGTATACGGCGAGTCGATAGAGGAAGTGGAACTGACAGCAACTTACGCAATTGGCATAGTGGAGGATTGGATGAGGTCGAGACATTTGGCACTCGCGCACCACAAAACGGAGGTGGTGGTGGTAAACAACCGCAAGTCTGAACAGCAGGCAGTGGTCACCACAGGTGGATGCACGATCAACTCTAAGCGCTCACTGAAGCAATTGGGGGTCATGATCGACGATAAGCTGAAATTCGGAAGCCACGTAGAATATGCCTGCAAAAGGGCAAGCATGGCGATAATGGCATTGTCAAAGATAATGTCAAACAGCTCGGCAATAGTCTCGAGTAAGCGTAAGCTGCTCGCGGCAGTAGCGGTCTCCATACTACGGTATGGCGCCGCTGCATGGTCGAAGGCGCTAGTGGTTAATTGAAACGTGAAGCGACTTGAGAGTACCCACAGGCTGATGTGCCTTAGGGTGGTGAGCGCATACCGCACGGTCTCAAAGGACGCGGTATGTGTGCTAGCGGGCATGATGCCCATAGCTTTAGTGGTGGCAGAGGATGAAGAATGCTTCGAGCGACGCGGCATAAGAGGCGCGAGGCGTATCGCCAGAACCTCGTCTATGCTGAAGTGGCAGAGCGAATGGGATTCCTCCAGCAAGGGTAGATGGACACACAGGCTCATACCGAGCGTGTCCAAGTGGACGAGCAGGCCCCATGGCGAGGTGAATTTTCACTTGACTCAATTTCTGTCAGGCCATGGGTGCTTTAGGTGGTATCTGCACAGATTCGGACACGCAGGCTCCCCCGCATGTCCGGAGTGTGCAGACTGCAGCGAGACCGCGGAGCATGTGCTCTTTGAATGTCCACGTTTCGTGGAGCAAAGGTCGAGTATGCAGGAGGTATGCGGTAGAGATATCACGCCTGACAACATTGTTGAAAGGATGTGTATGGGGGCGGACAAGTGGGACTCCGTTACTTCCACGGTTTCTCGAATCGTACTTGAACTACAGAGTAAATGGCGAGCCGAACAACAGCTAGTTGAGTTGGCCCCCCTTCCCCATCCAGGAGCTTGAGTTCAACGGGTAGTCTAAGTACTAGCCAGGACCCGAGCCTCCAGGGGAGAGTGAACAACTTAAGGCGGTAGCTGGTGGAACGCTTACTATTAGAGTGTACTCATGTACGGTCCCCCCCTTCTCGAAGTCATCCCTAACGGGCGTACCGCGAAGGTAAGGAAGAGAGAGAATGAGTTTTTAGTGGGTCGATCCCCACATCACCCGAGAAACCAATTGAAAGATCTCCATCCGAGGGCCGAATTGAAAGATCTCCATCCTGGACGATTGCCCACCATCTCCTTGAGCTGTGGTCAGGTCAAATTTCTCTTGACTTCTGCCGCCATGAACCTTCGGGTGTGCCACTGCTGCGATAGAGCGAGCAAAAACACGAGGAGCCAAAGCCGTAGGTCGTCAGCGCTATTCAGCTAACGAGAAGTAAGTGAATCACTCATGTAAGCGGAACAAAAGAACGTGGCCGGACTCCCTAGCCGACGAAGATGACAAAGCCGGAAATACCGGTGACATTCGTCTCCTCTACGACGTCTCACGTCGCCTTAGTGGAACTAAGATCAATGCTACGATGCCCGTGAATGACACGTCTGGACAGTTATTGACCGACCCGGCTGACCAGTTGAAACGCTGGTAAGAGCATTTTGGGAACCTTTTTCAAGTGGCCACCAACACCTTAGCATGATCTGCTAAGGGTTCGACACATTACCCGTGTCAACACCGAAGATCCGTCAGTGCAGGAGATAGAAACAGTCATCCGTAGCATGAAATCGAACAGGGCCCCGGGGTCGCTCGCATATCAGTTGAGATGCTCAAAGTTATCTCGTAGTATCTGCACAACTGCTGCATCAATTATAACATATGGGAAACCGTGACTGGATGCAAGTCGACTGGATGCAAGGCGTCTAATGAAGGCAATCCTGTGCACAAAGGGGGGGAGGGTTAGGTGTTAAACCCTCCCCATTACCGACGCTTCATACACTAGGCGCCTCTCCGCCTTCTGCCGAAAATGGGAAAAAACCCTCCCTTGGCGCCACTTCTATGCACGGGCCTGATTGAAGGCACCCAAAGAGGGTGACCTTACTGTATACGATAATTGGCGGGGTATCATGTTACTGTGTATCGTTCTCAAAAGTCTTCTGCAAAATGATCCTTAACCCTCTTATACCCAATTTTTTTATTTTGATCTAAATATCATTTTTCGTTATCTAAAATCGATTTAAACATGTTTTGGAAGGTGTTTCTTCTTAATTCTCGATTTCGTGAATTTCAGTTTTTGATTTTTCTAATTTTTATTTTCGAACATCCCCACAGTTTTATATTTTTCCTGGAAGCCTATTTGGGGTACGGATTTTTTGAGATGAAAACATTTTGAGATTTTAAGATTATTGTTGAAATATTTTTATTTTAAATTTTTTTCATTGCAAATTTTATTTTCCTTGTAATTTTAAAGAACATAATTTTAGAGTGTATTCGATTCCCTTAAACTATAAAACTACGATAGAATGATTTGGGAAAAATTTAAAACATATGAAATGTAGCGATTCAATACAAAATAAACAATGACTTCTAGAAGATGACTAAAACATCAATTTTTCAATGATTTTTAAAAAATGTAAATTCGCTTTCAAATACACCAAATATCATTTTAAGATATACAAAACAGGCCTAAATATCAGCCAAAAATATAAAAAAAAATATTTTCCACGAAACAAAAATTACAAAAAATGCTCAAACTATACCCCGTCTAAAGGCGGGCTTGGGTATTAGAGGGTTAACCGGATACAGGAGATATAATGTTTTAAAAATGTGTTCAAAAATCTTATAAGTTTTACTAAAAGTTCTATAACTTTCAGAAAACTTATTCGATCTCGCTCAAAATTTTACCAATGGAGCTTTAATATATGGTTCATGATTGATCAGAATTTCAGCGTATTTGATTTATGTATAAAAAGTTATGATCATTTGAATGAAAAATTTTTTTGACCGAAAAATTGCTGTACGGACAATTGTTTGATACATTGTATTTACAGCTATTGGCGTGACTAGCATTATTTTTCCTATATAATTTTACCTTCTTTTGAACATAGGCTGTTCTTTCTAGTAATGCTTTTTGATATTTTTTGGCGTACTTACTAATACATAATATAATTGTGTATAATATTTTTCCTTCTTTTAAACAAAGGTCGTCCTTTCTAGTTATACTATCACAGTGATTATTTTTAATTTGATTTTAAACATGTCCAAAGAGATCTCCTACAAAGATCTACTTAAATATCAAAAGATGTGAAGATAAACGTAACGTTTTTTTTTTTTTTAATAACCTCTAGTTCAATGTACTTATTAGACATTGCATTTTTGATACTTTATTCGTAATTTTTATATTCGTTTTGACCATTTCTTTTTATCCCATCCAAAAACTCATATTGATTATGAGTGACATACATCATCGCGCTGCAGGTACTTGAATAAATTTGAAATCCGCTTTTCGTACGTAACGAATCCTGGCCTTTCATTTTTATTACTAACTACAGCCTTCGAGCCTTTGACCTTCCAACCTTCTTCCTCTCGACATTTGACCTTGCTATTTTTTTTTATTTTGACCTTTCGACCTTTCGACCTTTTGACCCTTCGACATTTCGACCTTTTGTCCTAGTTAGTTTTTTGTTATTTCGACCTTTCGACCTTTTGACCGCTTGTCATTTCGACCTTTCCAATTTTTGTCCTAGTTTTTTTTTTATTTCGACCTTTCGACCTTATGACCCTTCGACCTTTTGGCCCTTCGACATTTTGTCCTTTCGACCTTTCGACTTTCGACTTTCGACTTTCGACCTTATGCCCTTCGACCTTTTGACCTTTTGTCATAGATCCATCTCAGTGACAAACATGTTACTGACATAACTTGCGTACCTCACAGCAAAAGGGTATACATATCAAAATAGTTCTAAAATCTGGACGCAGTGATCTTCATCCGACAAACGAGAAGAGTCTTTCTACCTTGTAACGCTAATAAAAAAAATCCTTTAGGTAGAAATTTACAAAGTCGCACGTCTCTTCTAATATCTTTTAGACATTTTACAAGAAATGCTTTCAAGAGTTCTCCCAGAAGTATCTCCAGGAGCTCTTCCGAGATTTGTTCCAAATCATCCTCCAGGAATCCCTTCAGAAATTTATTGAGATTTTTTCAAGAATTCTTTCAATAGTCATCATCTGAAGCCATCACAAGGAGTTCCTCGGAGGAGTTCCACATTTCCTCGGTAACCCCTGAGGCACCGTCCACAAATTACGTAACGCTCTAGGGGGAGGGGGAGTATGGCAAAGCGTTACGCTCCATACAAAAATTTTAGGATTTTCATACAAAAAAGCGTTAAGGGGGGGGGGGGGGGTAGGTGGTCTAAAAATGTCGATTTTAGCGTTACGTAATAAATGGATGCTGTCTGATGAAATTTTTCAAGGGATTCTTGGATGAACTCTGGGAAGAATTTCCAAAGGAATTTATGAGAATTCGCTGAAAATTCTGATAATACAAAACAATCATCCATGAAAAAAATCTAAGGTAATTGTAGGGATTGAGATGGATACTAGGAAAGCGAGAAACAGGGCATATAGCATTAGCAGCGGTGATGCGCCACCGGAAAAACAAAGTAAACAATCAAGATGGAATGAAACGTCAGTCTTGTAAAGTGTTTTGTACGAGTAGGTTGCATCATTTGCATCCTTCCTCGTTATTGAAGAATTTCGGCCGGCGGAATCGATTGACCCGGATTGCCACGGTGTCCGTCCGGACACGACAATGGCACAGCCGGTAGGTAAGCTCCCAACCTCGCTTCCAACAGGTGGATGGATGGAGGGAAGTGATTCTTTTTTCCTGAGATTTGTGGCAGCAGATGGGTGCCGCGGCATGCCGGCGGAGCGTCTATTTTGATTCGGTGCAGGGCGCGTCTCGTGCGGCTTTGTGAAAAATGGCTTGGAGAAGGCGTTTTTTTCCCGAAACATGTGGCAGCAGATAGGTGCAAGCGGAGCGTCTTTATTTATACTCGGTGCGGGGCGGATCTCGTGCGGTTGGCTCGTTGTTTTGAGGAAGTTGGCGTTGTAAATTTGTTGATCGGTGAAACAGTGAAACAGCGCAACGTCGAGGTTGAATTGCGGTGACGTTTGTTTTTACTTTTGCAACGAGTTAGGATTTAGTGTAATAATGGAAATGGTATGGCCTTTTAGTTGACATTCATTGGGTACCCGGTAGTTCTTCTTGTGAGATTGGTGATTGCATGAGGTCGCAGGTTGTTTTTTAAATGGGATACTCCAAAAACTGTAAGTGAAGTGATGGTCTCTCGGACAAAAGGAAACAAATATAGTTTGTCTCAGCCGAGATTTGCAGAGAAGCTTATCATTTCTAGGGGCATGAAATTTCCTACGGTAATTAGGGTTCTTTCATATTTGTAATTTCGTTATCAAAAAGGAAATCCGCAACAAATAAAGCCAATTCTCGAGGGAATTGAGAGGTAGGTGGTTGTAGTGGATAGAGAGGAAATTAATTAATTACAGTGGTGAATTCTCCCGAGGTAAACCGAAATAAAAAAAGCGAATTCCCCCGAGAGGGTAAGCTAATGGCGAATTCCCCCGAGAGGGTAAGCCGAAACAAAAAAAAAAGCGAATTCCCCCGAGAGGGTAAGCTAAAAGCGAATTCCCCCGAGAGGGTAAGCTGAAGGTGAATTCCCCCGAGAGGGTAAGCCGAAACACAAAAAAAGCGAATTCCCCCGAGAGGGTAAGCTAATGGCGAATTCCCCCGAGAGGGTAAGCCGAAACAAAAAAGCGAATTCCCCCGAGAGGGTAAGCTAAAAGCGAATTTCCCCGAGAGGGTAAGCTAATGGCGAATTCCCCCGAGAGGGTAAGCCGAAACAAAAAAAAAAGCGAATTCCCCCGAGAGGGTAAGCTAAAAGCGAATTCCCCCGAGAGGGTAAGCTGAAGGTGAATTCCCCCGAGAGGGTAAGCCGAAACACAAAAAAAGCGAATTCCCCCGAGAGGGTAAGCTAATGGCGAATTCCCCCGAGAGGGTAAGCCGAAACAAAAAAGCGAATTCCCCCGAGAGGGTAAGCTAAAAGCGAATTCCCCCGAGAGGGTAAGCTAATGGCGAATTCCCCCGAGAGGGTAAGCCGAAACAAAAAAGCGAATTCCCCCGAGAGGGTAAGCTAAAAGCGAATTCCCCCGAGAGGGTAAGCTGAAGGTGAATTCCCCCGAGAGGGTAAGCCGAAACACAAAAAAGCGATTTCCCCCGAGAGGGTAAGCCGAAACAAAAAAAGCGAATTCCCCCGAGAGGATAAGCTAAAAGCGAATTCCTGCTGACATTCATTAAGAATTCTTTGAATTATTGAAGGAGTCTCAAGTGACGTTTCTAATGGAATTCCTGTGTAAACTTTGGATGGAATCCTTGGAGAAATTTCTAAAAGAATCCTTGGAAGAATTTTGGAAAAATGTCTATCACATTCCTGTAGAAATCCCAGGAGCTTTTTTTGAGAAACCCCTGGATTATTAATGTGAAAGAACCACAAGAAATTCCTGAAAGAATTCAAGAAAGAGTTGCTGGTAAAATTCCGGGAAACTCTTGCTCTTCCTTTGTACGTTCAGCGTGCCTGCTTGGGTCATATTGACCCCTACTAGGGTTAAACGATTTTCGTTCTATTTTTGAAAATGTTTTGCAAAATAAGGTCTAGCAAAAATTTAGCGATTATTTAAAAAAATATATAAACTTTCAAAATTTTCCCTGGAAAACCAGGAAATCTCATGGAGTTTCCTTTTGTCCTGTTTGGACTCTGCAGAACTTTACGGACGAACAAAGTTCGCCCTCGCAGGATGTTATTGATCTGCAAAACGCAGATCACACCGGCAGTTCTCTATGGGCACGAAGCATGGACGATGCGTGCAGAGGATCAACGCGCCCTTGGAGTTTTCGAACGGAAGGTGTTGCGTACCATTCACGGTGAGTGCAGTTGGAAGACGGAACGTGGTAAAGGCGAATGCATCACGGTCTGCATCATCTGTTAAGAGAACCAGCCATCGTCCACTCCGCAAAAATCGGGATACTACGGTGGGCGGGGTACGTCACTAGGATGTCGTTTGAAAACCCGGTAAAAATCCGACCGGTTCAAGCCGACGTGGTACGCAGCGATCGAGATGAACCCTTCGCAGAGAGCGTGGCTGGAGACGGAGTCGAGTCGAATGGAGACAACTCTTACTTACAGCAGAGGATACTCAGGCTTTAGACAGGGTTTGGCTCCCAGTCGGTTCAAAAACTTAATGTTAAGGAAACGCGCAGAACACTCATACAAGACTCGAAGAAGACTCTGTCCTATTTGAGACGTTACGTCAAAAAACAGACGAAGAAAAAGCAAATTATAAACTTTTATGGAACTTAGAAACAGCTTACGATGCTCCTCGGAGTTCTGTGTGTCCTTTAAATACTCGTAAAAATAGTTTGCCCTTTCAAGCACTAATCATTTTTTTTAAATATATCGTGAATTTTACTCAGATTAGTAAAAAATATCACCCTAAAACTGAAACACTTTTTATGGGATTGTATATCTGGTATTGCATTTTTCTATAGGTTAATTGACGTTAAATTCAACCCGATAACAATTTTTCATTAAATGGTGTCTGACGTACTTCTGGCTACAACAGTTAAACATTCCCAATTGTAAAATAAATTTCCCATTTCTGAAGGAGGTTCATGCAAAGCAACAGAAATTGCGCCAAACCTTATTCCTCGTCCATTGGCGCACAAGATTCGGAAAAAATCGACCTCCTTAGCAGGTTCCGCCTTACATAACAAAGACCTTCATAAATTTGGCCAAAAAATTGGGCAAACTCCCAATTCGGCAAAATGCACCGGCCGCGTCTCCCAGTAAAGTCCCAATAGCTGCAACGCTGGACCAGATCCAATCCGGAGTACAGTTATACAACTTTTACTTCCCGCCGCGCGCCGCCGACGCCCGAAGAAAGGCGCAATCAATCCGGAACTGGAGCAGATCGAATTTATATAATATCTTCTGCCTCATTTCTCGACCATCACCAGCGGCCACCATCCAAGCATCGTCGTCAGGTCTCATCATCTTTGGCCGTTGGGAGTCTAGCCACTTCTTAAATGGAGCTCCTAGCCTAGATACCGAAAAAACAAACTTGAATTCTTTCTCACCCACCTACCGAACAACAGTGTGTCGTAAAGCAAATTGACTGCAAATAAAACGGAGATTTACTAATCTGAAACAAATAAAATCAAACTATTTAAAAAATGCTTAAATGTCTGCAGAAAGAAAAGAGAATATGAGTAAATTTTGAAGAAGACAGAATCATTTACAATTCTGAATTTCATCTACCCCATAAATTTACTCTCTAAACCATAGAACATTACTGCCGACCAGGCCATTGGATCACGTCTGGCCCACCGAGTCTGTTTCAGCTTCACCTGTTCTCCAATGTAAGTCAATGATGTTTGGTTAATCCGTGCCATGGTCAGAAGTGCGCTTATGGGAAATGCAAATCAACAAACCAACCTCGATCAAGCGGCTACACCGGCGCGGCCGCCGCCAAAACAAAGCGCTGCTGATCCGAAACTGTAAAACCATCTTGATGCTGATGCTTCTGCTCTAGCTTCTGCTGCTGTTGGAGAGAAGAACCTACATTCCACGAGCGGACCAACGGTCAATCCGTAGGAAGAAGAGGCCGCTGGTGGAGGAAGGAGGATCCTCCCTCTGTGCACTTCCGATCCGAGATCGTGTGCGTCGAAATTGAATCAAACGAAAATTCGCAATTTTCCAATCATTCCTACCTCCTGCTTCGCATTATTTGATATTTAAGGCTTAAGGTGCCTTCCAAAAAGCACAATCAGAAGCGACGGTTAGACGAAGGTAATTGATGCTAACGTAAATGATGGCAACGGATCTTGCGATTGATTTGGTGGAGAACCCAGGCAAATTACGGATATCAAAGTAGACAGTTCAGTTAAATGTAAGATGTCTACAAATATAGATTTTAATAATCGTTCTTCTGTAGGTGATCGAAAAATAGCTGCAATTAATACACACATTCACGGTGATCCCTCCCTGGAGCCCTTTGCCATCATGTACTTTGTCTTTGACACATTAATGACTAACCCGATTCACCTGGCTTCATTCTTTAGTCGGATGTACGTCTCCACCATCGTCTCAAATTAGCGAGCTATAATATCAATATCATCAGCGAAACCCAGCAGCTGAATGGACTTCGTGATAATCGTCCCACTCATGTTTATCCCCGCTCACCTTATTACACCCTCTAAAACAATGTTGAACAGCAAGTTCGAAAGACCATCACCTTGTCGTAGCCATCTGCGAGATTCGAAGGGACTCGAGAGTGTCCCTGATACTCGAACTACGCACATCACTCGATCCATCGTCGCCTTGATCAATCGTATCAGTTTATCCGGGAATCCGTATTCGTGCATAATCTGCCATAGCTGTTCTCATACGCCGATTTAAAATCGATGAACAAGTGATGTGCAGGCACGCAGGTCTGGTCCGTTGGGGCGCGTTCACCCATGAATCCAGCCAGATATTGCCCCACGAACTCTCTTGCAATCGGTGATAGACGGCGGCATTAAATTTGAGAAAGTATCTTGTAGACTGCGCTTAGTAGTGCGATCGCGCGGTACTTCCCGCAATCCAACTTGTCGTACCTTCTATCCATTCCTCCGGTAATACTTCCTCCTCGCAAATCTTGGTAATGACCCAGTGTAGTGCTCTCACCAGCGCTTCTCCACCGTCTTTTAGAAGCTCGCTTGATAGTTGATCTGCTCCAGCGGCTTTGTTGTTTTTCAACCGGCCAAGCTCCTCCTCAATTTCTTAGAGGTCAGGGGCCGGTAGTCTTTCTTCCTGCGCACGTTGTCCTAGATCTGTAACCACGCCTGCTCATCATAATACTGCCGTCACCTCTCGACCACCTCACGCTCTCTCGTGAGAACATTCCCGTGATTGTCTCGGCACATGTCGGCTTGTGGCACAAAGCCTCTTAGCTTCTCGTAGAACTTCCGTGTGTCCTTGGCGTGATACAGTTCTTCCATCGCTTCGTGATCTCGTTCTTCCTGCTGACGCTTCTTTCTCCGAATGACTGTGTTCTGCCTGTTCCGCGCCTGTCTATAACGTGCATCATTCGCCCAACACCGTACCAGTGCTGTAATGGTAAAATCAGAGCTGGTTACTCAAGGTTTTTCAATTTTAGCGCCCCCTACACCGGTACGCCCTAAGGAAATGACTTCACCAGTGTGCCTTATTAATAACTATTCCGGGATAACCCCGTCATGCATAATAGTTTACCGATTTTTTCTGTTATTTTCACGCAAGAGAAATTCTTACTGAAATTCCTATGAGTTTTGCAAGATTTTTTCTCCAAGATTCTTTCAGGCACACCGTCATAAATTCTTTTTGGGGATTCTTTGAAGATTCATCAAAAAATTTCTGGAATGTTTACAGAAATATGATTCTCGCTGGATATCTTAGAAAAAATAATCAAAACGCCCTGTTGTCCATTGACTCCTTAGAAGATTTCTGTAGAGATTTTTCCAGAATTGTCCCAGGAATTTCCCTTGGCAGTTCTGCAGGAGTTTCTAAAGTAATTTCTCGAAAAATGAATGTTCAAACTGGTCCACGGTTTTCCACAGAAATTCTTCCGACATTCTTTCTGGGATTTTAAGGTATAGGAAATTCCATCAAGGATGGATACATAAGTTCATGTCTGCACTCCGTCATGTCATTTCTTTTGAGTAATTCTGAAGTTTCTCCAGGAACTCCTCCAAATGTTTCTTCAAAAGATTATTTTACAAAGATTAAGAGATTTATTGAAAAATTCTTTTGGGGTATTCCTTAAAAAATCAAGAATTTTTCTAGAAACTTTTTCTGAAATTATTGCTTGAATTACTCCAGAGGTTTCTTCAGGCATTACTCCATTAGTTCAAGAATATTCTTTAAATAATCTCAAGGGATTTTTCTTGAAGTTACTCCAGGTTTTTCTCTAATAATTTCCTCCAGGTCACTTTTCATATTTATGCTGACCTTCACAATTTCCTTGAAATATCCTAGGAATTAAAAAAAATCTATGAATACCCAGAGGATACTTCAGTTTTTTAGGGGGCATTATTCCACACATTATTTCAGAACTTCTTTTTTTTCAGTTGTTCTCTAAAGAATTCCTTTAAGATGTTTTATTGCCCTTAGAAGATTTCTTTCATAGAATTTATTTGGATGGGGCCTCCAGTGCGCCTAGTAGTTGAGGCTATGATGGTTTGCCAATCCGGAGACAGCGGGTTCGATTGCCGTTCCGTTCAGGAAACTCCTGGGCATCATTGTACTTGCCTCACAATATATCAATTCATGCAATGGCAGGCAAAGGAAGCCCTTCAATTAATAACTGTGGAAATGCTCGAAGAACACTTAGTTGATGGGAGGCAGGTCAAGTCAAGTGGAGACGTAGAGCCATAAAGAAGAAGAAGAAGAATTTATTTAGTTGGTGCTCAGGGATTTTTTGTGAACAAAACCCTTCAGGAACTGTGTAAGATTTTGATTCACAATTTCCTTTAAATTTCCTAGGAATTTATCAAGAAATGTATATAAGAATACCTAAAGGATACTTCAGTTTTTTAGGTGTTTTTCCAAACATTATTTTAAAACTTCTTTTTTTTATTTTTTCAGTAGTTCTTTTAAGAATTCTTCCAAGATTTTTTATTGTTTTTGCAAGATTTCCCTTATATAATTTATTCAGATAGTAGCTCAGGGATTTTTGTGTACAAAATCCTTCAGAAACTGTGTAAGATTTTTTTCTGGGAATTTATTCAGAGGTATCTCAAGGAATTTTTACAAGGAATCCTCCAGGGATCCCTCAGAAATTTATTGAAAGATTTTTTCAAGAACTCCTCCAATACTCCGAAATCCTGACTCCTCCGATTTCGGCCGACATATTTTGAGAGATTCCTTCAGAAATTCCTCTACGGATTTTTCCAGAAATTCTTCCAGAATTTTCACAAGTATTTGTTTCTTGGAATTACTTGCAGAGTTCTTCCATTAGTCCATCATTATTTTGTTTTCTAAAAATCAAGAGAATTTAAAGCTGTTTCTTCATGTATTCTCTTAAATAAAAGCCTTTCCCAGAAGTAGCATTCGTCTTTAAAATGTTACTTGGGGTAGGCATTCATCCAGGAATTACTCCAGTGATTACTGCAGGAAGTTTTGTCCTCGAGTTTTTCAAAAAAAAATCAAGAATTTATACAAGAAGTTTCCACAGGTATCTGTTGGAGTATAAAAGGATTCCTTGAGTCAATCCTCTATTGCACTGATATATGTTGCCCTTTGCTGGCATTTACCAGATTTGCTGGTATGTCATAAACATACAGAAAAACTTGTAAGTTGAAGACACAGAATGTTGCTAATTGACAAATTGAGAGATGATTTTTTGAAAAAAAATCGCGTTCTGGTGGGATTCGAACCCACGACCCCGTATTCGCTAGACCGGTGCTTTAACCAACTAAGCCACAGAACAGGTAATAATTCTGCGGAATAGAAAGCCAAACTGAACCCGAGCCCTCACCATGAACATTCACTTTTTCAAGAACCATCTCTCTTTCGGCTTAGATGTCAATCCACAACACACCCTCGTTTGTGCCCAACAACTACAAGTGAGAGCGTATTATTTTTATTTGAAGCCGAGACTTACACTCGTACTCCGCATACCTAGCATGTGGATATGGTTTGCTTAGAAAAGAATCTTGGGTTACTCTATAGTGTGTACCTGGAAGCATATCGCGCAAAACGACAAAGGTGTAGCACTACTGTGTACGCTTAACGTTGAACTTTTCGTTATTGAAATCATCGTCATCATCAAACATTTGAAAGCAGTTTTTTCTTTCAAATCAAAAGTTTTTGCTATGAAAATATATTCACTGTACTCCACATGAGGAATATAATGCAGTCCATATATTTTCATGATCCTTGTTTTGATTTGCAGCGAGACAACTGCTTTTTATTTTCCGAAAAATGATGACGGATGCTTGAGCCTTAACGTAAAGCGACGTAAGGAGTAAAGCTTCGCAGAAGTCGTCAACGTAGGGTAATAAAACTCTACGTTTTTCAGTAGGAAATGCAATTCTTATTGATAATTACTGAATATTACATCAAAACTAATTATCAGAGTGGTATTGGGTTTGTTGTTTTACTCGAACGGTGCATATCAAACCGTAAAACTAGAGCCGTCGAATTCCTAATGATAGCAAACCATACAGTTTTCGAGCACCTGATGTGGCATTTCTCACGAAAATTGAGAAGATGTTATCATGTAGGAGCTGAACAACTTTCTTAAGCCTTTATCCAAATCCTAAAACCAACACGTACACTCTTCCGCTCTTTTTCGAGGAAACTTGAAGAGGACGCTTTTTCCCTAGTCCATCATACGACCGCGAGCCTAGACCCGACCGTCATCGCCTGGTTGTAATGCAACGCTGGTAGGTACACTCCCGTTCAAAAGTTTAGGGTCACCCCCTCAAAAACATGTCATTTTTTTAGGCCCATATCTCCGCCAATTTGCGTCCGATTTCAAAACCCCAGGTTTCATTCAAAAGATAATAAGTCAAAGAAACTTTGAACATGATTTAAAAGAAACTTTTTCAAAAAATTTTGTATGTAAACTTAACCCAAAGTTGCCAAATTTTCTAAAAAATGAATATAAACTTACGGCAGTGTCGCTGGAAGTTGGGTCGACCAAATTTTAAGATGAGAGCGGTAATATGACCCATTTTCTATTAGCTTTCAACTGCTTTTTACAGAACTTAGCTAAAAAATCTAGAAAAAAAAGTTATTAAGTAAATTAATCCTTGATGTCATCGACCAAAAGTTTGGGGTCACTTTCGTAAAACATGGAAAAGTGATTTGGTGATATCTTCGTCATCTATAGTTCAATTTTAATTCATCTCTGCTTATTTGAAACAAAATGAATGATACTTACTGCATAGACATTGAACCACACATATTTGCTGAAGTTTCTTTGACTTATTATCTTTTGAATGAAACCTAGGGTTTTGAAATCGGACGCAAATTGGAGGAGATATGGGCCTAAAAAAATGACATGTTTTTGAGGGGGTGACCCCAAACTTTTGAACGGGAGTGTATATTCCTTCTTATGCCTTGCTTTTTTTTCGCTGTCGCTTCCGCAGATGAGCCTGTCGCGTCGGAGTACCACCGGCGAAAGCGATACTACACCACCGTCTCTCTAAAAGCGACAAAATGTGCACCGGATCGAAAAAATAAAAACGAAAGTTCAATGACACATTCATTGAAAGCTCATCTCGGTGAGTACGACCACTGCAGAGTGCAGACTCAAGTGGACGTTTTTACGCGAGCAAGTGCCGGAGGTGTGTGGAATGCCATTCCGCGAATACTTCAACTACTCGGAAGGGGGACGGGTAAACAAGGCAAGTACGCCTCCTCCGTTTATTGCCACCATGCTCTCAAGTCGATCGGCGGAACCGTCCAAACCCAGGTCCAAACGAGAGCGCGCGCGTAGACTTGAAATTAATTTGGATTTATTTTCCTGGCCGCATCATCGGCTCCCACAAACGAGGGGGTGGTGATGACGAACGGGGTGGGGACAGGAGGAGCCAAGGCACTTTGGGGTGGAACTTGGGGATCGTTGGGTGAAAAGAAAAGTGTGAAAACAATGTTAATTGGTTCTCAACGGGTTTTTATTGGCGAGCTGGATGCTTGCTTACTTAAGAGATTGGAGAGCACACAGAATCGGTGCGCGCGCTGCGTTTGAGAGGAAGTTTCGGTCGGTTTCGTTCGGTCAACAGGTTGCTGGTTGGAATGGGCATAGGCTCCCATTCGACGAGCGGAGATGGAGTTTTTGCGACTCGGTGATGAATTTACCGTTTATCGATTGGAATTGTACAAATATTGATTTAATTCTTTCGGTTTTGTGCCTTTTTGTTAGTGGCAATGGGAAACAATTCGTAGTATTGTTTCGTTTATTTTTGTGGGATAAAAACTAGGTTAATACAGTGTGGAATAAAGAATGGATGAGTAACTGGATTAGACATATGATGCTTTGTACTATCATATGATGTTACTTAGAGAAGCATGCGATGAGTTCATTTGGTAGTTATAGCTTCTTTTTGGAAAAAAAGTTTGCATTTTTTTAATATTTGTCAAAACAGTTTTGAATTCCATTGATTAGGCTGGAACTACAACAACTGAACACTACGTGTGTTTGGAACATTTTTATGACAATTACGAAAAGTGTGTGCTATCAATAACTCCTTGCGGTCCGTTTTAACAATTTCTATGAAACGTGTTTTTATTAAAGAGGTTTGCCGTGACTATGATTACCATGACTCCAACAGCTCAACTAAAAGCACAAACCCAAAACAAAACCGTTACTAGAGAACCTTGTGGTGCCCTTGAACGATCAGCATGTTAAAAATGATTCACTTTGCAAACGGGAACAACATAAAACAATCACTTTTTTTTTCATCCACTGCAATGTATGAAATAAACTAAACACTGATTTTTTTTTGATAGCGTAAACTCAAAAAAAAATGAATAAAATCGGTTGAGATTCGATTCCGCAATTGTAGTCACACAGGAAAAATTATTTAAATTTAAACGATGTGTAAATTGTTGTTGTTGTAAATTTCAACGAATTTAATCGAAAAAATGATTGAAAATTGAGTTTAATTTGATGCACATACATGGAGCATTGAAAAACACGCAATTTTACTCTTAAATCAACTCAAAATTCTATCTGATTGTATTTTTAACTTTGTATTGATAAATACATTGAAAAGCATCCGATTTTCTGTCAACAAAGCTATACATTTCAAGTCGTGTAAATTTACAACTTTTGGTTTGGAGACAATGCAAATGGCGTCACATGTTTTAGTTTTGTTTTGCCAGCGACCGAGAATGTTCATTTTATGGAAAGCACCGGAAGACGCGTTGTTTGCAAGTTTTGTGCCGCGATTTTTTTGGTTCAGGATGGCTGGTGAGTGTACACTGACTGGCAAGTGCAGATTACGAAGAATTCCATCGAATTCGGTAAAAAATCACCCACCTAGCGACACATTCAACTGCAGTCGCTGCGCGTCTCCCGGTGTGCTTTGTTTTGAAATTCGCTCGCATCGTGGCCAGGAATGATGGCGCAGTTTATGGCAAAACAGGGCAAAGGATGTTTGCTCCTTTACGTAAGGGACTAGTCCATCGATTTTGATTCGATTAGATAGGTAGCATGAAAAGTAAAACAAAACTTCCATGAAAAATGCAGCAGCATATAAATTGAGCAAATCGTTTAAATTTCAACGAAACTGAATTTTACACGACTCGTGTAATTTTAAAATCTAACGCAATTTTGGGTTTATTTCGATGCTCCAAATATGTGCATCGAAATCAACGCAATATTACACGAAAATTTTAACTGTGTACTGGTAGGGAATCGCACCACTTGGGCGGTGGCTTCTATATTCGTCTGTTTTCCACTATAACTCAGTCAAATTTGAATCAATTGACACAACTTTTGGAATGTGGTGAGATAGGTGTAGTATCTACCCGTGTACAACATTTCAAGTCGATTGGTTCAAAATTGACTGAGTTATAGTGGAAAACAGACGAATATAGAAGCCACCGCCCAATTAGCGCGATACCCTACATGAACCTGGAGGTAAGCCCATCTCAGGTAAACACCAATCGTGGTAACTTCTCAGACTTCGACAGTTCCTCTGTGGATTTTGATCTATCCATGAAGGATGAGATCACAGGTGTACCAGAATCTGTTCGTTCCGTAGGTATTCCACAGATTTTTACAAGTAAGTTCGGGCATGTCAGCAGGGACAGACAGTTCTTCACAGACGGTTCAAAAACCAATGATTCGACTGAATTCGGTGTCTACAATGAATTTCATAGCGCCTCCTTTAAGCTACAAAAACCCTGTTCTGTATATGTTGCAGTGCTAGCGGCCATATATTATACCTTAGAGTACATTAGCACTCTTCCAATTGAGCACTACCGTCAAGGCACCATTCACCGTGGATTCAAGAGGATTCGGGGCAAATAAGAGCTGCCATTTGACACCAGTCTTATAAACATTGTTGGTGCCGCTTTTAATTGCCTTCATTATAGGTTAAAATTAAAGCAATATCCACAGAAGTAGAAAATGTTTCACAAAATTTGGTGATATAGTACAATTAGTAAATGGTAGTAGGGTCGCCTAATTCCGTGGTAGGTCACCATTCACCGTGGTAGTAGGGACCCATTCACCGTGTATGAGAAATTTTATTCTACTTTGTTTAAAAATGATGAAAACAACCCAGCCAAGGGAATTTTCTTCGTTAAAATTCATTTCAAGTAATAACTTGCAAGATTCTATTAGAAAAACGAATGTTCAAATTTTCGATTTTTTCTAGATATATGGGACAATATGGGGCACGGTGAATGGAGACCATTGATTTTTAGGGTACCCATTTACCGTGCCTTTTTGTTTCAATTAAAAAGTACGAGTAATCTTACTTTCTTGTTAAACTTACTTCGGTAATGCAAAATACATACCTGATATAGGGGCTGTCCATAAACCACGTGGTCATGGGGGGGGGGGGGGGGGGGATTCGGCCAATGACCATTTTGTATGGACAAATAAAAATTTTTGTATGGACTAATGACCACGGGGGGGGGGGGTTGAAAAGTCCCAAAAAATGACCACGTGGTTTATGGACAGCCCCATATGAATTTAACTGCTTCTTGGTGGAATAAAAACGTTACTACATTTAGTTTATCGCTTAAAATCACCTTAGCGCAGTTTTCGTTTTTTTCACTATGAATGCAGTGAACGAGCGGAAACCCGCTTCATGTAAACACACTTTAGTGTCAAAAGGATACTTTTAAATGTATCTAATGAGCGTTTTGACATGGTAACAATACATTAGTGTTGTATTGGTGAAATTGAAGGGAAATTGTCATATCATTCAATCATAATATGGCAATAATGAAAAAAATATTCGAAGGCACACGGTGAATGGCGCCTTGACGGTACTTCATTTTTACCGACAGTCTTAGTTCTCTGGAGGCTGTTCGGTCAATGAAACTGATGAAGCACTCAGCGTACTTCCTGAATGGAATACGCCAAGTCTTGAGTGCTTTGTCCAAACGCTCATACATCATCACCATAGCTTGGGTCCCGTCACATTGCACAGTGGTCCACGAACCAGATTTACGAGGAAAGATGCATTCAATGCCTTCAAGTTTTTTAGGCAAATATGGTCTTCTACAAAGTTGTCCCTTATATAATAACGCCCTCTTTTCAAAATACATGAAAATTAGGTTGGTCCATGTTTTCAAATAAATTGGGAACCAAATTTTTTTATTTGCAAGAATAACTGTATACATTCTTCGGGAAAGTTGTAGATCTATCAATTTTGAGCAACTTTACTGAAGACACTTTTTATGTAGCTTTAAAATTGATCGATCAAGAGGTATTTTTCTGAATAAGCTTAGGGTGGTTCAAGAAAAACCGGTTTTCTGGCGTTAACTTTTTCAGTTTCGATTTTTCATCAAAGTCGCACAAGAAAGACTTGTAGAGCACGCTGTAGAGCGCGTCGTTTCGTGCGCTGAGATGATCGTTATCTCTTTTGGTTCAAAAGTTATAGGCATTTTTCTTAAAAAATCATAGTTTTTCGAAAAGGTGTTATGACGGGTTGGAGCAAACATAAAAAATATCTTTTGCCCGCATTCAAAAGAAGAAATGTTGTTTTAAAACATATCAAAAATTAAAGGGGTGTTATTTTTGTAACTCAAGTGGAAAATATTTGAAAAGTGCCTATTTTTTCTTGAAAATCATCAATATCTTTTGAACTGAATGACGTAGAAACATTCTCAGTGCACGAAAATGCGCGTTTTTGGAAGCTTTAAAAGTGGTTCTTAGACGACTTTGACGAGAAATTTGGAACAAAAAAGATAAAGCAATAAAACCATTTGTTCTAGCGTCACCATATGAAAACTATAGGAAAATGCTCCAAATTTGGCCAAAACAGTATAAACCCGATATCTTTTTTGTTTCAAATTTCTCATCAAAGTTGTCTAAGAACCAGTTTTAGAGCTTCCAAAAACGCGCATTTTCGTGCACTGAGAATGTTTCTACGTCGTTCAGTTCAAAAGATATTGATGGTTTTCTAGAAAAAATAGGCACTTTTCAAATATTTTCCACTTGAGTTACAAAAATAACACCCCTTTATTTTTTTGATATGTTTTATAACAACATTTCGCCTTTCAATAAATAAATTTCCTTTGAAAATCCTAATAACAGATGTGAAATGAATTCAATTTGTTTTTGTATGAGGACTTATTGGACACGGTGTATTCTATAGACCCATGATCTGTCAAATAACTTTGCCGTAGCCACCATCTCTATAAATAATAAGCATCCTGATATACATCCGATTTAAAATAGGCATGCTCAATAGCACCACCTAATGGCAGAGTTCCGAATGAAATGGCTCATCAACTGCGAATTATCGACCTTCCAAACAACTATGCCAAAAGCTCCATCTTTCCAACTAATCAGGAATCCGATATATAATTGGTATAAAGTTTGTATGCTCAATAACGCCGTCTAGTGATGGAATATCAAATCAAACGATCCATTATCTGTAAGTCTTTGACCAACCAGACAACATTACCCAAGACACCAACTCTTTAAGTATTAAGGTTCCGGCGATATACTTACCTTACCGGTCAGTCCAAGACCTGAGTGATATCTGCTGTACATAGAAGTCGTATCCATTCTACTTGGTCCTTGGTTGTGTGTATCCAGTTCCGCACTCTGCGAAGGGTCCGCAAGACGTCCTCCACTTGATCGACCCATCTAGCTTGCTGTGCACCACGTCTTCTTGTACCAGTCGGATGACTCTCGAGAACCATTTTAGTCGGGTTGCTATCCGACATCCGGATGACGTGACCCGCCCACCGCAGCGTTGATCCTCTGCACATAGAGTCCATGTTTCGTGCCCATAGAGAACTACCGGTCTAATCAGTGTTTTGTACATAGTTTACTAAGTGTTACGGTGAACTTTATTCAATCGTAGAGTTCTGCGGAGTCCAAAGTAAACACGATTTCCTGCCACAATGTACCTCTGAATCTCTCTACTGGTGTAGTTGTCGGCGGTCACCAGTGAGCCCAAGTACACGAATTCTTCAACCGCCTCGATTTCATCAGAAATTCAGGGTGGTGTTTCGCGGTAATTCCTCCCTGGAGCCCTTTGCCATCATGTACTTTGTCTTCGCCACATTAACACACTACGTTTCATTCACCGAGCTCGGCTGTGCGGATTTTGGGTTATGAATTTTAACCGAGACTCAGCTAACAAACTTGTAGGTTACTTGGCAACTAGGCATGTTATACTGATTCTCGGCATTTATTAGCTGAAATCTCATAAAAACATTTTGCTGACTACTCGGCTGTGCAAATCTCGGCATACTTAAACTGAGATTCGGCATTATAAATTAAGTGTGAATGACTAATCCCATTCGCCTGGCTTCATTCTCCGCCATCTCAAATTTCCGAGCTTTAATATCAATATCATAAGAAAAACCAAGCAGCTAAACGAACTTCGTGAAATCGATAAACAAGTGATGTGTGTCCACGTTGTATACGCGGCATTTCTGTCCAGTCCAACAAAGTTCCTGCAACGCCACGATGTCAAATATGCTGGGATGTAATTCGTCGTAGATTATTCTGTCACATCCTGCGAAACCAAGCTAATTGCAGCTCCATGTTCCAAGTTTCCAATAGTTGTCCTTATTTCGTCGCGTGTGTCTTTGACGATTTTATCGAGTCATATTTTCTCCTGTCTCGCCGGAGGGCTATCGTGCCAGCTCTGTTTAACGTCCCAACCAACACTGGGACGACCACGCTGATGGGCTACCACCTTGGTTCTATCTGGGCGTGATACAGCGTTTCTTACTTAGTTGCTGGATGCCAGAACAGTCGCTGTTTGAGCCGCACCTCCTTGGTGAACAGATACTCTGCTCATATCTCCTCAATCTAGCTGAAGTCAGAAGGACAACAGTGCCCAGGCTGCACTACCAGCTAAGCACACAACTCTTAGCTGGCGGTCTTTGTCATCGCTTGACCCGTGGCAGCATGAGGTAGGAACTTGTGAGGATCAAAACTATATCACTATCAAAACGCTCTCCTTATCGACACACCATTTTGCAGCCCATGTTGTTCACTATGCAACCTATAATGCCCTTACTGAATTAAACACTCCTAGTTTTCCCATAAAAAAAAATGTTTTTTCTGGCATGAACGGATTTTTTTAATGGATGAAAGTGCGATATTGATAAACATGTCACTTGAGTTTCGTTAAAATGAAATTTCGAAAGCCTGAGAAAATCATCGCCATCATCGATGAAAAATTTGAGATTTTGTAAGTCAACCCAGTTTTGTTCTGAACACTGAACCCGGTTGAAAGCGTCCCGATTTTAAAGTGCACATATTTTACCTTAATCGAGTGTCATACTTCCGTTGCATATCACGCCAAAACGAGCCTATGCCTTATTCATCAGAGACACTGTGGTGGTCTACAGTAGCAAGTGTGAGAAAAAATGAGTGATTTTTGGTTTCTCTAGTACCATACCACACCCCTCTCCGGTGAAGGTAAATATCCAAAATTAAAACGAAGCAAAGTTAAGAGCGATGGAAAACTCGTAAAAGCGAAAGCTAGCGATTAGTGAAATGGCAAGTGGTGACACTCGAGCAGCGAGCGTTGACTCTTCTATGGGGTCTAATTTGGGAGAAAAAAATTGGCCTTCATCGACGGTTTTTAGGTACTGGATGGTTAAAAATCATCATCCGGTAAGTCGCTCCTTGCGTATTAGATTTCACTTTTTTGTGAATAGGTTGTTTTGAGCAACCCGATCACCAAAACGCCTAGCACAAACATTTGAATTGCGTAAACGATATCGAATTAATTCCGACCAATATACCAATCAAATCCGAAACCGAACCAAAAAAGTGTATGACCTTTCCGTTGTTTGTCGCGTTTCCGTAGATCATCTACCGTTACGTCAGAGCAACAAGCTACACCAGCAGCCTCATCGATGACCAGTGTCATGATCACGCATCAATTTCTATCAAATTTGGATGCTGCTATGTATCGCAGTCCAACGAACAAGATTAATGGATCCAATTACCTTACATCGTTGTTGATTGATCAGCGAATGGGGTGTAGGCAGAAATGTTGGAACGGAAGCACAGCTTGAGATGTGCAAGGTAATTTCTTTGAGTGCACTTGAGTGATAATAATATATTTAGCTTGGATTTGGCTAATTTACCACATATGAGACGTGTTTGCGATGTAATGGTTTGATGGGCATCAATATCAAATTACGACACGCGGTTGAAGCAATTCACATTTGAGGCGTGATTTTAATAACAAATTTCGAATTGAACAAACATTAGATAATCGAATCATGGCGCTCATAAGCTCAGCTCAGGTGTCCAACTCGTAACTTTTCAACGATACCTTACCATTCGTTTCTGGGTTCGATTTCAGGCTTTGTCCAGGATCTCTCCATAAGGCAACTTTCTCAGACTTCTGTAGACGTGTTTCCGAAAGATACTTGGATTATTGTAAATTTCGACGTAAATATCCAGATTCACTAATTTAAACGGAAGTATCCATTTCGGAATCCAAAGCTTGTTAGCTGAAGTAAATGCTGCTCAAAAAATGTAGAACAATGGGGTTATATGGGTCACAGGTGACAATTTGAAAATATCGCAGAATAAAGCTTATGTAATTTTCATCCAAAAAAAAATTTTTGAGTATTTTTCCGGACTTCCAAAAAAATTCTTCGACTTTTCCAACCAATTATTCTCAACAGTGGAAAATTTTGTGGAAACAATTTTTATTTTGTATTGTATTTTTGGGTTGCTGAGAAAATTTGCTTACATTTTCACAGAAAAACATTTTTTTTTTGCAACCTCGCCAAAAACATCCCCAGCATTTTGACGTGAACTACGTCTCTCTTTTTTATACCGAGTGTCATTTCAAAATCGAGACAGTTACATTTGTAGGAAAGATGTTGCCCGAGTAGAAGGGAATACCAACAGCATAATAAAATGTGTTATTTTGACAAAATAACTGAGTAACGCATAGAGTTATTTTCATGTTATTAAAATAACATAAAGACTGGACTCGAAAAAAATGAGACACTCAAAATAATGTATAACTTTTGATTGCGTTCACAAAAATAGCTGATTTTTTAACCAGGAATAGCATGTTATGTGTTGTTAATGCCCTTAAAATTTCATCAAAATCGGTTCAGTATTGGCGCAAATATTGTCGATACAATAAAATGTGATTTTGGAAATTTTGGCCTCCATTTTAAAAATTATTTAGGCTATAGCTTGGTTGTTAGCTCATCAAAACGCCTAAAAATTTGACTGTAAATTCTTCAAGTAAGTCATAATAAGTGGTGAAAATTTCATTATAATCGGTTCAGTACTTTTTTTTTAACAATTCTGACAAAAAAACAGGGTTTTCAAATTTTGGGCACTTTTTAACATTTTAAAATCAGTGTGCATTCTTTTGACTGTAGTATTGGCAACACTGTCCCGAATTTTCTTGAAACTTTGACAGTGTAAAATCGTTGGGTTAATCTGTTCTTAGTGAAAATTTCAGCCATTTTGATTGAACATTTTAAAAGTTAGAGCAGTTTGAATGTCACTATACCAAAAACCACATCTGCTTATTGTGACATAGTGCGACATGTATGGCTATAACTTTTCAAAGGGCAAATCAAATTGAATGAAATTTTGACACAATACATCTACATACATACTTTATGTACAGAAACATTTTCATTGAAATCGGTTCAGTATTTTTGGCTCTTCAGTTTTAGGTAAAAAATGTGATATTTTTAAAGTGTTTGTTTGGCTCAAGATTCTCAAATGATAAGTCTCTTGTTTCGACGATATCTTCGCCAACACTTAACCGATTTTGATGAAATTTTTATGGTATTAGCTACACATTATTTTATTCCTTGTTGGGTATCTAAGTCACTGCGACCAGTTGATAGATCTATAGCTACACATAATGTACTATTCCTGGTCAAAAAATGTTTATATGGAAATAGTGTCTTTATATTTATTTGAATCTGAAAAGTCAACATGAACGTTTTCATGGATGATGATTTATATTTCTAGCTAAAATTCTAGTTATTTTAAGGTTGCAGTCAAAATTCCATAACAATCGAATCGCTAGAAAAAGAGATTTTGATCCCTAAACATGATAATTTTGTATGGAAAACGGATCTGTCTTTTTACTTATTTCTCGCACTATATTAACCCTAAAAGGGATACCTTCATGGCCTCAGTTTCGTCACCTCGCTGAGTGTGTTCTATCAAAGACGAGCTCTGAAAGGCGCCTGGGATCCAATGTATCCCTTTTAGGGTTAACCATGTTTTAAGGAAGTGCTTCCGGAAAATTAAAATCTGCGTTCATGGATAAATCTGCTTGAAATTCTAAGATTTGGCAGGAAATTCGAGCTCTGGACATCGTCAAATGTGTATAAAGATTATAGCCTCAAGAATCGCGTGCTGATGCTCAAAAATGCTTACGAGGGATTTGTTCAGCTGCTCACGACAACCAGAGACCTTCAGTGGTATCATCACGCATGGATAGTGTTTATTAATGGAAAAACACTCAAATTTCGCTGAATTGCCAATTATTTCACAAGAAGAGAAATGTTTGGCAAAGTTTCTTTGGAATCGTAATTAGACTGGTAGAGAGTCTGAGGATGTCTCGATTGTAAGACAAATACGCCGAAGGGGTTGATGCTAAAATTGACTACAAATTTTAAGGAGGTTTACACGAAAAAAGGGGAAAATGTATGAAAAATAAAATTTAATAATTTTAATGATATTTTTAATTATTTTTAAATACAATACATTATCATTGTTTTGAGGGCTTAACATTGCTTGTTTGTTATTCCATTTCTGAGATATAAGTGATTTTCTCCGTTCGGATTTTAAATGGACAATGCCTTACACGATTAGATTAACTTTATATATTTCACTTTATTTATTGCTTACGCCACTTCATCAACTTAATAACCACAGCTGTGAAGACGTGAGTATTCAGCATAGTCATGCTGAGGGTGACGAGTTCGATTCCTGCAAGGTTCAGCAACATTTTCTTAAGGAAACTTCCTTAACATTAATGAGCATAAAGTATTTTCGTGCCTGCCACACGTTATACACATGCAAAATGGTCAAGGTCATTGGCAGAGGGTGCTCTCAGTTTATAATTGTGGAAGTGCTGAGAACACGTAACTAAGATGTTGACTTTGTCTCAGTTGGGACGTCATGTCAAGAAAAAGCAGCTTCTATTCCTCTCATTGCAACCTGTGTGGTGCCAGCCAAACTATTTTGGTCATTCAAATTACTTTTTCTTCGAGTACTCCTCATTATTAAGTTTCTTATCTCTTAAGAGATCGATTTCAAAGTGCACGCTCAAACTACTCCACACAAACTTTAACCAAATTGTCTACGGCAAAAATTACAATAAAATGTTTATATCTGCTTTGGTCTTATACGGACTTAGACGAATATTCTACAAACTTTGGGCTAGCTTTACACATACATTTCACACAGAAAAACATTAGAAAAAAGTTTTCGTTTCTTATGGCACAGTTTTTGTGTCATTGAACGTTTTACTTGTTTTAGTGTGACTGAGAAACCCCGATTTGTACTCGCTTTGACAGAGCCCCGACCTGCCACTTAGGAAAAGTTTGCAGTGTACGTGAAGCGTTGCTGATGGAGTATAGGAAAATAAGTTTAAAATGCTTCTAAAAAATTACGATAATATTTCTAGAATACTTTTTCAAAACGACGTATAATACACGCAAATCATATGTTGAAACGTCGCTTCGAAAAAGTATCCGAGATTCATTGAAATGAGGATTAATGCGCGAGGAAAGAATTTTGAAAAACTACATTATTAGTACTTAAACCCAAAATTCAATAAAAATTATCGTAAACTTTTTAGAAGCATTTTAATAGTTTTTTATGCCACGAGTTGCAAAAATCCAGTTTTGCGACGTGTTACATACAACATTTTATGCAATGATTTTTTTCATTATACAACTCATTTGAGTTGCAGAATGTTCATTATGCAACTAATTTTTATTATGCAACTCATTTCAGTTGCATAATGAATCAGTGCGGAAAAGCTGGCCATTATGATACTCAAATGAGTTGTATAAAATTGGAGTTATGAAATGCATAAACTTAATTTTCTATACTCCGCCAGCAACGCTTCACGCACACGGCAAACCTTTCCTAGATGGCAGATCGGGGCTTTGTCAAGGCGAATTTTGGCACACTCCAATCATTAGTTTTTGACGTTTCATAGCCTTTTTGTTTACGATTCGGGCTTCGGGCAGAATTTTCTCTGCTTTCAGATTTAAACATATTTCGCAAGCCATGAAAACATGAGTTCGTGCGCGTGGGAAATTGTGCTGATTTATGGCTTATTGACGACACAGTGGAGGCACTACTCAAGGAGGTCTTTCTGGGATTCCACAGGACTTCCATCCGCGTTTCCTTCCAAAAAAAAAAAAATCTTCTCGGTTTCTCCACAAATTTGTACCAGTACTATTCCAGAAGTTTCTTGTGGGATTCCCAGGGAGTTCTTGATGAGATTCTTCCGGAGGTTTATTTAGGATTTGTTCTGGGGTCTTCTAGAAATGTCTCTTGAGATTTCTTAGCAGCTCTTGCCAGCATTCCTCCAGAGTTTCTTCCAGATATTTTTTATGGGATTTCTTTAGAAATCTCTCCGAGATTGCTTCCGAAATTTCTTTAGAACTTAACTATGAGATTCCGCTAGGAATTCTCTCTTGGATTACTTCCAGCAATTGTTCATGAGATTCATCTCGGATTTTATTCCGTGATTTCCCAACAAATTTATTCTAGGATATCCTTCTGTAATTCCTTCAGAAGTTCTTTCTGGGGTTCTTACTGAGATTCCTAAAGGGATCCTTCTGGAACTCCTTTCAGGATTCCTCCAGAGATTTCTTCTGGAATTTCAAGGGTTTTCATTCAGGATTTCTCAATGAGTTCCTGGAATCCCTCAAGAATTCCATTCTAGATTATGCTAATAGATTATTCTAGATTATGACTAGTTCGTGTTTAAGGAGTTATATATGTAGAGGTCCGGAAAAAATGATTTTTAATTTTCATTTTAATGCTGTGTCAAATTTTGATAGAGATCAAAGCAGTAGAATCAAAGATATAGAATTTAGCACCTCGCTTCCCTACGGACGCGTAATCTATAAATGAAACTTTAAACGCAATTATTCTTTATTACACCACCAAACCTAACCTCAACATGATTGACAATTCTCAGGTCATTTTGACAGATCATACACATGCATGAAGAAGATAAATATTGAAAAAATGCTACTTTACCTACCTTGTTGTCGTCCTTTTCATGCTCGAGTTTTTTTTTTTTTTCAATCACTTAACCTAATTTTACAGCTCTTTTGTCTACTTGGGCACTGCGTGAGCGAATCCTATTGGAAGCTGTACTTACAATTTGTACAGCGCCTAAATGTATTCTGTTCTAATTCTTCTTCTATATCCAACTGGTGACCGTTGCGCTGCTTTCACTGTCTACCCTATCATGGTAGAATGATGAGCACGAGGAAGCTGATGTGTGGCTGTTGGTTATTCCTGTTTCCAGTTCGATTGTGGGTCCACCCAATTAACAATCCCTCATTTTACAAGCACCTTTACGACGAATTGGTTCAATTGATGCTGAATAACATTTGGATACTTTTCAGGCACAACCTTTGTTCGGGTTTTGTTCACACAAATTTGGAGAAACTATAAAGCATAGTGTTGTGTACCAACTGAACTGTTGGTTGTTAAATTGTTTAACAACTATATAGTAAAGCTCTTATTCAGCTTTAGCAAAAATGATTAAAAATTTAAAAATTTATGAGTTGCCGTTCGCCGTCGTCCAAGAATCCGGGTCCATTTTAGCCATTGGCTTAAAAAAGGGTCAGTGTCAGCTGCTCTCAGGGGAAACGAGCAACTGACGAAAAATTGCATGTGCCGGTGCTGGGATCGAACCTTCATGCTCGAGTTACACTTGTAAAAACGACCTGAGAATTGTCAGTTATTTTGAGGTTAGGTTCGTTGGTGTAATAAAGAATCTCGAAATCATTTTTTTTTCAAAAGCGTCGATGAGGTGCAGTACACCAGTAACACTCATACAACTCATAAAGTGTGTTTTCGCCGTGGATTGAAAACAAAATCTACCGTATTCTAGAACCGACAGAATGGTTGTTTGGTACAGCCTGATCAGATCTTCCGGGTGCGCACCCCACCATGTTCCGGTAATAGTTCGCATAAAGCTGATTCGTTTTTGGCATTTCTGTATCAGATACACAATGTGCTTCCTCCATGTGCATTTGGAGTCGAACCAGGCGCCGAGATATTGAGAAGACATGCTATGAGTGATTGTCTTACCCATTAGAACGAGCGGAAACTTAGCCGGTTTATGTTTTTTTTAGAAAAGACAACCATCTCAGTTTTCTCCGAAGAGAATTCGATACCCAGCTTGAGAGTCCAAGTAGACAAATTGTCCAAAGTATCCTGTAGTGGTCCTCGTAGGTCAACTGCTATTGATCCCGTTACAGAAACAACACAGTCATCCGCAAGCTGTCTTAACGTGCAATTTTCCATGAGACAATCATCTATGTCTCTACCATAAAAGTTGTAAAGAAGGGGGCTTAGACATGAACCCTGGGGGAGGCCCATGTAGCTAATTCGTGAAAATGTCAAGTCGCCATGAGCGAAACTCATCTGCTTCTCAAACAGCAAATTGTACAAAAAGTTGTTCAAAATTGGTGAAAGGCCACTTTTGTGGAGTTTGTCGGGAAGAACATCCACAGGAAAAATTATTTAAATTTAAACGATGTGTAAATTGTTGTTGTTGTAAATTTCAACGAATTTAATCGAAAAAATGATTGAAAATTGAGTTTAATTTGATGCACATACATGGAGCATTGAAAAACACGCAATTTTACTCTTAAATCAACTCAAAATTCTATCTGATTGTATTTTTAACTTTGTATTGATAAATACATTGAAAAGCATCCGATTTTCTGTCAACAAAGCTATACATTTCAAGTCGTGTAAATTTACAACTTTTGGTTTGGAGACAATGCAAATGGCGTCACATGTTTTAGTTTTGTTTTGCCAGCGACCGAGAATGTTCATTTTATGGAAAGCACCGGAAGACGCGTTGTTTGCAAGTTTTGTGCCGCGATTTTTTTGGTTCAGGATGGCTGGTGAGTGTACACTGACTGGCAAGTGCAGATTACGAAGAATTCCATCGAATTCGGTAAAAAATCACCCACCTAGCGACACATTCAACTGCAGTCGCTGCGCGTCTCCCGGTGTGCTTTGTTTTGAAATTCGCTCGCATCGTGGCCAGGAATGATGGCGCAGTTTATGGCAAAACAGGGCAAAGGATGTTTGCTCCTTTACGTAAGGGACTAGTCCATCGATTTTGATTCGATTAGATAGGTAGCATGAAAAGTAAAACAAAACTTCCATGAAAAATGCAGCAGCATATAAATTGAGCAAATCGTTTAAATTTCAACGAAACTGAATTTTACACGACTCGTGTAATTTTAAAATCTAACGCAATTTTGCGTTTATTTCGATGCTCCAAATATGTGCATCGAAATCAACGCAATATTACACGAAAATTTTAACTGTGTCCACACAACCTGAATCAAAACCCCCTTAATATCCAAAAACACTGAGTCCATTTGCTGTTTTTGAGCAAAGGCAAGCTGAATTTCTGAAGTAAGCAACGCAAGTCGTTGGTTCCTTTGCCTCTGCGAAAACCAAATTGTGCATCTGACAACATGCGATTCGATTCTACTCATTTGTCCAGTCGAAAGAGAATCATCTTCTCCAACCTCCGTATGCAAGACAAATCGCGAAGGGTTTGGGTGGGGGAGGGGGGGGGGTACGAAATATGATCCGACGCAGGTTTCCCGGGTTTTTGAACAGCTATCACCCTCACTTGTCTCCAATCATTCCGGAACGATGTTGTTATCCAGGAACTGCTTGAACACAAGTTCTACAAGCGCCTCTTAGCGCCTCTTACACAGTTAAAATTTTCGTGTAATATTGCGTTGATTTCGATGCACATATTTGGAGCATCGAAATAAACGCAAAATTGCGTTAGATTTTAAAATTACACGAGTCGTGTAAAATTCAGTTTCGTTGAAATTTAAACGATTTGCTCAATTTATATGCTGCTGCATTTTTCATGGAAGTTTTGTTTTACTTTTCATGCTACCTATCTAATCGAATCAAAATCGATGGACTAGTCCCTTACGTAAAGGAGCAAACATCCTTTGCCCTGTTTTGCCATAAACTGCGCCATCATTCCTGGCCACGATGCGAGCGAATTTCAAAACAAAGCACACCGGGAGACGCGCAGCGACTGCAGTTGAATGTGTCGCTAGGTGGGTGATTTTTTACCGAATTCGATGGAATTCTTCGTAATCTGCACTTGCCAGTCAGTGTACACTCACCAGCCATCCTGAACCAAAAAAATCGCGGCACAAAACTTGCAAACAACGCGTCTTCCGGTGCTTTCCATAAAATGAACATTCTCGGTCGCTGGCAAAACAAAACTAAAACATGTGACGCCATTTGCATTGTCTCCAAACCAAAAGTTGTAAATTTACACGACTTGAAATGTATAGCTTTGTTGACAGAAAATCGGATGCTTTTCAATGTATTTATCAATACAAAGTTAAAAATACAATCAGATAGAATTTTGAGTTGATTTAAGAGTAAAATTGCGTGTTTTTCAATGCTCCATGTATGTGCATCAAATTAAACTCAATTTTCAATCATTTTTTCGATTAAATTCGTTGAAATTTACAACAACAACAATTTACACATCGTTTAAATTTAAATAATTTTTCCTGTGTAGCGACGCGTCGGGGAGGTTTTTAAGCAAGTTGAACTTAATTCGATCCATTCCTGGAGCGGAATTGTTACATGAAAGAAGAGCAAGTCAGAATGCAACCATCGAAAACGGCCTATCCATGTCGTCCCTATCCTCGGAAACGTCACGAATTATTCGCTCCACGGGTATGTAATCTGGACAAACTTTTTTTTTGCGTTTGGTAAAGTTTGAAGCCGTTTTATTTTGTACTTATAAAAACAATTAGAAATAAGTGTAGGATTAGCAACTAGTTAAAATACACAAAATTAAAAATATAAAAAATAGAACATAACGTTATTCTAAACCGTATGCTTTGTTTAATCAGTATTATGTGGCCCTTCAAAACATGCATTCATTATCAAAATATGAATACCAGATGTGAAATAAAATTATATTTTCTAAATTTGTTTTTTTTTGTATGAAAACTTATTTGGCACGGTGTATAGAAACTATAGAATCTACAGACTTGCAGATGCATAGTTGAGTAATCCTATTTTAAAATGTTTTATAGTGAATTCAGAGTGCACCAACAGCATATGGCGCCACACAACAGTCGTTATAGAAATTGTGTCGCCACTCTCGTTTGGCTCGTATGGCTTTGTGGCCGTGCGGTTAGCGGCGTCAGTCGTCTAGGCTTTTTCGTAAGCCTCGGAGTGCGGGTTTGATTCCCGCTCTAGTCGGGGAGAACTTTTTGTCAAACGGAAAATTCTCCATTGGGCCACTGGGTGTTATGTGTGTTGTCCGTTGTCTCGTGTTAGTGTAATGTTCACTCTGTGCAGCCTCTGACTGAAGACGGTGAAGTGTCTTTTTAAATACCGTCGAAGCGGAGGAGAGTACAGCAAAGTGTGACGACCCATAACATTAGAGATTTCATACAAAAAGTGTGACATTGGTGGCGTGCGTGAGTATGTGAATTTGATATTTCCAAAATTTAGGGATCCTGATTACTTGGGCAAGTGGTATCATCGGTAAAGCTGTTTGGAAGGTCTAGGGCTTAGAGATGATGGTTCGTTTGATTCGCAACTCTGCCACCAGGTGACGCTAATTCGCTTGTAAAAGTATATCTCATGGATCTTAGAAACTACACAGTAAAAAAATGTTTCTTCGCGTTCGTTTGAACAAATTGAGCTCATCATAATAATCGACACATTTTGTCATTGTTTTGTAAAATAACAAGATGGCTTAATTATGAGGTTTGCATAGAATGTTCCATACAAGATATTCTTTCATGTATAATCGAATACAACCCGGGTAGAACAAACCAAAGACAAAATAATAACAAGTTTTGCCATCATATCTCATTTTACCATTCTTATGTTATTTATGAATGACACTCAATATCTCGCTAAGAACAAATAATGTTATCGTTGCAAAATTTGATATTTCTGAGTTATTATTGAATAACAATAAATAACAGAATAATAACAAAATATTCAATCATAGCAAAATAAGTCCTTCTGAGCATCCTAAGTATCTCAATGGCATATTTTGCAATCATAACTTATTTTATTATCTATGAGTTAATTTGGATTTATTTTATTTTAAATATTGATGAAGAGCCAATTTTGTCATTTATATTTTTAGGAATAAGAACTAAGAGAACAAAAATAATGACTGATATTTTGTTATTGAAAGATCAACCCAAGGACAACACATTTCTGAACTTGTAATACAGTTTTTTATTTTAATCATAAGTACAAATTTTAAAATTAAGATGATTTTTTATAAATTACTTATTGCGTACTTACTTTGTTCTCAATAACTCGAAAATAACTTATTCAGTAATTATTAATTTCAAATTATTTTGTCCTTGGTTTGTTCTTATAAGAATAAAATGAGTTGTTATTGAGTTATTTTCCGGTACTTATATTTGTACGGTTCCGGTTATTATTCTTATTCTTTTAGCTCTTATTCCCATCAAATCAATAAGAAAATTTGCCATTCAGCTATTTATTTTTAAAAGCAAAATTTGATCTTCGTTAGTTATTTTCATTTACATGGGAATGGAATAATAATGTCAGCATTCCGTTCTTTACTTAAGGTTTTTCTCGTAAATTGCAGCTTTTATTTTTTTTTTAATTTTAGGTTCTTTTCTTTATGATTACTCTCAGAGACAGTTGGTGTTATGGAAAAAGTTGAAGAGAAGATCAAGAATTTACAGATGATGCGCCGTTTGATTCCTGAAACTATTCTGTGCTAAGTTTCATTCAAAATTATGACCTTCAAAATTAGACGATTGTTTGACGTGGAATCAATGAGCTGTTCTAATCTCGCTGAAAAAAGATAAACTTGTGCCAAAGTCTAAACTACCTACGCAAAACTATTACATGTACACTGTGGTGCATAATTGATCGGACCGATTTCCATACAAAATGGCCAAGTGTGAGATGCTGTAACTATGGCTTGCCTTGATGGATTGAGTTCAATATTTGGCACTGAATTACAGATATGCTGCATTTTACGTGTATGAAGTACATAATGTTTCCGCTCACAGGTCTGGTCGTGATAAGGCGTTCAAAATGTGTGTGTAAATCAAAGGGGTACCGCTGTCTGATCACTTTTGAACATTTTGAACGCCTTGTCACGCCCAGACATGTGAACGAAAATAGTGTGTACTTCGTTTACGCATATTTGCAATTCCGTGCCAAAAATTGAGCCCAATCCATCACCTATCAAAAATCATGTAATTTTGGGTATCCTGAACCTGACATATGCGAGCGTCTTCAAAGACATAAATTTAGAGGTAAAAATATGTAAATTCACGCCTTCCAGGACTTATATTTTCTTAGCGTCTAGCAATCGCTAGAGCCGATCTGATAGATAAAACATACACACTTAGAAATTCTGAAATTTGCACGAAACGGAATCACCAAAGAACGTAAACGTTTTCAAGACTGAATCATAATTTGGACTCAATTTTACGCGCATCATGTAAGTGCTTGTTGGTTGCATTAAATGTCGACAAATTCGTTTCACCAGAAACGTAGAAGCAGTATCACGTTCATCAGCCACCTTCTAACTCGGTGAAATAGTCGAGAGGAAAGAGATGTGGCTCACGATCAGGAGATCCGGTGTTCGAATCCATGCATGGCGTCATTTTACTTTTCTATGTTTTATCTGTTAAATCGGTTTTAGCGATTGCTAGACGCTAAGAAAAAAATAAGTTTTATTTTGGGGTGTCTTGAAAGACGTAAATTTACATGTTTCAACCTCTAAATTTGTGTTTTTGGAGATGCTCGTATATGTCAGGTTCAGGACACTTAAAATTACATGATATTTTCTAGGTGTGTACAAAAGTAAAATATTGACATGCCTGGATTCGAACTCCGGATCTGATGACCAGTCAACCAGTCATCGTATAAGATGTCAAAGTGGATTTACGCATATGGCCTCCACATTATCATCTTATGCAACATTTTACAGGTATTCTTCGATAAAACGTACAAAAAAATATTCTCTTTGTACGTTATATCGAAGCAGAGATAAAAAATAATATTTTTATGCTAGTGCTGGTTTATTCGACGTGAAATTAATCCCAATCAATGATTTCGGTGAAATTCACGAAACCAGTAATGAAAAATATGAGTTTTCACGAAAAAGTCATTTCGTTTTTTGTGCTTCGATATAACGTACATTTTGCTTCGATATAACGTACACTAAATTTTTCGCCAAATTGCGCTAATTTTGGATAACAAGGCTAATGGTTCAGCACAGCATAGATTTGAGTGATTTCGTAGTCTATCTGAGGGTTATTTCTGGGAAAAAAATAAAAATGTTAATGTTGTACGTTATATTGAAGCAAAATGTACGTTATATCGAATTCGCTATATCGAGGGTACGTTATATCGAAGAATATCTGTATACGATTACTGGTTATCTGGGACTGGGACGTCTCTTACCTCTCGGCTGTTTCACTAAGTTAGAAGATGGCTGATGAATATGATACTGATTCTACGTTTCTGGTGAAGTGAATTTATTGACATCTAACGCAACCAACCAGTGCTTACGTGATGCGGGTAAAATTGAGTCTAATTCGTGATTTAGTCTTGAAAATATTTACGTTCTTTGATGGTTCTGTCTCGTGCAAATTTAAGAATTTTTATGTGTTTAGTTACAACATTTCAAACTTTGCCGATTTGTATAAAAATCGGCGTTTGTCCGATCAATTATGCATCATAGTGTAAATATAATTTCGACCGATCTTGATAATCCGCTTCAGACATTTGGTTTTACTGAGAGAAACCTTGGTGATCTAATTATTTGAAATTGTAAAATTTTATATCAAGAACTGCCTCTATTATTTTTTAACAAACAAAAATTGAAGCTGAGACATGCATTTCATACCGATCTTCGAAGACCATCGCAACCACCCACGCACGGAGCTGTAACTGGGGACAACACTCATAACTATCGCCAAAGTCCACTCTCTCCCACTCTCCGCTTGACCAACATCGGTTGTTGCATTATGGAGAGCGTAGCCGGACTTCAATGACGGACGATCACAAACGATCATTAGCAGCAACTTTTTTCTAAGCTCTCCGTTCCACCATACAGCAAGCAAGTAAGCATGTTTATGTTGGAAAGCTTCACCCAGGGATGATGAAACGTGTAGGCATTAGATCGCGGCGGAAGAAAGCAAACCGAGAGAACGATCTCCCTCGTCGTCGAGAAGAGAGAAAGGTGATGATGCTGCACCTCGCCATAAGGGATCAACGTCTACCTTCATCTCAGGGCGATCTGTGCTGGCTGGTTGATTGGAAGAAATTTCTTTCGCCGTGATGCAAGTCGATCCTCAGTCGATCCCAGCTGGTCATTGAGGAAGGTCGCAGACGCAGAGATACCTTGAATGACACATTCCCTCTCGGTGCTGTTTGCTACTACTACGACGCTACTGGAGAGCCGTCCGTAGATAGGCAACACAATATACGACGATACAGTCAGTGCAGTGCCTGTGCATGGATTGTGAATCTGCGAATCGCGCGGCGAAAGAAAGTGGTTTGAGTGAGTGAGTGAGTGCGCGCGCGCGCGGAAAAAGAAAGTCGGGTTGCAGCGCGACTTGGCTGTCGAACACGAACCTCGATCCCCGTGCGTGTGCGCGGTGAAGGCGAAGAAGGCAGAAGTGCGCGCCGCCACGTTAAGCCGAAGAGAGGCATCAGCAGCCAAGAGAAATGAGCCAGTGCTGGTGGTAGCTTTACATACCCCTTGCTGCCAGCTGCCAGTTCAAACCGTTTTCGGCCGTTTCGCGGACTGGTTGGTACTTTCTTTTTCGCTGCTGCTGGTGCTGTTGCTCTCGGACTCAACACTTGAGAGGGGCCAAGCGAGCCACTACACTATACGGACACGGGTCTTGCGGTTTTCTTCGGCCGCGTTACACACAAAACACAATACCCCGCTCGGGTTGGGAAAAAAAAGAGAAAAACCAACGGATTATTTGCAAACGCTAATTATTCAAATTTCTCGACTCTCCTAGGCCAGGCGTACGCGTCTGGCGGCTAGTGACCCAGTGTTCCGTGATATCTCGGTGATCGCGAGTGAAGTTTCTTTCCCGATACCCGATCAGTGCCCGTCCCCGTTAGGTCATCGACAGTTTTTGGGTGGTCGGCAAGTGTGTGACAGTCAACTAATATTCAAGAATTTCATCAACTTAACAATCAATAAACCCGCAGAAGTCACGGAAGCGAACGGAAGAGTTCAAGGTTCTCCACTTGTTTCCAACCGTCTGGAATCTCGAGCTCTCGGGAGAAAGTGTGTGATGTTTGTTTCGTTGTCGTCGCCCGTCATCAACACGAGCAGCGTGTAGTGCGGTTTTCGTCTACTAACCTTGTCCCGGTTTCCCGATGGGACTGATCAAAAACAAATAAAACCGTCAGGAAGAAACGTGAAGAGAGATACAACAAACAGGAAAGTGTCGGAAGAATTCTCAAGGAGTTGTTTGTGTTTAGATCATCTCTTGGATAAGGGTGTGTCAGTGTGTGAGGCGTAAAGAATAGGGAGAAAGAGGCAAAGTGTGTGCGCGCGAAGAGAAGGCATTCATCACATCACACCGCCTGGAAGTGACACGATGGTGACGGGGAACGTCAAGTGGCTTCGGCCGGGGGCAGTGCCGATATTTGCGCTCGCCGTGAGTTGCCTGCTGATGACGGAGCTGGTGCCGCTGCACGGAGTAAATGGGTTAAGTTCAACAGGTGAAAGAGGTAAGTTGACAGCGGCTATGCTAGGTCCACCGGTCTTCGGCAAGGGGAAATGCGCCCAGGTGTCGTCTGGTGTTGTTGGGTGGCTTAAGGAGCATCTCTCCAGCGGCAATGATGCGTTGAAGCGACTGGATGGCACTTGATGGCAATGAAAGTTGTTAAGTGACACTTTGCCAGTGGGGAAACAAACTAATGAGCCGTAATTATTATGCGGTGAATAACACTTGATTGGCAAATAATAATTTCTTCATTGCATGCCTCTACAAAGTAGCGATGCACCAGGGAAATCTGCAATGTTAAATACCACTTTCATCAGACCATTGAATTTTGACCTTAGGTTTACAAAATGTTTGTGAAATAACTCACTTATACATGATTGCAAAGGGCCACTTCCTCTTCTGTTTGGTGCGAGGACTTCGAGAACAGATTTTACTTATTAAGTTATTGTTCAAGAAAATTCGAAAACATCGTGGATCGTACCGGGTATTGTTTGTAACCTCAGTATGACCCTTTTGGGTGCCACATCAGCTGTATGGGCCAACAAGAGACGAGAGAAACGTATAAGTTACCCATCCTAAGAAGCTTCTCGATATCAGATGCCTGTCGATTTCCTGTGTTTTCACGTTGAGGTTCCGTCGCTACGAGTCTTCTTCTTCATCTTTATGGCTCTACGTCCTCACTGGGACTTGGCATGTCTCGCTTCAACTTAGTGTTCTTTGAGCTTTTCCACAGTTATTAATTGAAGGGCTTTCTTTGTCTGCCATTGCATGAAGTTGTATATTGCGGATTTATAGAAAAATTTCCACTCTGCGGTAGCCGCCGAGTTCTACCGCAGCTGTCAAAGTCCTACCGCAGGCTTGAAAATCATCCTATCATTGAAACTGAAGGCCAAATCAAAGCATGCTTGCAAGGTGAATTGAACTGAAAACCAACAACAAACAAAGATCATCGGCGTCGTATCCAAGGCTATCCAAGGCATCGCTAGGGCTCGCTAGGGTACATCGATGATACCTCAGTGAAAATCAGTAGTCTGACAGCTGCGGTAGCTTTTTGTTCTACCGTAAAACGGAAAGTTTTCTCCAAATTAGCAATATTTTGAGGCAATTACAATGATACACTATCGAGCCACTAGGGCGGTGACTAGGTACTTTTTCGCTATAACTCAATCAATTCCAATTGACTTGAAATTTCCAAAAATTGTGGCAATTGGATCAAAATTGACTGAGTTAAAGCAGAAAAGTACCCAAACTATAAGCCCTGCCAAGATGGTTCCACTTCTCTATGGATATTATTTTTGCCTTTCTCGTACACTAAGTGTACTGGAAAGGCTATATGTTCACTCCAAAAATGACTTTTTGATAGAAGGCCCGGAGGGTCGAGTCACATATACCAATCGACTCATCTCGACGAATTGAGGTGATGTCTGTGTGTGTATGTGTGTATGTGTGTATGTGTGTGTGTGTGTGTGTATGTGTGTATGTGTGTGTACAAAAAACTCACATCACTTTTTGGCAGTAAACCTCAACCGATTTTAATGACCGATGGTTCATTCGACGCGGCATACAGTTCCATTGTTTCCTATTGAAAATGGTTCAGATCGGTCCAGCCGTTCCGAAGTTATGGCCATTTCGGTGTTCCGGACCGGTACCCCTGGAAGGGGCCAGACATGAAAATGCAACAAACCCATGCATGCGACATATCAAACCACGGCATTTTCGATCATCTGATGAACGATAAGCAGGAAAATAGTCTCAGAACATATCAGAACCGGTAGTGTTCCGGAACCGGTTCTGGGTGTCCCGCCGGGAGTGGCCAAATATGAAATTGAACATAACTCATTCATGCGACACATCAAACAGCGGCATTTTCTGTAACCTGATGAACGGTTAGCAGGAGAACAGTATCAAACCATATCTGAACCGGTAGTGTTTCGGAACCGGTTCTGGGGGGTCCCGATGGGTGAATGCAAAATTTTAAAGGAGTGATAGAGGGGTCTCTAGTTAGCCTAGTGGTTAAGGCTATGGAAAATTTTCTTGACCCCCTGGATATACTGTAGCATTGTACTTGCCACACAATGTACAAATTCATGCAATGGCAGGCAAAGAAAGCCCTTCAATTAATAACAGTGGAAGTGCTCTGAGAACACTAAGTTTAAGAGAGGCAGGCCAAGTTCCAATGTGAACGTCGAGCCAAAAAGCAGAAGAAGAAGAAGTAGATGAGTATCATAAATGGAGAAAAAAATGTGTACGCATATGGTCAAATATTAACCGTTACGTAGTAATTGAACTTCACATGTTTTTCACTTTGCTTGCATCAAACTGGGTATTACTTGAAAATGGTCAAGCTTATCGCAGCTTTTTAACCCTCATTCGAAGGTTTATTAAATTGTCTATCAAAAAAAATCTTTCAATCTAATGGGTTAGTAAAATAACTAAGTTTTCTAAAGCAAATAAGCTCGAAAGTATCGTTTTGCCTTTCTCGTACACCAAAGTATACTGAAAGACTATATGTTCACTAAAGAAACAATTTTCGATAGAAGGCTCGGAGGGTCAAGTCACATATACCAATCAACTCAGCTCGATGAATTGAGATGATGTCTGATGTGTGTATTAGAGTGGTTCAACGTTGTATGGAGAAAATTTAAATTTGATCGCATCAACCCGGAACAAAGCTTTTTCAATCTGTATTAGCGTCCAAAACAACTGTGCAACTGTTTCACGAGTGTCGGATTACTTCGCGGTCCTCGGCAAAGTTTTTCAGCATGTCCTAGGCTATACTTTAACGTCATTAGTTAGATCATTTTAGACAAAAAAAATAGTTTTAGGACTTGAAACCATACAATATGGGTATATTTGAAATAGGGAAGAAATCTGGACTCCAAAAATGACAAACAGAGTATCCAAGATGGTGGTCTAAAATCCAAGATGGCAGCTCAAAACTCAAAATGTTTAATGGAGTTTTAGGCTCTTAAACCGTTCAATATGGGCATATTTGGTATGGGGCAGTCAACCGGAGTTCAAAAATACTACCAGAATATCCAAGAAGGCGTCTTAACATTCATTCGGCTGTTTAATGGAGTTTTGGGCTCTAAAACCATTCAATATGGGTGTATCTGGTATGGGGAAGAAGTCTGGAGTCCAAAAATAGCGACCAGAATTTCCAAGCTGCCGGTCTGTAATCCTAAACGGTGGCTCAAAATTCAAAATTGCGGCTTCAAAATTCAAAACCAGATAGACGATATGATCACTGATGCCATGACATGGATTTCTGTTTAACCGTATGAAAGTGCGATATTCATCAACATGTCACTTGAGTTGTGTTGAAATGTGTTCTCGAAGGCACGAGAAAGGCGCCATCACCGCTAGGTGGATTAATTAGGGTTTTTCTAAAATTTTCTCTGTATTGTGGTGCATTTATAGAAGAATGAACTCAAATGGGGTAGGCCCATATAGCCGAGGCGGTAAACGCACGGGTATTCAGCATGACCATGCTGAGGGTGACGGGTTCGATTCCCGGTCGGTCCAGGATCTTTTCGTAAAGGAAATTTCCTTGACTTCCTTGGGCTTAGAGTATCTTCGTGCCTGCCACACGATATACGCATGCAAAATGGTCATTGGCAGAGGAAGCTCTCAGTTAATAACTGTGGAAGTGCTCATAGAACACCAAGCTGAGAAGCAGGCTTTGTCCCATTAAGGACGTTACGCCAAGAAGAGAGAGGAGAGGAGGGGTAGGTCCAAATCTATTTCCAAAGTCCCAAAAGTGAGTGTTATGTACATCCTCTTGCAAAATTTGCGCTCGATATTGTGATGTATAGAGGATGCTAGTGTGACTGCCGACGATGTT